>NC_044567.1:45043979-45643979 GCF_007565055.1 Rhinopithecus roxellana
CCAGGAGAGCCCTGGCTGGGATTCAGAGAGAGGGTGAGCCTATGCAGGCTCCTAAAATCCAGCCAGCCACGTTTCAGCTCCAGGAAGCCCAGAGAAGCAAAGGGACTCGGCTGTAGCTGCACAGCTAGCTCTTCAGTAGCAGAACTGAGACCCGAGAACCGGTCTGGTGGGAAGCATCGCAGTATGAGCGTTAAGAAGTCGGGCTTTAGAGGCACAGACGCTTGTTTCAAATTTCCTCTTGCCTTTTGCTAGCTGTCTGGCCGTGTGTACGTTTATTGAGTTCTGAGCTTCGGTTTCCTCACCTGGAGGATAGGGATGCCAGCGTCTGCTTTCCAGAGAGATTGTGAGTGGATCCTGTTACTGCATCAGGTGTGTGGTGGGCACCCAGTAATGCCTGTTCTGATCACTGTTATGCTGACACTAGAGTCTACTGCTACAGACTCACGCAGGTGTCATTCAATCATCTGGGGTCTGTTTCTTCCTCTCTGTGTCTCCCTTGGCCCGTCTGTCACTGCCCTGTGTCTCTCCTCTCTTTGTGTGTCTCTATGTATTCCAGTGTGTTTGTGTTTTCCCTTTTGGTCTGTGTGTGTTAAAGGATCTTCTCTCTCTCTCTCTCTCTGTGTGTGTGTGTCTTTGCAAGTACATTTCTCTCTGTCCATCTGTGGGAATGTCCACTTCTGAGTGTGTATCTATTTCCAAATATTCTTGTCTCTTTACGTTTGTTTCTGTGTCTTTGCCCAGCCCTCTCTTTCTATCTCTGTTTTTCTTTTCTTTCCTCCCTCTGTGTTTCTCTGTTCCTCTCTTTCTTTCTTTGTCTCTGTTTCTCAAACTCTCACTGTGCCTCTGTCTGTCTCTTGTCTCTCACCGCTCTTCTCCTCAACACCAGAAGTGACCCAGCCGACTCTCATGGTTCATTACAGGGAAAACATTGAACAATCATTCTTTGCTCGTGCAAGGAGCTCGACAGCTGGAGCAAGCAATGGGAAATTCAGAATTAATTGGGTGCTGATTATTTGCCAAAGGAAAAAAAATGGTGAAATGTATGCGAAACAAAAGACAACCTAGCAACAGTGAAGACCTCAGCACGCAGCAACAAAAGCAATCCTAATGAAGTAAGACAATGCCTGCGCAGAGCCGACAGCCCGCCACCGTGTACTGAGAGAGAGGAAAACAAATGGGAGTGCTGCCTTGGAGCCAAGCGAGGCCGTTCAGGGGCACTTGGGGTCCTCAAGAGCCACAGGCTCCCAAAACCTCCATGTCGAAGAGCCCAGCCATCCCAGCCCCATGCCACACACGTGGGCCCCCCATTTACTCAGTCCCCATAGAAGCATCTCGTAAGCTCATTAGCACCTGCCTTGACACTAAGGAGGTGAACATGACCCAGACAGGATCTCCATGTTCAAAGAATGCCCGGTTCTGCCCGGAGGGGAAAGCAGACAGACTGGCAGCTGCAGTCTATTCCAAGAGCTGCAGCAGAGCCACCGCAGAGCCTAGAGCACCTGCACTAAGTTTGCACACAGGGTGAGAAGGATTCAAAGAGGGGCAGAGTATGGGAAGAGAAATAGAAGTTTGTCAGGTAGGGAAGGAAGGACAAGCATAAAATTCAGGAGGAGCAGCATGTGTGAAGACACAGAGGGCAAAAGGGCACAGTGTGTCCAGAGGCCATCGAGAAGCCAGGGCTCAGGTGCTTCCTCTAAAGCTTCAATACAGAGCTGCCATATGACCCAGCAATTCCATTCCGTGGTATATACCTAAGGGATTTGAAATAGGAGACTCAAGTCCTTGTCCATGAGTGTTGATAACCAGCACTATGCACAATGGCAAAGGTGGAAACAGCTCAAGTGTCTGTTGATGAATGAATGGATAGACTAAATGTGGTGTGTCCCTGTGATAGAACATTATTATTATTATTTTACTTTAAGTTCTGGGATACATGTGCAGAAGGTGCAGGTTTGTTACATAGGTATACCTGTGCCATGGTGGCTTGCTGCACCTACCAATATCAACCCATCATCTAGATTTTAAGCCCCACCTGCATTAGATATTTGTCCCAATGCTCTCCCTCCCTTTGCTCCCCACCCACCGATAGGCCCCCGTGTGTAATGTTCCCCTCCCCGTGGCCGTGTGTTCTCATTGTTCAACTCCCACTTATGAGTGAGAACATGCAGTGTTTGGTTTTCTGTTCCTGCGTTACTTTGCTGAGAATGATGGTTTCCAGCTTCATCCATGTCCCTGTAAAGGATACGAACTCATTCTTTTTCATGGTTGCATAGTATTCCATGGTGTGTATGTGCCACATTTTCTTTATCTAGTCTATCATTGATGGGCATTTGGGTTGGTTCCAAGTCTTTACTATTGTAAATACTGCTGCAATAAATATACATGTGCATGTGTCTTTATAGTAGAATGATTTATAATCCTTTGGGTTTATACCCAGTAATGAGATTTCTGGGTCAAATGGTATTTCTTGTTCTAGATCCTGATGGAATATTATTTGGCCGCAAAAAGGAAGTATTGATTCATGCTACAATATGGATGAGGCTCAGAAACATCATGCTAAGTGAAAGAAGCTAGACTCAATAGGTCACATATTGTATGCTTTCATTTATATGAAATGTTCAGAATAAATGATTCCATGGACACAGAAAGCATGCTAGTGGTTGCCAGGCGCTGGACAGTGGGAGAAGCATGGAGAATGCCTGCTAGTGGATACGAGATTTCCCTGTGGGGTGATGAAATGTCCTGGAGCTGGATGGAGCAGATGATTGTACAATATCATAAATGTGCTGGATGTCAGTGAATTGTACACTTTCAAAATGGTTAACAGTCGATATCACATTATGGGATTTTTACCCCAATAAAATTAAATAAAAATAATAAGATCAAATTAAAAGTGAAGGAGCCGGGCACAGTGGCTCACACCTGTAATCCCAGCACTTTGGGAGGCCAAGGCGGGTGGATCATGAGGTCAGGAGATCGAGACCATGCTGGCCAACATGGTGAAACCCCATCTCTACTGAAAATACAAAAATTAGCTGGCCGTGGTGGCACGTGCCTGTAGTCCCAGCTACGCGGGGGGCTGAGGCAGGAGAATCACTTGAACCAGAGAGTCAGAGATTGCAGCGAGCCGAGATCGCGCCAGTGCACTCCAGCCTGGTGACAGACTGAGACTCTGTCTCAAAAAAAAAAAAAAAAAAGTGAAGGAATCACAGCTAAGGTTTAGCAGACAGGTGGGAAATGGGGCAGAGTCAAATTGCCAAGGGTTTTAAATGCCATTGTCTTCGTCTTATTGGTGATGAGGGGCTCTTCGAACATCCGACCGAAGGAGGGATGTCAGCTCACATATGTGCATCGGTATCTCCTAGGGTCGCAAACATGGAGGACTGGAACAGTTCAGTAGAGACAGCGAGACCCAGCAGGAGGCTGATGCCAGATGGGAGCGTTTTAAGGGAGAGTCCCAGAGGCGGGTGAATTACAGGCACATTTGACAAATGGACGCCGACATTTCCATAGGAACGCAGGCTTGGACCCAGACAAAAAGCCCCTCCTGACGCCTCAAGAAAGCAAGGTCCCTGCTTTAGGGAGGTCTTGGCAGGCTATTCATTGTGTCTCCCTAAAACCCTGGTTCTGGATTCCTGGGGAGAGGAGATCAGGAACCTGAAGCCTGAGTCCTTTGCCTCAGTAGCCAGGCTGCTCTGGGAAGAGCCAAGAGGAGTAGCGGCCAGGGCGTGTGCCCCGTCGTCAGCAGCTAACTCCAGGAGAAGTGTCCATCTCAGAGATTTCCAGTCCCTCTGCGGCAGGCCTCCAGGTCTGTGCTTTAAAGATTTGTTTTAATGAGATCCTCCTCAGTCAGAGGCATCGAGCATTATCTCCACCTCAGCTTGCTCCTTTCCTTTGCTTCTTTCCTATTGACTTTCAGAAACTCTGCCAGCTACATTAGGGCTTTGATTATTTTTTCATAAAAGAAAAGCCAAAGCAAGTTTTTAGAAGAAGGAGCCTGCCCCTCTGGAGAGTCGAAAGGCAGATGCAGGGTAGGTCCTGGGCTGACGCGTCAGGTGTTTTAGGACACCACTCCCAGCCTCCCCCAAACTGGCCCTAACCCAAGGGTATCCTCAGCTTCAACCAGGACTGGAACTACTGGAGGTTCCTGGCATAGGCCGAATCTGAGGATGGCAGGAACCAGAAACCAGGCGGATCTGCCACCACACACCAGGCAGCTGCAGGGGGCACCAGGAAAAAGGATGGGGAAGTGGGTAGGGGCCTGGGACAGACTGGCTAGGGGCCAGAAGTAGCAGGGCAAGGCATTGGAGCATGACAGAGGGGGTCCTGAGGCTGCAAGCAAGCTGATCACTGCTAACGTGAACCCATCTGTCCATCAGTCCACCAATGTACCCATCATCCATCCATCAGTTATCTACCCATCACTACTTTCTCATTTAATGGACACTTCCAGCCATTCATCCATTCCTTTACTACGTCGTTTCCACACATCTATCCAAATTTCTATTTACCACATGCCCACGCTGTGCTGGTAACAGGGCCTTATCCCAGCAGGAGAACATCTTGGAAGCTCAAAATACAAATAGTCTAGGACCATGGGACAAGGGGTTTCCAGGTGCCCAGAGATCAGACAAAGACAGAAGAAGCCCAGAGTCTTAGAGGAAGTAGAGTGAGATTTCTGGCTCCCGAGATGGGGCTGCGGGTCCTCCCACAAGGTCAAACCTGGATCAGCAAAGAGTTCCCTGATGTTGCATCCCAGAGCAGGTGGTGAAAGCTCTCAAACCCCTCCTAGCTGGGCCCATCATTGATCCTCAACCCTTCGCAGTTGCTGAGCCTGCAGGTGGGGTGAAGGCTGGAGTCTTGGTTGAGATGTGGTCAGACTGGGATGAGAGAAGCAGGGACTGAGGCTCAGGAGTGCCAGACTTGGAGTGCCCCCACATTAATGGCGGCCAGTGCTGGAGCTTCATCCTCTGCAGCACCATGATGCTGGTTAGGGGCAACTCAGGGTTCAGAAGCTACTCACGTGCTCTGCTTGCGAGGGCCCTTCTTACTAACAGTGGAGGTAAGGCCAGCAGAAAGCCATGTCCAGGGTCTTATCCACCCAACTTGGGAGTCTTGGCCTCAATTTGCTTACGATTGAAGAAGTCAAAAACCAAGGAGGCCCTAAGCAGGTCCTTCCTGACTTCAATCTGTTCTTAACCTCAGTATCCAGAGGGAAATGTCCTTCCAGAAGTGATGCAATGCTCAGAAGAGGGGCGACTCCCCAAGTTCCTCCGTGTACTCCAGGTTAGTCTGAGTTCACGGCAACTTGAGAGAGTGCAGCCTGGGGGTCTGACGGGGTGCATAGTGACTGGGGGGGAAGCAGAGCCAGTATAGAAAATGGAAACTTGGGCCGGGTGCAGTGGCTCAAGCCTGTAATCCCAGCACTTTGGGAGGCCGAGGCGGGCGGATCACGAGGTCAGGAGATCGAGACCAGCCGGGCCAACATGGTGAAACCCCATCTCTACTAAAATACGAAAAATTAGCCAGGCATGGTGGCACACACCTGTAGTCCCAGCTACTCGGGAGGTTGAGGCACGGGAATTGCTGGAACCAGGGAGGCGGAGGCTGCAGTGAGTCGAGACTGTGCCATTGCACTCCAGCCTGGGCCACAGAGGAAGACACTGTCTCAAAAACATAAAATAAGATAAAATAGAAAATGAAAATAGAAAATGGAACCTAGTAGTGGATATGTTGCTTATTCAGAGCCTTAGTTAGTGACCCAAACAGGTGGAAACAGGAATCCTGACTCTAACCCCCTGCCCTGAGGTGCATTGTGCTACCTCCTGAGGACATATGTGAGTAGAGAGACAACACAGAACTCTAGTGACTAGAAGGGAGTTCAGAGAGTGGAGCTGGGAATTAGGTGGGTGGGGGCACCCCCGTCTCAGGCTTGAACAAGCCAGCAACCTCCATCTGGAAGGATGATGTATTCAGTATACTAATTTAGAGGTTTATCAGTTAGAGATTTACCAGTAAATTCTCTTTCCTTCCCTCTCGAGAATATTTGAAGCATCTTCTGTCCCCATATTCTCTCAAAACTAAGTGCACAGCAGGCATTCAATACTCCTTCTCGAATGTCACCCACGGTGTCGTCTTTAAATCAGCATCAAACTGAACACTTTGGCAGCTCCCTGCAGACCCCCCTCCTAGCTTAGCAACTGCAGCAAAGAGAGCTTCCCTTCTCCCACAGTTCCAACACAACCGAATCTCATTGAGCCTCCTTGGATCACCTACCTGGCCATTCCTGAGTGACTCGTGGCCATAGGAAAGGAGCATACAAGAATCAGTGAGGGCTGAGCCCCAAGACCATCCCTGAAAGTGGGGGGGAGATGTCACCCTCACCAATGTACTGAGAGAAGAGGGGGCAAAATAAGGTGCTATGGAGAGAAGAAAGGGGAGTGGGTGCAGGCAAATCTACCCCCTATGCCCCACAGAAGGGCACGGGTTTCAGTGTCCTGACCAAGCATCAGGAGCCCAGTGGAACTCGAGCCTCTGCCATCCTGGTTTGGTTCTGATAGAGTTCCATGAACCATCCCTAAACTAAGTACAAAGCCCCAGAAGTGAGATCAGATAAAGCTTTAGGCTTGCTCAGAACCAAAAGGGAGCGAGGGAGAGAAAAGAGCTCCCAGATCCCTTGTGTTTCCTCTTTGAACAAAAACCTCAGAACCCATACAAGCCACCAGCTTACTCCCCACCAGCCAGAGGGCTGGCCACTGCCACCTACATTGCTGATGGGCACAAAGAAATAGCCCTCCCCTTCCCAAAGAGAAGGGGCTGTTGCAATTCGGGAAGTCTTGAGGAAGCTCTAGGAAAAGGTCACAGTGGAATAAATTATGGGGATTGAAAGAACGCCCGTGTCTTTGGAGGCTGGACCTGCAACACGGCCTTTTGGTTTTCTCTTTAATCATCAGTCTCTAATTCTGGGTCATAAAATGACAAGCTCATTGATAGTGATCAGCGACTTACCGGAGAAAGCCCAGCGCTAATTAAGAGCAGAAGACGCTGACACTGCTTTTCAACTTTCACCCAAGTCCAGCAATGAAATTACCTGGTTCTGCCTAGCAAATAACACCAGCAGGCATGGAGGGGGCCTGTGTTACCTGATTAACATGTGCTTGGCCCAATTAATATACAGAGAGAATTCCTCTGAGTGTTAGCTGTTTGCAGGTAATTGAGACATTGATGGACGCTGGGAAAAGCAGCCGAGCTTGTGCATAAACACAGAGCCTGTGTCTGCTATTACACAGAGAGATTTGCAAAGTCCATAGATGACTCTCCCAGTAGCTGCCTAGGGGTCAGGGGTCAAGAGTCAGTGTGTAGCCGGAGTCTCAGTCTTTGATAAGGGTCAAAGATCAGAGCTCAGGGTTTGGTCAAGGTTGGAGATCAGTGTGTGGCCAGAGAGAGGTGAGTCTACATCCAGGATGGGGGACAGAGTTTTTCTGTGCCTGGGATGAGGGACTCAGGTTCAGTCTATTTCTCCCATCGTATCTTCTGTACCTCCCTGCCTGTCTCTTCATGCCGCAGCACAATCTCTTCTCCTATGTATTTCTCATCTGTTGCTGTAGCTTCTTTCTCTGACTCCAGACATAAGAGGAGCTTGACATTGACCTCCCAGCCTTTGACTGTATAAAGAGACTGCTTAAGGCACTTTGAGTTAGAGGCTCAGACTACTTGAGAGCTATGGCATCCCTAGAGCATGTCATGACCCTCCCTGGAGTCAATGCTAGGGAATGGCAAAAGGGCAGGTTGTATAGCTTCCACTGGGGAACTCCTTTCCCCAATTCTGTAGCCCTGAGCACAGGCTACCAACAGGGCTCTTGGTTCTCAATGCTCCTTGTCAAGACACTAATGAGATTGACAGAGTTGCCATTTGATCATGTCGGTGGCTCAGCTCAGCCTAAGTGATGGACTCTTCGATGCCATCCTCATAGTGGTCTTCTCAGGACAGCTCTAGGGATTCATTCCAGGAAGGAGGACCTAGTGCTTCAAGCCGGACAACATGCTAGGGAAGGAGTTGATGCTTTGCTCAGCACTCTCCATGCCCATTGTCTGATGGAATCTTCCTTGAGGTGCCCAGCCTGGAACAGAATGGGGTACCACACACATCTTACACTAGCAGTAGGATAACCAATTGTCCTGATTTGCATGGGACTGGGGAGTTTCCTGGGACACGAGACTTTCAGTGCTAAAACTGGGAGAGTCCCAGGGAAATTAGGATGGTCGGTCACCCTAGATTCGTGGGAATATTGGCTCATCTTGTCCCTGGAGCCTTGGACAAGCTGGTGCTGAAGGTGTTGTCCTTCCTTCTGTTGCTACCAAGGCTCACCAGCTTCAGCACCAGATGCTGGTGGTCTGGGGTCAGACACCATAAACATCTGTATCACTGCTTCGTCCTCCGAATGAACGGGATCAGAGACATCACCACAATAAGCAGAGGGTGGGAGGGAGAGAAATTCAGCTCCACAGGGTCTCTGAGAGGACTCACTGCAGAGCACCTGTAAGACACCTTCTGTGCACCTGCAGTTCTCTAGGATGAGCTGAGCCCAGGGCTGCTGGAGTCCCTGCACCATGAGTGGGAACTGATGCTTTATAAGAACCCCATTTTTACACTCTGCTGAAAAAGACCCAGGAAATATGAGTTACATTTATATTGCTTTCTTACTTTAAAATGCACACGCTGTCTTAGTCATTTCAGACTGCCATAACAAAATACCGTAGACTAGGGAGGCTTAAGCAACAACAGACATTATTTCTCACAGTTCTGGAGGCTGGAAAGTCCAAGATCAAGGTGTCAGCATATTTGGATTTAGTGAGGGCTCTTTTCCTGGCTTGCAGATGGCTGCCTTCTCACTGTGTCCTCAGATGGCAGGGGAGACAGAGCACTGACATTTCTTCCTCCAAATACAATCACGTTCATTGGGGGTTAAGCTTCAACATACGGAGTTTGGGAGGTCACAGACATTCCATCCACAAAACACACACACACACTCACACACACACATACAACTCTCGCCAAATTCTAAGAGCAAGGCCAGGCAGGAATTACTGTCTCTACTTTGAATACAAAGTCGCAGGCTCAGGAACTTTAAGGAACTTCCCAAGGCCATTAATAGTTATATGCTAATCTTTTTAAATTTTTTTTTATTATTTCTTTTCTTTTTTTTTTTTTGAGACAGCGTCTTGCTCTGATCCCCAGGCTGGAGTGCAGTGGTGTGATCTCAGCTCACTGCAACCTCCACCTCCTGCGTTCAAGCAATTATCCTGCCTCAGCGTCCAAGTAGCTGGTATTACAGGACTGCACCACCATGCCCAGCTAGTTTCTGTATTTTTAGTAGAGACAGGGTTTCGCCATGTTGGCCAGGCTGGTCTCAAACTCCTGACCTCAGATGATCCACCCACCTCGGCCTCCCAAAATGTTAGCATTAGAGGTATGAGCCACCGCACCCAGCCTTTTCATATTATTTCTAAATTATCATGTTTGTAGCAGAGCCCATCAGCTTCCTACCTACATCTTCTCAGCTCTTGCCATTCCAGTTTCTGATGACTGTGTCCTGCTACAAGCACGTGGGCTCACCTCTCCCTGGTGCTGCCCTCAGCCATCACGGGTGGGAACTGGAGGATAAACACCACAGCTTCCTTGCCCCTCTGATCTTTTACAACACGTTCTGTGAAATCTCCTAGAGCTCCCCAGTGGGACGAGCTGCCACTGCCCATGTGGTAACCTGCTGAGTAACACACACACTTTGGCTCCCTTCCCTTCCCTGTATCACCTCCCCAGTCCCCTATCTGAGGTCACCTCTCAGATAAACAACTTGCACCCAAACCCTGTCTCAGCGTCTGCTTCTAGGAAATCACAAACTAAGACAATGTTTTTGAACAAAATTTGGAAATTATAAAATCCATACTCTGAGCTCACCTCTCGGATAAACAACTTGCACCCAAACCCTGTCTCAGCGTCTGCTTCTAAGGGAATCACAAACTAAGATGATGTTTTTGAACAAAATTTAGAAATTATAAAATCCATACTCCATTCGGGCACAGTGGCTCATACCTGTAATCCCAGGACTTTCAGAGGCTGAGGTGAGTGGATCATGAGGTCAGGAGTTCAAGACCAGCCTGGCCAACAGGTGAAACCCTGTCTCTATTAAAACACAAAAAATTATCCAGGCGTGGTGGGCACCTGTAATCCCAGCTACTCAGGAGGCTGAGGTAGAGAACTGCTTGAACCCAGGAGGCGGAGGTTGCAGTGAGCCAAGATTGTGCCACTGCACTCCAGCCTGGGCAACAGAGCAAGACTCTGTCTCAAAAAAAAAAAAAAAAAAAAAATCCATACTCAATTCCACTCATCAAAGGTTTCAAGTGCTTGCCTACTATATACCAGTAAAGGATTAAATACCAGTAGAAGATACCTAGTAAAGGATTAAAAATTAATAATAAGCAAGATAGACAATCTCTGACTTCATAAAGTTTATAATTTAGAATAAATAAAAAATCCTCTGTATCTTACCAACTAGAAATAACCATTGTTACTTTTCTCCATATATATATAATATTCCAATCTTGCAATTGTATACATGTACATACTTAAGGACATACTTACTAAACCTGTATCATGCCAAATAGTTTTGAATCCAGTTTTTTGTTCTCATTACAAGTATTTTTCCAGGTCTCTAATTATTCTTTTAAAACATTATTTGTAATGGCTATGGAATATTTTCTGATATGTACCACCATTTATTTAACCATTTCCCAATCGTTTCCAATGTTCCATGATTGCAGATAACATCACGATAAACCTTAAACAGTTTCCAGGCATGCTGCGGCATAATCAGATTCGCATTTTAGAAAAACCAGTTTGGTATCTCTGGAGGCAGATTTGAGGAAGATGAAAGCAGAGAGACCATTCAGAGCCATTCATAGTATTTCAAGTCAGAGGCAATGATGCCTAAATCAGGGTGTTGGCGGTGGTGGTAAAGCAGGTGGAGGGGGATTTGGAAGTCAGGGCAGGGCACCTGAGCAGCTTCTCCAGCTCCATTCACAATCTCTCATAATCACTCTGGAGCTTGTATGTTCTTTACTTGTCTCATTCGTCTTGACTTCCCTACTTAATTGGCAGTGCCTTTGTTACCAAGCAAAGGGGGTTCACTGCCTGATGCACTAGAAGTCAATACTGTGCTGGCCGGGCGCGGTGGCTCAAACCTGTAATCCCAGCACTTTGGGAGGCCGAGACGGGCGGATCACGAGGTCAGGAGATCAAGACCATCCTGGCTAACACGGTGAAACCCCGTCTCTACTAAAAAATACAAAAAACTAGCCGGGCGAGGTGGCGGGCGCCTGTAGTCCCAGCTACTTGGAGGCTGAGGCAGAAGAATGGCGGGAACCCGGGAGGCGGAGCTTGCACTGCAGGGGAGCTGAGATCCGGCCACTGCACTCCAGCCTGGGCAACAGAGCGAGACTCCGTCTCAAAAAAAAAAAAAAAAAGTCAATACTGTGCCACCAGATTTTTGAGAAAAGAAAAGCTTTTTATTGCAAGTGGACCAACAAGGAGACAGGAGTCCAGTTCAAATCTGTCTCCCTGGGCCACCTTTAGGGCAGCAGCTTTGTTAGAAAAGGTTTAGGGGATGGATTCTAGGATTGGTGGGTGACTGGTGGAAGGAAAGGGGAGGCTGCAAAGTCCCCCAGCATGCACAGTTATCTCTTCATACGACCTCATGGATGGCATGTGCACATTCAAGGGGAGTAAGTATGAAGCACGCAGTGGAAATTGAGGCTGTGACGTTAGCAAGCTCGTTCTGCACAAACACCAGTCAGCCGTATTGGTTTTTTACTGATTTCAGCCATTTCTGTTATCCTGCAGGGGAAGGGAGTTTCAGCATAGCCATAAGTTGTTTCTTTTCTTATCTGCAATCCTGCAAATTCAAGAATATCCTTTAGTCACTGGTTTCTTACTCTTTGGGGCACAGTTTCTGTTTCAGCTGTTTGGCAACTGGTTTTTCATCTGCTATCCTGTAAGCCCAAACATTTAGTCATCCGTTTCTCTAACTCTTTGGGGCACAGCTTCACCTTCAAAGGAAAAGCTTATCTTGCCTTCCCATCACCATAAGCTCCACTACAGTTCTACACACATCATCCTGGTGTGAAATGCCCTACTTCCTTTTTTTTTTTTTTTTTTTTTTTTTTTCCTGTAGATAGAGTCTCACTCTGTTGCTCAGGCTGGAGTGCAGTGGTGCGATCTCAGCTCACTGCAACCTCTGCCTCCCGGGTTCAAGCGATTCTCCTGCCTCAGCCTCCCGAGTAGCTAGGACTACAAGCGCCCGCCACCACACCCGGCTAATTTTTGTATTTTTACTAGAGACGGGGTTTCACCATGTTGGCCAGGCTGGTCTTGAACTCCTGACCTCAGGTGATCCACCCTCCTTGGCCTCCCAAAGTGCTGGGATTACAGGCGTGAACCACTGCACCCGGCCTAATTTATATTATTAAACTAGCCTTTAGGACACAGAAATGATAGGAAGTCCACCAACATGCCTACTTGCAGGATTAGGAGTCATCCAGAGGAGCCTCATAAGGTGGGGAGTGGGGCTGGTCATTGGAGCAGGAAAGGACTTGATCTGTCTTTGGACCCAGAATATGTCAATCACTTCCACTCTGCCAATGAGCCAGGGTCTGGAGGATGCCCTAGCATTGGATCTAGGGGATGTCAATCATCTCCACTCTGCCAATGATCCATAGTCTGGAGGATGCCCTGCAGGATATGTCAATCACCTCCACTCTGCCAATGAGCCATGGTCTAGGGGATGCCCAGGGAGTCAGCAATAGAAATATGGAGCTTGATGTTCCAGGAGTCACTGCCATCAAACTGACTCCCGGGTGGTGACAGTGGGCCAGGGCAAGAGCAGGCTTTCCAGAACCTTCCCAAGGGAGGCAACTGTGAGCTTCGGATAAGCATATAAAACCCAAACTGAGTAGAGATTTTCTGCCTCAGGGAAGCCAGGAGCTAAGGGGATTTTTGTCAAGGGCATTAAGCAGCAGTAAAGTGAAAGTTCAGCAAAGCCCAGAGCAGGGAAGAATACCACTCATTTCTTGGGTGCCGACACGCAGCAGGCACTGTGCAGGGGGCTGGGGACACAGCGGTGAACGATAGAGGCATGCCCCTGCCTTCGTGGAGTTTACAGTCTATACAAGCAGGTTGACATGGACAGAGGAGATCGGGGGCCAGGCACCTCCCTGTAAATGATCTCATTTCATTCCCTCTCAGCTGTCCTATGAAATAGTGCTGTTATGGTTCCCATGTTACAGGTTCACAAGTTGAGACTCAGAGAGGTTACGTTAACCAGTCCAGTATCACAGCTGGTGAGTGATAGGGCCACGATTTGAACCAAGATATAGCTAACTCCAGCTGTCTCCCCTGCCTTCTACCAGAATCATGGTTCTCCATTAGAGGCCATGTTTTCCCCCAGGGTAGTATTAGGTCCTGTCTGGAGACATTTTTAGTTGTTCACAACTAGGGGAGGGGAGTGCTACTGTTTATCTAGTGGGTGGAAGCCCAATATGCTGCCTAACGCCCTGCAATGTCCAGGACAGCCCCACGCAACAGTGAACTATCAGGCCCACGATGTCAGTAGCACACAGGCTGGCAAACCCTGGACTACAAAGTGAACCATGAATACCCTCAAGTGAAAGTTTGTGTCTCCCTGACCATTCTCAGAACTTGTCTGAATGCACAGCCAGTCGGACCAGTGGATCCAGCTGCGATCCTCTGGATGTGGTCAAGGCCAAGAGAAGTCAGCTCCAGGCCCCAAGCCAGAACATGAGCCCAGACACAGAGAAGGCAGGGGCAGGATAAATGGCCCAGATGCCTGATAAGTGATGCCAGTGGGAGGGACAGGAGGTGGGGTATGGAGAACACCTTCCAGGGCAACCGCCCTCCTCCCACCCTCCCCACAAGATGCTTGTCCTCAGCAGCCTATGCACCAGCTCCTCGAAGGATACAAAACACAAGCAGAACTTGGAGCTGCTTGCTCTCCCTGGACAGCCCTGAACTAATATTTGTTTTAGCAAATGGCTGAGCTGTTCATCTTCTCTGGCAATAGGGATTTGTTTTCTTTTCAAAAAATCACTGGCATTCTAAGTCTAAGAAGCTAACATCCAGAGGGCCAGAGTCTTTGTTAAGGCTCAAAGCACAGGAAGGCACCCTCTGTAATGAAGAGGCAAGAGCAGAGGGACATGGAGGTGAAATTGGCTGTGGTCCTACTGCGTGCCAGATTTTCTATGCATCATCTCATTCACAAGAGCCCTAAGAGAGAGAGGTTGATTTTTGTTGTTGCTGTTGTTTCATTTTTCAGAGAAAACTTAAAGTAAGAGAGGGTGGACAACTTGTCCAAGGTCCCACAGTTTGTGAGGGATTTAAACACCCAGGTGTCTGATTCCAAAACCTCCCATATGTGCAAGTCAATGCTGCATCAGTACTAGAGGCTTGTCAGCAGAGCAGAGGCCTCATACCTCTCTTTGTTGGGACAAAGAAGCATCACTTGGGAGCAGGAGAGTAGGGAGGCAGGTCAGCAGAAGAGCCCAAACAGAGCCTGATCTGCCAGGAATCTTTATGGCACAAGCCCAAAAAACCAACTCAAAGTGATCTAAGCAATGTAAGAATGTATCAGCTCATGAACCTGGAAGTCTTTGAGGTAAGGCAGACTTCAGGATGGGTTGGATTTGGTCATTCAATAATCCCATCGAGGAGCTGGTGCCTTCTGCATCTCCCTTCTGCCTTCTCTAGTGTCAGATTACCTCGTGGTGGCAAAGGGCTGCAGCAGCTCCAGGTGTCCCTTCTACATCCCAACACTTGGAGAAAGAGGAGCTCGCCTTCCGTAGATCTCTCAGGCCCATGAGCAACCGTCTTTCCCATAACCCCCCTCTCCTTGGAGTCAATGGTCTGATTTGGACCACAGGTCCATTCCTGAACCAGTCTCCTCATCAGAAGGTCTAGCACCCACCAGCTTATGCCTGGGTTAGTAGAAGGAGACACTGTAGCAGGGAGAATCCAATCAGCTTCCTAATCTTATCCTTCTTATTTCTAAAAAGAAATCGAATCAACACTTAGAACTAGGGTTGGCGTAGATAACTCAAAAATGACATGGCCTTTTCACATAACTGTTGCACCCACAAGCAAAGGATGGAGGAGCCATCAGAGAGGGAACCTCCTGGTCTACCACAAGCACCAAGTAAACCAGTTTCTGTTTTGACTCAGGCTAGGGGACAGGAAAAGTCAGTTGGCCAGTATATATATAATATATATATATGTCTGTGTATATATTTATATGTGTGTATATATATTTATAAGTGTGTGTATACACACACACACACACATATATAGGTGAACTAGTTTACAGTCCCACCAACAGTATAAAAGTGTTCCTATTTCTCCACATCTTCTCCAGCACCTGTTGTTTCCTGACTTTTTAATGATCACCATTCTAACTGATGTGAGATTATTCTGGACCACAGTAAAGACATGAATGGGACCATTGGAAAAATTGGAATAAGGTCTACAGTTTATATAATAATACTGTATCGATCAGTGTTAATTGCCTGATTTTTATAATTGTATTGTGGTTGTGTATGATGTTAATATTTAGGAATTCTGGGTGAAAGGTTCTTGGAAATATTGTACTACTTTTGCAGTTTTTTGTAAGTCTGGAATGGCTCTAAAATGGAAAGGTTTTAAAAGTTTAAAAATTAACTTTTCCCCAAATTATCAGAAATGTCCAATGTTCAAATGTATTTGCTATACAGTATCACAAATGAATACTCCTCTATCACTCCCAAAAGGTTAATAAAATGCTGTAACACCCTATTCCTTATGCTAGTGTCCTTTGGGGAAACCAATTTTGGTCTGACAGGCATGAGAGTGAGATTGAAGGACAGGACCTGGAGAAATGGAAGAGCTACCCAAATCCCCAGAGATCTGGAAGCATGACATTTGTATTCCCAACCATATGTAGGATGGAGACTGAGCCCCTGGTTTGCCAAATAACTAACAGAGTGGCTCCATGGAAATGTGGAACTTGTATAGACCCAGGTGAGGAACAAGTGCTAACATAAAGAATTGGTAGGACTTGGTGAGCAGTTGATATTATAGGTGAGGAAGAGCCTGGCAGGGATATCCCCATCACCCATGAGCTGATGACTGAGCTGAGCTGACTTAGACAGAACTGCCACTTATGCAGAGAAGAAGAAACTGACTCAGTTTCATAGAAAGGGTTCAGGAAGCTGAACCCCTACTATAAGTCATTTAGTGAAAAATAAAGACAGAAGTAGGAAATCGTGTCATAAAAGAAGAGGAAGAAGCCATGTGTCCTAGGATTCGGCAGAGGGAGGAGTTAGTACAAAAGGGAATAGCAGAAAGGGGAAAGAGATCAGGGAAGATTGCAAGAAGGAAGTAGCATTTGGTCTAGGACTTGAAGAAAAAGATTCTGACAGATAGAAGGAAATAGTAAGGTGGTCACTTCAGGTTCAAGAGACAGAAAATACACATACCTGAAAAATAATCTCTCTCTCTCTCTGTCTCTCTCTTTCTTTCTCCTCCCACACCCCCCTCCCTAACCCCCAATCCAGGTATTCTTCCATTCCTTAAGGCAGAGAGGCATTTCAGGGGGCTGCAAGGCAAAGGACTGTGAGCTGAAAGTCTCCCTCCGATGAGATTAGGAAAGCCCACTGCCTTTCTCCAGAAAATCCACTGTGGCAACCAGGAGATAATCCCAAGTCAAGTCATACCCACCTCAGAGCAGGTGCCCTCAGGGACAATGAAAGCCTGTCCTTGGCCAGCTTCTCTGCAGCTCACCTCCAAGTCTCAAGTGCAGCTGATTTGAGTGAGGGTCCCTGTAGGACCAAGTCAAAGCCCTGGAACCAAGGACCTGAAGCTGTGACTCCTCACCCTGTCAGATTCCACCAACCCCCAACCCCCAGCTTCTCCCCAATGACTAAGAACCAAGGGCTGAGCTCCTCTCAGCCTTCCAGTAGGAAAGACCGTGAAAGAGACAGGGACAAAGACAGAACCGGGTGGGGGAGATAATGAGAGAGAGAGGACATGGAGGAGACAGGGAGAACCAGAGTGACCCAGGCAGAGCCAGAGGCATGGCAGCAGGGACAGACAGTAGAGAATAGCTACAGATTCTGACATATGGGGACAAAGACAGGGCCACCGATAGGGGCAGAGATGGAGAAAGTGAGCCTCTGCTCACTTTTGTTGCTCACAAATATCTCTTGGTTGTTCCCAGATGTAAGTAACTAACTTCCACTGGTATTTTCGTTTCGCTGGGCTCCTGGCTTCACTGACTTCTTTTTCCTCTCTGCCTCTGTGCCCCCAGCCCTCTCCATTTTCCTGGATATTTCACACAGAACAGTTCAGCCATACATAGCTTTATCTGAGTCCAGAGAGCAGGGGAGAGAAGGGTGAGGGAAGAGGGATGGAGAAGGAAGAGGGAGGGGAGCAGAGGGGAGAGGAGCAACACAAGCAAGGTGATGGGGCAGAAACGGAGGCAGACATCGAGGAAAAGACAAAAACTCTGAGAATGAAATAAAATGATGGGGGGCAGGGGACATTTTTGAAAGAAGGGTGAATTGGACCAATCTGTACATCTCTGCGTGCAAGCCGGTCTTTCTAGGACTTAAATGAGGGGGAAGAGGAGAAGACAAAAGAAAGCGTTAGGGAAAGAGATCCAGAGAAAGGAGGAAAGCGGAAGGCAGGAGCTGAAGAGAATTAAGGAGGCAGAGAGGGAAGAGACATCAAGAGAAGGAAGAGGCAAGAAGAGAGAGGAGAGGCCGAGTGCGGTGGCTCACGCCTGTAATCCCAACACTTTGGGAGGCCAAGGTGGGCGGATCACCTGAGGTCAGGAGTTCGAGACCAGCCTGGCCCACATGGTGAAACCCCCATCTCTACTAAAAATACACACACACACACACACACACACAAATTAGCTGGGTGTGGTGGCAGGCACCTGTAATCCCAGCTACTTGGGAGGCTGAAGCAGGAGAATCGCTCAAACCCAGGAGGCAGAGGTTGCAGTGAGCCGAGATCACCCCACTGCACTCCAATCTGGGTGACAGAGTGAGACTCCATCTCAAAAAAAAAAAAAAAAAAAAAAAATGCGAGGAGAATGTCAGCCCCACAGAGAGAAAGGGAGTAAGAGAGTACAAGGTAGGAAGGTAACAGTGTCCAATAGATGCCTTCAGGCTCCCAGACACCGGCATCTGCAATAAGCATTTCTCAGCAGCCACAGGCACTACCTCCATGGAGTTTGGGTCCCAGGTCCCTGCATCACAGGTGGAGCAATGGGGTTTGTGGGCCCCTGCAGATGAATCTAGGGATCTGGCCACTGTGGAGGGGACCCCGCCAGCTCTTCCAAGGGCAGCAGAACGTGGTGGCTGGCTTCCTTTCCTGACTTCTTTCTGCAGCTTTTCCCCCACACAGTTCTGTCTAGCACTTATTATTTTTAAATGAAAATGTATCAAAATTAATTTTATTTTGAGAATTATCTGAGAATTTCACAGCCCCTCTTGGAAACATCAGTGGTATCCTAGGGGAGCTGCAAACAGAACTGGGAATCCTTCTGAGGCAGACATGTGCCATCTGCCAGCTCCAGAACTGCTGCCACTGCCAAGAGTCCATAGTGTGGGCCCCTGGGAGGGTAGAGGGCTCTGAGTGATGCAAGCTTCCACCGAGAAGTAACAGCCAACATGTGACTGACTCAGGTTAGCACTCAGTCCATGGCTGTAGCAGCTTCATCTGCTGCTTCGTCTGTGGCCAGGGTCACAGTTTAGGCAGAGTCCACTCTCTGAGGACAAATCATAGTGTCACAAAGATTCTGGAGGAGTCTCTTCCTGGCCCAGCCTTCATTGCCTCCCCATCATTCCACATAGTTCAGGTCCCATCAAGGCTGGTGGCCAACCCTGCCCCCGATCAGGTTCACACCACCAACCCCTGCTTACTCCCCTGAACCTCCCGGACAACTCCTCCTCCTGGTCCCTGCCTCTCCCACTGCCACTACCTCCTAGAAATTCTGTAGTTTTACAAAATCAGATTTTCCCTTGTAGAGAGACAACTACAGACACTCTCACCTACAGACGTTCAAAGAGGACTGTTGGCTGGGTGTGGTGGCTCACGCCTGTAATCCCAGCATTTTGGGATGCCGAGGGGGGTGGATTACCTGAGGTCAGGAGTTCGAGACCAGCCTGACCAACATGGTGAAACCCCGTCTCTACAAAAAATTAAAAAATTAGCCGGGTGTGGTGGTGCGTGCCTGTAATCCCAGCTACTTGGGAGGCTGAGGCAGGAGAATCACTTGAAACTGGGAGGCAGAAGTTGCAGTGAGCCGAGATTAAGCCATTGCACTCCAGCCTGGGCAACAGAGGGAGACTCCACCTCAAAAAAAAAAAAAAAAAAATTAGCCAGGCATAGTGGCACATACCTGTAGTTCCAGTTACTTGGGAAGCTGAGGCAGGAGAATTGCTTGAACCAGGAGGCGCAGGTTACAGTGAGCTGAGATTGTGCCATTGCACTCCAGCCTGGGCAACAAGAGTGAAACTCCATCTCAAAAAAAAAAAAAAAAAGACTTTTGTCTTGGGCTGCCCAAGGTGCTATGCATGAACAGTAACTGAAAACAAGCAAGTTCAAGGGAAGATCAGCTCACCGTGTGCAGGCTGCATCCTTCTACCCATGACAGGACACTGACAGTGAACAGCTATCAAGTGCTGAGTTTTTGCCAGGCTCTGTGCAGAGCCCTTTGTATTCACCATCTCATTTGATCCTTGCAGCAACTCTGGGAGGCAGATGCTATTCTACCAACTCCCTTTTACAGCATAGGAAACTGCAGCTCAAGAGGATGCATAAACTACCCAGGTGGCAAAATAAGCCGGACTACCGCTGACACTGGAGGGGTGCAAGCGGGGAATGGCAGTCACTTTTCAGAGACCAAAAAAGGAATCCAATCATCAAAAGGGGAGTTTAACTTGATAGACTCTGAGGTCTCACCCAGCCCAACCTTCCATGAGTCTATGACCGAACGTATCCCAGGCAAAGGGAAAAAGACGTGTAGCGCTGATCATTAGTTCTCGCAAAGATGTGAGTCTTTTATAGAAACTAACCTTTGTGTGTGTTTGGTTTTGAAAAGAAAACCCTCTGTGCATAACCTGGAAGATCTGGACCCAGATAAAGCTATGTATGGCTGATCTGCTCTGTGTGAAATATCCGGGAAAATGGAGAGGGCTGGGGGCACAGAGGCAGAGAGGAAAAAGAAGTCAATGGAGCCAGGAGCCCAGTGAAATGAAAATACCGGTGGAAGTTACTTACATCCTGGAACAACCAAGAGGTATTTGTGAGCAATGATTTCTAATACCTATATTATGTTATTTACATGCTACTCTCCAAGAAACTTCTTCCATTACCCCAACCTTTAGTAAATTAGGCTTTACACAACCTTTAGTAAATTAGGCTGGACCCGCTGGTAGTCTGGGGAGTGAAGAAATTGGGAAATGCCCTGTGAGGTAATGTGCTATGCAGAGGCCGTGCAGAATAGATACGGAACAGAACATTCAGAAAAGCCATAGGATTGGTCAAGAACTCAGCAGACTGGAGGCCAAGGTGGGAGAATTACTTGAAGCTGGGAGTTCGAGACCTGCCTGGGCAACATAGTGAGATCTGTCTCTGCAAAGCAATTTTTTAAAAACTCAACTGGTCAAGATGGTGCACACATGCAGTCCCAGCTACTCGGGAGGCTGAGGCAGGTAGATTGTTTGAGTGCAGAAGTTTGAGACTGCAGTGACCTTTGATCACTGTACTCTATCCTGGGTAACAGAGAGAGACCCTGTCGCCCCACAAAAAAAAAAAAAAAAAGAAAGAAAAAAAGGAACTCAACAGAGGCAGGGCTTAGAAACTGCATGGAAGAATCCTTGCAGTATTGAGAGAGCTACTAAGTTTTCCATTACACACGGGATGAATTTCTGGCCTCAAGAGGCTAGACCACGCTGCAGATGACCTACCAATAGAAATCTATAATTTCTTTCTTTTTTTTGTTTTTTTTTTTGAGACGGCGTCTCGCTCTGTTGCCCAGGCTGGAGTGCAGTGGCCAGATCTCAGCTCACTGCAAGCTCTGCCTCCCGGGTTTACGCCATTCTCCTGCCTCAGCCTCCCGAGTAGCTGGGACTACAGGCGCCTGCCACGTCGCCTGGCTAGTTTTTTGTATTTTTTAGTAGAGACGGGGTTTCACCGTGTTAGCCAGGATGGTCTCGATCTCCTGACCTCGTGATCCACCCGTCTCGGCCTCCCAAAGTGCTGGGATTACAGGCTTGAGCCACCGCATCCGGCCAAAATCTATCATTTCTATTGAGAATTAATAATCAATATAAAATATAGCACAATCAATATATATTAATAATATATTGATTATATTATATAAAAATATAAAAAATAATCAATATAAAATACTGATTATTAATTATCAATAGAAATTATATAGATATTATAAAAATGAACATACACCCATAGTCACACTTAAAAACTAGGGAGGGCTTGTCAGCGACCTGAATATGCAAAGGACTTTCTGTAAGAAGGAAAAAAGCACAAGAGATCAAGGTGAAGAGGGAAACACACAGGAGTGTGCAAGAGACCTCACAACGTAAGAGGGAGAGAGGGAGGTGAGAGGCAGTGAATAGGGGACTTGAGGTCGTGGGGGGAGTGCTCAGGGTAGTTCATGGCTCCTTGAAAGCACGGGAGGCACCCACATCCAGAAGACCAGCCACTGAGGCACCCTGGCTGGAGGCATGACCCATCCAGCCATTGTCAACACTCACTAAAAACAGCCAAATCCCTACCCAGCCCTCATGGGGGCAGCACAAGAGCCTAAGAGGAAATCTCAACCATAAAGCAGATCATACAGACAAAACTCACTGTACAAGGTATGAGACTTGAACCAATTGGACTTAAATCTTGAAAGACAAAGTGACCTTGGACAGACTGATGACTTGGGAACCCCTACAAAGCAGCTATGGCTTCTAGAACCATCCTTCGCACCATCCTTCACTGCCCTTGGCAGAGGCAGACCCTAGACAGAAATTCCTTGAGACCAGCTGGGCAGGTGGTCTGAGGTGGGATGGGAGGAAGAATAGGAGAAAAATCTAGTGGTTCGGAGTTTGTTCTCTGGACACTTCACACCCAGATGCCTGGAATCCTTCCCACCTCTTGCAGAGCTCCCTAAACGAGTTCTTTTCATTTTCAGGAAATTCTTGACATAATATTAGCATTTTCAGGTACGCTCAAATGTGAAATGAAATCCTGGAAGTGAGCAGACCACAGCAGGGGAGATAATGGATCACATTTTCTAGATATCAGTTTCTATCAGTTGCAAGCAGAGGTTTATATTGCAAATGGGATTTGTCCATGAGGAGAGAACATGCGATGCAGTTAAATTGGGTTTTCTTTTTTCTTTCTTTCTTTTCTTTTTGGTATAGAGTCTTGCTCTGTTGCCCAGGCTGGCATGCAGTGGCACGATCTTGGCTCACTGCAACCTCTGCCTCCAGGGCTCAAGCAATTCTCCTGCCTCAGCCTCCCAAGTAGCTGGGATTACAGGCGCCCACCACCGCACCTGGCTAATTTTTTTTTTTTTTTTTGTATTTTTAGTAGAGAAGGAGTTTCCCCATGTTGGCCAGGCTGATCTTGAACTCCTGACCTCAAGTGACCACCCACTTAGGTCTCCCAAAGTGCTGGGATTACAGGCGTGAGTCACCATGCCCGGCCCCCGATGCAGTTAAATTGAAGTTGGTACTGACAGAGGCTTACAGATAATAAGCAGGCACTGTTAGAGCAAAGTCATTCAATTCATGCCGTTAGGTCCACTTTCCTCTGCCAGCAAGCGAGAGCAGAAGTGAAAACCTCCTTGGACTTTGCTTTCCTGCTCATTCGCACTATTCTGCCTTGGTGGCTTCCAACTCACAGGCCGTGGCACCATCGCAAAGGATCCTTGAATCCATATGTGTGCCAAGCTTTGTCTGCAACCTGCACAAATTGCTTGCTTACAGATCAATGCACAACTATGTTTCTAGTGGGGACAGATGCTTAAGAATTACTGAATTCAGCCAGGCGTGGTGGCTCATACCTGTAATCCCAGTGCTTTGGGATGTCGAGGTGGGTGGATCACTTGAGGTCAGGAGTTCAAGACCAGCCTGGCCAACATGGTCTCTACCAAAAATATAAAAAATCAGCCAGGTGTGGTAGCGCATGCCTGTAATCTCAGCTACTACTAGGGAGGCTGAGGCTGGAGAATTGCTTGAACTCAGGAGGTGGAGATGGCAGTGAGCCGAGATCAGGCCACTGCACTCCAGCCTGGGCGACAGAGCTACTGAATTCATGGTAACTTTTTCGACATTGAGTATTTGCTCAGCCAATAAGTACTATGAACATTGCTGCTAACATGTGGCAGTCCATAACTTTTTTTAACATAACAAAGATTTTCTCATATCCTAATAGATGACATCCAGTGCTCTACCCAGAGAGCCCCCTTTTTTTGCCAAAAGGAAATTTGATTTGGAAGAAACAAGACGAATGGAGTCTGCACAATTAGATGTGGTAGGCCATGAGTAAGCATAACAGGTATGTCAGAATGGAAAAACTCAAAATGTTTTTCCTCTGCTCTCACAGCACAACAATCAACCCAGAAAACTTCTATGACAAAAGGGGTAGGGGTTTTCCCCACACACCAAGCAAGCAATCACTTCTGTAGTGGACACCAGCTGGGTGTCCTCCAATTCAAATCCGACACCATCTACCTGGAGGCACCATCAGATCCCACAGGTTTAGGGCTCAGTCCCCAAGACTCTCCCCCAATTCTGATGCCAATTGCAAGCCCTGGGTTGTTTTACCTATGCTTCTGACCAACTGGGATCCCACAGCCTCCTCCTTGGGTTCGATTAATTTGCTACAGCAGCTCATAGAACCCCAGGAACACTGAATTCTGCATACTTGTTTATTGTACAAAGGATACAGATGAACAGCTGCATCCGTTTGGGAGAAGGGGCATGGAGCCTCCGTGCCCTCCCTGGCTGGTGAAAGGAGGACAGGGGAAGGTCTGAGAGAGAGATTCTCTTTCTGAGGCCTAAAGTGCCCCACCATATAGCAGAAGAGTGTAGTAAGGGCTATGGGAGTTATAAGCCAGGTATGGTAGGCAAAAACCAATCTATCTATCTATCTATAGATATAGATATAATATCATGGCATAGGTGGAAATAGTGGATGGGAGGTTAGCTTGGGGCATCAGCTGGGTTTTGCACAGACAGGTTGGGTCTGGGTGAGCAAGAGAAGTTAAGGGTGAGGACCGATGGCTATGGGTGAGAATGTGTATTGGTGGACATGAATGGGTATCCGTAAGTGTGAATGGGTGTGGTGGGTGTGAGTGTATGTGAATGGGTGTGGGTGTATGTGAGTGGGGTGTGAGTGGGTGTGGGTGTATGTGAGTGGGTGTGGGTGTATGTGAGTGTGAGTGTATGTGAATGGGTGTGGGTGTATGTGAGTGGGGTGTGAGTGGGTGTGGTTGTATGTGAGTGGGTGTGGGTGTATGTGAGTGTATGTGAGTGGGTGTGGGTGTATGTGAGTGGGGTGCGAGTGGGTGTGGGTGTATGTGAGTGGGTGTGGGTGTATGTGAGTGGGGTGCAAGTGGGTGTGGGTGTATGTGAGTGTGGGTGTATGTGAGTGGGTGTGGGTGTGAGTGTTCTGAGTGTATGTGAGTGGGTGTGAGTGTATGTGAGTGGGTGTGAATGGGCTTGCACGGGCGTGGGGCAGACAGCGCTGCTCCCTCGATTTTCCATCCATTCCCCCACACCTCCCAGCCACTCCTGGAAGTTAGGCAGGAACTATAAGACTAGTTTGAGGTAATAGGCTCTGGGCCAAAATGACTTGGGTCCCTTCTGGGCTAAAGCATAGAAAAGCTGGCCTGTGGCCACCTAGCTGTCTGTCCTGGTCCTGCAGTGACCAGCAACATTCCAGAGGCATGATGTCATCACTTTAGGTCCTCGAGTGACGGTCAGTTTGGCCCCCACTGCTAGCTGAGTTTGGATACACGGCATGAATGAAGAGTAACCCTCAGCTGTATGAAACCCCTGAGGTTTCAGACCTACCTTTTCTGCAGCATGACCTAACCCATTCCAGCTAACGCAGTGGTGTCAGGAAGGATGACTGTCCAAGTCGTGAGGACTCGCAGTGATACACATGGTCAGCCACTCGTTAATTCATACAATTTATTTAACAGATGTTTATTATGTAGGAGGTACTGAGCAATTCATTAGTGAACAAAGCAATCACGAAGCTGGCCCTGCGGAGTTTGCATTCTAGTAGGGGACAGACGGACAATAAATAAAATTAATTGGATAAGCCGGGCACAATAGCTCACACCTGTAGTCCCAACACTTTGAGAGGCCAAGGTGGGCGGATTATTTGAGGTCAGAAGTTTGAGACCCAGCCTAGCCAACGTGGTGAAATCCCATCTCTACTAAAACTACAAAATTAGCCGGGTGTGGTGGTGCACACCTGTAATCCCAGCTACTTGGGAGGCTGAGGCAGGAGAATTGCTTGGACCTGGGAGGCAAAGGTTGCAGTGAGCCAAGATTGCACCACTGCACTCCAGCCTGGACAACAGAGAGGGACTTCATCTAAAAAAATACATACATACAGACATACATAAAAATATATTGGATAAATAGTATATTGGTGGATGATAAGTGTTACGGGAGGAAAAAATGAGATATCTTCAATGTAACCCTGGCTAATAACAGTTGTATGCTTCGGCCCCAACAGAGGTGGGCAAAAGGGGCCCAAACCCTAACTCTGAGCTAAAGTCGTGGCCTCTCCCCTGGCCTACCCAGGAGAACCTCCGAACCTGCGTGAAACCCTGAGAGGAAAAAAGAAGGAGCCTTCAGGGGTCATCAGTGCATTTTGCAGTCTGGCCTCTGAAGATGAGTCAGTTCACGTTGAGTCATGAGGGGGCATCTGGGTCATATAAAATGTGGGCTGAGTAGAGGGAGGGATGCTTTCTATCCAGAATGAATCTGCCAAGGATGACACGAATCTGCCTGGCACTTGGGACACAGCAGTAAACAATGAAATGAAAGTGTGCTGACTTTGGACCGGGCGCAGTGGCTCACACCTGTCATCCCAGTTACGGGAGGGATGTGGGCACATCACAAGGTCAGGAGTTCGAGACCAGCCTGGCCAACATGGAAAAATCCCGTCTCTACTAAAAATACAAAAATTAGCCAGGCAGGGTGGCACGTGCCTGTAATCCCAGCTACTTGGGAGGCTGAGGCAGGAGAATCACTTAAACCTGGGAGGCAGAGGTTCCAGTAAGTGGAGATCGTGCCACTACACTCCAGTCTGGGTGACAAGAGCAAGACTCCGTCTCAAAAAAAAAAAAAAAAAAAAGAAAAGAAAAGAAAAGAAAAAAACGAAAGAAAGTGTACTGACTTTGAACTGCACCATTTTTTTCTTCCTAACTTTCTTCCCATTCCTGGACTTGGATGTCCATGTTTAGGTACTTAAATTCCTGGAGAGGGTGTGATTCTGTTCTTTCTTCCCCTTTCTGCAGCTTGAGAGCACCGACTAGATGTCACCGTTTCCAGACTTTTATTTCATCTCTTCTAGGTAAAGATCTGCCAATTTGGTAACTAACGGCAGCATCTTCCTCCCCTCTGCAGCTCACCTTCTAGAACCTTATGCAGTAAATAAAAAGAATACTACTGAGCCTGCCTTAGCAGGAAAGCAGAAGGATGGGAGTAGAGGGGGGTTTCAGGATGACATCTGAAACCATGTGCCTCCTGCAGCACCAGACAGACTGTCTCAGACCCCTGGGAGGAAGATGTAACACAGACAGTCACCTGATCGTGCAAAAATTAAGTACAGTTCATTAAAGCACAATATTTAGGTGTAGTAAATTCTCCAGAAGCAGCTTTGAATAATTGAAGATGCGTTTAATGTACTGTATTGCTCTGGTGTGAATACTAAGAGTGAGACAATAGCAATTTTTAAAGTTGAGTAAATACTGATTAACAAATTTTCAACACAGAAGTTCCTTGTTACCAGACACGTGGTTTAATTCTCTGTGCACAGGCCTTAGCTTATGCTTACTGACATTTGGTGAGTAAGTCTATTTTAAGCTCTGCCAGGCTCCCTGCTCTTATACTCACCACGTGCACCAGTTCCCAGCCTACCCCCAACCACAGACTTTGATCCCTACCTTTCTTTCATGATAGACCCTAAAAGCCCATAGAATCCATATTATTTCCAGATAATTTCTTAAATATCAACTTCATAGTAATACTATTAATGCAAAGAATATATTAAACTTTTAAAGTAAAAGTTTACATTGTTCCCATATGCTGTGACAACTTCATAAAATAACTACTCTATTCTTCTTACTACGGAGACCTGGGTTGGTTCTAGGTCCAATTTCACTAATCAATAGCTTTGTGTCACGCTAAATAAATGACCATTTACTGGCAATCTGGGAAATTCCAGTGTTTAAATAATGGCATCAGTGATAAGGAAAAATAGAACCTAAAGAAATAAGTCAGTGAGCATGCATGAATAATAATTAGAATGAAAAGGGAATGGGACTATGTAAAACTTTTAAGAGGTCACATGGAAAGAGTCCAGGACTTAGAGTTTGGGGACCTGTGTTTGAAACTCAACTTTGTCACTTTGAGGGCAAAAGATATGAACAGACACTTCTCAAAAGAAGACATTTACGCAGCCAACAAACACATGGAAAAAAGCTCAACATCACTGGTCATCAAAGAAATACAAATCAAAACCGCAATGAGATACCATCTCACACCAGTCAGAATGGCGATTATTAAAGTCAGGAAACAATAGATGCTGACAAGGCTCTGGAGAAATAGGAATGCTTTTACACTGTTGGTGGGAATATAAATTAGTTCAACCATTGTGGAAGACAGTATGGAGATTCCTCAAAGATCTAGAACCAGAAATACCATTTGACCCAGCAATCCCATCACTGGATATATATCCAAAGGAATACAAATCATTCTACTATAAAGACACATACACACATACATTTACTGCAGCACTATTTACAATAGCAAAGACATGAAGCCAACTCGAAAGCCCATCAATGATATGCTGGATAAAGAAAATGTGGTACGTATACACATGGAATACTATGCAGCCATAAAAAAGAATGAGATCATGTCCTTTGCAGGGACATGGATGAAGCTGGAAAGCTTCATCCTCAGCAAATTAACACAGGAACAGGAAACCAAATACCTCATGTTCTCACTCATAAGTGGGAGTTGAACATTGAGAACACATGACAGAGAGGAGAACAACACACACCACAGCCTGTTTAGGGGTGGGGGGGATGAGGGAAGGGAACTTAAAAGATGGATCAATGGGTGCAGCAAATCACCATGGC
Source organism: Rhinopithecus roxellana (assembly GCF_007565055.1). Taxonomy (NCBI): domain Eukaryota; kingdom Metazoa; phylum Chordata; class Mammalia; order Primates; family Cercopithecidae; genus Rhinopithecus; species Rhinopithecus roxellana. The sequence goes on from NC_044567.1 coordinate 45,072,491, forward strand.
ACACATATACCTACTTAACAAACCTGCACGTTCTGCACCTGTATCCCTTTTTTTTTTTTTTTTTTTGGAAAAACAAAAACAAAAACCAAAAAGAAATTCAAGTTTGTCACTTAGAGAGTAGACTTTTAAATACCAAGCACTTACTTGGCACTCTCACATGCATTAAGTTGGTTAATGTTTCTTTATCTTCTACCCTAGGTGGGGCACTTCTGCTTTCATGCTTACGTTTGATACTCAATATTCCAAAATGTTACAAGTTACTCTATAATTATGTAGTGGCACATTCCAATATGACTATATAATAAATTATACAACATAATAGGAATAGACATCATAAATTATATATCATAATTTGTACGCTCCAATAGAATTTACAAAGCGTTTGTCCATAAATTGTCTTATGTTTACATTGTGGATATTCTCAACAACTCTTCAATAGGTGTCATCACCCACCTCTTTTTTTGCCAATGTGAAAGGGGAGTCTCAGAGAGCAGGTGCGGCTGCTCAGTGGTGGCCAGAAGACCAGGTCTACTGACCCTGACTCCAGAGGCCATGTGAGCCATAATGTCATTCACTGGTCTGTAGCCTCAGCACCAAGACCTTGGTTAACCTCTTACATTTTTTTTATGTCTTCCTAATACACGTAAACAAGAATAATTGTCAGTGTACAAATACAAATTTTGAGCATCACAGATAAAGTAAAGCAAACTTCCCTTGACCACCACTTTTTATTTCAAGTTCTTTCCCCGAAGATATCACCAATCTCAGTTTGGTGACTACACTTCCAAAATTGTGTTTATGCATGTGTGTATGTGTGTGTGTGTGTGTGTGTGTATACATACACAAATTGGTTTTAGTATATTATACAATATTTGGAACATCCTACACCAAAGCAATTATTTGTTACTTATCTGAAATTCACATTTAACTAGGTGACCTTATTTTTATTTGCCTAATCTGGCAACCCTTTCCTAGAGTATAGAGCCAGGCACTGCCAGGTTGGGTAACCAAAACATTTCCCTCACTCTCAAAATAAGGAATCTTTACCATTTCTACCCAGAGACATCATAATTACTATATAATAGTAACTTCTATGTGATTCCCTTTCTCCCCTTTTGTGGCGCCATATTTTGTGTATATCTATGTTTTTTCTTTCCTACCATGGTTCACTGGGTATTCGTAGGGAAGAGCAATTGACTTGAAATTGATTATAGGTCACTCGTTCATGAGAAGCAGCAGGCGACCTGAGGAAGAACCTGCTGCACATCACACAGACTGGACAGTCTGCTAGTTGCCTGCCCAAAATCCATTTGCCTTTTTTCTTTCCTGGTAGAATACCTTTAGTATTTGGGGTAGCAATGTACCCAGCTAAAAAAAAAAAAAAAAAATTTTTTTTGCTTCCAATGCAAATAGGGGTAGACCAATATCACAGAAGCACAAGTCATTAAGTAGAACTCCCAGAAAGGCTAAGAAGGCGAAGAATCATGCTCTTTTGATTTTCTCTGCTTTATTTCTTCTTCCCGCATGGAATGTAGATGCGATGGCCGGAGCTCCAGAAGCATCTTTAGTCACAAGCAACCTTGAAAATGAAATCACTGCACTAAGGATGATGGGGCAGACAATAGATGGAAGTCAGGTTCCTAGTGGTCGTGGAGCTGCCGTACGTGTGAAGGACTGGTGACCTCCAGCTCTTCTCTATGCGAAGGATGGATAATAAGGCTTCCTGTTATTTGAGCCATTGGTCTGAGTTTTCTGTCATGTTCAGCTACCACTAGTCTAAATTGACATATCTATCCTACCCCTGCTAATTTCAGCTGTCACCTTCATCATATATTGAATTCTCATGTATGATCTTTTGCTGGTTTCCCTAGATTCTGGTTCATTTATCTATTTTTTTTCCTGTGCCAATACCACACTGTTTGATTATTAATGCCATATATTTTGATGTCAACCCCAGCATTGAGTAGGAGAGGCAAGAGGCAGCATCTGCATCCCGTTCTGTATGTGCTAAGAACCTCAGAAACTTTCAGCGTGATGTTTCCTAGGTCTCATGTAAATACCCATTACCAAATGCAGCACGTTTTCTACTCCATCTAGTTCGAAGAGACTTTTTAAATAGGGAGTGGAGTTTTCTTTTGTGCTTTTGTTTTATTTCTTGGCTGAAGACACTTGATTCTAAGCTCTCTTTTATGTTTGTAAAAGCATTTATGGCTACAGATTTTCCTCAGAATACCATTTTATCTATAACACAGAGTTTGCTCCTTAATGTTTTCTTTTAATCAATATATAAAGAGATTTTAATTTTAATACACTTTGATTTCTTCTTTAACCCAAGAGTCATTAGAAACGCACATGTGATTTTCTAAACCCTTCAAATAATAAGGTTCTTCAGTTATCTTTTTGTTGTAAATATCTAATTCTATTGCATTTTGCGTATGAAAATGGCCTGTTTAAATTCGCCATGTGAAAGTGGCTTGTTTCTGCCTTTTAGAACCTACTGTCATTTCCTTTGTGGCCCAACTTGGGCTGATTTTTAATCTAAAACATAATTACAAGTAATGTAGTTGAAAACTATATTCTCTCTTAGGCACAAAACTACAAAATCAAACGTTTTTATTCAAATTACCTTTTTTCTTAATTATTTTCATCTATTTAATGTGCCAATTTATGAGTGAAGAATAAGGCTTTGTCTATTTTTCCTTTCATTTCTGTTTTAACTTTATGTGTGGTTGCAGCTTCATGCATTTCTCCGTGTATTTCTATCTGGTTTTGCTTTAATATCTCCATCTCTATGCTGTTGGCACACAATGGTTCATAACTGTGATCATTAATCGATGGATTATTCTTTTTAACCTATAAACAATGTTTCAGTTTGCCCTTTATAATGCTTTTCACCCTAAATTCCATTCTGCTTGGTGTTAATATTGCTATTCTAGATTTATTTGTTAATATGTGTTTCTATTTTTCACCCATTTGTTTTCTTCTTTTTTTAAGATCAAAAAAAGAAAACTTTTTTCTTCATTGCCCAGGCTGGAGTGCAATGGTGTGATCTCCGCTCACTGCAACCTCAGCCTCCTGGGTTCAAGAGATTCTCCTGCCTCAGCCTCCTGAGTAGCTGGGATTATAGGCGTGCACCACCGTACACGGCTAATTTTTTGTATTTTTAGTAGAAATGGGGTTTCACCATGTTGGCCAGGCTGGTCTCGAACTCCTGACCTCATGATCCGCCTGCCTCAGCCTCCCAAAGTGCTGAGATTACAGGTGTGAGCCACCGTGCTCAGCGTCACCCCTTTATTTTCAACATTCCTATGTCATTTTGTTTTAAGAGTTTCTTGTGCAAATCACATATATCCGGATATTGGGTTTTTTACTCAACTTAGAGTCTCTGTCTTTTAATAAGTAAATTTAACACATTATTATTGGACTTACACCCACCAAGTGATTTTGTGTCTTTTGTACTTTCTTGCTGTTCTTGCTTTTCCTTTTCTGGCTTTGTTTGATTTGCTCAAACTTGCTTTCATTTTTCTTCTAAGTTTGAAATTTACATACTGTATTTATTCTCCCAATGTTTAGTCTTAGCTTTTTAACACTTCTACTTAAACTTGTATTTTTCTTTTATTTTTTATTTTTTATTTTTTAATTTCTTCTTCTTGTTTTAGCTCGCTGCAGCCTCAAACTCCCAGGCTCAAGCAATCCTCCTGCCTCAGACTCCAGAATAGCTGAGACTACAGGAGTGTGCCATGATGCCAATTACTTTTTTAATTTTTTGTGGAGATGAGGGTCTCACTGTGTTGGCCCAGGCCAACGTTATGTTTTGCTAACAGTATCCAAACTCAAGTCAGTATGTATAATCTTTGCCCAAATAAGAGCAAAATCAACACCCATTTATTTCCCTCAGCCTTCTTGTGTCACATTCATCACCACCACCTCCTTAGATTTTTTTGTTTGTTTGTTTTTTGAGATAGAGTCTCGTTCTATCGGCCAGACTGGAGTACAGCGGTGTTATCTCGGCTCACTGCAACATCCGTCTCCCAGACTCAAGCAATTCTCCTGCCTCAGCCTCCTGAGTAGCTGGGATTACAGGCGTGTGCCACCTTGTCTGGCTAATTTTTGTATTTTTAGTAGAGACGGAGTTTCACCGTGTTGGCCAGGCTGGTCTTGAACTTCTGACCTCAAGTGATCCACCCACCTCGGCCTCCCAAAGTACTGGGATTACAGGCATGAGCCGCTGCGCCCAGCCCATTCTCTTTTCTTTATAGAGAATTGTTGGTTGTTTCTTACTCTTTGGAAGCCTTTATGATTTTTCTTGATCCTTGGTGGTGTGAAATTTCACTACAATGTGTCCAATGGTCTTCTTGCATTCATCCCATTTTAGTACTCAGTGGACCTTTCCAGTCTGAGGACTCATATTTTTCTGCTATTCTGGGAATTTTTTTTACTTCTATCCTTATTTTGAATTTGTCCACTCTTCGTTCTCTCTATTTGGGGTGGGGTGGGGTGGCTAGTTACTACTACTGGCTTCCCCAATAGCCATTCTCTCCTTTCTTCTTAGAAACAGAATACTGATTTTAACAAGACATATCGTCAGGAAGAATGTCTACTTTGAAGCTCACTGTGGCCATGTGTTTTAATTCTAGACAATGAGATCTAAGCAAAGGCATTTTGTAGAATTCTGGGAAGCCTGCTTAAAGGGGTTTGAGTTAACTGGGCAGGTCTGGCTTTTCTCTTTTTCCCTGCTTGCAACGCAAATGGAGTGGCTGGAGCTCCGGCAGCTGTTTTTAGCCATTAGGTGAGCTTGAAGAGCCCATGTGCTGGGCTGGCAAAGCAGGAAGACAGGAATCAGGGTGACGCTTTTGGAGTCATACGCCAGCTCTCCTCTCCTCTGTACTTTTCTTTGGTAGATAAGTCATCTGTATCTTGTTAAGCCACCACTTTTGGCATCCTACTATCCTAAGTAATACTAATAATCCTTCAGAATCCTTCTGACGTTTTTTATTATAGGAACGTTAGAAATTCTAAATTTATGCTGCGTGCATCAGTCTTTTTTTCCTATGCTTCTCTTGGTTGGTTCAGTGTTGTATTCTAAAGTTTTCAGTTCAGTCTTTTAGGTTACTAATTTACACTTCAGCTGAGGCCAATCTGCTCAACTTTCTATTTTTTCAGTTTCAATCGTGATTTTTTTTTATTTCCAAGATATCAAGTTGATTCTTTATTTTAATTATGCACACATAACTTAAAAAAAGCACACATAACACAAAATTACCACCTTAATTATTTTAAGAGTACAGTTCAGTGGCATTAAGTACGTTCACATGGTTGCAACCATCATCACCATCCGTCTCCAGAACTTTTTCATCCTTTCAAACTGAATCCGTTTTCATTAAACACCAACTCCCCGTTTTCCCCTCCCCCTAGGCTCTAGAAATCACCTTTCAACTTTCTATCAATCTGACCACTCTAGGTCACTTACATAAATAGAATTATAGAGTATGTGTCCTTTTGTGACTGATGTATTTCACATAGCATAATGTCTTCTTCAAGTTCCTCCATGTGATAGGATTTTCTTCCCTTTTAAGGCTGAACATTCTTCTGTAACATTCTCCTGGATGAATATGGCATTTTATTTAACCACTCATCCATCAGTGGACACTTGGGCTGCTTCTGCCTTTTTGCTATTGAGGATAATGCTGATATGAACATGGGGATAGCAGACTGATTCTTAGGGCAATCTCTTCTCATCTCGTTCTTTTTTTTTTTTTTTTTTTTTCTTTAAGTTCTGGGATACATGTGCAGAACGTGTAGGTTTGTTACATAGGTATACATGTGCTGTGGTGGTTTGCCTCACCTCTCAATCCGTCGTCTAGGCTTTAAGCCCTGCATGCATTAGGAATTTGACCTGATGATCTCCCTCCCCTTGCCCCCCACCTGCCAACAGGCCTTGGTGTGTGATATTTCCCTCCCTGTGTCCATGTGTTCTCATTGTTCAACTCCCATTTATGAGTGAGAACATGCGGTATTTGGTTTTCTGTTCCTCCGTTAGTTTGCTGAGAATTATGGCTTCCAGCTTTATCCATGTCCCTGCAAAGAACATGAACTCATTCTTTTTTATGGCTGCATAGTATTGCCTTCTCATCTCTTTCAAGGGATAATAACTAAATGTACCCAAGGCTCTGCTCCACTTGCGTTTTTAATTTTGTTCTCAGACGTAAGTTCATGTGTTGACTTTGATGTCCCTTTCATGTTGCTGGCTTCCCTCAAGTGTTGTTGGCTTCTGGGTGTATGCTCATCGTTGCTTGTAAGCTCATCTTTGTTTGTAAAAGTCTCTGTGCACCAGGCTGGAGAAGTTACACTGATGTACACTAGCCTGAATATAGGAAGGGGTTGAATGTGCTACCCAGGCAGACACCTACCTCAGCCTCTCTCTTGATTCTGGCAGAGATGTGAGACAGGTAGGAGAGAGGGGCATTAAACTAACCTTCTGGGCACATGGGCTGTCTGGTTTTGCTGGGAGTTGTCAGCCACCCCAGATCTTAGCCTGCCTCTCTGACCCAGAAAACCACACCTACTGCTCCCTCTTTTTTTTTTTTTTTTTTTTTTTGAGACAGAGCCTTGCTCTGTCGCCTAGGCTAGAGTGCAGTGGCGCGACGCGATCTGGGCTCCTGACCTTGTGATCGGCCCACCTCGGCTTCTCAAAGTGCTAGGATTACAGGCGTGAGCCACTGCGCCTGACCTTGCTACCTCTTAAAACAAGACATTTCATTGTTTTCTACCTGATAAAGGAGCAGCATCTCCCATCTATTGCTCCGTCAGGAGCATCAGGGTCCCATCTCGTCCTGGAATGACAATCTCCAGGCCTGCCATGCCTTTGCCCCCTTGCCCGTCTTTTGCATTCTTCCTCTCCTACAGATGATTTTTGATTGCAGTTTCCTTGCTCCATCTAAGGAGCTTCTCATAATTACTGTCCATCAACTGCCTCTCTCCTTCCTTCCCAGCATGGTAATGAGAACTTGTTACAATAATTATTTCTGTCACTTCTCAGAAGTTAGGGCAGGAGAGGGAGGCTGCTGCATATACATTATCTGCTCTCTTGAACTGGTTGTCTAGTTGTTTTTAAAGTTTCTTATTCTCAAATCACCAGCGCAAATCCAACAGAGTCTGTTATTTTGGGGAGGATCATAAAACACAGAGCAGAGATGCTGTGGCATTCACACATCTGTCTCTGTGAAGCAAGCAGGAATTTTTTGGTGGCCAAATATTTTGACAAACGCTTTGCAATTTCCTCCTTGTGCTCTCCCTAAGGAATAGTTTTTCTTAAGTCTGGAGATTCTGTAGATAGTGGTCGGCCTAAAAATGCAAATATTTCTTTGAGTAATGTGGGTTTATCCCGACTCATCCATTTTATACCTGTGCAGCTAGAAGGAAAATTTTTCTTCTCTCATAATTACCAGTAGGCTTAGGAAATATGCCTTTGTGGGGACGATTCCCAGATCATCTTACCTGGGTTAGAAGCTGAGACTCTACAGGTGGAGGCAGAAGATCAATAATGCAGGGGAGGTAAACTTTTCCTCTATACTTTTAGGTTCTGTGATTGGGGTTCTGTAAATTAAGTTGACAAAAGACACATTAGCAAGAGAAGAGAAGAGTTTATTTATGCAAGCCCGAGTGTTCAGTAATGAGTAACTCAAAGTCGTGATTAGAACTTGGGGCTTAAATACCTAACTTAGTAGGGGAAAGGGAGGAGGGAGAAAAGGCTCCTATGGGAAGTACAAATGGGCTTCTTTAGGATATACATTTTTTTCAGGATAACAGGACATTTTTTTAGATGTGTGATGATGTTTTTCCATACAAATATAGGTGGTCTTTCCATCTTCTTCAGGGCCATGAAACTCCCCCAGAGAAGGGATCTATGGTAACTTCATTTACCAGAAGTTGCTCCTTTTAGTCAGACAAGGGAAGCTCTGAGGAGGCTTTTCTCTGCATCTGTTGAACCTCAAATGCCTTCAGTTTAAAATAATCTTTATTCCAACTCTGGGGTTCTGAGTGGGTCCACACAGTAAGCTCATATGAGCTTCAGATGCTGTAAAGAGGGCTGTTGATCCTGAAAAAGAGATGAAGAGAGAGAGGAAAAGAGAGAGGAAGGAGAGAGGAACAGTGAAATGGATGAAGACTCTGGGGAGCCTGGAGAGACCCCTCAAATCTTGAGCAAGTCGCCCACACCTGTGAATCATCTGTTGGGAGCAACCTTAGTGGAGCCTCTGCAGACTGGGTTTTTGTCCAAGATGGCAGGAGGCTGCACCCTCCAATGCTGACGAGAACAGACTGAAGAATTAGGCCATCAGGAATTCTCCAGGGTCATGAGGAAGACCCTGAGCTTTCACAGCCTTTAACTTGGGAGGGTTGAACCAAGCTTACCTAAATTTCCAGGAGGCACAGAAACCCTGTTTGAGGAGAGTAACATGTGAATGTCATACAGACTTCCTTGGGGGTGTGAGCTTTGAGCTGAGTACCCAGTAGACGGGAGTCCAAGTCCCGTCTTTTCTGTGTCCCAGTCTCCCTGGGAACCTGCTCCTCCAGGAGCAACAGCCCTGATTCCAAATACCTTTCAAATGTCCTGGAAATGTTGTTTTTTTAGTATCTAAACCATATGCCCCAGACTTCTTCTATTCCAACTTTTTTTTTTTTTTTTTTTTGAGACCGAGTCTCGCTCTGTCGCCCATGCTGGAGTCCAGTGGCGTAATCTCGACTCACCGCAAGATCTTGGCTCACCACAACCTCCACCTCCCGGGTTCAAGCAATTCTCCTGGCTCAGCCTCCTGAGTAGCTAGGACTACAGGCACACGCCACCATGCCAGGCTAATTTTTGCATTTTTAGTAGAGATGGAGTTTCACTATGTTGGCCAGGCTGGTCTTGAACTTCTGACCTTGTGATCCACCCACCTCAACCTCCTAAAGTGCTGGGATTACAGGTGTGAGCCACCGCTCCTGGCCTATTCCAACTCTTTCTATTACTATTTAGGACAAAAGCCTTTGTCAAACCAGGTTTCAGTTTGGGAAGGTAAAAAAGTCCTGGAGATGGATGGTGGTGATGGTTGCACAACTATATAAATCTGCTAATGCTACTGAACTATATCCTTTAAAATGGTTAAAATGGATCTTTAACACACACACACACACACACACAAATGATAAATGCTTGAGATAACGGGTACCCTTATTTATCCTGATGTAATTATTACGCATTGTATGCCCATATCAAAATATTTCATGTAGCCCGTAAATATACTAGCCAATAAATATACAAGGTAGGCCAGGCGCAGTGGCTCACGCCTGTAATCCCAACACTTTGGGAGACCCAGGCGGGTGGATTGCTTGAGGCCAGGAGTTCGAGACCAGCCTAGCCAACATGGTGAAACCCTGGCTCTAGGAAAAATACAAAAACTAGCCAGGTGTGACAGCTAATTTAGCCAGCTTGTAATCCCAGCTACTTGGGAGGCTGAGGCAGGAGAACTGCTTGAACCCAGGAGGCAGAGGTTGTAGTGAGCCAGGACTGTGCCACTGAACTCCAGCCTAAGCAACAGAGTGAGACTCTCTCAAAAAAAAAAAAAAGTATATATGTATATATATATATATATGTACCCATAAAAGTTGAAAATTAAAAATCAAACAAAAATGATTAAAATGGTAAATGTTATGTTTTATATTTTTTACCACAATAAAAAAAATCCATCACATTTTTATTTTATTTATTTATTTATTTATTTATTTATTTATTTATTTATTTTTGCGACAGAGTCTTGTTCTGTCTGCCGGGCTGGAGTGCAGTGGCACGACCTCAGCTCACTGCAAGCTCCGCCTCCCGGGTTCATGCCATTTTCCTGCCTCAGCCTCCTGAGTAGCTGGGACTACAGGTGCCCGCCACCTCGCCCGGTGAATTTTTTGTATTTTTAGTAGAGACAAGGTTTCATCATGTTAGCCAGGCTGATCTCCATCTCCTGACCTCATGATCCGCCCGCCTCGGCCTCCCAAAATGCAGGGATTACAGGCGTGAGTCACCGCGCCCGGCAGAACCATCACATTTTTAGACAGTTTTTAGAGGCTCAATTGACGTACGGTAAATCACATATACTTAAGGTATCTATAATTTGACATATGTATGTACGGTACACACCCAGGAAACTGTCACCACAATCAACATGTCAACAAATTCATCAATCCCAAAAGTTTTCTCATGCCTCTTTATAATTTCTCCCTCCAGCCACTCCCTGACACCCCTCTCTTCAGACAACTACAGGTCCACTTTCTGTCATTATCAAATAGCTTTTGTTTCTTATAATTTTTTATGAATAGATTTTAAAGTATTTGCATTTTTCTTGTCTGTCTCCTTTTACTCAATGTGAGCCTGATCCCTGTTGTTGCTTGTATCAATAGTTCATTCCTTTTTATTATTGAGTAGTATTCCATTACATGGATGTACCACAGTGTGTACCTGTTCATCTGTTGATGGGCATTTGGACTATTACCAGGTGTTTGGGTTTTTTTGGTTTTTTTTTGTTTGTTTGTTTGTTTTTTTTGCTATTACCAATAAAGCTGCTAGGAACATTTATGTGCAAGTCTTTGTATAGACATATGCTTTCATTTTGCTTGGATAAATATCTAGGAGTTGAATTAATAAATTGCCAAATTATTTTCCAAAGTATTTGTACCATTTGACGTCCCACCAGCAGCGTATGCTATTTAGTTCCTAAATATGTGAGGATTTTTTTCAGAGAGCTTCTTGTCATTGATTTATAATTTAATTCATTGGGGTCAAATTTAATCCATTGGGGTCCGTTTGGCATGAACCAAATCCCTTTAAATTTATTGTGTCTTGTTTTAAAAGCCAGAGTGTGGCATATCTTGACAAAAGTATATGCTGTGCTTGTTTTCTGTTTGTTTTGTTTTTATAGCAAATGTCTAGTTGGTTCCATCAGCAACACCAGCATAAGCTTTCCTGGAAGAGGAGCAGAATCAAGCTATCCCAAGGGTTCATAAAGTATGGTTTTCACTGAGGAGACCCCCCAGTCCACACGGTTGGTGGCCCTAGAGGATAAGGATTGACCTGACAGAATGTCAAGTAGGGGAGAAGGAATCAGGATGAAGGAAACACTGGTCTATACTTCTGCCTGCAGGAAGGAGGGAGGGCAGGAGAGACTCCCTGCAAAGGACTAGAACTACACATTCATGTCCTCAACCCCAACATGTAGGGAAAAGCAGACAAGTAACTCTCCATCTGTCTAGTATTAGGCACCCTTCCCCAAATGGTTTTCTGTCACCTCCGGTTTTTTTGTTTGTTTTTTTGTTTTTTGAGACAGAGTCTCTCTATGTTGCCCAGGCTGGAGTGCAGTGGCATGATCTCGGTTCACTGCAACCTCTGCCTCCCAGGTTCAAGCGATTCGCCTGCCTCAGCCTCCTGAGTAGCTGCGATTACAGGCACGCACCACCAGGCCCGGCTAATTTTTGTGTTTTTAGTGGAGACAGAGTTTCACCATGTTGGCCAGGCTGGTCTCAAACTCCTGACCTCGTGATCTGCCCACCTCAGCCTCCCAAATTGCTGGGATTACAGGAGTAAGCCACCGCGCCCAGCCTGTCATCTCTGTTCTATCTTCCAATTCTGTATTTCAAATCCCAAATTCTGCAGTTCAAACCCAAGTTCTGAATTCTCTAAGTTGTGCCTTCTGGGTTCTGTTACATGTCTGTCTCCTGCCCCTAAATCCTTCCTGGTTCCCATCCTTTTTCCCTGTCTTTTTGGGTGGAATGTCTGGGTATCTTCCTTACCTTGCTGATTTGAAGGGGATTTTTTTTAGCAGTTCCAGGATTTTCCCCATCAGGAGGCACTTGGCTTAGACTGAACAGCAAGTGGGTGGCAGTGGCCCAGTGGAGATCAGGGAATTCCTGAGGACCTGGCCTGGCCTGACCTCCTTCCCTCCCATTCCACCTCTAACCACTAGACATACTTCCTTTTGTGCAATTCAGCTAAACCGAGGGTTTCTGTGGTAATAGCTGGGGACTGAGAAATCTTAGGAAAAGATGTAAGCAGGCCTAGAAGATTGTTATGCTTCATTCAGAGAAATTAGGAACTACTTCCAGCAGGGGGAATGAGGGAGGAGGGGAAGGCAGGAAGGAGCTGAGCTGAGCTGTAAGTCCTCAGAATTTGTCATCCTTCTGTTCCCCCTTGTCTGAGCTAAGCACAGACCCTCAGACTCCTCTCAGAGCCAAAAGAAAACCATGACAGCAGGACTGGGGTGCTCCTCTGTCCAGGGTTGCCCCGAGGGAGAACGGGAAGAAGGTAGAAGTGTTGGCAGCATGACTGGAGAGGTGAGGTCTTCAAGAAGACCCTGATCCAAGGCTCCATGTGTTGCACCAGGAGAACTGTATAATAGACATTTCATCCCAGCCCCTCTTCCTGCAGGCAGCACTGTGGGTCTCCTGCCAAGACTGTGGGTCTTTATTGGCCCAGAGATGATGCACAAGGTGGAGCTCTCCTATATGGGAGAAGCCACCGTCACCTCCTGGTTCTCCTGCTGGGACTGGCTGCTGGTACCTGCTGGCAGGAGCCCAGTTGTTCCCCTACTCCATCATGGTTCCTGGCTTGAGTTTGCAGGTCCTCAGCTCTGAAGATGTTGGAGCCCGCTCTGGGCTGTGGCTCATTCCAGAAGTTGAACTCAAGGAGCAATTGGTGTCTCCTGGACAACAGCATCCGACTGCACTCCCGGACCTCCAGGTACTCCTTGTCATGCAGTCCATAAGGGCTGGGTAGCAACCTGAGAACCTCCACAGGTGCAGTGCCTAGTCCTGCTCCCCACAGCGCATGTTCCAGTTGCCCATGAGGACCAGAGGTGGTCCTCATCCTGGTGCAGCATGAGCAGTGCTGCCTCCATCGGTGCCTACTATAGGCATCTGGGCACTCGGGCTTCTCACTGTGAAACTGGATCTTGTAGAGGTTGCTGGTCTCCTTCTTGGACAGCAGGGTGGAGTGAGCATCCTTCCAGGGATCCACTTTGTGAACAGAGAGGGAGCAGAACCAGTAGCCTTCATTGCCCTTGAATGGAAAAGCACCACAGCCGCAGCCACAGCTGCAACATCCCCAGGACAGGCCTTGGCCTTCCGGTAGCCACTGTGACACTGCAGAGATGCTGTGCAGCCACGAAGCCATGTTGGATCAGGGAAGTTTGCAGGAAGACCTCATGGTGTGTTTGAAGAGAATGTATATTCTGCTCTCACTAGGTGGAGTTGCACTAGGTTGGTACCAAAGTCATTGTGGCTTTGGTCCATGAATTTAAAATCGTTATAACTAGGTTCAAACACATTTTTTTTAACTTTTAATTTTTTATTTCAATAGGTTTTGGGGGAACCAGTGGTGTTTGGTTACATGAATAAGTTATTTAGTGGTGATTTCTGAGATTTTGGTGCACCCATCACCCAAGCAGTGTACACTGTACCTAATGTGTAGTCTTTTGTCCCTCACCACCCTCCACCCTTTCACCTGAGTCCCCAGAGTCCAATGTATCATTCTTATGCCTTTGTGTCCTCCTAGCTTAGCTCCCACATATCAGTGAGAACACACAATGTTTGGTTTTCCATTCCTGAGTTACTTCACTTAAAATAATAGTCTCCAATTCCATTCAGGTTGCTGTGAATGCCATTAATTCATTCGTTTTTATGGCTAAGTAGTATTCCTAGTATTCCATTGTATATATATATACCACAGTTTGTTTATCCACTTGTTGACTGATGGGCATTTGAGTTGGTTCCACATTTTTGCAATTGCAAATTGTGCCGCTATAAACATGTGTGTGCAAGTTTCTTTTTCATATAATGACTTTTTTTCCTCTGGGTAGATACCCAGTAGTGGGATGGCTGGATCAAATGGTGGATCTACTTTCAGTTCTTTAAGGAATCTCCACACTGTTTTTCATAGTGGTTGTACTAGTTTACATTCCCACCAACAATGTAAAAGTCCCCCCTTTTCACAACATCCACACCAACATCTATTACTTTTTAAATTTTTTATTATGGCCATCCTTGCAGGAATGAGGTGGTATCACATTGTGGTTTTGACTTGCACTTCCATTATAATTAGTGATGTTGAGAATTTTTCCATATGCTTGTTGGCCATTTGTGTATCTTCTTTTGAGAATTGTCTATGCATGTCCCTAGCCCACTTTTTGATGCAATTGTTCGTTTTTTTCTTGCTGATTTGTTTGAGTTCATTGTAGATTCTGAATATTAGTCCTTTGCCAGATGTATAGATTGTGAAGATTTTCTCCCACTCTGTGAGTTGTCTGTTAACTCTGGTGATTATTCCTTTTGCTGTGCAGAAGCTTTTTAATTTAATTAAGCCCCATCTATTTATCTTTGTTTTTGTTGCATTTGCTTTTGGGTTATTGGTCATGAAGTCTTTGCCTAAGTCAATGTCTAGAAGAGTTTTTCTGATGTTATCTTCTAAAATCTTTATGGTTTCAGGTCTTAGATGTAAGCCCTTAATCCACCTCGAGTTGATTTTTGTATAAGGTGAGAGATGAGGATCCAGTTTCATTCTTCTACATGTGGCTTGCCAATTATCCCAGCACCATTTGTTGCATAAGGTGTCCTTTCCCCACTGTATATTTTTGTTTGCTTTGTCAAAGATCATTTGGCTTTTTTTCTGGGTTCTGTATTCTGTTCCATTGGTCTACGTGCCTATTTTCATACCAGTACCATGCTGTTTTGGTGACTATGGCCTTATAGTATAGTTTGAAGTCAGGTAATGTGATGCCTCCAGATTTGTTCTTTTTGCTTAGTCTTGCTTTGGTTATGTGGGCTCTTTTTTGGTTCCATATGAATATTAGGATTGTTTTTTTCTAGTTTTGTGAAGAATGATGATGGTATTTTGTTGGGAATTGCATGGAATTTGTAGATTGCTTTTGACAGTATGGTTGTTTTCACAATATTGATTCTACCCATCTATGAGCATGAGATGTTTCCATTTGTTTGTGTCATCTGTGATTTCTTTCAGCAATGTTTTGTAGTTTGCCTTGTAGAAGTCTTTCATGTCTTTCGTTAAGTATATTCCTAAGTATTTTCTTTTTTGCAACTATTGTGAAAGGGGTTGAGTTCTTTATTTGATTCTCAGCTTGGTCACTGTTGGAATATAGCAGAGCTGTATTTGTGTACAATGTGTACACGATTTGTGTATAATGATTTGTTTACATTGATTTTGTAGCCTGAAACTTTGCTGAATTCATTTACTAGTTCTAGGAGCTTTTTGATGAGTCTTTAGGGTTTTTCTAGGTATACGATCGTATCATCAGCAAACAGCAACAGTTTGACTTCCTCTTTATCAATTTGGATGTCTTTTATTTTTCTCTCCTGTCTGATTGCTCTGGCTTGGACTTCCATTACTATGTTGAATGGAAGTTGTAAAAGTGAACATTCTTGTCTTCCTCCAGTTCTCAGGAGGAATGCTTTCAACTTTTCCTTATTTAGTGTAATGTTGACTGTGAGTTTGCCATAGATGGCTTTTATTACCTTAAGGTATGTCTCTTCTATGCTGATTTTGCTAAGGATGTCAATCATAAAGTGGTGCTGGATTTTGTCAAACGCTTTTTCTGCATCTATTGAGATGATCATGTGATTTTTTGTTTTAAATTCTGTTTATGTGATGTATCACATTTACTGACTTGTGGATGTTGGATCAGTCAGGGTTCTCTAGAGGGGCAGAACTAGTAAGATAGATGTATATATAAAGGGAAGTTTATTAAGGAGTATTGGCTCACACAATCATAAGGTGAGGTCCCACAATAGGTCGTCTGCAAGGTGAGGAGCAAGGAAGCCAGTTCGAGTCCCAAAACCTCAAAAGTAGGGAAACCGACAGTGCAGCCTTCAGTCTCAGCAAAGGTCCAAGAGTCTCAAAGCTGAAGAACTTGGAGTCTGATATTAGTGGGCAGGAAGCATCCAGCACGGGAGAAAGATGTAGGCCAGAAGACTCAATCCTTTCACATTTCTCTGCCTGCTTTTATCCTAGCTGCACTGGCATCTGATTAGATGATGCTCACCCAAATTGAGGGTAAGTCTACCTCTCCCAGTCCAATGACTCAAATGTTAATCTCCTTTGGCAACACCTTCACAGGCACACCCAGGAACAATACTTTGCATCCTTCAATCCAATCAAGTTGACACTCAATATTTATTAACCATCACAGATGTTAAACCATCCCTCCATCCCTGGTATGAAACCCACATGAAACACATCTCTGTTAGTCAAAATAGGAACCATTACAAGCAACTCGTTTTTGTCAATGAGAAATAAGCTTGTTTATTCCTGTAGCGTAAAAATCCTTGCTTCAGGATTGAAACGAACTCGTGGAAAGCATTTTCTGCATCCTGCTGGTTGTGGAAGCCTTTTCCCTGCAAAAAGTTGTCAAGATGCTTGAAAAGGTGGTGGTCAATTGGCAAGAGGTCAGGTGAATTTGACAGATGAGGTAAAACTCTGCAGCCCAATTTTTTCAACTTTTGAAATGTTGTTCGTGTAATGAGTAGTCAGATGTTGTCATAGGGAAGAATTGGGCACTTTCTGCTGACCAGTGCTGGCTACAGGCCTTGCAGTTTTCGGTGCATCTCACCGATATGTTGAACATTCTTCTCAGATGTAATGGTTTTGCTGGTATTCAGAAAGCTGTGGTGGCTCAGACTGGCAACAGACCATCAAACGGTGACCATGACTTTTTTTGTGTGCAGGTTTGGCTTTTCGAAGTGCTTTGGAGCTTCTTCTAAGTCCAACCACTGAGCTGGTCATTGCCAGTTGTCATATAAAATCCACTTTTAATCACACATCACAATCTGACCGAGAAACGGTTCATTGTTGTTGCACAGAATAAGAGAAGATGACACTTCAAAATCATGATTTTTAAAAAAATTTTTGCTCAGCTCATGAGCTGATTGAGCTTTTTCACCTTTCCAATGTGCTTCAAATGCCAAACGACCATAGAATGGTCAACGTTGAGTTCTTTGGCAACTTTTTGTGTAGCTGTGAGAGGATCAGCTTCGACGATTGCCCTCAACTGGTTGTTGTCGACTTCTGATGGCAAGCCACTACACTCTTCATCTTCAAGGCTCTTGTCTCCTTTGCAAAACTTCTTGATCCACCACCGCACTGCACATTTGTTAGCAGTTCCTGGGCCAAATGTATTATTGATGTTGCGAGTTGGCTCCGCTGCTTTACTACCCATTTTGAACTCAAATAAGAAA
This sequence comes from Rhinopithecus roxellana, assembly GCF_007565055.1. Lineage (NCBI taxonomy): Eukaryota > Metazoa > Chordata > Mammalia > Primates > Cercopithecidae > Rhinopithecus > Rhinopithecus roxellana. The sequence goes on from NC_044567.1 coordinate 45,089,756, forward strand.
ATCGCTTGAAGTTCCTTTTTGTCTAACGTCATTTCCATAGTCTAAAATAAGCATAAAATAAACAGAATAAACAGCAAGTAATAAGTCATTAGAAAAAAAACAAGAAATGCCCATTAAAGTGATGTATAACATAACCACATTTATTTAAAAATGTATTCCAATAGCAAACAGCAAATTCCAAAAATGCAAAAGCCACAACTACTTTTGCACTCACAAAAGTAATTCACTAAATGTGAATTTAGTGAAATTGGCTCATAGTGTTCAAAACTTCTATATCTTTATTGATTTACTTAATTTTTCTATCAGTTATTGAGAAGTGAGAATTGAAATACCTAAGATTGTGGATTTGTCTATTTTTTCCTTGAAATTACCTCAGTTTTTGCTTCGAGTATTTTGAGACTCTTATTAGATTCATAAAATTTTAGGATTATTATGTTCTCTTGATGAATTGATCCTTTTCCCATTACAAAATCATCTTCTTAAAAAAAAAACCCTAGTAATTTGTTTTGGGTCTGAAATTTAATATAAACACGTAAGTTTTCATTTAATTAGTGTTAGCATGGTGTATATTTTTCCATTCTTTTATTTTAAATCTACTTGTGTATTTTATTTTTAAGTTGTGTTTTTTGTGGGCTGTGTGTAATTAGGCCATGTTTTTTATTCAGTCTGAAATGTTTTTATAATTTGGGTGTTTAGCCCATTTACATTTAATGTGATTATTATTATGGCCAGCTTTGAACCTGTCATCTTACTATTTGTTTTCCATTTGTCCCTTTTTTTTTCTTTTTCTCCCTTCATTTGGATTAAGCAAGTATGTTTTATGATGTTGTCTCCTTTATTGGTTTATAAATCGTCACTTTTTGTTTTGTTAATCATTGCATTAGGGTTTATAATATATATATGTTTAACCTGTCATAGTCTACTTACAAGTGATATGATACCATTTTAAGTATGGTATGGGAACCTTACGATAGCATACTTCCATTTATCCCCACACAACTTTTGTGTTCCGTTTGCATATGTTACAAACCCTGCAGTACATTGTTATTATTTTCAATTACACAGGCATTATCTTTAAGATTTAAATGATATGAAAATGTCCTATACTTGTATATGTAGTTACTATTTCTAGTGCTCTTTATTCTTTCATGCAGATACAGATTTTCATGTGATATCATTTTCCTTCTGTCCAGAAGACTTCTTCTAACATTTCTTAGCATATGGGTCTGTTGGTGATGAATTTTTTTTAGACTTTGATTTTGAAAGACATGTCTGTTGAGTATAGAATTCTAGTAGACAATATTTTTCAGTATTTTAAAGATATTTCTCTATTGTCCCCTTGTTTGCATTGTTTCTGGCAAGTCTACTGACATCCTTATCTTTGTTCTGGTATAGTAACATCTTTCTCTGTAGTTGCTTTTAAGATTCTATCTTTATCACTGATTTTTAGCAATTCAATTATGATGTACCTTGGTGTAGTGTTCTTTAGGCTTCTTGCTCTTAGGATTTATTGAGGTTCTTGGATGTGAGTTTATAGTCTTTTTTTTTTTGTTTTTTTGTTTTGTTTTGTTTTGAGACAGAGTCTCGCTCTGTCACCCAGGCTGGAGTGCAGTGGCCGGATCTCAGCTCACTGCAAGCTCCGCCTCCCGGGTTTACGCCATTCTCCTGCCTCAGCCTCCAGAGTAGCTGGGACTACAGGCGGCCGCCACCTCGCCCGGCTAGTTTTTTGTATTTTTTAGTAGAGACGGGGTTTCGCCATGTTAGCCAGGATGGTCTCGATCTCCTGACCTCGCGATCCGCCCGTCTCGGCCTCCCAAAGTGCTGGGATTACAGGCCGGGCACGGTGAGTTTATAGTCTTCATCAAATTTGGGCATTTTGTGACCCTTATTCCTTTAAATATTTTTTGTGTGCCCCGCCCCCCCACCACCACCCAACTCTGCCTGTCCTTTTTCTGAAAGTTTGACTTTGGCCTTTTAGAGATTAAACCTATAATGGTTGAAGTGAAAAATACATTGGATGGGATTAATGGCAGATTAGACATCGTAGAAGAAAAAATTACTGAACTTGAAGACATAGTAATGGAAACTATCAAAAATGAAACACGTAGAAGAAAAACACTGAAAAAAAAATGAAGATAGCATTAGTGAGCTATGGGACAATCTCAGGCGGCTTTACATACATGTAACTGGAGTCACCGGAAGAAAAAAGACAGGCAGAGTTCGGTGGTTGGGGAGGGGGCACAGAAAAAATATTTAAAGGAATAATGGTCACAAAATGCCCAAATTTGATGAAGATGATAAACTCACATAATTCATATATTGAAACCAATGTGATTATATTGGGGATGGGGCCTTTGAGAGGTGTTTAGGCATTGAGGGTAGAGCCCCCATGATGGGATTAGTGCCCACATAAGGAGAGATGTAAGAGGGCTTGCTTCCTCTCTGTGTTCTGTATCCACCATGTGAGGACACCATGAGAATTCAGCCATGTGTGAACCAGGAAGAGGGCCTTCACCAGAACCCAACCATGCTGGCACCCTGGTCTCAGCCTTCCAGACTTCAAAACGATAAGAAATAAATTCTCATTGTTCAAGCCACCCAGTCTATAGTATTCTGTTATAGCAGATTGAACTAAGACATCAGATCCCCACTCCTTGTGCTACATCCTAGAAACCTGAGTTTCTATCCACATGGATGGAATTAAAAGGGGGGAAATTCCACAACTTACAGATATTTCAAAACTTCATGTCATACACCATAAATATGTACAAAAATAAGGTAGAAAAAATACTGGGGCAGACAAGAGGTAGAGATGGGGGTGAGGGATGAGCTCCAGGATATCAGGATATGGTGCTAGAGAGATGGTCAGAGCCAGATTCAAAGGCCTGTAAGGAACTTGGATTTAATTCCAGAAGCAATGAGGAGCCATCAGAAGACTTTGAGCAGAATAGGCATCATCTGTTCTGCTTAAATAGTAATCACATTGGCTAATAGGTATTGAGTGTCTATTATGAGTCAAATCCATTTCCACATGCTATATCTGTATCATGTTCTATAATTCACACAAACCCGACCAGGAAGGTTCTGTTATCTTCATTTCACTTGCAGGGAAGAGGAGACACAGAAAGGTTAAGGGACTTGCCGTGGGTGACAGCACATCACAGGTTCAGAGCCCATGCCCCCTGCAACCACCACTCCAGCTACAGTATGGAGCTGGGGAGGGCAACACTAAAAGCAAGCAACCATCTGAGAGGAGGCATGAGGCCTGAACCAAGGCAGTGGTGCGGGAGTGGAGTAAGGGAACCATTGGAAGGAAAGACAGGATGCAGTCACCAAGTTGTTACTTACATGCTTGAGAGAGGAAAGGATTTGAAAACAAAGGCTCTTAGAGGGTGCTGTTCACTGAAATGGGGACCATTAGGAAGGGCAGGAGAAAGTGATGATTTCATCTGGCCGTGCTGGGTTCACATTCGCAGGGTCATCTGGAAAGAGTTGTCTAGGAGGTAAACAGGTAAAGGTCTGCAGCCCAGGGGAAGGGCCCAGGTAGGATTAGCATGTCATCTATGTACAGGTGTTAGTAATTGCCATGGGATAGATTAGGCCTCTTAAGAAAAGGTGGATGAGATGATTGGCTCTGGTTAAGGATCCAGCTGGGGAAAGGAGTCAGAATTAGGGCTGGAGCCTCAGGACGTCATCCCTTCTTCCTGATGCCTAATCTCAGAAACAAACTCCTAAGAACAACCTACAACGGGCACCTTGTAACAGTCCACCATGCTCCGAGACTGGATATACACCACACCACAGAAGAAGCAGCAAAGTAAGATGAAAAGTGTCAGGGCTGGGCATGGTGGCTCACACTTGTAATCCCAGTGCTTTGGGAAGCCAAGGCAGGTGGATCACCTGAGGTCAGGAGTTCGAGACCAGCCTGGCCAACAGGATGAAACCAGGTCTCTACTAAAAATACAAAAATTATCCAGGCATGATGGCGTGTGCCTGTAACCCCAGCTACTCGGGAGGCTGAGGCAGGAAGCAGGAGAATTGCTTGAACCCGGGAGGCAGAGGTTGCAGTGAGCCAAGACCACGCCATTGCACTCCAGCCTGGGTGACAAGAGAAAAACTCTATCTCAAAATAAATAATGAATAAATAAATAAATAAATAAATAAATAAATAAATAAGAAAAGAAAAGAAAGCAAAGGAAAGAAAAGAAGTCAGACTTCAGAGTCAGACAGACCTGAGCATGAATCACAGCTCCATCATTTACCAGTTGTGTGACCATGAACAGATCATTTAGCTTCCCTAAGTCTTCATTTCCTTAACAACAACAAAATGATGCAGCTGATAATGCCTACCTTGAAGACTATATGTGAGGATTAAATGAGAAAACGTATGGAAAGCACTATGTAGACACATAGTAGATATTCAGTAAGTGACCACGTAGCCATCTTTCCTGCAGTCCCAGCCACTCTCTTCTTCAGAGGACATTTGATGTCATTCTGGCCTTGGCAGAACTCCCATCTAGACTTTCTCCAGCTCCTTCATTTGTGACTCCCATCTAGACTTTCTCCAGCTCCTTCATTTGTGCCGATGGGAAGCAGGAAGGCTACAAACCCCTTGGCAAAGAAGTCATCCTTACAGAATTTAGCATGTTTAGTGGGAAATGTTTTAATCAGACAGTTGTGAGTTCCAAAACAGACTCCAACACTTACTGGGTACTTGATCTCAAGCAAGTCATCCAACCTCTCTGAGCCTCAGTTTCCTCATCTGTAAAGGGGGTGATAACACTACCTCATAGGACTGGCCTAAGGATTGAATGAGATCCCAGATGCAAAACACCTGCCACAGAGTCCGGCATACAGCAGGTGTCCAGTCAATGTTAGTTACTATTACTTTCAGCTTTCTTTTTTTTTTTTTTTCTCTGTCTCTCTCTATGTCGCCAGGCTGGAGTGCAGTGGTGTGATCTCGGCTCACTGCAATCTCTACCTTCCAAGTTCAAGCAATTCTCCTGCCTCAGCCTCCCGAGTAGCTGGGACTACAGGCGCGTGCCACCATGCCCAGCTAATTTTTGTTTTTTTAGTAGAGGCGGGGTTTTACCCTGTCAGCCAGGATGGTCTTGATCTCTTGACCTCATGATCCACCTGCCTCAGACTCCCAAAGTGCTGGGATTACAGGCACGAGCCGCTGCACCCGGCTACTTTCAGCTTGCTTTCTATTCTTTCTTCACTGAGACAAAGTCAGGAGTTACCTCCCCCTCCTCCTAAATCTGAAAGTCCAAATCACTATAAATCTCCTTCTAATGGAATGATCACAGTCTGCCTCCTGTGACCTTTATTTCTGAGAAAATCCTGCTTTCCCTCTAGACAGGGAGCTGCCTGGGAAGCAGAGACCCACCTCTGCCCTCCCCACAGTGCCAGGTTCAACATGAGGTTCGTAGTAAATGTGCACTGAATCGAGGGATGAATGAATGACTAAATGGATGACATTGCAGTTACATCAGAAGCTGTGAGTGAGAGAAAATTAATTTGCAGATGAAATTATTACATTGTGTACCCAATCTTGCAAAACAATGAGGCACCGCTTGTAGGAGTTTTAAACACTTTTTCAGAAATTTAATTGCCAGTTAATTTTCCTGCAAAACACAATAACCTCTATGCGCTAAAGGAAATAAGACACAACTCTGAAAACCTCATTAGTCTGTGCCTGAAACCACAGTGGCTTTTTCCAAGTTAAGAACCTGAGAATGCGAGCTGCCATAATTGGCACTGTCTTTGTTCAGATGCAGGATGCCTTTACTCTGATGTCCCCACTCCTCATATCCCACTGAGAGGGCATGGCTCCCACCTGCGACTGCGGAAGTGAGGGTGGGCTGAACTGAGCCATCCTCAATCTCTTTCTCACTGTGTTCTCTTATGATCAGAGCTTAGTCTGTAGAGCTCAGTCTGTGACCAGAATCAAGGCTCTCTCTGTGACCAGGAGGAAGGCTTAGTCCGTGACTGTGATCAGAGCTCAGCCTGTGACCAAAATGAGGGCTCAGTCTGTGACCACGACTACAACACGGTCTGAGGCCAGGATCCAGGCTCAGCCTCCATCCATAGCCACAGCTGTGGTCGCACATGTCACATGCACACAGCTTCAACTGAAATTAGAAGTGGGCCAACAGGACAGACATAACGTAAACAGCACAGGTTTCTGCTACACCACTCAACAAGTTATTGAATTGAATTCAATAAATATTAGATGAATCCTCAGAGTTCCAAGATGTGGTAGGACGTGGGTAGAAGGGGAAGAATGGGAAGGAGATGTCATCAGCCCTGGTGAGAAAGGGCCCAGAACTCAGGTGTGCCAGAGTTCAATCCTGCCCTGACCCATTTAAGCGACTCTTGGCCAGGAAGCTGGATGTCTCACCTTTAGCTTCACAGTAACCCACATAGAACTCAGAGAGCTCCAGACGGCCTGCCTGGAGATGTGTGCCCTCCGGCCAGATGCTGTCAGCTCCAGTAGCCGTCACCTGCTTGGGTATCACTGCTAAGTGGGTCAGCATTTGCCAGCCATTCTGCCGATTAATGGTGTGTCAAGTGGCTGTCTCATGGTGGCTGGGGCACTGTGACTCAAGCTTGGGAAACGCTGTAGAACCAGCAGAGAGCTCATCTCGCGGGCAGAGGGGGACTCTGAGAGCATTAAATCTCAGTTGCTACTGTTTGGGGTGCCCATGAACTCTTCGCAGCAGGATGTCCATTGCTCGGTCTCCCCTCTCTGCTTCCTCCAGTGTCCCCTATGAAGGACACCTTTGAAGTGAGGGATGAGATGTAATGAAGCTAGATACAAAATTAATCAAATATGACACGAGAATTGATGTGGAATGCAATCCCATCAGCAGATGATTCACCTCCTTGGAGTGGAGTTGTTTGCAGCATTTCTGAAGGACTCACACTATGAGCAACATCAAGGATTATTTTTCAGAAAGAGGACTGCAGACACAGAACACAGTTACTAAGGGCCAGGTGCAGTGGCTCACATCTGTAATCCCAGCACTTTGGGAGGCCAAGGTGGGTGGATCACTTGAGGTTAGGAGTTCGAAACCAGGCTGGCCAACGTGGTGAAACCCCATCTTTACTAAAAGTACAAAATAAGCCAGGCTTGGTGGTGCATGCCTGAAATCCCAGCTACTCCAGAGGCAGAGGCAGGAGAATCACTTGAACCCGGGAGGTGGAGGTTGCAGCGAGCTGAGATCGAACCACTGGACTCCAGCCTGGGCAACAGGAGTGAAACTCTTTCTCGAAAAAAAAAAAAGAAAAAAGAAAAAAAATCACTCAGGAGGGTGCGTCTAATATTTAAATGCACTGAGATTCTTACATGTTGATTTTTCTTGTTTTGCTCTAATTATAAGAAACGTCTAGGCCAGGGACAGTAGCTCACGCCTGTAATCCCAGCACTTTGGGAGGCCAAGGCAGGTGGATCATCTGAAGTTGGAAGTTCGAGACCAGCCTGATCAACATAGAGAAACCCCGTCTCTACTAAAAATACAAAAAATTAGTCAGGCATGGTGGCACATGCCTGTAATCCCAGCTACTCAGGAGGCTGAGGCAGGAGAATCACTTGAACCCAGGAGGTGGTGGTTGCAGTGAGCTGAGATTGCACCACTGCACTCCAGCCTAGGCAACGAAAGCAAAACTCCATCACAAAATAATAATAATAATAATAATAATAATAATAATAAATAAGAAGAAATGTCTAAAGATGACTTCAAAGAATTTGATTGCTATGTATTAGAGCAGAAGTCATTCATTTATTTGTTCATTCATTCAGCACTAAAACTAAGCACCTACTGTGTGCCTGACCCTGTACTATGCACAGAAGCAAGCCAACCAAAACAGTAATAGTCTGGGTTGGGCACGGTGGCTCATGCCCATAACCCTAGCACTTTGGGAGGCTGAGACGGGTGGATTACCTGAGATCAAGAGTTCGAGACTAGCCTGACCAACATGGTGAAACTCCTCCACTAAAAATACAAAATTAGTCAGGTGTAGTGGCATGCACCTGTAATCCCAGCTACTCGGGAGGCCGAGGCAGGAGAATTGCTTGAACCCAGGAAGCAGAGGTTGCAGTAAGCCAAGATTATACCACTACACTCCAGCCTGGGCGAGAGAGTGAGACACCATCTCAAATAATAATAATAATAATAACAGTAGTTGCAGTGACAGTAGCAGTTGTTGTTATTGTTGCAGTTGTTAACTAATATTAATTGAAGATTTACCATGTGCTAGACTTTGGGCTAAGCACTTTGTAAGCGCCGTCTTATTTAAGTCTTACATAACCTATGAAGTAGCCGCTATGAGTGTCCCCATTTTACAGATGAGGAAACTGAGTCACAAAGCAGTGAAGTAACCTTCCCAGAGTCAAGCAAGTAGTGAGTGGTAAAGTTCGTAGCACAGGGCCATTCAGATCTTCTCGCCTTGTGATTTAAATTTTGAACAGAATGACTACAAGTTTCAAATATGCTTTGGAATTTATCCCCCAAGCGTGACTGAACAAGACTTCTTCTGGCACTGCCCTGGTCGTTTTTCATGCCAAGCCTGGATCTTCAGCCTTCCCTTCCATCCTTCAACACCCCCTACCTTCTGTCAGTGCATCCTGCATTGCTTAAGTTAGCCAGAGTGGGCTTCTGTTGCTTACACTCAGAGAAAATTAACCAGGACAGCTGGGCGCGGTGGCTCACTCCTGTAATCCCAGCACTTTGGGAGGCTGAGGTGGGCAGATCACGAAGTCAGGAGATCGAGACCATCCTGGCTAACATGGTGAAACCCCATCTCTATAAAAATACAAAAAATTAGCCGGGCGTGGTGGCGGGCGCCTGTAGTCCCAGCTACTCGGGAGGCTGAGGCAGGAGAATGGCATGAACCTGGGAGGCGGAGCTTGCAGTGAGCTGAGATTGTGCCACTGCACTCCAGCCTGGGCAACAGAGCAAGACTCCTCTCAAAAAAAAAAGAAAAAGAAAAAGAAAATTAACCAGGACAAGTAGTGAACTCCCCATGATAGGAATATAGGAGAGCAGAAGCTGCGGGAGTATGCGGTGGGCTACAAAGAAGGGATTCACGTGAAATGGTGTATCAGTTACATTCTCCAACGATGGCTGCAAAAATGTCTCTTGTCCCACGTCCTCTTCTAACCTTGCCACTTACCCACTGAGTGGTGAGATCAGTATCCTCTTCCCTTGAACCTAGAAAGACTTGTGACTGCCTCAGCCAAAGCAGCATGACAGAGGTAACATTATGTAACCTACAATGCTATATAGCAAAGCACCATACCCTCTGCCCTGCCTTTTTGGGATGCTCTCTCTCTCTCTCTCTTTTTTGAGACAGAGTTTCGCTCTTGTTGCCCAGGCTGGAGTACAATGGCGGGATCTTGGCTCACTGCAACCTCCGCCTTCTGGGTTCAAGTGATCCTCCTGCCTCAGCCTCCCAAGTAGCTGGGATTACAGGTGAATGCCACCACGCCCAGCTAAGTTTTGTATTTTTAGTAGAGATGGAGTTTCACCATGTTAGCCAGGCTGGTCTCGAACTCCTGACCTCAGGTGATTCGCCCACCTTGGCCTCCCAAAGTGCTGGGATTACAGGTGTGAGCCACTGATCCTGGCCGGGATGCTTACTCTTAAAACCCCATCACCATGCTGTGTGCCATCCCAAACTAGCCCATGCAGAGCAATCACATGGGGAAGCCAAGTAGAGGCACTCTGTCCATCTGGCTCTGTCTGATGGTCAGCTTTAGATATTATATATCAACCTCCAGATGTAAGTGAAGACATTTCCAAATGACTCCAGCCCAAAGCTATCAAATGACACCCCCTGCCCAACACCTGCCTTCAAATCTTTCCAGTGGAGGCCCCAGACACTATGGGGCAGAGACACACCATCCCCACTGGGTCCTGTCCAAATTCCTAACCTACAGAATCTGTAAACATAATAAAAATGGCTGCATGACACCGCTCAGTTTTGCAGCAATAGCGACTAGAACTGATGGATGAAGAGACCAGCCCATCCTAGAAACTGTTATCCCAGGAACTTCCCCCAGGAACTACTCCCCACACCCACAAATATGCCAAAGCAGGGGTTCTCATTGCTGTTGACTTTTCCACTCTGGGCAGCCTAAGGCTTCAGAGGCCAGAGTCTGGGTGACACTTCAAGCCCAGGATCTGAAAAACTAAGCCCATGTGCTCAGCAGACAACCCATTTGCTGGGACAAAGTTTCAGGTGTCAACCGGGAAAAAGCACCTTCTGGGGAAGTATCTCATTTAGAAACTAGAGGAACAAGAGGTGAATCATAAATCCCCCTGAAGGGTGCATCCTATTTGTTATTCAGGGAAGGATCATTTGTATCTAAGGAACATCAAACAAACCAACAGAGCCTCCCTTTTGGGCCATGGAGAGACAGAGCAGGTAAAATAAACAGGGTATGCAAAAATGATAGCATCAGGAAGTTATCTAGAGAGAAACAAAATGTCCTGAGCCAGCTGAGAATTTCATTAAAGTAAGTCTTCAGTAACGGTAATGCTCTGTTCCTGTCACCACTGCAATCTGGCCATCTCTCTCCTGAAAATGGAATGGTGTTTATGCTGAGGACAAGGACAATCCAGACACTCTCTGTCTCTGTCGTGTATGTGTGTGTGTCCATCCCCAGACCTCTGTCACCGTGCCCTTGTCTGTGAGTTGTGGCTAAGAGGACAAACTCCTGAGTCAGGATACCCGGGTCTAAATCCTATGTGGCCTCGGGAACGTTACCCATCCCCTCTTGAACTCAGTTTTCCCATCTGTTAAAAAGAGAGAGGGAGAAAGAGAGAGAGAGAGAGAGAGAGAGAGAGAGAGAAGAGGGAGGAGAAGCAAGCCCTGGCAACGTAGAAAGATCCCATCTCTACAAAAATAAAATTCACAAAATAGCCAGGCATGGTAGCATGCATCAATAGTCCCAGCTACTCAGGAGGCAGAAGTGGGAGGATCACTTGAGCCCAGGAGGTCAAGGCTGCAGTGAGCTGTGATTGCACCACTGCACTACAGCCTGAGCAACAGGGCAAGGTCCTGTCTCAAAATTTAAAAAGAGAGAGAGAGAGAGAATTATAATAATATCTACTTTGTTGGGTTGTTGTGGGATTTAATCTACTATTAGCACAGACCATGACATTCAAGGAATTTCAGTTTTATTGTTTTCTCATTATACTGAGTGATTTTCTGGGCCTGTATGGGTATCTTGGTTGAGGGGGTCCCACGTACCTGTGTGTATATATAATTTCTGTTTCTGTGTGACGGCCTTTCCTTCCTTCTCCACACCCAACAATTCCTCTTCTCTGGATGAACAGAGAGTTAGAAACCACCAAAGTGCCATGAAAGAACCAAGAAAAATGTGAGCCCAACTGGTTTGTGGTAAGTCTGGTAAGAAATGCCAGTTTCTATAATTACCAACCTCAAAATTTCAATGATTGAACACGGAGTGGTTTCTTATTCCTGTCACAACTTGGAACAAGATAAGACATTGTCCCTGAGGGCTCTCCTCCAAGCGGGGACTCGGGGATTTAAGTTCCAGCTGTCTTAGAAAACCACCATTCTGGAAGCCTGGAGGGTTGAGTGGGATGTTTTTTTTTTTTTTTTTTTTTTTTTTTTTTATTCTTCACTGTCATACTTTACTAAAATACAAAATAATAATAATAAAATTCCGTTTCTTTTCTTTTTCTTTCTTTCTCTCTTTTTTTTTTTTTTTTTTTTTTGTTTGTTTGTTTGTTTGTTTTTGAGATGGAGTCTTGCTCTGTCGCCAGGCTGGAATGCAGTGGTGCAATCTCAGCTCATGGCAACCTCCCCCTCCCGGGATCAAGCGATTCTCCCGCCTCAGTCTCCTGAGTAGCTGGGATTACAGATGCCGGCCACTATGCCCAGATAATTTTTTGTATTTTTAGTAGAGATGGGGTTTCACCATGTTGGCCAGGCTGGCTCGAACTCCTGACCTGATTATCCACCTGCCTTGGCCTCCCAAAGTGCAGGGATTACAGGCGTGAGCCGCCGTGCCCAGCCAAAATTCCGTTTAAGTCTTTGATGAAGCAATAACAAATATGAATATTATTAAATGTCAACCAGTTAATACATACCTTTCTAATGTTCTATGTGATTCAATGAGTGATACACATGAGACACTTTTACATATCAAAGTACAATGGTGTTCTTGAGGAGAAGCACTTTTGACTTTGTGGAAGTTGCAAGTTTAACTAATTACTTTTTTAGTGGATCACCATTTTCACTTGCAAAAACCATGACAGGAAATTATGGGATGTTTTTAGCTCAATCCTAGAAAAGACTTACATCACTTCTGCCCATACTCCGCTGGTTAGTACTTAATGTGTGATAGACAATAACATTGACTTTGCCACACAGAAATGTCACTTTCAGTTGGTAAAGAAAGGTAGCGCCTATTAGGACTCAGAACCATTGTATTTTCCATGTTGTTACTCCTGGGGTGGGAGGTGTTACTAAAAACTCTGGTCTTCATCCACTTCCTCCTCTCTATCCTGCCCTAGACCAGGACACTATCCGCTCTTTCTAGAACTGCACAATATCTGCCCATTGTTCTCCCTGCCCCGAGGCCATTTCTTTTCCAATGCGGCCGATATCATTTGAATGTTGTGTCCTCTCCACATCTCATGTTGAAAGGTGACCTCCAGTGTTGGAGGTGGGCATGGTGGGTGTTCGGATCATGGGGGCAGATACCTCATGAATGGTTTTGTGCTGTTCTTGCAGTTGTGAGTGAGTTCTCACTCTATGAATTCACATTAGATCTGGTTGTTGAAAAGAGCCCAACACCTCCTCCCTCTCTCTTGCTCCCTCTCTCACCATGTGACACATTGGCTCCCATTCACCTTCCACCATGACTGTAAGCTTCCCCAGGCCCTCACCAGGAGCATTTGACTGTAAGCTTCCCGAGGCCCTCACCAGGAGCATTTGCCAGCACTATGCTTCGTGTACAGCCTGCAGACCTGTGAGCCAAATAAACCTCTTTTCTTTATACAATTTTTTCAAGATGGAGTTTTGCTCTTGTTGCCCAAGCTGAAGTGCAATGGCATGATCTCAGCTCACTGCAACCTTTGCCTCCTGGGTTCAAGTGATTCTCCTGCCTCAGTGTCCTGAGTAGCTGGGATTACAGGTGCCCACCAACCCGTCCAGCTAATTTTTTGTATGTTTAGTGGGGTTTCACCATTTATTTATAAATTACCCAGTCTCAGGTATTCCTGTATAGCAATGCAAAGGGATTATAACACAGCAGCCGAGTCAACTAAAATGGAGATTCGAGCCCTCCCTCTCATATACAATAGTTGACTCTTAGAAGTGGAGTCAAACCTGGCCTAGCACAGTGGCTCACGCCTGTAATCCCAGCACTTTGGGAGGCCAAGGCAGGCGGATCATGAGGTCAGGAGATCAAGACCATCCTGGCTAACACAGTGAAACCCCGTCTCTACTAAAAATACAAAAAATTAGCCGGGCATGGTGGTGGGTGCCTGTAGTCCCAGTTACTCAGAAGACTGAGGCAGGAGAATGGCATGAACCCAGGAGGCAGAGCTTGCAGTGAGCTGAGATCGCACCGCTGCACTCCAGCCTGGATGACAGAGCAAGACTCCGTCTCCAAAAAAAAAAGAGAAGTGAAGTCAAACCCTTGAGCTTACAAGGCCTTCCCTGCCAACCCTCCTCCTGCTCATCTCTCTCTACTCTTCTCTTTGAACTCTGGGTTCCAATTCGACTTCAACAGTTCCTCAACTTCACTGTGTTGTTCTAATCTCTGTGCCACATTTGGTGCCTCTGCCCGAGACACACCTTCCCTTCCCACCCACCTCTGGCTCCTCTAGCTGCATAATTCCTGCCCATTGTTCAAACCTCACCTTGAAATTGGCTCCACAACCCCAAACTGGATTAGGTCTCCTCTTCTTCCCTCCCATGGCACTTTATCCTATACCTCATTCCTCTTCATCGTTAAGCTACCTTGGATTCCCACTAAATTCTAAATTCCAAGCTCCAAGAGGACAAGCGATGTGTCTATAGCCCATTCACTGCTGTCTCCCCAGCAGCAATAACAGTGCCTACCACGTAGTGTCTCCCATGTATTTTTGGTACCTAAACCAGGACTTTGCACACAGAAGAGAAAAAAGGAGGAATTGACTCATATTAACGAGTAAAATAAAAAAATTATTTTTCGTCTTCATCCACCAACTTCAACAGTACATGAAACCAGTCAGTATGTGAGTCAGAAATGAGCCAGAGGTGATGCTGGGATCCAGATGCAGTTGTGAGTTGTGTGATGGGATCTGTTTCAGGCCCTGGGATTATCAAAGGCATCCCTGCGGAGTCATGGGCTCATTAAGCAGACCCTAGGGAGAGTCACGCATTTTCTTCAGAAATCCCACCCTCTGTGGTAGTTAATTAGTCTTAGCTTAAGGTAATTGGCTTTTCTCCTCAGGGCAATATTATCTGAGACCTAAACCAGCATCAGCTGCCCAGGAGCCAGCAGCTGTCCAAGACTCCAGTGTCTTTCCAGAGGTAGGTGGGGAAGAAGCCAAAAGAGAGTGTTTCTTCAGATCACAGAGGGAAGAGAGATTGGGAATTCACAGGACATTTTCCTGAACATGAAGGGAAAGAAAGTCAAACAAAGCAATAGCTTGGCAACAGATGGTGAGCAAAATCAGTTGGGAAAATCTCTTTTGGGGTTGAAAGGAAAAACTGCAGAGATGCCTCTATCGAGGGTGTCACTGACTCCCACCTGCCTGGGACATCTTTATTTTCTAGCCTAAAATGTTTCATCTGAGGGAAGATCAAATCCAAAGAGCTGTCTCGCACCTTTCATCTGAACCAGCATGAACATGTCTCAGAAGGCACAGAAATAAAAGCTCCATAGAGTCTTAGCTCAGTCACCATTCGGGACCAACCTTAGGAAGCAGGGTGCTGGGGATGGGGGTGCTGGTTTCCATCATAGATACTTCAGAGCTGCACCATGAGTTATGACATGGGCAGAAGGTGGTCAGCCTCCTCATGGCAGGCCAGGATTGGGAGGACTATTGCCCAGACACAGATCCACATCACAAAAGTTACCAGAGGACAACCACAAACTGTCTCCATCTATGCAAGGGCTTCCCAAACCTCTGCCAAACATGGGTCACCTAAGCCATATGACATCATGTACTTCTTTATAAGATGCATTGAGAATGGCAAAACATCATTTCTGTGGTATGCATGAGAAAATATCAGACAAACCCAAGTTAAGTGACGATCTACAAAAAAACTGGCCATTTCTCTTCAAACTTACCAAGATCATGAAAGATAAAGATGTAAGAATTGTCACAGTGTGGAGGAAATTAAATAGCTAGGACTACTGCAGTAGTCCATTCTCACATTGTTACAAAGAAATACCTGAGACTGGGTGATTTATAAAGAAAAGAGGTTTCATTGGCTCATGGTTCTGCAGGCTGTACAGGAAGCATGGCTGGTGGGGAGCAGGTCTCAAGAAACTTACAATCATAGTGGAAGGTGAAGCAGAAGCAGACACGTCATCACATGGCTGGAGGAGGAGGAAGAGAGGAGCAGGAGGTACTGCACAGTTTTAAACAACCAGATCTCATGAGAACTCTATCACAAGAACAGCACCAAAGGGGGAAATCTCTGGTACCACCTAAAATCACATACCACTCTGGGAAAACACTGCTTTTTGAAACCTCATGGTGAGGTTTGAAGACTGTGGGGCTATAGAACAAGAATCAGAACTTCTGCTGCAGTAAAGAGTCATCCTCAAAGTAATATCCCTGTTGTGGGGAGACAGCAGTTGTCATATAGTGAAGGTGAGAGTGTAAATTGGTTCAACATTTTGAACATACTCTTTGACCCAGTAATTTTTCCTTCCAGGTACTTGTCCTACAATATAATTATGAGTCATTACAATGTTGTTGTACAGGTTGAGCATCCCAAATCCAAAATCATCATTTAATGCTTCAAAATTCAAAACTTTTTGAGTACCAACATGACACTCAAAGGTAAATGCTCATTGAAATATTTCAGATTTCAGATTTCTGGATTTGGGATGCTCAACTAGTAAGTGTATAATGCAAATATGCCAAAATCCAAAAAAAAATCTGAACTCCAAAACATTTCTGGTCCCAAGCACCAGATAAGGGATATTCAACCTATAATAGGAAAAGACAGAAGCAACCTAACCATCCATCAGTAAGGAACATCCTATAAGATGGAATATTATACAGCCATTAAAATTGAGAGACATGTACATGTACCAATACAGAGCAATTTCCAACACACATTATGTGAAGAAAGCAAGGTGCCCAATATTGTATATATATTCCTACACAGTTTAGAAAAAAGTAAACATATATATTGTATCAGTTAGCAATTGCTACATGACAAACATCCCCAAAACTCAATGACATGCAACAAGAAGTATTATTTTCAGGCTCAAAGGTGTGCCATCAGTTGGGACAGTTTTCTTTTTCTTCTACTCTCCCATAGATAGGCTGGAGTGGCTCCAATCCACAACTCTCATTCTTCTGGGACCAGCTAGCTAGCTAGGGCTTGTTCCTCTCATGGTCATGGCAGAAGCACAGATTTCTACTGTGCTATAAGGATGTACTGTATTCTTGAAAATTATGCTGAGAGAGTACATTTTAAGTGTTCTTACCATAAAAAATGGTAAGGATGTGAAGTAATGCATATGTTAAATAACTCAATTTAGTCATTCCACAAGTATAGTGAAATATACTATATTTCAAATCTTTGTTCGTGTCACACCTGTTCATATCCCATTAGCCAGAGTAAGTCATGGCCAAGTCCAACACCAATGGGGCCAGGAAGCATATTCCTGGGAGGATGAGAAGGAAAGTGGACATTTGCTGAATGAAAGTTTCTAAAAGTCCTAAAAATCATCCGTAAGTGAGATAGATAGATGGATGTATAAATACTTCAGATGTCACTCTTTGCGCATATATATTGGACATATGGAAAGTCTCTAAGGAAGTGCACACAAGGAGTTAATAATGGGTTATATCTAGAGAGATGAAGTGGGAGACAGGTGGGAAGGGATCTTTCATCATCTTTTTGCGACATCTGAATTTTGGTATAATTTGCATTTATCGTGTTTTGCAAAAGAAAATCAAACACCACCTTCTTACCCACAAGGCATTTCCATATCGATTCTTTTCTTTGACATTCACACTGGAGTGAGGCACGAGGCAGGCAGAAGAAGGAGCTGACCCCACTTTGTGGATGAGAAGAAAACCAAGATCCAGCCAGGGAAGGCAACTTGCCCTAGACCAGACAGCTAAAACAGGGCCAGTCCAGGGCTTGGACCCAGATCTGTCTTACACTGCAGACCCAAAGCATCGCACAGCACCGTGCAGCTTGCTGTGTGGGCCACTGGCCAGGGCAGGGCCTTCCCTGTGGACTGCCATAGGGGTAAAATCCCTCAGGCTCAATGTACACCATAAGGGAGAGACTAAATGTGGACAGCCCTCAGAGATTACTTTGTCCAACCAGGTAATTTTTTTTTTTTTTTTTTTTTTTTTTTTTTGAGAGAGGGTCTCACTCTGTTGCCCAGGCTGGAGTACAGTGGTGTGACCTCAGCTCACTGCAACCTCCGCCTCCTGCATTGAAGTGATCCTTCTGCCTCAGCTTCCCTAGGAGCTGGAACCACAGGTGCCCACCACCAAACCTGGCTAATCGTTGTATTTTTTAGTAGAGACGAATTTCACCATGTTGGCCAGGCTGGTCTTGAACTCCTGACCTCAGGTGATCCGCCCGTCTTGGCCTCCCAAAGTACTGGGATTACAGGCAACCAGGTCATTTTACAGATAGGCAAAGAAAGGCCAGAATCACAAGCATGGCCCTTCCTCTCCCTGAATGTCCATCTCCCTATTCACTCAGATAAGACCTTAACACCCACCTGAGAGGGTTGTTTGGGGGGATGAAAGAAGACCACGTATAAGAAAGCACTTTGCAGCCCAGGGAGCAAGAAGCACGATTTCAGGAACTTGCTTGCCCCGCATTCATTCCCCAGAGGAGAACCAGGAGGCAGCACCTTCTCCCTTTCTCTGGCTCAGGAATATGTAAACTGACCAACGCTAGAGTAGCTGGGTTCTCAGAGAGACAAAGCAACTGCTTTCAAGAAAAGCCAAAGGGCTTTGAGCCACTCATGACTCAGAGAGCAGATTGCTCTGCAATCGTGCATGTTAGTTTTGTACAGCAAATATGTTAGAGAACTGTTCTGCAGCGGATTTCATGCCTGAGCTGGGATTGGGTTTATGTGAGCTCCTTTGCAGTTCAACACATGAATCGCTCCCTTACAAAAGCTCTGTCCCTGCGGGAAGGGCCTAGGTGGCTGCAGCACTAAAAACCTCCTCCTCCCTCTCCCACCCCAGATGGGTTTTCCTTGTGAGTCTCCTTCCCCACGGTGTCCTAGGAGGACAGCATCCCCTTTTGTCTGAGTGCCCTCCTCTCCCTTTGTCATATCAGGCCCCACACTTGCTCAGAAGGCAGCAAAGAAGCGGGTGGGAGGAAACAAACCAAGGCACCAGATGCTAGTAAAGTAAGTGGGGCCTGTAGAGTCCCACTTAAGCCATTTTCCACTTTGCAACAAATGGAAATTTCTGCGAGCCGCACTGAAAGCTCCTACAATGACTAATGTCGCCAAGCGAGCTCTAGGAACGAATAGATGCTAATTATTTTGTGGAAGGCAAGACAAGTGGAGAATTTAAACAGAGGGTCCAACTAAGCAGATGGTGGGAAGTCTGAAGGCCCAGAAGGGCAGGCCTGCCCTGACCCCTGATTGCTTAGCTCAGGGGCCAGCTTGAAGTCCCTGGGTCGGCCACGGTACCCCTCTGCACAGCTCCCCATCTGGCCTCCCAGCACTGGGCCCCCACTGGCTTTGCAGCTGGCCAAAGCTGGGCTTCTGGAGCTTCCTTCATAATGCGGGAAGGCCGGGAGGCTGGCGTGAAGGTGAGCAACACCCAGCAGCTCCTCAAGGAACTCCATAACTGACATCCCAGGGCTTTGGGAATAAGGTGTTTAATGCCACTTTTAAGGCCAGCCAGGAAGAAGGGGCACAGACCAGAGGTGTGTTTTCTCTTCCAAGATACACTGAAAAGGGCTTAAAACCAGAGAAGGAGTGGGCTCGGCATTCCACCTTCCTCAGCCCAACCTGACCACAAGGATCGTGGCCGAGGCCTAGGTTCTCCCTCCCAGGAGTTATCCTCCCAGGCTAGGAGGTTGTAATCCGGCCACTTTCCAGCCCAGCCCACTGAACAACTGAACATGGCTAGCTTATTCCTCTGGGGCCTCACCCCAGGCCATTGTCTTCCTGGAATGCTCACCCTTAACCCTCTAATCATCTCTTACTGGGCCTTCAGGATTCCAGGGCCACCTCCTCCCGACCCCCTCCTTGAGCCCCTCCCCTCCAGGCTGGGATCACCCAGTCCCCTGCGCTTGGCCTGAACTGCACTCGCTGCCCTGAAGTGTAAAGTGACTTTGAGTCCCTGGAGGACAGGGCCTGGCCTGGAGTCAGCATTTGAGAAACTACCTCCCTGGAGGTGAGCTGGCACCTGGAGAACAAGGTCAGAGCCAGCCTCCCTCCAGATGGGAGCTAGCACCACCCCACACCCCACAGAGATAGTGACAGTTCATTAAGAAGACGCAGGAGGTGGCAGGGAGCGGGGATGCTCTCAACTTCCCACTCCCTGTTGTCTACTCAAGAGGCTTGTCCCAAAGCAGTTGCAGAAGCAACAGATGAGAGTGCTGCAGGGGCAAACGAACTGCAAAAATCCCCAACAACATGGAACCCACCCATCCTGCCCCCCGCAGGAGAGTTAGGGAAGGACAGCCAAAGGCAGAGCCAGACCAGAGCCATGTCCCCCGATTCTAGTGCCAGGCCCTCTTGCCCACTCACAGACAAACTGACAATATTAATGGCAGAGGCACTCGCTTTAGGGCTCACTGTGTGCTTTACATGGATTAACTCATCTAATCCTCTCATATATATGGCAGTATATATATGCAGAATGTCATGACTGTTACAAAGACAGGTTGAGGCCAGATGGACCACCCCCCTACCACCCCATATTCATATTTGTAACCCAAATGATACATATGAGGTCACAGCATCAATCCTCTCAACACCTCAAGAGGCTAGGAACTATCGCCATGAGTTCGTTATAAATAAAGAAACTGAGGCACAGAAGGGTTAGCTCATTTATCCAGGGTCACACAGCTCATAAGTAGCAGAGCTGGGATTTGAACTGTGGCTGCAGAGCCCACATGACTAAACACGCATTCTTCCGTCCACTCCCTGACATGGAACAATGCCAGTGTACTCAACTGATGCTTTGGGAGTCCTTACCCAACAGGGCCTTCCTCGATCCAGAAGAGGATGCCCAAGAGAGGAAGTCAACTTTCTGGGGAAAGGACTAACTCAGATGTGTTTTCTGAATAGCACCCACTCAGTCATCTCTGTGGAGTACATGTACTGATATATATCTCATATATATATTACATAGATAGATATATAAGCCATATCCATTATTTGTCATCACTAATCTATTGCCTGGTTCATTTCAAATGATTAAAGCATCCTGGATTTTCCCCGCAAGTTGTGATACCTGGTGCAGAGAAAGCCCAGTGGACACTTGAAGGAAGAAGACCTGAATTCTGGTACTAACTCTGCTTATCTCATTAGCTGTGTGACCCTGGACAGCATCGTGAACCTCTCTGAGCCTGTGACTGATTACTCAGCAGTGTATGGAGATATAATACCTTCCCTCCTATAGCACCATGCTAGGCACCAAAAACTGGGAGATGAGCAGAGCGTAGGCCCCATGCTGCTCCAAGGCTAGCAGCCAAGGGAGACAGGACAAAAGCCATCACAGTGTCTGGCCAAAGTGAGGACACAAAGATTGGAGTGCTCAGACTGCATCAGAGAAGACCAGGAAAAGACATCACGAAGCTGGAGAACCCTGAGTGGAGACTTGGAAGACAAGTTGGAGGTCTCCAGAGTGGAAGGGCTTGCAGGCAGGTAGGGCAGCCTAAGCAAGGCAGGCATGAGACAAATGTGCATGGAGAAGGGGGAGTGGTTCTTAGGGGAGCTCTGGATATGAGGGGGTGGGATGAGGGATGGCAAGTGAGACAAGGGCTGCAAACAGGAGAGCTAGAAAGGCCCTTGGAGGACATCCACCCAGGGGCTGCAAACTCACATGACTCCAGGGCTTAGGAAAGTGATAGCAGTAAGTGAACTGGGCCAGGTGTGAGAGAGTAGGAAGGGGTGGGGTGCGTGGCAATTAGAAGGTAGGACCTGCCTAAAGGTACCCAATTTTTGACCTCCGTGAAACACGTCTGCAAGATGAATTTGAGCTTATAAACTCCTGCTCCATTCTGATCTTTTCACTATGCAGAATGTCATGACTGTTACAAAGACAGGTTGAGGCCAGCTGGACCATCCCCCTACTATCCCATATTCATATTTGCAACCCAAATGATACATATGAAGTCACAGCATCAAACCCCAAGACTGTTTCCCCTAGTTCCCTCCCTCTGTCTTCCTCTCTCAGTCTCAATTTCCACTGGGATCCTGGTCTCCAGCACAACACCCTGTTCTTCCCACACTTTCTGCTATTGCCACTGAGCCAAGTCTGCTGCCCACTTCTCCACTGCCCCAGGTGCAGATCCCCCGGGATGCTCCCCTGTTCTTGCTTCATTATCGCCACTGCAGAGTGGCTACAGACACGCTCCCTCACCACTAACTTCATACACCTAGATGGGTTCTTCCAAAGGTTGCTTGGGCCCTTGGGAGTTATAGCTCTCTTTTTGACAATAGCATCTTCCCAGAGTAAACACAAGTTGCCATGGTGATTGGGTCAACAGGTAGGGAGGGAGGACTTTCAAGCAGCAGCCATTATGTTGTTTCTCAGAACAAGCCCTTCTCTGACTCCCAGGCCCCCTTGCTGAGCATTGTTTGCTCTGCTCCCTTTGTCCTGGGTGCCTTGCCATTTACATGGATAGAAGGAGTTGGGGCCCCAACCCAGGCTTGCTAAGCTCATCCATAAATGCCTGTGTGCCCATTGTCTTAGTCTGTTTTCTGTTGCTATTGCTATAACAGAATACCACAGACTGGGTGATTTATTTTTCTCAAAAAGAAGTTTATTTAGCTCTCGGTTCTGGAGGCTGGGAAGTCCAGATGCATGGCACCAGCATCTTGTAGGGACCTTCATGCTTTGTCATAATAAGGCTAAAGTTATCACATGGCAAGAGGGCAAGAGCGTGCCAGCTCAGGTCTCCATTCCTTTTCTTTTTCTTTTTTTTTTTTTTTTGAGACGGAGTCTCGCTCTGTCGCCCAGGCTGGAGTGCAGTGGCCGAATCTCAGCTCACTGCAAGCTCCGCCTCCCGGGTTCACGCCATTCTCCTGCCTCAGCCTCCCGAGTAGCTGGGACTACAGGCGCCCGCCACCTCGCCCAGCTACTTTTTTGTATTTTTTAGTAGAGACGGGGTTTCACTGTGTTAGCCAGGATGGTCTCGATCTCCTGACCTCGTGATCTGCCTGTCTCGGCCTCCCAAAGTGCTGGGATTACAGGCTTGAGCCACCACACCCGGCCCATTCCTTTTCTTATAAAGCCTCCAGTCCCATCCCGGGGGCTTCACTCTAACTCCCTTATCTAATCCTAATTACCTCCCAAAGCTCCCATTCCTAATCAGCATATGAATTTGGGGATTAAGTTTCCAACACATGAAATCTGGGGCACATATTCAAATCACAGCACCAGTCAAGGACAGTCTGCAGGCCCCTAGAGATCGATGGAGGTAAACATATGTGAGAGAGAGAGGTTGTCACCTCCACCCATTAGAGATACCCAAATCTCAGCTCCAGCCCAGATAAAACGTCTGCTATGTGTGTGCAATCCTAAACACACACACACACACACACATGTATAAAAAATTGAGGAAGGTGTTTAAAAATCACCCAAGTCACCTCCTTCGAGAGGGAAAACACTATACATATTTCCCATGGTTTTTTTCTTGCCCGTCTTTCTAAGATTATGTGGAGAAAGAGAAATAAACATATAGATTTAACGGTTGAAAAGTATGTATATGCAGTTGTATAGTCGACTTTTTTGTTTGACATTATATCATAAGCATTTTCTTACTTCATTAGAATTCTTTACATCATTTTTGAATGATTCATAATAATTTACCAAATGGATATACTACACTCTAACATTGTCTTAATGGTGGGATATTAAGATTAGATCTAATTTAATGCTGCAACAAACATTATTGTATCTATCTCTGATTATTTTCCTAGGCTGTATTTCTAGAAATGGAATTCCTAAGATAAAGAGTATACATATTTTAAAGCTTTGATAATGCTTGCCAAATGCTCCCTAAAAAATTATTCTTCTATCACCTCCATTTGAAAACTCCTGTCTTAGAACATCCTGTATACTATGCTGTTTAAAAAATTAAACATATGTCTATGTATACACACATGAAATTGCAAGACTTCCATTTGCAATTAACATAAATTCAGAAACACTGATTTTACGTGCAATTTATATTAAAAGGATGTTCTTCACCTGGCCCTGGCCTTTAGGACGACAGATTTCACGTTTGAAGTACTGGTCAGCCCTGGATGGCAGTCCCTGCCAGTAATGAGTTGGGGAACCCATAGCCTTTACACCCGCCTGTTCTCTCTAACTTCTCCATGGCTGGCCGTGTCACTGGGAGGTGGATAAACGGCTCTGTTGGCTGCCCTTGTTCCCAGAACCCACTTCCTAGCAATACAAGGGGCCCATTTGTCATTCTGCCACACAGCTCAGCTCTGCCAGACATCTCATTCTGCCTCCCCTGCCAAGGACATGGTTCAGAAGGCCTGACTCAAATCTCAGGCTTTATGGAGCACTGGACAGAGCACCTGAGTCAGTACCAGGAGGTCCAGGGTCTAACTCGCTGTATGACCTTGGGCCAGCTATTGAGTCTCTCTGGGCCGGAGGGTCTTCAGCTGGACTCTACCATCTCCAATGCACCCCACCCCCATCTCTCTGGGTTCCAGATGAGAAAATGGCCACTTTGGTCCGACTGATGGCCAGAGCCTGGCCACCTAAATGGCCACCCCCTAAAGCCATCAATGAACAGAGCCAAAATAATATTCCAGGTCATGTCGAGGTAGGCAGTACCGCATGGAGTTAGAGCAGAGACTGGAGACACTGGAAACAATCAAGGAAGCTCCAAGACCATTCTCTATGTCCTGGCAGGATAAAGCCAGGTCTGGAGGAAAGTCAGCATGTAGAAGAGTGCAGCAAAAAAGGAAAGAGCTAGAAGGCAGAGGCAGCTCCCAGCGCTGCCATGACCCGCTGGGCTCTGAGCTCCAGCCTGCGGTGGCTGACAGTGGCTTCCTGCTGCCATGTGAAAGGCACATCTCCATCAGCTGCAGGTGAGAAAAAACCCAGCCTGCTGTCTTTTCCATGGAAACTTGTGTTGCCAGATGTTCAATTCCTGTGAAATATATCATGAGAAAAAGTAGGGAAAAGGTTCAGAGGATGGGAAGGGAGGTCCACAGATTTAAGAAATAGGAACAGTTGGTTTCAGACTCCAGGAAGGAGAAAAGGGGCTTTTGCTCTCTGTCTTTTCCCCTGTGTCCCTGAGTTTAAATGAAAGCAGCTGATGGATCAGCAGCCCCTCTTTAAAAGGAAGCAAACAAGGTGCTTTCACGTTGTGCGTGGGTGTGTCTCCACCATCTTGACACCAAGTGAAAAATGCAATTCTATTTGTTTCATTGCTTTTACATCTGACTAGGGATTTTATTTTGTTCTAGAAAATTGCCACTTGCAAGAGCCTCGGGTGTCAATGGAGTTCCTGGAAATGAGGGATAAGATTGAGCACAGAAGACTCAAAAATTAACCAGGCTCTCCTCAGAGGGATCTGTGTCTTGACGAGGAGGAAAATCACCCCAGTGCTGCCTGGGATTCCAGACCCAGGGCTGGCCAGTGGGACCCGAGGCTGCAAATTCTACCCACACTGCAGAAGATGAGGAGCAAGGGGCCTGGGTTTCTAGTCACCATGCTATCCAAGAGCTGCTCTGTAGACGTTTCAGGCCATTAGTACAAAAATAAATAAATAATGCAGAAGTCCCCAGTAGCTGGACGTTGGTGGAATGTTAAATATATTCGTGCTAACCTCAGGAGTTCAGCCGTGCTCAAACTGTGACCCTCACGCAGCTCCCAAGGAGAGAATATCGTGCCTCGCTGCCCAAAGAGGATGCACCCAGGACTTCTCGGCAAGGAAACCCCACCCCCTCTTCTGAGGCTGCCTCAGTCTCTTGCCTTGCCTGGCGCCCCTATGAATATTTTACCATATGGGTTGGGCAATTGTTCGGAGGCTTTGTGAGTGTTGAGGGCAGGGGCAGCTGGAGAGGAGGAGAGGGAAGGGGCTCCTATTGTTGTAGACTCCGGGATGTTGACCTGCACAGCTGCTAAATCCTGCCTTTGTGCTAATCCTCCAGGGCCCCTCTTCCTTCCTTTCTTGCAGCTATTCCTTTCCCCCATCCCACTTGGGGGGTGTCCACCCCCTTCCCTTTTCCCCCAGGAGGTGATACCCCTCCCTGAAGGAATAATCCAATCTCAGCCCCCATCACTCTCAGCTGGTGTCTTGCCAATTTTGCAGCCTCAGAGCTTGAAGGTTAGCGGCAGCGAATTCTCCCTGGAGGAAGCAGAGAGGCCTCATTCACCTGAGTGCTTCTTCAGCTCACCATGTCCCCGGCTGTGGTTGCACATCTCCAGGGATGGATCACATGGCCCCTAAAGGTAGCCCTGCCCAGAGAAGCTGGTGAGAAAATATATTCATTAAACCCCCAAATGTTTCCTGCTGCCAGGCACTGTGCTGGGAGCTAAGGGTACAGCAGTGAGTAAGGCAAGGATTGTTTCTGGTACCATTAGGAGTAGACATTAAATAATTATATGAAAAAAGTATGACTGTGGTAACCGCTACAGAGAATAGGATACTATGAGGCTATGTAAGGAGGAGGACTAGACTCACTTAGAAGATCTGGAAAGGTTCCTCTAAGGAAATGATACTTAAGTTGAAAATTGAAGGGTTGGCAGAGATTGGCCAGGAGGAAGATAGAAGATTGTTCTGGGCAGAAAAAAACTGCATGTGCAAAGGCCCTGAGGCTAGAGGCAGGGGACATTGTGCATACAAGAAATTTCAAAGGATGACAGATGGAGTCCAGTGAGCAAGGGACCAAGGGGTGCAAGATAAGCCTGTTATAACCCGCCAGGGGGTTCACCTTGCCTGCTGCCTGAACAGAGCCAATTCATCAAGACAGGGGAACTGCAATAAAGAGTAATTCACGCAGAGCCGGCTGTGCAGGAGACTAGAGTTCTATTATTACTCAAATCAGTCTCCTGAGCATTCAGGGAGCAGAGTTTTTAAGGATAAGTTGGTGGGCGGGGAGAAGGAAGTGAGCCAGGAGTGTTGATTGGTCAGAGGTGAAATCATAGGGCGTTGGAGCTGTCTTCTTGTGCTCAGTCAGTTCCCAGGTGGGGGCCACAAGATCAGATGAGCCAGTTTATTGATCTGGGTGGGGCCAGCTGATCCATCAAGGGCAGGGTCTGCAAAATATCTCAAGCATTGATCTTAGGAGCAGTTTAGGGAGGGTCAGGATCTTGTAGCCTCCAGATGCATGACTCCAAAACCATAATTTCTCATCTTTGCTTATGTTTCTAATCTTGGCACATTTCTTGGCTTATGTTTCTAATCTCGGCTCATTTCTAATGTGGCACATGTTAGTCCTACAAAGGCAATCTAGTCCCCAGGCAAGAAAGAGATCTGCTTTGGGAAAGGCTGTTACTGTCTTTGTTTAAACTGTAAACTATAAACTATAAAGTTTCTCCCAAAGTGAGTTCAGCCTACACCCAGGAATGAACAAGGACAGCTTGGAGATTAGAAGCAAAATGGAATCAGTTAAGTTAGATCTCTTTCACTATCTCAGTGATAATTTTGCACAGGCGGTTTCAGTGTTACAAGGGCCACATGAGCAGGACCGTGGAGGTCACGTTAAAGATTTCTGCCTTTCTCCTAAGGTAATGAAGTGGAATTGAAAAGTTTCAGCAGAGCAGTGATGCAAAAAGTTCTCGCCTACACAAATAAAAACCCCACTATCTGTAAGTTACAGCGTTCAGCTCCATTTTACCTTTAGGGGCCACAGTACGATAACGACAACAAAGGAAATTTGTCATAGTACGTGTTGGGTGCTGGATACCACTGTGAGTGCTTTCTAGTGACAATCCTGTGAGATGGGTGCTGTTGTTGTATCCATTTTACAGGACAGGCACTGAGAGAGGATGTAGCTTGCCCGCGATCTTGCAACTAGTATGTAGTGGAACCAGGAAAGGAACCAGGGCAGTCAGCCCCTTATAAAACCATCCAATCACTTGAGAATTCACTATCATGAGAACAGCACAGGGGAAACCACTCCCATGATCCAATTACCTCCACCTGGTCTCTCCCTTGACACATGGGGATTATGGGAATTGTGGGGATTGTAGTTCAAGATGAGATTTGGGTGGGTACATGAAGCCTAACCATATCATAGGGTAAATGGTAAAACTAGCCTGCTTATTACAGCCGTATAGCATAAAATTTATGAGCCCTGTTGCTGGGTCAGACTGTCTGGGTCCACAGGCCAATTCCTCCAGTCACTGGTTGTATGAAAGTGGGAAAGTTAATATCTCTGTGCCTCTGTTTCCTCATCTATAATATGGAAAACATAACAATACTAGGGTTATTGTGAGGATTAAATGGAGTCAATAAATGCAATGTGCTTAGGACAGCAGCCGGCCTAAGGTAGGCTCATGAAGGCACTGGCTGTTCTTATTATACAAGAGTCTTGGCGATGCCTTGGAGTGCAATTTGGTTCTCCTGTTTTTACTGGGCCAAGCTTGACTACATCTAGACCACGCTTTGCTGGTGTTACATTCTGAGTGTTCCTACTTACAAGATCGCATGGGATGCAGCTACAGAAACTGTGCTTGGCACAGCCATGATTCCTGCTCTCAGGGAGGTCCCAGGCCAAAGAAAAACAAAACTGCCTCCTCTCGTATTTATCTGAAGAACCAGAGTAAGCATGTATCATTATTTGTTTTACAGTCGAGTTGAGTCAGAGAAGAGAATACACATATATTTATTCTGAAAAAGGAACAGACTTCATTGAAGAGTCCACCAGAGCCAGTAAAAAAGACTGATGCGTTAGGTATTTGGAAGAAGAAAAGAAAGGAAGCTGGAGATTAAGTGCAGCAAGAGGCATTTTAATGTTCCTGGTAACTGATTTATAAATTCCGTGTTAAGGCTCTGCTCATTTGATTCTTTGCCGTGAATATAGCATCTCCATTTTTCCATTTTATAGTCTTGGCGGGAAATGGCCTTTTTCGGAGCTGCCACTTAAAGCACTTAACTGTGCCGTGGGGCATCTTGGGACAAGGCTGATGATAAGAGCCTGTTGTTGGCCCCAGGGGAAGAGCTGTCCCCAGTGCAGTATGGGCTTAGCCAGGCCTGTCCTTCTCTTGGTGGGCTCCAGCCCCTTCTCCTCCCCTGCTCTTCCCTCCCTGCCCCTCCACCTCTTCAGAGCTTACCTGCACTCTGGGAGTCTGGAAACTGCTCCTGCAAACCCCCAGCCCTTGGCTTCTTCCCTGAATAACCAGAATTTCATTCCCATCTTTGGGAAATAGCATTTCAGGCTGCTTAGGTTATGATTTAAAGCAGGATAAACCCAAGCCAATGACAAATTTTGGAGGGTTTTTCATTGATCATTTCTTCTGTTGCTCTTTTAGCCTGAGTGATGGCAAATGAATAGTTCTCCAGGATCCTTTTCTACAAGCAGCGCCTCCCTAAGCAAGCTTCTCCTTGGAATGGAGAGTAGAAGTTCAACTTCGAGGTCAGACAGACCTGGCTCCAACACTTACTCACACATGGGAGCTGCTCCAAGACTCAGCATCCTCACCGGTAAGATGGGGACATGATTAACACCTGCCTCAAAAAGCTCTGCTGTTATTCAATAACTTCTTGCAAGGAAGGCGAGGCTGGCAAGCCAGCTGTTACCATCGTGGCTCACCTGGCTGAGTCCATACAGGGTGCGTTAGTGCAAGCCCTTGGCAGAGACCCAGGTATCAGATCTGTAGCTCAGCGTGGCTCCTGGTCAGGGTAGCAAGAGCCCCTGGGGGGTCCACCCACCTTGTGCTGGGCACTGGGTCAGTGACTGACCCCAGGCTGAGCAAACAGAGGGCCTGCTTCTCCCACCCGAAGGCCAGCTAGTAAAGCAGGAAGCACATGGATATATGAGCCAAAAAGACCTGGGCTCTTATTAAAAACAAAAATAAATATAATAAAATCAAAATTAGAGAGTTGTCTTGGTGTGGTAGCCTGTAATCTCAGCATTTTTGGAGGCTGAGGCAGGAGAATTGCTTGAGTCCAGGAGTTCAAGACTACCCTGGCCAACATAGCAAGACCCCATCTCTACTTTTGAAAAAATGAAAAATAAAATAAAATAAAAGCCAGTCTCAGCATTTCAGCATTACTTGTACCCCTCCCTTCCCCTTTCATTTCCTCTTTTCTCCCTCCTCCCTTTCCCTCCTACCTCTCTCCTCCACTCTCACTCCCCTCAGCGCCCCAGCAGTAAAAGGGTCATAATATTATTGGGGTCATCAAATAAGATAATGGATATAAAGGGACTCCATCAACTCTAAAGCACTTTACGAATATTCACTCTGAGGGAAGAGTCCCCTGGGGATTTCTATGGTAGGGGGAGCCTGGTTGGCACTAAACAAGAAGAGGAAACCTCTCTCTTCCCACTCTCGAGATGACAGCACTAGGGCCTCATCATATTAGAAAACAAAGCCCAGGCTGAGAGGTGAGAACCAAATCCCGGTCACCACGGCAATTGGGCTGGTCAGGTGAGGTCACCCTGTCCTTTCACATTGGAATAAGATTGGCCCAAGCACTGAATCCTAAGATGTCTCCGAGTTCTCAGGGGCTCAAAATCTGGGGATCACTTTCAACTCTGCATTGTAGCTTCAAATTCTGGCTGGTGTTCATCTCGAAAGTAACAGCTAACATTTATGAAGCTGTTCAGAGTGCTTTGTGCATATTAGACCATCCACTCCTCACAGCCCCCTGGCAGGTAGAAACTATTAGCCCCATTTTACAGATGATGGGAATGGGGCACAGACAGGCTAAGTAACTTGCCCAAGGACACAGAGCTAGGACACTAACTATGGAAGTTACCAGCGCCCAAGCTCCTAACCTCCAGTGCCTCCATCTCATCAGAATTTTGTTTTTTTTATTTTTTGAGACAGAGTTTCATTCTTGTCACTCAGGCTGGAGTGCAATGGTGTGATCTCGGCTCACTGCAACCTCTGCCTCCTGGGTTCAAGCGATTCTCCTGCCTCAGCCTCCTGAGTAGCTGGAATTACAGGCGCCCACCACCACGCCTGGCTAATTTTGTATTTTTAGTAGAGATGGAGTTTTACCATGTTGGCCAGGCTGGTCTTGAACTCCTAACCCTAGGTGATCTACCTGCCTCAGCCTCCCAAAGTGCTGGGATTACAGGTGTGAGGCACCATGCCTGGCCTCATCACATTTTATCTCCCGCGTGCTACTCCGCTCCAGCCTGGGCAACAGAGCGAGACTAGGTCTCAAAAAAAAAATAATAATAATAAAAGATAGAAGCAACTCAACTGTCCATCTTTGTCCAATGAACGGATAAAGAAAATGTGGTTTATACATATAATGGGCTATTATTGGATGGAATTAATTACTTAATACTAATGGAATATTATTCACCCCCCATTCCGTGTGCCTCCTCTCACTTTATTATGCCAATCATTCAGTCCTAGCCCCATCAGGATCCAGCGCTTGCCCTTCCAGGCCAAAGAGGCAAAAAACTGGCATGACTATGGTCTCTGCAGGCATCCTCCATCAACACAGATCCTGGCCTCGAGATTTCATTCTTCCCCTTCTCCCTCCCTGACCTGTCTTGTAAGTGAAAGATACGATTTATTTGCCCACTGAGGTAGACTGTGCCAACCCCATCAGCAGTTCCTACAGTGGGATTTGGTGCAAAATGACACATTTTTTCAACCCTTTTTCACAAGATATCATGTCTGTCTACAAAACGGTCTCTGGACTGGGGCAAAATGGATTAAATCAGTGGGGTGTGAGAAAATCAGTAAATAGTGTGGGAGGAAAATATTAGAACATTTATATTTCTATATAAAAATAAGCAATTAAACTATGTGTTCAATATTAACATATAGTTCAGGAATGTACCACTATTCTGCAGATTGGTAATAGTATGACTTATAAATAAATGTGCCTGTCTTAAGACAGGGTGCTCAAAAAGTATAAGCATTCTCTCATACAAAGTTGGGTGAGCAACTAAAACACTTGGTGACCATGGAACCAGGTGACAGTCCAGTTAGGTGACCATCAAGCTGCCAAACAGGTAATCTCAGAGAGAACTGACCAACCAGAAACCCAGTCTTTAGTGATCTGCCACAGAGCTCTACCTGCTGCCCTGAGCTGTTGTGCATAAGCTAATATTTTGGAGAATAGAAAAGTAAAATAGGTATTGCATTATTCTAAATTTTCTGTTTTCTTTTTTTTTTTTTTTTTTTTTCTTTTGAGACAGGGTCTTGCTCTGTCATGCAGGCTGGAATGCAGTGGTGCAGTCTCAGCTCACTGCAACCTTCACCTCCTGAGCTCAAAAGATCCTCCCATCTCAGCTTTCTGAGTAGCTGGAACTACAGGCACATGCCGCCATGCCCAGCTACGTGTTTTATTTTTTTGTAGTGACAGGGTCTCCTTGTGTCGCCCAGGCTGATCTTGAACTCCTTGGCTCAAGTGATCCTCCTACCTCAGCCTCCCAAAGTCCTGGAATTACAAGGAATGAGCCACCATGCATGGCCTAGCCTATGTTTTCTTGTCACATAATAACGTTATATAATTGTCTATATATTCCAAAATCTCTGAGTTCTTTATTTTCTGCTGCACACAACTGAAACACCCTCTCCTTTTGAAAAAGAGTAAACAAAAACATTCCAAAATACTAAGTGCTTATATTTAAATGGTAACTATGTGAGAAATTTCTCTTCTTTTCTCTATTTTTCATATTTTCAGTATGCAGATATATTATTTTTACAAAGAGCAAACGCAGGTATTTCTTTTGTTTTTCAGTATTTTTTCCTCCCTAAGTAAGTTGCGTTTTCATATACTCTGCCAAGAATCACGCAGGAAACTGAGGCCCACAGGCCTTTATTTTTAAGGATATCAGCAAAAGAGGGCCAGGTGCGGTGGCTCACACCTGTAATCCCAACACTTTGGGAGGCTGAGGTGGGAGGATCACTTAAGCCTGGGAGTTCAAGACCAACCTGGGCAACATAGTGAGAATCCATCTCTACAAAAAGTCAAAAAACTTAGCCAGGCATGGTGGCACATGCCTGTGATCCCAGCTACTCTGGAGGCTGAGGTAGGAAGATCTCTTGAGCCCAGGAGGTAGAGGCTGCAGTGACTGCACCACTGCACTCCAGCCTGGGTAACAGAGCAAGACTCTGTCTCAAAAAAAAAAAAAAGAATAAGAAGAAAGAATATTGGCAGAAGTGGACAGTATGCCACCGGTTTCAGATATTTCCTTCACATTCCGAAGAAAATGTCAGTGACAACATTTCACGTTTGACTTGCACTCTGCAATCTGCACCCACCATCCCCCATGGTAAAACCGGTTTGGGACTCAGCTCGTCCTGCCCTGCCTGTCTGGGATATGGTGAGGGTGGTTAGGATTGTGGCTGTGCAGGCCACGCCATGAGGTTCAAATCCTGAGACCTGGCCAAGCCACCTAACTCCGTGCCTCTGTTTTGCCACCTGTAATGGGGTATAATGATAATGGTGCTTGGTTCTCAGGGTGTTCGAGGGTGGAATGGGTTAATCCAGGCAAAGTGTTTACAGCACTTCCTGTACTTGGTACATCTACCAAGTACATTATCGCTGTAATGTTTATTTCCCATGAATCCCACACAGCTCACTCCCCCTTGTCATTAGTTCAAATGTGCCCTCCTCTGAGAAGCCTTCCCCGACCATCCCATCCAATCCCCAACCCCACTGTACCCTGCCACCCTCTGGCCCCTACTCTGCTTGATTTTTCTTCGTTGCCCTTATGAGGTGTCCCTTGCTAAAGTGTAAGCCCCATGAGGGCAGGGACTTGATCTTCCCCATATTCTGAATAATCCCCAGTGCTTTTAACAGTACCTGGCCCATAGCAGCCACCCAGTAAATTTCTGCTTGGATGAAGGAGTACATTCCATCTCTGTCCTCACGTGAAACCTAATTTATAGGGAAGGAACAGATGCAGAGAGGTAAAGCAAAGTGTCTAGGGCACACAGCCAAGAAGTGACCCAGTGCAGCCTTGAAGCCAGGTCTTCTGACTCCAGGAGGACTCACCTTTCCCAATTAGTGCTTGAGTCTCTCTGCTAGACTCACTCACTCTTCCCTGGTCTTGGAACACTGTCTTCTCTGTGCTCCTGGCTGTGGCCACACTGAACACCCGGCAGTGTCTCAATCCTATGACGCTTCACTCACCTCCAGATCTTACCCATGCCATCTCCTCATCTGGAGCCCTCACCCTGCTCCTCTTCACCTGGATACCAACTTCTAGTCATCCTGTGAATCTCAGCCTCTCAGAAGGCCCCTTCTTCCAGGAAGTCTGCCTGATTGACTGCCAGGCAGCCGCCCCTCCTCTGTGTTCCCACAGACCACGTATCAATCTGTGTTTAATCCTCTCTTTACCTGCACTGCACCCCCATGTTCTAAGCTCCATAAGGACAGAGAGAGACATTTAACTCACTAAACACCCCTGAGCGATGGGTATCATTACCCCCATTGTGGGCGGCTCAGCTTATCAGGCTCAGCCTATCAGGCTCAGCCTGGGCTTTGGGTTCAAGCTAGTCTTACTCTAGAGCTATGAGAGGCCCCTCACTCATGCCATGCAGGGGCCCAGCTGCCCACTTCTCATCTGCAGTCTTCACCCTCCACTGGGCACCCAGCAGGGGGGTGCTGGTGTGAGTCCTTCGGAACCACCCATCCTCTTGTCTAAGGTCTCTCTTCTGCAGACCCCATGACTTGGGCCACACCTCCTCTGACTGACCCCATGGGACCTCCCCCTCAGCCCCCCGGCTTCCAGTGCATAACTCTACCCTTAGGGTAGGGTCTCTCTCAGGACCACCCAGTCAGGCTTCCTCCCTAGGATCAGACCAGGTCCACGAAATCCACACTTTGCATCCCTGAACGCTGCAAGTACAGGTCAGAGCATCAGCCCCTCACCCTGACATTCAGGTCCTTGCCCACCTTTTCCTTCTTCCTATTCTTTTCTACTCAGGCCTCAGCAAAATGAGAACAGGTCACAGCTACTAAGCATTTTTGGCACACCAGGCACTGCTCTGGCCTCCTCACGCATTTCAACCCATCAACTCTTCACAATACCCTGTGAAGGAGTTACAGCTTCTCTCCCCATTTTATAGATGGTCGCATAGCAAGGAAGGGACAACGCTGGGATTTGAACCCAGAGCCCAGAGGCTTATCTTCTCTACTACACGACCTACCTGGTGAAGCCCAGCTACACTGCACCCTCGCCCACCTCCCCGCATCTGATGATGCTGTTCCTTCTGTCCGAATCTTGCCTCTTTGTCCTCCTCACCTGGCTGGTTCCTCCTTGTCCTTCCAGGTTAAGGTCCTTCATGCTCCTTGACAAAGCTCCCCCTTCCTGCTCAGTACCCCACACCCTTTCTACAGGTCTCTGAAATATCCCCTGTAGATTGCAAACTCCTTGAGGACAGGGAAGGTTCCCTCTGACATGGACTCTGCACCCCCAGCTCCTGAAGCCAGGCCTGGAAGGCAAGAGGTGCTCAGTAAATATTTAGTGAACAAGCCACTAAGTGAATGAGGAAAGGGGCCTGACTCTCGATTTTCCAATTTGGAAAGCTTGCTGCTCTCCAGGACAAAGACTTCACATCACTCATGGATATAAATGGACAGTTTCAAAGGCTTAATCCTTCCACACTTACTGCAAACCCATACACACATGGAAATAAATACGTTTCTTTTTTAGGAGGAAAAAGAAAGCTTTTTCATGGCATCATAAAAACAACGGTTTATTTTTCATCTCCCAGAGTCTGTCTGGGTTTAGTTATGCTCCAGAGCCTGCGAAAGACTCTGAGCGAACACTGACTTGAAAAATCACCATCTCCACGGCTGCCCAAGGCGCGTGGAAGGAGTAGAAATTTCTCTGTGTGTCCATCTGTGTGTGTCCAAGGGTTATCAATCACCCTCAGAATGGGGCCTGTGTGGGTGGGGTGACTCTGTCATCCACAGCAAATGGCAAACAGATTTGGTGAAAGAGAGGACATGTAAGCAGGGGAGCTGGAAACGATGGAGAGGAAAAGAACACGCATACATTTTCAAGATGCTTAAACCTATTATTAGGACCCAAGGAGTTCCAATGCCCTTGATATTGGGCAGTTACAAGTCTATGCTGTCTTTTCCTGGGTCCGTCAATAACCTCCAAACTCAGATGGAGATTCTACTTGCATTCATTCTGAGATGGGCATTAACACTGCCCCCATAATACTTGCCCCCTCTGCCTGCTGGGCACACCTAGGGCGAATATTCTAGCCCCCTGTGCATTTGGCTGGGGATCTAGAATAACTAGGCTAACTCTGGCCAGTGACTAACTCCGGCCAATGAATTTGAGTGGAAATGATGAACGTCACTTCTGGGTTGGGGCATTGAATTGCCAGTGTGAGACCCTCCGGAGACCCATCCATATTGGAGTTGGTGGCCGCTCTGCTGGCCTGGACTCGGAGTGAAGAGATAAGGGGCAGCAGCACCAGCCACTAGGACGGATGTGGCATGAGTGAGAAAAAGTTGTGTCGGCCGGGCGCGGTGGCTCAAGCCTATAATCCCAGCACTTTGGGAGGCTGAGACGGGCGGATCACGAGGTCAGGAGATCGAGACCATCCTGGCTCACACGGTGAAACCCCGTCTCTACTAAAAATACAAAAAAAAAAAAAGAAACTAGCCGGGCGAGGTGGCGGGCGCCTGTAGTCCCAGCTACTCCGGAGGCTGAGGCAGGAGAATGGCGTAAAACCCAGGAGGCGGAGCTTGCAGTGAGCTGAGATCCGGCCACTGCACTCCAGCCCGGGCGACAGAGCAAGACTCCGTCTCAAAAAAAAAAAAAAAAAAAAAAAAGTTGTGTCGCTGTAAGACAACAAAAGATCTAAGTTTTGTTGTTGCTTGTTCTGCAGCTTAATCTAGCCTATCCAGACTAATACCATGCAATCAACAGACCCCAAATCCAGAGGCCTTCAGCTTCGGTCCTGGGTCCTATGACATATTAGGAAAGCATTGTTGAGTAAGTCTCTGAGCTTGAGTTCCCCCAGCTGTAAAATGGGGATCACAGCAAAACCTTCCTCTCTGAGCATCTGCACCAAATGGAAAGCACTTCTGCCATCCCTTTCCTGTATCTGGGTCCCTACCCCATCCTCTCCTTTCTACTCTGGAGGCTTCACGACAAGAGCAGTTCACAGTCCTGGGGCATGAGACAAACAAGAAAAAGAAACATTGACTTCCTTCACCAAATACCAGCCCCAGAGCAGATACATGGCTACTACATGTTTTCCACTGGAGGAACCCATCATCCAGCCCAGCCTCAGAACTGATGCCTGCCGAACAGTCAGCCCTTTAGGAATCTGAATTTTTTAAGTGTATAGGCCATGTATGTCTATGAAGCTTTGCAAAGAGAAAGAGGGGTGTCATGCTGTCTTCATCAGCTCAAGCTGCCATGGCAAAATACCAAAGGCTAGGTGGCTTCAACAACAGACATTTATTTTGCACAATTCTAGAGGCTGGAAAGTCCAAGATTAAGGTGCCAGCCAATTCCATCCTGGTGAAGGCTCTCTTCCTGGCTTGCAGACATCCATTCTCTCATTGTATGCCCCCAAGGCAAGAGAGAGCCAGCTCTCTGGTGTCTCTTCTTATGAGGACATTAATCCTATCAGAGCAGATCTCCACTCTCATGATCTCATCTAACCCTAATTATCTTCCAAAAGTCCCATCTCCAAATACCATCACATTAGGGGTTAGATTGTTGACATACAAATTGGGGTGGGAGGACACAATTCGGCCCATGCTAAATGCATAGCATGACTCATGAAATCTCTGAAACGATTACCATCTGACCAGCACATTACAGTCTACAGTGCACCTTCCATACATCATCACATTGGATATCCAGAATCAGCCCGTGAGGAAGGCCTTGTAGATGAGGAGATAGAGACATACAAAATCTAAGCAGTGGGGCCCACATTTACTCAGCAGGAGGCCAAGAACCCAGGATTCAAGCCCAGATCTTCTGCCTCCCAAGCACACTCTCCCTTCTTTACACTAAACTGCAAAACCTAATACGGCCATTATTCAAATAAGCAGGGGGTGGGAGTGGGCCATGAATGACCTAATAGAAGGGTGAGGCAGGCATGAGGGTTCAGTTCAAGGGCTCTGGACAGGCAGCCCTGAGTTCCAGTCTTGGCTCAGGCCACTGCCTGTGTTCTGACCCTGGACAAGTCATTTGCCTCCAAGCTCAGTCCTCCACCTGTAATATGGAGGTCACGATTGTTCCTACCCTATAGGGTTGATATGGGGATTCAGTCAGATGAAGCATGAGCTAAGCACAGGGCCTGACACAAAGAAAGTCCTTGTATTAGTCTGCTAGGGCTGCCATGACAAAATACCACAGACAGTGTGGCTGAAGCAACAGAAGTTTATTTTTCACAGTTCTGGAGGCTGGAAGTCCAAGGTGGAGGTGTCAGCAGGGTTATTTCTTCTGAAGGCCTCTCCCCTTGGCTTACAGATGACTGCCCTTCAGCCTCCTCTTCACTGTGTCCTCACAGGTCTTTCCCCTATGCATTCTCACACCTTCTGTCCTTCCTCTTTTTTTTTTTTTTTTTTTGAGATAGAGTCTTGCTCTGTCACCCAGACTGGAGGGCAGTGGTACAATCTCGGCTCACTGCAACCTCCACCTCCCAGGTTCAAGCGATTCTCCTACCTCAGCCTCCCGAGTAGCTGGGATTACAGGTATGCACCACCACACCAAGCTAATTTTTGTATTTTTAGTAGAGACAGGGTTTTGCCATGTTGGCCAGGCTGGTCTCGAACTCCTGACCTCAGGTGATCTACCCACCTCAGCCTCTGAAAGTGCTGAGATTACAGGAATCTCCTCTTCTTATAAGGACACCAGTTGGATTGGATCAGGGACCACCCTCGTGGCCTCATTTTAACTTACTTAACTCTTAGAAGAAAGCCCTGTCTCCAAATGCAGTCACGTTCTGAGGTACTGGCGGTGAGGGCTTCAATGTATGAATACTTGGGGGAGACACAATTCATCTCATAAAGTATTCAGTGCCTATCCGCTCTTAGAGGGAGAACTAGAGCAGAATTCTCTCTCTCTCCCATAAACACTGCCAGTGGCATTGCAAATTTGTCTACCCGCTTTGGGTAGACTGCGCTGCTGTGCAGTATTTACTCAAGGTGAACATGCACATACCTTAGGACCCGGCAGCTCCACCCCCACCAGAAATGCATCCATGTGTTCACCCAAAGACAGCCACCTGAATGAATGTTCATTGCAGCCCTATCCATAACAGCCCCAAACTAGAAGACATCCAAACACCCAGAAACTGTTAAATGGATAAATAATGTGTGGTGTCATCATACAGTGGAATATTCCACCCTGCCATGAGACTGAAGAGACCACAGCAACCTGGGTGAACCTCACAAGCAGAAGGTTGAGCAAAAGAAGCTGCACACTGGCCGGGCATGGTGGCTCACGCCTGTAATCCCAACACTTTGGGAGACCAAGGAGGGTGGATCACCTGAGGTCAGGAGTTCGAGACCAGCCTGATCAACATGGAGAAACCCCGTCTCTACTAAAAATACACAATTAGCTGGGCGTGGTGGCGCATGCCTGTAATCCCAGCTACTCGGGAGGCTGAGGCAGGAGAATCGCTTGAACCCGGGAGGCGGCAGTTGCAGCAAGCCAAGATTGTGCCGTTGCACTCCAGCCTAAGCAACAAGAGAGAAACTCTCGGGAAAAAAAAAAAAAAAAAAAAAAAAAAAAAAAAAAGCTGCACACAGAAGAGCAAATGCTTCTGATTCCATCTATATAAAGTTAAACAAGCAAAACTAAGGAGTGCCTGGTGTTGAAATCAAGGCAGTGTTTACCCTTGTGGAGTGGGGAGTGGATAGTGGTACAAGAGGCCTTCTGGGGTGCTGGAAATGCTCCATCTCTCCCTTTTTTTCTTTTTCTGAGACGGAGTCTTGCTCTGTTGCCCAGATTGGAGTGTAATGGCACAATCTTGGCTCACTGCAAACTCCACCTCCCAGGTTCCAGCGATTCTCCTACCTCAGCCTCCCGAGTAGCTGGGACTACAGGCACGCGTTACCACACCCGGATAATTTTTGTATTTTTAATAGAGATGGGGCTTCACCATGTTTCCCAGGCTGGTCTCGAACTCCTGATCTCAGATGATCCGCCTGCCTCAGCCTCCCAAAGTGCTGAGATTACAGACATGAGCCACCGCGCCCAGCCAGTACTCCATCTCTTGATCTAGAACCTGGTTAAACTTGCGTAAACTCTGTGAAAAAACTCTGTGAAAATGCATGGCGCTATACACTAAGGATTTGTGCAGAACTTTCTGCAAGTTATACTGGAATTAAAAGTGTTTCCAGGAGCAGATGGTGGGAAGAGAGTAATACTTTCTTGGGGGGAGAAATGTCTTACTCTGAGAGACTCCTCAGTCTACCCAGGTAAAATCCACGGCTCTCCCCACTTCTGCCTTCTGACAGCTCCACGCAGGCTTCTACTCTGTCTAGCCCCAGTCCTCAGGCAGCCCAGCCCTGATCTGTGCTTGGTTTCCTGCAGTCGCCCACCCCCTGCCCTCCATGGCCCCAGGATGCAAATCTTCCACTTCCAGGAGCACGGACCTTTTGCCTGTTCTCAGTCAGTTCTCACCTGCCTGACCTGCTCGCCCTGGACAGAGTGGTTTGCTAGAGCAGGTTTGTGAATGGGAGCACCTTCTCAGTCCCAAGCCAGGAGGCAGATGGTGTGTCTCTGCCCCTCTCCGACCTCCTTTCTAATTTGTCGGACTGACACCTGTTCCTTGACCCCACTCCTCAGGAAAAAAAAAAAAAAAAAGCATTTTCTGCTGACCCAGATTGTATGCCTTTGACAGTGAATAAGAAGTTGGACTTTTGCCCCCAGAGAACGAAGCTTTGCAAAATGCTAGCTCAAATCAGGTTAGAAAAAGAAAACAGGTCGGTTCAGGGTCTGAGGCTTCTCTTTGTGGAAAGAGCGCTGGCCAGAGGGACAGGAGGGAGAGGGTCTGGTTCCTGGGCAGCCTCAATAGGTAAGAACAGGAAAGACCCTTCAGTTCTTCTTCACCAGAGGTATCAAGGTGTTTTTCTATTTTGTTTTAAAAGCTTTATGGAGCTATAATTTAACCACCATAAAATTCACCTTTCTTTTTTTTTTTTTTTTTTTTTTTTTTGAGACAGAGTTTCGCTCTTGTTGCCCAGGCTGGAGTGCAATGGCGCAATCTAGGCTCACTGCAACCACCGCCTCCCGGGTTCAAGCGATTCTTCTGCCTCAGCCTCCTGAGTAGCTGGGATTACAGGCATGTGCCACCACACCCGGCTAATTTTTTTGTATTTTTAATAGAGACGGGGTTTCTCCATGTTGGTCAGGCTGGTCTCGAATTCCTGTCCTCAGATGATCCGCCCGCGTCAGCCTCCCAAAATGCTGGGATTACAGGCATGAGCCACAATG
This sequence comes from Rhinopithecus roxellana, assembly GCF_007565055.1. Lineage (NCBI taxonomy): Eukaryota > Metazoa > Chordata > Mammalia > Primates > Cercopithecidae > Rhinopithecus > Rhinopithecus roxellana. Next base: position 45,130,728 of record NC_044567.1, read on the forward strand.
CCCAGCCTAAAATTCACCTTTCTAAAGGTTCGATTCGGTGATCATTGGTTTATTTACAGAGTTACACAGCCATCACACAATCTCATGTCAGAACCCCTCCATCACTCCCAAAAGCAGCTCTGCCTACTGACTGGGCTGCTTTGGGAAAAACCCCTGCACACGAACACTTTGCATCATTCAGCACTTTACAGTTGGCAAAGTGCTTTCACATGGACTGTCTTACTTAAACCTCATTTCTAATATGATTACCCCCATTTTACAGATGAGGAAACTGAGGCTCTGAGAGGTTCAGTGACTTGCCCAAAGTAACGGAGCTAATAGGTAACAGAGCTGGGTTTCAGCTCAGGTCTGTCTGAAATCAAAGCTGTTGTTCTTAACTGCTCTGCTTTTACTTCCACAGCCCGAGAGTTACAGCATAAGCGCTCTCACACTGTCTCATTCGGAATGAGATTTAGAGAATAATGAAGGTTCGTAAGACACTGTTCTAAACACTTTACAGAGAGTAACTCGTGTAATCCCTATAACTAACAACGTGTGGGGCTCTATTATTGCCCTATTTTCTCAAGCTCAGGGACGTCCAATATCTTGTTCAAGGTCACTCAGCAGAGCCCGTAATCAAACCAGGGAGTCTGGTTCCAGAACCCGAGATCTTATCCCTCCCACTCTCGGTTTCATCATATAAACAGTTCCAGCGCAGAAGCTTATTTTTATCTTCATTAAATTAAATAGAGTTGTGTTCCCCGTTCTCTATCTCCCACACCCCAGTTCTGAATTCATATTTCACCCCCTTCCTATGAGAAAAACAAGCTCTTCCTTACAATCAGAACAAACTCGAATTACAAGGAAATGTGGTCTGGATGGAGCTTCCCTCAGGTCAGGCGGCCTAAGTCCTAAGACCATGAGTCATGTCTTCAGTGCTGCTTTGCATTACCAGGGAACTGGGTAGAAATGCATCATCTTGGCTTTGCTCCACACCTGCTAAGTGGGGATCTGTAGTTTGACAAGATCCCCAGATGATCTATGTGCTCACTAAAGTTGGAGAAACACAGCCCCAGGAGTTTATGCCTACAACAGCGTCTCCAGCCCTCTCCTTGTACCCTCACTACCACTTGGGCACACCTTCCTGGGGAAGCTTGCCTGCTGAGCAACCACACCCCACCTGCACGTGAGCACCTCCCAGGTCCTTCCTCGTGTGTCCCGTGTCCAGGCTTATCCCAGGGTTCCTCTCTTTTGCTTCTGGGAAAGTGCCATTCCCAAAGGTCTCAGCAGCCATGAGTCCAATTTTTTAATTTGCATTCGGATGCCCAGTTCAAACAGGAGGACATAGACCACAGTTTCCCCCAGTTCTCACGCCTCCCTATCGCTGACTCCATTTGCTTTCATCATCAGCACTACTTGCCTGGCTCCTGAGGGCATTTGACATTGTAAGTTCCGGTTTAACATTCCCTTTTACATTCACCAAATAATTTACATTCCACAAAAAACAAAAAAACAGATTCCCACAAGATGCTTTAAGGAAAAGATACTCCAAGGTTAAGAGCATTTTGGGAAATAGTATTATTTCCTCTCTAGTAGATATTTCCTCAGGCATTTTAAAGGCCCTGAGAAGCCCTCAGTAATAAAAAAAAAATCCTAATTTACCCAGCTTCCCTAAATTTATTGGTTTACAAAATCCCTATTCTCAAGTAATCACTATAAATATTCAATGAATATAGTGTTGCTCGGAACTCATCTTAGGAAAAAGTGCTGTGGGTAGAGTCATATTATCACTGTGTAAGGCTAGTGGGCCCCAGGAAATCTACACTTCATCACATTATCTACCTTTACCAGGTAATTCTGATGCAGAGGCACAGTGCATCAGAGCATGTATGACTCATTAAGTCTCTGATGATTACCATTTGCCCAGTAGTTTACCATTTACAAGACACATTCCCATACATCATCACATTTAAGATGTTATCTTATTCAGTTTGGGCTGCCATCATGAAATACCATGGCTTAAACTACAGACATTTAGTTCCACAGTTCTGGAGACTGGGAAGTCTAAGTTCAAGGTGTTGGCAGGTACACTGTCTGGGAAGGACCCACTTCCTAGCTTGCAGATGACCATCTTTTCACTGTGTCCTCAAATGGCAGAGAAAGAGATAGTTCTGATGCTGCTTCCTCCTCCTAAGAGGACACTAATCCCATCCTGGGGGCTCCACCTTGATTACCTCATCTAAACCTAATAACCTCCCTAAGACTCCCACCACCAAGTATCATCACATTAGAGTTAGGTTTTCAATATATGGATTTGGTGGGGACACAATTCAGCCCATAACAGATGTGCAATTAACACCATAGAGAGTCTTCGTAGATGTATGCCCTTCCTTGGACCAAAGGAACAGGCCAGGCATTACATGTTTCTCTGCTGTCTTTTCATCATGGCTAAGCCAAGGCTTCTTCCTCTTTGCTCCATCCTCAACCAATATGGCAGCAGAGCCCATAGGGATGTAAGGCCCCTAACTGGCACCAGGCTGATAGGCTCCATTAGAGGGGTGCAAAGCCAGGCTTAAGAGTCTCAATGGCCTGTTCTTCTTGGAATAAGGGGCCCTCAAGAGAAAAATGGAATATGCCCCCTTATACTTACCCCCAAAAATAGGTCAAGTCTGCCTACAGTTGAACATAGTAGTTAGGAGAAATAACCTTGGGCTGACTGTGTAACTCTCCAAGGCTTCATTTTCTCATCTATCTAAATGATAGAGAGCTATGGTGAGGGCTAAATAAACCAACTGGATTAACAGCACTTATCATAGATCTTGGCACATAGTGAATGCTTAATAAATGTTAAATAAAGATTACATTTTCCCATCAGGACTGTCTTAGTCCATTTGAACTGCTATAACAAACTACCATGGACTGGGTGGCTTATAAAAACAGATATTTATTTCTCACAGTTTGGAGGCTAAAAAGTTCAAGATCAAGGTGTCAGCCAATTCGGTGTCTGGTGAGGGCCCATTTCTTGGTTCACAGATAGCCATCTTTTCTCTATGTCCTCACATGGTGGAAGGGGTTAACAAGCTCTCTTGTGTTTCCTTCACAAGAGCACTAATCCCATACATGGGGGTTCTGACCTAATTACCTCCCAAAGTCACCACTTCCTAACACCATCACCTTAGGGGGGTTGTAATTTCAACATTTTAATTTTGAGGGGATAAAAACATTCAAACCATTGCATTATGCTTCTGGACCCCCAAAATTCATGTCCTTCTTACATGCAAAATATATTCATTCCATCCCAATAACCCTAAAAGTTTTAACTCATACCAACATCATCTCCAAAACCTAAAGTCCAAAGTCTCATTTGAATATCATCTAAATTAGATATGGGTGAAACTCAAAGTCCAATTCATCCTGAGGCAAATTCCCTTCCTTCTCTGAGTCTATGAAATCAAAGTTAAATGCTTACAAAATACAATGGTGGGTTGGGCACAGGACAAACATTCCCATTCCAAAAGGGAGAAACGGTGAAGAAGGCCAGAGTGACAGGTCCCAAGCAAGTCCAAAACCTTAAGTCTTGAGCATAATCTTCTTTGGCTCAATGCTCTGCCCTCCAGGCCCGCTGGAGTGGAAGTCTCATCCTTAAAGGCTTGCAGGGTAGAAGGTGGGCACCCAAGGCTCCAGGTAGCCCTGCCCTCACAGCTTTGCCGGTTACAATCCCTGCCACAGCTCTCACAGGTTGGAGTTGCACGCCTGTGGCTTTCCAGGACTAGAATCACACACTGATGCCTCTACTCTTCTGGGGTCTCAGGGTAACCTTTCCATCTTGGTACCACTAGGCATTGCCCTACCAGTGGCCCTCTATAGTTTTCTGCCTGGATGGCACACCCATGGCCTCAGGTGGCTCCAATGTTAGAAATCTACGTGAAGGTAGGCTTGCCCCACAGCTTGCACACTCTGAGCACTACACAGACACAGCCAAAGTCTGCTGCCTGTGCCTTCTGGATGGGAAGCCAAGGAGCAAAACCCTGGAATGCAGTGGAGTGGAGCCTGTGATATGAGGGATGCTGCACAAAGCCTGCAGGGGTCCAGCAGGCATCTACAGCCCCTCCTATGAAGTTGTTCTGATGATCTCTGGAGCACCTTGCTATGCAAGGGGTTCATTCTTCCATTGTCTTGAACAATAGCCCCGGCTTCTGTTCAGACAGCTGACAAAACTCCATGTAAGATTTGGCCATTGGGCCACACCTTTAAAGTTCTTTAGGAACAGACCTTTTCATTCTTTATAATACAGAAAGGCTGAGAAGTTTCCAAATCTTTAAGTTTGGCTTTCTTTCTGATTAAGAATTCCATCTTAAAGTCATTTCTCTCTTTTTTCCTTTTTACTTTAAGAAGTCAAGAGAAGTCAAGCTGCTCTTTCAACACTTTACTTAGATATTTCCTCAGCCAAATATCCAATTTCACTACTCACAAGTTCTATCTTCCACAAACTACTAAGACACAAACACAATTCAACTAACTTCCTTGCCACTTTGTAACAAGGATGACCTTTCCTCCATTGTTCAATAACATCTCTCATTTCCATCTGATGCCTCATCAGAATGGCCTTTACCATCTGCTATGGTTTGAAAGTGCTCCCCAAAGTTGACGTGTTGAAAAATTTGATCTTCAATGCAGTAGTGCTGGGAAGTGGGGGCTAATGGGAGGTGTTTGGGCTATGGGGCCACTGCCTTCATGAATGGATTAGAGGACTTTTATTATCCTGGAAGTGAGTTCCTCATAAAAGGATGAATTTGGCCCTTTCTTTCTCTCTCTCTCCCTCTCTCTCTCTCTCTCTCTCTCTCTCTCATCTTTCACCATGGGATGACACAGCAAGAAGGCCCTTGCCAGATGTCAGCACCTTGATATTGAACTTCCCAGCTTCCAGAACTATGAGAAATTCTCTTTTCTTTATAGGTTACTCTGGCATTTTATTGTAGCAGCACAAAATGGGCTTAGACACCATCCATATTTCCACCAGCATTCTTGATTACTTAGGTATTCTCTAAGAAGACTGAGACTTTCCCTACAGCTCCCCTCTTTTCTTTCTAAGCTTCTCCAGAATCACTCTTAACAGTCTCTTCATAGCAATGTAGGCTTTTTCTACCATGCATCTCAAAACTCTTCTAGCGTCTCCACATTACCCTGTTCCAAAGCTGCTTCCACACTTTCAGGTATTTGATACAGCAGCACCCCCACTTCTCCATACCAATTTCCTGTCTCAGTCTGTATAGGCTTCTATAATATGAACTAAAAACTCCATTAAAGCAAAGTCTGTGGGTATTTTGCTGACCCCAGTGTCCTAGAACCCAGCAAAGCCTGGCACATAGTAGACACTCAAATAAATACCTGTGAGTGAATGAATGAAGGTGTTCTCACAGCTCTCTCCCTTTGCCCATTCATAGAATGGCTCACCCTGTACTGAAACTTACTGTGGATCTCTCAGCCCCAGGAAGCCCAAGACTGTGTCTGTAATGTTCACAAAATGTCTGAGGGACACAGCTCATGGCTAAAGGACAGAAAGGCCCTCATCATATTGACTGACTGAATGAACGAAGAGGGAGTATAACTCTGCATATAAGCTTTAGAGTTAGATATGGGTGTTCTGGGAGTGACCTTGAGCAAGTTACTTAATCTCCCTATGCCCCAGTTTCTCATCTGCAAATTGGGAATGATAAGACAGCTTTTACCCGTCTAGTTGTTTTATGGATTATATGAACTAGCAGATGTGAAACCCTTAACACAATGCCTGGCACACAGTCATCACGTAACTGATGCCTAATAGTAACAGTTGTTGTTATTATTAGGCTCATTAATACTCATCAAGAACAGGTGCTCAGAACAGGCTAGCATCCCTTTAGGCAATGAAGAGCATCAACTTCTGTGGAAGCGCTTGTTGAAGCATGAAATTTCCTTCCTTCCCTTTATACAAAAAGACAAAAGCATGTTCAATTTAGGCTCGAGCAAAGAGCTCTATATGAGACTACAGGAAGGTGAAAATGACTTCATTTTCATTCATCTTCCCTGGGCTCTTTCCTCTGACACCGGCAGCAGAGCTTTAAGCATTTGATATTGGCTTGTCCTGATTCATTACCCCGGCCTCTTCCTGCACACCCACCTCTGCTGGCTAAGTTGTAAAGCACGGCTCTAGATGGTCCCTATCAGAACATGAGGGCTCACCACACAAATGGAAAGTACCTGAGTTGCCTCTCTGCTACTTCTTGCCTTGCAAAGCTATTTCCTTCCCTGATAGGCGTTTTTGTCTGCCATCTCCAAGAAACACTACCAGCCCTCCATCGTCATGTGGAAATGACCGCCAGGTAATGACTTTTAAAACACCAAATTGCATCAAGTACAAGGGCTGCTGAGAGTCCCATATTCAGCAAGGAATTTTCCCCTGTTTGGTTTGGCCATCCAGTGGAGCATTAGACAGCAGTTTAATCATTATTACCGGTGCTGCACTGCGACTCTCTGGAGAAGCACTAAACTGGAATGAAAAGGAACTGACATAATTAGTCTGACACAGTTCAATAGGGAACTATTACACCAAAGGTAATGAGCTCCAATGATATGTTAATGTTATTGTAGGAAATTATGCCAGTGCAACAAAGTGGCTTTGAGTTGGGGGCGGGGAGGAGGAGACAAGCTATTCCCAGGCAATACCCTAATGCAAAATAAAAATTGAGAAGGCTTATAAAATGCCTTTTCCTTTGACCCTGAGGAGCTGTGGTCTCTTAGGGCTGAGGATCTGTTATCAAGACTACAGGATACTGCAGAGGCCACGCAGGCAATGCTGCTGGTGTCCATATGCATAAGTAGCCGGATATTTCTTCAACCAGGGAAATTTAAAACTCAAGAAAATTGCTCTGAGCACTAATAACAATCCCTTACAGTTGTTCAACACTGCACAGTTCACGAAGTGTTTTCATGTCCCTTATTAGAAGCAAAGGGGTACAGTCAAAGGGCAAGAACCTTGCCACTTAAAAAATTGTGACCCTAGTCAAGTAATTTAACATCTATGGGCCTCAGTTTTCTTATTGCTATAGTGGAAACAGTAGTGTCTACCTTCCAAGTTGAAATCATGCCCATAAAGCTTCCATTCTGCAGCAGGTGTGCAATAAGACATAGCTGGATTATGCTTATTAATTGTCTTTGCATTGGGGCGATATTGACAAAGACCAACTCTGTGGGATATCAACATTCACTAGAACCTCTTGATTAACGTTCAGCCTCAGAAGAAGGAGTGTGGGCAACATTGTGATGATCCCAAGCCAGCAAATGTCAACATTTCCAAAATACGATTGACCATTTCCCAAACCCAAATAATCAACTAACCCCCATCTTTCATGTGAGTGGGTGCCCTGGCTAAAGCTGGTATGACAGCTGAAGTGTGGACTTTTGTCTCATGTCATTTTTAATCTGAGTTTTCTGAACATAAGGGGAAAAAGAGAGGAAACGAATGCCTGGGTCCCGATGGAAAATAGTGGCTCTCTTTACGACTGTTCCATTTCTCCCTTCTCCCTTGGTTCCCTTGCAAACTTAAAACAGTGTTAGAATTCACATAGGTACACAATTTATAGCTCACATATCAATTTCCCATCCACTGCCTCATCCTCCCAAAACCATCCCAGTGAGCAGTGGGACAGACATTTTCATTGTTCCTGTTTTACAGATGAGAAAATCAGGGCTCACTAGGTTAAGTTCCCCCAGGGTCACACAGCAGAGGAAGGTGAGGCGGGATGTGAGTTTGAGCTTTGATGTCAATGCAAGGAGCAAAAAGATTCTGTCACGGGGCTGCCCTCCATTCCAACCCACTTTCGCTTCCGCAAACCTCACCCCATGCATACAAGGCACTCTTGAGTAACTATCATAGCAGGGGCCCTTCTTTCCATCCTAGAAAGGGGTGTCCTTTGTCACCTGGGGGAGTGGGTAAATCAGAGGAATTGGCCATATGGCCTCAAGCTATAGAGCGGCCTCTAGTCTCTTATCCCCAGGAAAGGAAAAATCAGTGCCCAGCCCCATGATCTGGGGGATCCTACCCCACCCCACCCCCTGCCAGTACTCTTCATCTTCTCAGACCAAACACACACTGAACCTGAGGGAGGTGTAGGCAGCTCCCTGGCTGAGGAATTCGAGTAAGTACCAAAAAATTGTACAATAGAAGCCGGCCTCAAAGTGTGGTCCTCTGACCAGCAGGATCAGTGATACCAGGAGCCTCTTAGAAATGCCAGTTATCAGGTCCAATCCCAGACCTACCGAATTAGGAGCTCTGGGGTGCGGCCCAGTAGTCCGTGTTTTTGCAAGCCCTCCCAGTGATTCTGATGCGTGCTGATGTGTGAGGACCACTGTTCTGGCATCTCATCCTCACATGTCACCAGGTGGAGAAAGAGGAAATAGGTCTCACTAGGGATCCCCCTTCCTTCCCACTTTCTAGCTCACAGCTCCTCGCCTCTTCCACCTGCAGGCACCCTGGCCCCTACCTGGGTACCCCCACCCTTCCCTGGAGACTTTACACCTTTCTAAACAGTATTGGAATCTTGCCTCTTGCCCTGCGCTCCGCCCCCTCCATCTTCAGCCTGATATCATGGGACTTCCCCTGCCCTGTCCCAGAATGACTGGGACCCGTGGGCCAGGGTGGACCAGGCTTCAATTCCACGTCAGGTTCTCCCTGACTAACCACAGCCATGGCCAGTGTTTTCTCCTGATGACTTGAGGACAAACTCACCTTTCAACCAAAGAATCAAGTTACTCCCTGAAGACATCATATTTTAGTTTACAAGAGAAATGTGAGCTCTTCCTGGTCCTATGACTACTCCTACACCTTGTGAAATAATGGCCGGCTCGTATTACATCAGAGCAGCATCTGCTGACTCCCTGTTCCTATTTTCACACCAAGAGGCCGGTACTTAACTGAAAGTGCCTCTGAGTCACCCAGGATGGCCCTGACTCCCCATTTCTCTCCTGGTAGAGGAGGGGCGCAATGCATCCCATAAATGGGTCATTCGCAGCATAAGGAGCAGGACCGGGAAGAGCAGCAACAGGGATGCTAAGACCACTTGACAGCAACAGGGATGCTAAGACCACTCAACCTCACTGCCTCGAGGGGTGGAGGCCACGCTTCATTCCTGCCCCCATCAGCACCCACTGGGGCTGGACCTTGTTGGACTGCCCCTGTCACTAGGAAGAGCTTGGTAAGCAGAAACAAGGACCCCAGGAGGTTGCTGGGTTCTACTTCCCTGAGTTTTCCTTAGGTAATCCACAGCACAAGGAATGCCTAGACTCATGGCCCCTAATTTCTGCTCATCATTCCCACACAATGATAGCATAGCTCAAGCTCCAGTGCCTCTGGGAGGAGGAGGCCTCCAGCCAGGATACAGCCCCTCTGGCAGACACAGCTCACAGAATTCCTGCCCAGAACTGCTCCCTCACACAGTTGCCAACTGTACACACGGCAGGGGCCTCCCCCAACCCCTGGCAGCCACCCATAAGCCCCAGGTGGAGCTGGTCCCTCATCAGTAGAGGTGGGGAAACCCTGGCCACGTGCCGATGCCACCTGTGTGGGCGGCAGCTTCACTCGTATGAGGAGCATTGAGGTCAGGCCCTCCTTCCCACCTACGGGCTGCTTGTCTGGGCCCTGCTTAACAGTCAGGCAATCCCATAGGCTCTCAAGGGACCCACCAGAGGTTTTGTTCCCAACAGGCTCCCCAGTGGCCACCAGCAGGGGCACCTCCCAGGAAGACCAGAGCTTGGACACAGGCAGATTGAGTGGGGCCCCCAGATACCACCTTGTCCGATGGCAGCTCTGACATTTCCCCACAGGCCCCCCTCCCACCGTAAGGCTCCTGATACTATCTCTTTTAAGCAGCAAATAACACAAGAGTTAGTAGCCAAGGCGTCAGACTTATTTGACCCATGATCAAATCCCAGTCCCACCACTCCTATTTGAGCCTCTGGGAGGCTACTTTAGCTCTCTAGATCTCTGTTTCCTCATTTGTTTGATAGGAATAACAGTAGTACCTACTTCATTGTCAATAGCTCACAGTACCTACTCACTTCAAACATTGAAATAAGGTTTTTATTTTTATTTTACTATTGGCAGCAGCCACAGGATGGGAAGTTACCCAAGAAGGGAACCTCACCCTTTAAACAGTCTAACCTGCATCCTGAACTGTGTCCAGCAATGGAGAAAGGATGAGCTGAACAACACTCTTGCCAGCACCCTAACCTCGCCAGCCAAGGAGGATTTTTCATGACAGAATCTGAGGCCTAAGCCACCGTAGGGTTTGATTTCTGCACCAATGATTCTTCTGTAGCCACCAGAGCAGGGCCACCTCACATCGGGGGCACTGGGACCTTGTATTTCCTTCAAAGGGCAAAAAGACTTTCTTGTGCCCAGTACATGACCAGGAGCCCTCATGCACAGAGACCTCCACACTGAATTTCAGGCTGTGTCTACACAGCTGAAGCTAGACCAGTCCACAGCAGCCCCCTTGCTCTGGGCTTTGTAAAGCCTTAGAGCAGCCCCTTACCCGCCCTAACCTCTCCAGGCTCTTGCCTTTAACCTTATGCACTGTTTGACTTAACACTCTTTAGGGGCAAGTGATCAAGCTGGCTTAAGTAAAAGAAGGAGTTCAGAAAGAGTTAGCTCCAGGAATGGCCGGATCCAGGTCTTAAATATGTGTTATTCAACAAATATCTATCAATACTTCTATGTTCCAGGTACTGTACTTGGCATACAAACAAAACCCCTGCCCTCATAAAGACTAAGACTGCATAAGAATGTGCATTCTTACCTATGTCTTCCGGTGCGCACAGCCAGATGGCCCCTCATGGCCACAAGTGGCTGTAGCAGCAGCTCTTGAGATACTATCCTTCCAGGTTCAAATCCACCACAAAAGAGTGAGTCCCAACAAAAGTCCTTAAAACACTAATTAGACATCTAAGGGTCAAGCTCCTGCTCCTGAAGCAATCACTGTGGCCAGAGAAATGGGATGTGGTGATTGGCTGGGGCCCTAGTCTCATGATCCATTCAGACAATTGAAATGAGGCTGGAGGACGATGTGGCCAAGGAAGGCAGTAAGTGCGAGGGAGCAACAGCAAATGTCTTCTCCATTCCCTTTGCCCAGGGTCTCCTTGCGTGAGGCTCACTCTCCTTTCCAAGATGCAAATGAGCTCCTCTGACAAGCTGAGCAGGCTGCATTGTCCTCTCCTTTCTTCTCTGGTTTCCTCCCAAAAATAATAATAAAAATGGATACAGGTGCACAAGCTACAGTTACATATTAATTTCACATCCATTGTTTCACTCTCTCCAAATGATCCCTGTGAAATTGTAGGTGCTATAAACTGAAGGCTTGTGCCCCCCTAAAACTTATATGTTGGAGCCCTAACCCCCAATAGATGGTATTTGGTGGGGGGGCCTTTGGAAAGTGATTAGGGTTAAATGAGGTGATGAAGATGGCACCCTCATGATGGGACTGGTGTCCCTTTAAGAAGAGAGAGCTTGCTCACTCTCACCTTAACCCTGAATGCACACAGAGGCCAGGTGAGGATGCAGAAGGCAGCCGTCTGCAAGCCTGGAAGAGAGCCCTCACCAGAACCCAGCCATGCTGGCACCTTGATCTCAGCCTTCCAGCCTCCAGAGCTGTGAGAAAATAAGTGTCTATTGTTTAAGCCACACGATCTGTGACATTTTGTTGGAGCGGCCTGAGCTGACTAAGACGATAGGGTAGGCTCTAACCTCTTCCTGTCCCAAGCCCCTCCAGGACTGTCTAGAAAGGCAACAGGGTTTTGAGGAAAGGCTTCTGCACTATGTAACCTGGAGTAGGATGACATGAATGGAATTCCAGGCTGATGGAAGGGAGGCAGGTGAGGGATATGCCCATGTCTCACTCCACACCCTACTGCCTTGCACTCTGGATGCAGGAATAGGGAGGACTTCCCATCCCCCCCCTTTTTTATTTTTGAGATGGAGTCTCACTCTGTGGCCTAGGCTGGAGTGCAGTGGCGCCATCTCAGCTCATTGCAACCTCTACCTCCTGGGTTCAAGCAATTCTCCTGCCTCAGTCTCCCAAGTAGCTGGGATTACAGGTATGCGCCACCATGCCCGGCTAATTTTGTGTGTTTTTTGTAGAGAGAGCGTTTCTCTATGTTTTGTGTTTTTAGTAAAGACTGGGTTTCACCATGTTGGCCAGGCTGGTCTTGAACTCCTGACCTCAGGTGATCTGCCTTCCTCGGCCTCCCAAAGGGCTGGGATTACTAGCATGTGCCACCATGCGCAGTCCCCATCCTCTTCTCAGGCTCAGCGCAGGAACAAGAGTCAGGACTGGCCACTGACTTGGATGTCAGGACACCTGGTCTCCAGTCTCTGCTTTGTCTCTGACTTGCTGGGTGACCCTGCCGGTGTCTTTCCCTCCCTGAGCCTGTCTCCACATCTGTAAAATGATAAGTTGGGATGTTGTACACACAAGGTCCCTTCCAGCTTGGAGTGCTGGTCTGTCCTCTGGAGTCTCTGAGGAACTGGGACAGCAGAGAGCCATGCAGAGCAGATGGGTGCCCAGGTACCTGACCCTGGCGCACCCCTCCTTTCCTTCACTCAGGGCTCAGGGGAAGGTGCAGCCCAACAGCACCAGCGAGCCCAGCATCCATTTGTCCCCCACAGGTTCACCCAGCCTGACCTGGGTCGAGCTGCTGGTAGAATTTCAGATGCTTAGTCATACCTTTTTGAGTAAATATCATGGTAAAAAGACATGACATTTCCGGGGCCAGTCTTCAGCATTAATAAAAGATTCCAAGAACAGGGTGACCTTTTCACAAAGGATTTGTAAATGCCAAAAACTACATAAAATCTCTCTTTCTGAGGCAGTCAGGATTGTCACAGCTCAGCATTTATTCCCCCACATGTGAGGCTGCCTCTGGTTTCTCCCAGTTCCATGTGCTGGCAGGTGAGAAGTTGTGAGCACTGTTTGAGGGAGGAGGAGGGAAGAGGAGGAGGAGGGAGGGGAGGAAAGAGAAAGAGGGGAGGGGAAGGAGAGGAAAGATAGAGAAGAGAGGAGAGAAAGAAGACAAGGAGAAGAGGAGGGAGAAGGAAGGAAGGAGGAGGGGAGGAGAAGGAGGAAGACAAAGGAAGAAAAGGAAAGGGGGAGGAGAGGAAGAAGAGAAAGGGAATAAGAGGATGAAGGGGAAGGAAGAAAAAGGAAGAAGAGGGCAAAGAAAGAGAAAAGGAAAGAGGAAGAGGAGTAGGCGGAAGAAGAAGAGAAAGAGGAGGAAGGGAGGAGGAGGAGGAGTATGAGGAGAAAGAGAAAGATGAGAAGTAAGAGGAGGAGGAGAAGGAAGAGGAGGGTGAAGACTAGGAGGAGAAAAGAAGGAATAGCAAAGTGTAGGGCAGGGCCAGCCCTGGAAGCGACATGGGTGGGTGAGGGCCTCTCAGCTGCTTAGGAGGCCACTGAGAATGAAGCATCTAAACTGCCATCCTTTAACCCCCACTACAGGCCTGTCTGTCACATCTGAGCTGGTCAAACAAAAGGTGGCTCCTGACAGCAACCAACCAACGCAGTGAGAAATAAAAAATGTGTTTTCCCATGGAAGATGGATGAAGGCTGGGCTCCTTCCGACGTGCATAGGATCCCAAACACCCACTCTGTTGCTAGCCTTCCCCCATCCGTGGTCCACAGAACCTCAGGGGAAGGCAGGCAGCACAATATCTGCAAAGAGCACAGGCTTTGGGGTCACACTCCCCTAATTCTCGGCTGGACTCTTTCCAAGCTTCAGTTTCCTCATCTAGGAAAAGGACCTCCCTCTTAGGAGTAGAGGGATGGTGCCAAAACATTGCCAGGTGCAAAACACCAGAACACTAGGAGGAGCCGTCCCTACTTGGGTGCCCAGCTCCAGCCTTCCTCGTGGTCTTTCTCATTGGCACAAATCTCCAGTGCGTGGGCAGGCATGGAATCCTGAGTACCTTCAGAAGTGGATTTTGTTTCTCAGGCCAGAAAATTATATCAAACCCTCCCCACTCCCCTCTCTGGGGCAGGGACCTGGGAGGAGAAGGAGACTCCTCAGGCAGGGAACCCTCCATGTGGACTACAGCCTGGGCAATGAGCAGCACCAGACAACCACTCCCCATACCGCTCAAGGCCTCTGCTTGGCTGGAAGCTTGGCTGCCCCTTTGCTGGGTTCATTGCATAATGGTGCTTGACGGATCCTAATTTTCTTTTAAAAAGATGTGCATTCTAGCAGAGGACATAATAACACCCATCAGTGACATGAGGCAATTGTCCAGTTAGTGAGGATGGAGTGGGTTTCCCTGCCCGGCTCGAGCGCTTGACTGATGAAGAATTTTAGGAAGTGGTCTGCAAAGAGCTTTTCAATTCAACGATCATATGTTCAGGGCTATGGATGGGCCAGGCCCTGTGCTGAGCAAAGGGGAAGTCCACAGAGAGAACCCTGCCCTTTATAAGCCCTGAAGTAATGAAAGATGAGTCCTTACCACAGCCCTTGCATTAGGTCACATAAAATGAAAGCCCAGAGGCCGGGTGCGGTGTAATCCCAGCCTGTAATCCCAGCACTTTGGGAGGCCCGAGGCCAGTGGATCACAAGGTCAGGAGATCGAGACCATTCTGGCTAACACAGTGAAACCCCGTCTCTACTAAAAATGCAAAAACATTAGCTGGGTGTGGTGGCGGGCGCCTGCAGTCCCAGCTACTCCGGAGGCTGAGACAGGAGAATGGTGTGAACCCGGGAGACGGAGCTTGCAGTGAGCCGAGATTGCACCACTGCACTCCAGCTTGGGTGACAGAGCAAGATTCTGCTCCCCCACCCAAAAAAAAAAAAGCCCAGAGAAAGTTAGAGATTTGCCCCAAGTCAAACAGTTCCCTAAGGCAGAACGGGGACTAGAGTTCAGATCTTTGCCTGTTGGGCCACCACTCTTTAGCCAGTCCCGTGGGAAGTGAGCTCCGGACTGATTCCCAGTTGTCTTTCAGGTAGGATGGCACAGTGGTTAAGAAAGCTGTGCTCTAGAATCAGACAAACTCAGTGTTGCCTGACCATCGTTATACCAAATCAAGCTCATTTCCTGTTCTGGTGGAATGAATGTCCCTTGATTCAGTGAGGCGGTTGGCAACGTCTCCCACGTCATCTTTGTGGACAAGGTAGAGACATGGAGACTAGGTGTTGCTAGAGTTGAGGAGATTCCTACAATGGATTCCTTGCTTACCCAGCTGATTCACCTTCCATGGGGTGTGGCCAGAGAGAGGCAATTAAAGATGACTCCGGGCCAGACACCGTGGCTCACGTCTGTAATCCCAGTACTTTGGGAGACTGAGGCAGGCGGATTACCTAAGTTCAGGAGTTCGAGACGAGCCTGGCCAACATGACAAAACCCTATATCTACCAAAAATACAAAAATTAGCTGGGCGTGGTAGCGGGTGCCTGTAATCCCAGCTACTTGGGAGGCTGAGGAAGGAGAATCGCTTGAACCCGGGAGGCGTAGATTTCAGTGAGCCAAGATTGCACCGTTGCACTCCAGCCTGGACGACAAGAGAGAAATTCCATCTAATTAAAAAAAAAAAATGACTCTGGATGAGCCTGGAGAAAAGTCTCCACCTGAGTGGGCTTTCTCTGCTCTTGGCTTCATCATCACTACCATTCATTCATTCGATATATATTCATCAAGCACTTGCTACTCCCAGCCTTACACCAGGGGGTGGGGGTATAATGGGGTGCAAAACAGACGGAGTTCCTGCCTTGAAGGAGCTTATCGCCTAGTGGGAAAGACAGACAACTCAGTAAGCAGTGATCACTGAGGGAGGCCAGTTAGCCAGTGCCATGACTGGAGGTAGGTCTCATAAGAGCGAGAGCTGGAAGCTATCCTGGGGGTAGTGGGGTGGCAGGGAAGCCGTACTCATATGTGAAAGGTGAGCGAGCCAGAGGAAGGGGATGGGGTAAGAGCAGGTTCCTGCCAAAAAGAATGACGTGCGCAAAAGTCCAAGTTTCAGAGGAAGCAAGCGTGCGGCAAATGGACCAGTATGGCCAGCACATGGACCGGGGGATGGATGCTGGGAACCATGAGGCTGCAGGAGAGAACGGGGGCCAAGTCTCGAAGTGCCTGGAACTCAGGCTTTATCTTGAAATCCGAAACGATGCATTGAAGGATTCTGGACAGAGCTGGCATGGTCAGGTTTGTCCTCTGAAGAGAACTCTCTGGCTGCTGTTGGAGGCGAAAAGCCTGGAGGCAGGGAGCACAGGTCGGAGGCTCTGGGAGAAGCCAGGTGAGGGCTTGGGCTAGACACGCATGGCACTGGGGGTGGAAGAAATGGACAATTTCGAAGATATCAGGAAGTGAAAGAGGCAGACTTTGGTGGCCGAGGAGGGTGCTGCTGGGGCTGGGGAGGGGTCCTGGCCGTCACAGCCCCAACATAGCAAGAAAAAGGGAGAAGCTGTTGGGCCCAGCCAAGGCGCATAGGTCCAGAGGTCAGAAGCAAGATCATGTCCGTTGGAGTGAACCTAAGGAGGGAGAACCAGGAAGACACATCCAAAACAGAGCATCAGTGGGCCTGCCTGTGCTGAGAGAGGGAGCCAAAAAGGGTCAGAACACCAGGGAATGGGATCCTAGCAGGGAAGGCCAAACTGGGGAGCAGGGGAGCATTGCTCTGAGCCTCCTAGCCAAGATCCCGCTGCCCTTTTGTGTAGGGGTTAGGAAAACACCAAGGGGCCAGCGCAGGAGACAGCTGAGGATGCCACTCACAGGAGAGGCTGGCAACTGAAGTGACAGTCCTCACTGACAGGGCCAGAGGGGAAGCCTGAGCTGAAGCTGGACACCCAGGCGTGGAAGTCTTAGCTCGCAGCTGCTCCCACAGGGCGGTCCTGGTGTCTCCATCTGACTGCAAGGTCTGTGTGAGCCACCAGCCGCATGTGGCTGCCAAGAAAGCAATTGCTTTCTCTGACTACATTAATAGGAGTTTAGTGTCTGGATCAATGTGGCTAAGAGTCCCGCTGCACTCAGCACTTGTCAAGTGGAATCTGAGCTCAAGACTATAAGGAACCTGCGTGGTTCAGACACTTCCCTTGGGGGCTCCCCAAACCCAGGTCTAAAAAGCCGATGCTCCTCCTTTTGGGTGACAGTGGCCCCACTCCCACGTCTGCAGGGCCCACCTCGCCTGGGAACATTCCACCTCCAACTGGAATTGCCTGGGAGGCTCTGAAATAGGCAGGATTATCGGTCCAGTTGTTGCCAGATCACCTCATATTTTAAGATCAAAGTCAGAACATCGGATTTATATGTGAAATCCAATGATTTTAAAATATTGGTCCAAATGTCTTTTGCGGTTGTTTTTGTTTTGTTTTGTTTTGTTTTTGAGACAGAGGCTCACTCTGTTGCCCAGGCTGGAGTGCAGTGACGTGATCTCGGCTCACTGCAGCCTCCGCCTCCCAAGTTCAAGTGATTCCCGTGCCTTAGCCTCCCAAGTAGCTGGGACTACAGGTGTGCACCGCCACTCCTGGCTAATTTTTGTATTTTTAGTAGAGACGGGGTTTCACCATATTGGTCAGACAGGTCTCAGACTCCTGACCTCAGGTGATCCACCCACCTCAGCCTCCCAAAGTGCTGGATTACAGACGTGAGCCACCATGCCCGGCCTTGTTTTTGTTTTTGATAGAGACAGGGGCTTACTATGTTGACCAACCTGGTCTCGAACCCCTGACCTCAAGTCATCTTCCCACCTCAACCTCGCAAAGTGCTGGGAGTACAGGCGGGAGTACCTTACCCATCCAAATGCTTTTAGAAACCCAGTACAGGCCAAACGTGTCTGTGAGCTGTATCAAGCCTCCAGCTTCCAGTCTGTGACCTCTGAGCTAGCCAAGACCTTCGTTTTGCAGGTAAGAGAGAGCAAATCTCAGAGCCCACAGTTCAGCACCAAGCTGAGCTTATCAGAAGTAGGCCTTTCCTTTGTTCTTCTCCACAGCCACACCCTATACCCGTCCTCAGGTCTTAGTCCCTAATACCTGAGCCCCTATCTTTGTGCCCAGGATCTTAGCACCTCTGAAACATTGTGGGGTTCCATCCTGCAGAGACCTTTAGCCTTGTTCCGATCCCAGCCGACTTTCTGAGACCCTTTCCAGCTCCCAGATCTATCTCCACATTCTGCCTATTGCGTGAGTCTCTTGGTGTGCTCGGAGAGCCCAGGCACCCACCTGCCCCATGCCTGAGCTTTGCTGACTTCTCACGTTAGTTCCTTATCGCTGCTATAACTTAGTGGTTTAAAACAACACAAACAGATGATAGTTCTGGAGGTCAGAAATCCAAAGCAGCTCTTACAAGCTAAAATCAAAGTGTCAGCAGAGCTGCACTCCTTCTGATGGTTCTTGGGGAGAATTCGCCTCCTTACTTCTTCCCCCTTATAGATACTGCCTGAATTTCTTGGCTCACGGCCCCTGCCTCCACCTTCAAAGCTCATCACTGGAACCTCTGCCTCCATCACCACATCTCCTCTCTGAGGCTGAACCTTTGCCTCCCTCTGACAAGGACCCTTATGATTACGTTAGGTCCCCCTGGATAAGCCAGGACCTTCTCATCCTCAGGTCCTTAACTCATTCATATCCAGAAAGTCTCTTTTGCCATCCTCATGGGTTCCGAGGGTGAGGATGTGGACATCTTTGGGGGTCATTATTCTGTCTGCCATACTCCCCATCCTTAATGCTTGCCCTTCCCAAAATATCTATGACTCATCTGTGATGGTGGGTGGGTCTGCTCTCTAGATCCTGGTGAGCTGTGGTTCTAACAGGTAGACAGACAGGCAGAAAGACACGTGGACAGACACTTCAGCAGAGGAGGCATTTGTCAGTGTGGAGACAACGCTGACCCTTGTTCCTGTCGTCGTAATGAATAAGCAAACACATGTGCGTCCACGAGTGAGGAAAAAATAAATAAATAAATAAAATAAGTGAACGCCACATTTCACAACTACGAAAAAATACACCAAAACTCACAGGATCACCCTATCTGGTTCTGCACCCCCCGACCCCACCCCACGACAAACAAATGAAATACTGAGCCTTCCCCATCATTGGCTGACTTTGTAACAAAACAAACTTTATCTCTGACTTTGGCAATGCTGATATCCAAGAGCCAGAAAGGAAAGACAGCACCCACATACATGCAAGTGGGAGTGTTTGCGCATGGGTGCATGTGTGTGAGACTTTGTCACACGGGGAGGGGACAGGAAATCCTGACCCACAGGTAGGTTCTCCGGCCCCTTCTCCTGCTCACAGCCCCGCTGCGTGTCGCTGCCTACACCCCTTGCTCTGAGTCCATTCTCTGAAGTGTTGGGTCAGCATTTTTCCCCACCCTCAAATCATTTACCAAATTAGATTAACTGTGGACAGAACCCATTAAACAAATGCACCTCCCAGCCTTGATTTACTGGAAGAAAACAAGAGATGTTTTTCTTTCTGGGAAGGTATCATTCTTATGTGCACTCACATGCAAAGGCTCCACTCCTGCAAGCCTTCTGGGTCATCTGTCTTATCAGGTGGGGCGCCTACTCCTTAGAACCAGAGCAGCAGAGCTGAGAAGAGACTGAGAATTCATTCAGTCCAGTGAGGGGCAAGGATTTGAGCAGGCAGCACCACTTGTGAGAAGAATGGGCACAGACAGCCTGGGTCCTAACTCCAGGGAAGCAAGAGCCAGGGCACACTTGGAAGTTGAGACTGTCAGAAAGTGACATCAACAGGTGACAGGTCCTTAGGTGCCTTCCCACCCCACCCCACAACCAACTAGGGGCTCACAGGGGACTATACTGGCCAGGGAGGAACAGTGCTGCAGCCCAATCGTATGAATTGAGCTCACTGAGTCAGGCTGCATATGCATGTGGCTGGGAGAAGAAACTTGGGATTCAGACAAAACTGAGCTCAGCTCCTGCCGCCGTAAACACTCACTAGTTCTAGAACTTCAGGCACATCACTTAGCTGCTCTGTTCCTCAGTGTACCCATCCACAAAATAGACATAAAACCACCTGCGATAGTTTGCTGAGAATGATGGTTTCCAGCTGCATCCATGTCCCTATGAAGGACATGAACTCATCCAGAAAACCAAACACCACATGTTCTCACTCATAGGTAGGAATTGAACAATGAGAACACTTGGACACAGGAAGGGGAACACCACACACCGGTGCCTGTTGTGGGGTTGGGGGAGCGGGGAGGGATAGCATTAGGAGAAATACCTACTGTAAATGACGAGTGCAGCACACCAACATGGCACATGTATACATATCTAACAAACCTGCACGTTGTGCACATATACCCTAGAACGTAAAGTATAATAATAATAATAATAAATAAATAAATAAATCACAAAACAAAAACAAAACAAAAAAACAACCTGCTCACAGCTGTCAGAGAAATAAATGTTACATTATGTACAAAGTTGCTAGCACGATGCTTGCACCAATCGTCATTATCAGTAGTGGTATTTGTCATCTCAGGCTAAGAGGACAGGGCCAGACTAGCAACCTGGAAAACTTGCCTTGGAGTCCTCGGAGAGACCTGAGAAGTGCCTCTACCCCTCCTGCCTGGGTGTGGGAGGGTCCTTGCGTCTGAGCTGGGACTGAACCTGAACCTGAAGTGGGGTTCGAAAGGCTCTGCCTGTGGGGAGCTAAGCCAAGCTGTGCATTCAGCTTATCACTCCCATGGCAGAATGAACATGATGGTCCCCCAGGACAGGAGACCAAGAACACCCGCAGAGCCCATCTCTCTCTCCGTCTCAGGGGCTAGAACACTGCAGCTCAGTCCCAGGCCTTCTGGTCAGGCCTGAGTGACACAGAAGACACTTGGACCAAGAGAAGGAGGGAAATCCCAGGGGCCCCTGGGTAAGGAACATTCTCCCGTCTGAGCCACTGCTCCCTCGTCTGTAAAACAAAGGAGTTGCACTTAGTGACCCTTGGGGCTTTTTCAGTCCGTTGCAAGCAATAGAATCTGCCATCTGAATTTTATCAGCAGAGGAGGTGTTTATCAGTGTGGAGACAACACTGACCCTTATTTCTGTTGCCATTAAGAATAAGTGGGGGCCGGTGTGGTGGCTCACGCCTGTAATCCCAGAACTTTGGGAGGCCAAGGCGGGCTCATCACCTGAGGTCAGGAGTTCAACATGGAGTTCCAGACCACCCTGGCCAACATGGTGAAACCCCTTCTCTACTAAAAATACAAAAATTAGCCAGGTATGGTGGCACATGCCTATAGTCCCAGCTACTCAGGAGGCTGAGGCAGGACAATTTCTTGAACCTGGAAGGTGGAGGTTGCAGTGAGCCAAGACCACGCCATTGCACTCCAGCCTGGGCAACAGAGTGAGACTCCATCTCAAAAAAAAAAAAAAAAGAATAAATGAGGGTCAGGCACAGTGGCTCATGCCTGTAATCCCAGCACTTTGGGAGACTGAGGTCAAGAGTTCGGAATCAGCCTGGCCAACATGGCGAAATCCCATCTCTACTAAAAATGCAAAAATTACTTGGGTGGCATATGCTTGTAATCCCAGCTACTCAGGAGGCGAGGCAGGAGAATGGCTTGAACCCAGGAGGCAGAGGTTGCAGTGAGCCAAGATGGCACCACTGTACTCAAGCCTGGGCAACAGAGCAAGACTCTGTCTCAAAAAATAAAAAATTTTAAAAAGTCTGGAACCAGGTGTGGCATCTCATACCTGTAATCCCAGCACTGGGGGAGGGAGGCCAAGGCAAGAGGATCCCTTGAGCCCAGGAGTTTGAGACAAGCTTGGGCCCATAGCAAGACCCTATCTCAAAACAATTTTAAAAATAAAGAATAAGTGAACACACCATGTCTCCCAACTAGAAAAAGAAACCAAAAATAAGAAGATCATCCTGTCTAGTTCTGGCCCGCCAAAACAAATGAAATCTTGAGCCTTTCCCTTAGTTGGCTAACTTCATAACAAAACAAACTTTATCTCTGACTTGGGCAATGCTGATACCTAAAAATTTGTCACGACTTTTATGAATGTGATAATGTGTGAGAAAATTGCTATTTTCCACCATGAGTGGACTCACAGCGAACTCAGTGATCTTGGTAAGTTTGCCCGTGCTTTTTTCCTTAAATTCCTGTTGTGTTTTATTTGATAAACCAGAGTCTTTATGAAGTCTGACTCTCTTGAGCTTCTTTACAAGTAAGCTCTTGCTTTTTTTCTAAATGCTATTGTCTCTGAGCCTTACTTTCACATTAAGTAATACACAGAACCATTGAGTGGGACAGAGAAACAGATTCAAGGTTAAGTTTCCATAAGGAACATCTAAAACTTTGTCAGAGAACCGGTCTCAAGTGGAGTCTTGTGGTTGGCCCTGGCGTGCACTGAGTGTCTGGCTCTCAGCAAGACAGCACAAACGGGAGGTTCCCAGGACAGGGAATACACCACCCTGGAAACCAGACCCCTGCAGGCGTCAGGCAGGTGGGTGACTGCACCGAGACCCAGCACAGCCTTTGAATCCCTGTGGATGTGGATTGGAATCTTGTCTCTACCATTCATGTTACCTTAGGTAAGTCTCTTAGCCTTTCTGAGCCTCAGTTTCCTACTCTGTACAATGGGAATAATTAGAATCCACTTATTTGATCGACTCTTGGGTTTAAAGGGCCAGAAGCAAAAAAAAAAAAAAGGCCCTCGACACACAGAACTTTGCTTCCTATCCTGAGCTTAGAGACACCAGTGCTGGGCTGGGGTCCAGGGATGGGCCACTACCCCCTAAGAAGGGGCAGTTAGAAAGGACAAGGGGGGAAAACAGAGCCTTATATCAACTGAAAGAAGTAGAGCTGGGAATGGCCCCAGCTGTTAGAAATGGGAACCCCCGTCAGGTGCGGTGGCTCACGCCTGTAATCTCAGCACTTTGGGAGGCTGAGGCGGGTGGATCACCTGGAGGCGGGTGGATCACCTGAAGTCAGGAGTTCAAGACCAGCCTGGCCAACATGGTGAAACCCCATCTCTACTAAAAATACAAAAATCAGCTGGGTGTGCTGGCAGCCGCCTGTAATCCCAGCTACTCCGGAGGCTGAGGCAAGAGAATCGCTTGAATCCAGGAGGTGGAGGTTGCAGTGAGCCGAGATCACGCCACTGCACTCCAGCCTGGGCGACAAGAGTGAAACACTTTCTCAAAAAAAAAGAAAAAAAAGAAAAGGAATGGGAACCCTGGCAGTTGCCTGGTTAGCGTAACTCAACCCTAGCATCAGGGCTGACGGGCTGATAGCAGGACTTGATGCTGAGCCCAGAAGGGGAGGCTAGAACTCTTCAACATCTCCAACCTCAAGTGAGGCTTGATCCTGGCACCCGGGCTCCGGCCAAGCCTACTTCCAGGCCTGATGGCCCCTGCTGTGGAAAGAGGAGGGTCTCACAGTGCTGCTGCCGAGGAAGAAAGGGCTGCCTTGGGGTGGGGGTGAAGCCTCCATGGGCTACATCCTCGGCTCCCACTTCTGTCTGTGATGAACGGGATGTGGCTGTTTCCAAACTCGACTCCATTTATTATCTCTGAGCCCTGCTCCCCGAGCAGCTATTACATAAAGCATGACCTGACTCCGCAAATGGACAACCTTGGCCATGGCCAATGGAAGAAGTCAAGTTGCCTTTTAGTTCCAGCCTTCGCGTGCACTGCCACTCCCTCTCTTCATAGCCATACTCTAGTGTGTCCTCTGTGCACCCAATGGCCCGTCTTCCTGCCACTCAGCAGATGTGAGGGGCAAAAGAGGGCAGGTGTGGAAAGGCACCGCCAAGCACGAGCATGGGCCAGCGTATATTCTCTTCCCTAATCCCTGGCTGGCCCCCTAGACCAGAGGCCTCCTTAAAGGAAAAATCACCAACATGGCCCCTGAATGGCTGCAAACTCTGAGCCAGCTCCACCCTCCCCAGCCCCAAACCCACAGCCTCAGAAGAGCAGCCTTGCCTTCTGGGCCTCAAGAATATCAAAGTCACATAGTTCTTGCATGGACACTTGGCTTGACCTTATGGGCTTAGAAAGAGCCTCCATGTTTCCAATCTTACTAAATCCTCACAGCAACCCTGATAAGCAGGCCAAGTAATAATTATCCACTGCATTGCTCAGCCAGAGAGCTAAAGCTCAGAGAGAGCAGGTGGCTTGCACAAGTTCACACAGCTAGTAAGTACCAGAAGTGAGATAAACATCCAGGTCTCTGGTCTCAAGGATCATACTTTCTGTTCTCTGCTTCAGCCATGCCTTTCTAGGGGTAAGCTTCCTGTCGGTCAGATGGGCACGCTGAAAGTGCGGCGGGTCTTTCTCAGGAACGGGCACCTAGAGGATTGCCCAAAGCCCAAGGTCAGATCACGTGCAGATTTGTCATCCGTTCTTTGGGCAACATGAACCACAGACCTAGAAACAGTAGCCACTTTTCCTTCCCCGTCACAAGAAGGAGACACAAAACACTGGGCAAAGGCTTCTTTCAGTTCTGCCTCCACTTAAGCAGTGAAAAGAACACCATGCTGCCTACCGTGCCCTCAGGTGGAGTCCAGGTTCTGCCATGTAAGTCATGTGGCTTTGGGTAAAGCAGCTCATCTCCCTGACTCAGTGTCTTCATCTTTAAAGTGGGGATGATACCCCACCCCCAATCTTGACACAGCCCCGGTTCCCTGCTTCAGACATGGGGGCTGTGGACTCTCATGGTTCCCTCTCAGGCCCTCCTGAGAAAGAGATGGCTCACGTGGCATCCCCTCCCTGCCTTCCTGATCCCCAACCTCCACCTCCCAGCCCCAGATCAAACCCAGTTTAGCAGGAGCCAAAACAAGGAGCTCAGTGCAATGGAAAAATCAGCCCAAGCAATTGTCTGATCAAATTGGCTTGTCAGTCACCCTGCCCCAGACAGGGCCTGGGAGAATCAGTTGATCGGCACAGAGGAAAGAATGATTTGTAAGCTTTGAGGCCAGGAGGAAAAACACCCAGGAAAGCCCTGACACAGAGAGAACAACTCAGTCTGGGTGTCCATAGCAATCCCAGAAGGAACAGGAGGAGCTCATGTTAGGATCATTCAAGAGATGGCAGCCAGCAATCACCTTGCTCCTCCATCCACCGCTGGGCCATCCGCCCCACGTCACTCAAGCAACAGGTTCCCTCTGCAAAGCCACCAACTCACCCACCCAATCATCCAGCCCCAGCCACATTTGAAACCCCTCCACCCTCTCTCCAAAGTCTGCTATGGTTTGGGGGAGGAACCCGAGAGCCATGTCCATACAATCATACATGGAAAATATGTGTAATCTTAAGTGAAAACATCACATCAACATATTTGTCCTGAGAGTCTAAGAAGAAACAGCTCAACAGAGCAGAGCTTGCCCCGCTAAAGATTAGCATGTCTTTATGGCAGATCCACACCTCAAAATCAGGACTGTGAAAAGTGAGTTACAAATCTAACATGCGTATTCACCTCCTCTGAGATTTCAGCATTTAAAATGGTTCTTTTTCTTACGCACTTTGTCCTGATCTATCTGTAGCATCTCTTACTTGGCAATAGGTATTTCCTACACCACCTGCTATGGAAATAGTAAGAAATAAACTCCAGGTGTGGCAAAGTCCCTCTGTTCTGTTTCAAATGTGTTTTTAATTGCTTGTGGTAAGGGCTGAGGGCGGGAAGTTTGCTAAAAATTTGGGAAATTCAGCACCTGTCGCTGCGTCCTGCATCCACGGTTGGGGTCTTCTCTACCCCTTCTCCTCCACCCTTGCTTCTTTCCAGCTTCTATCCCTTCCTTTGGTGACTCCGTTGGGTCCCTCTGTTTTGTTAAGATGGTCCAGCTGGCTCTCCCCAACGCCATCCTTGTTGAGTCACAAAGTAGAAGGTGTGTATAGGAGAAATTGGGTGTGGGGTATACGGGAACTCTCTGTAATATTCTTGTAACTTTCCTATAAATCTAAGACGATTCTCAACCGCAACATTTATTTTAAAATAAAATAAGCAACCAAAGAGGGGAGTGCAGACTCTGGTCCCAGGAGCGAGGAGAAAGTGTGGCCTGGAATCCTCATTCAGAGCTTACATAAGATCCAAAGATACCACATCAGTGCAAGTCATAATGTTTCTCACATGAGAAAAGGTTATTCCTCCTGTTAAGATAACATTGACCTTGTCCTTTAAGAGAAGCCATTCCAGTGCCTTGCTGTGCTAAGAAACATTTGACTCTGCATTCCCACTGTGAATGACACCCTCTCCGAAGGCATGGCACCAACTCTGACTGGCGTGTTTGTTGCAAATCTCTCTCTCTCACACACACACACACACGCACTCCTACTCATTATAATGGAGGGGGCAATGCATCTTGCCACACCATAAAAATTGAACTCGCAAGGGGTTAATAATTATTTGAATAGTGTTACATCACAGTATATTATTATAATTATTTGAATGTCTTGGATATAACAGAAGTGGAGGACCTATCACCTCTCCGAACCTGCACAACATCTCCCTGAAGTAGGCATTGTGACCTCCATTTCACAGCTTGGGAAGTTCATTCAAAGAGGAAGGCCATTTGCCCAAGCTGACTGTAAGGTTAGTCCGTGGTGGAGCTGAGATCCAGCCCCAGGCCTCTCTGCCTCCAGGGCCAGGATGGTTCTCCCTTATTCCACAGCTACTCCAGGCACGGTTTTCTCTTTCAACCAAACAAGTCTCAGATTTCAGCAGAGACTTGTGAGAGGTGCTGAGGATTTGGGGGTTCCCTGTGTCCACCATCCCAGAGCCAACGCTCTTCATTCAACCACTTTTAGAAGGAATCCCATGTGCTCAGATACATTTCACCTGAAATTCTAACACAAGACAGTGTGGGCATCTTGTAGATATTGCTGAATCTGGCAGGAGAAAGCTCCTACCTGAAGTAATGTAACAAAAGCCTTGCCTGGTTGGTAGGAAACACATCAGGGTTCAAGGACATGCACTTGCCTGTTCTGACCACCAACTTCTGTGTGGCTCAAGCTTCTCATCATTTAAGCATGAGCTTAAATGTCACCTCTCAGAGAGGCCTGTCCTGAGTCCCTGCTCTCATGCATGTCTTCCTGTGAATCTGAATAGTTTCTAGAGCTTTTTCATAATAATCATTTGTGAATTTATACTTTGTGAATTTATACTTATTGGTGAGCTCATAAGATTTTTTTTTCTTTTGAGATGGAGTCTCACTCTGTTGCCCAGGCTGGAGTGCAATGGTGTAATCTTGGCTCACTGCAACCTCCGCCTCCCGAGTTCAAGCGATTCTCCTGCCTCAGCCTCCCGAGAAGCTGGGATTACAGGCATGCGCCACTACACCTGGCTAATTTTTGTATTTTTAGTAGACAGGAGGTTTCACCATGTTGGCCAGGCTGGTCTCAAACTCTTGACCTCAGGTAATCTGCCTGCCTCAGCCTCCCAAAGTGCTGGGATTACAGGTGTGAGCCACCGTACTCAGCCATGTGCTCATAAGATTTAATGTCCTGTCGCCCCATCAGGAAAATGGACTCAGAACCTGTCTTGTTCATCCCTGTATTCCCAGGCATCATTCTTTCCCAAAGTAAGCACTCAATAAATAGTTCAAGAAAGGCAGTTTAGAAAGCTACCTTTCTAACACACATAGGGTGTTCCTAATGCTTTTTAACACAATGGAAGAGCAACGCACTTGAGCACGGGAGAATTTGGAGAGGGACAAAGGACAGAGAACAGGACACTGTTGCCCGGTGAGGTGGAAGATACCTGGCAGAGCTCTGGACACTGACGTGGAGGGGAGCTGTCACGGTAACGGGGACCTTCACCTCAGAGGGAACTCACCCTCCAGGATGCCAAATCTGATAGGTTTTTTAGAGGCCTCCAATCAGATTCTGACCACATGCCACCCCCTCCAGGAACTTTGCAGACTCCAGGGACAATCATCTGTTCCTAGGGTCACTCGGTTCATTTTCTATAGCTGCTGCAACAAGTTATCACAGATTAAGTGGCTTAAAACTACACACACTTATTAGCTTATGATTCTGTAGGTCAGAAGTTTGACATGAGTCTCATTGGGCTAAAATCAAGGTATGGACAGGACTGTACTTCTTCTGGAGGCTGCAGGGGAGTATCCACGTCTTTGCCTCTTCTAGCTTCTAGAGGATACCTGCATTCCTTGGCTCACGGCCCCTTCCACTACCTACAAAGCCAGCAGTGGCTAGTAGAGTCTTTCCCACAACACATCACTCCAACCTTCTTTTCTACCTCTCCTTTCTGTTTTAAGGGCCCTTAGGCCATTGGTTTCACCAAGAACAATCCAGAATAATTTCTTCTTCTTAAGTCATGTGATTAGCCACCTTAATTCCACTAGCAACCTTAATTCCCTTTTGCCATGTAAGCAATCAGATTTAGAGGTTCTGGGGATTAGGTTGTGGACACCTTTGGAGGGACGTTATTCTGCCCGCCATAGTCAAAAAGTTCGGTGGCTATCACGGTCTCTAAAACCCAATGGGCTCCCGTGTACTGTGCTAACATGATGGAGGGCCGTTTCCCTACTCACTGGCCTGACTAGAGCTCTGACTTTCTTGGAAGCTGCCTGGATGGTTCCCTGTGCTTCTCTAGAAACCTCCCAGGGTCCTGAGCAACACCCCCGTGTTTACTGCAAAGCTGTGGTCAGCCCAGTAGCACACATCCTTGTATTGGCTTTGACCCCTTTTCTGCTTCACTTTCCCTTTTTCTCAGACATGATTCCTGAGACATGCACATATCTTCCCGTAAATAAACCATCAACAAGGAAGCTTTTGTCTCCGGTTCTGTTTTCTAGGAAATGCAGACAATTGCTGTCAAGTGGGACCCTAGAAAGCTGGAGCTCAGGAGGGGACTATGGAGTTGGTTTGACCACATGACTTGAGTAGTAGGCACCAGTGGCTGGGGTAAAAGGGCAGTGGTAACCTTTGGCACCTAATGACATCAATGTGTTCACCTGTGGTTCACAAGGATGAGTGTGGCGAGGATGGTGAGGTAGTAGAAGATCCACTCAGCCCTATCTACCCAACCTGGGTCTCTGCTATGTGCCTCATGTCCCAGCCGGGGCAGCCCCAGTGACATCTCATCCTGTTCCTGTGGAAAGTCCTAATGGTTGCTGCTGCCACTACCAACCAAGCATCCACTCACAGTGAACGAAGAGAGCTGGCCACATCAGCACAAGAGCCAGTCTGGACCTTGGTGGCTCCAGCTTCCCAGAGGCTGTCTAGAGTTGCCCCCTCATGGTGTTTGGGGATTAACACCCATGATGTTGATCCGCGGTGAGACGGAGATCCATGGTTGATTCCTCAGTGAGAAAGAGATTGTGGGAAAAGTTCGTAAACACCTACCTTGCCCTTCCTCCCTCCCCATATACTGTTCTGAAGAGCAGGAATCTCATACAGCCTTTCTGGAAGTGTTTCTCAAGCTCAACACATCCTCTTGTACGTGCTTTCTCTCCTTTCTCCTTCCCTTGCTTTTTTGTTGCCTCATTTTTCATTCCCTGGAATTAACACCATTCAACAAAGCATTGGATGTAAGTTTTTCCCTCTAGGATCTTGCTTTCTAGGGAAACTGAACTAAGACACACTTCTATTTCTCTTCCCAAGAAACAGATAGAAAAAACAGAGCAGCACCTTCCCCTTGTCTATATGTGACCCAAAAGGAAATGATGGTTGATGGAATGGAAGTGGCAAAAAGGTGAGAGGAAAGGTCTGTGTCTTCTTGAAATCCAAAATGCATAGCAGAAGAGATGTAGCCTTACAAGGTGTTAAACAGGGAGACCACAGGCAATATAGCAAAAATAGAAGGGTAATTTCAAGACCAGACACTCTAAAAGGGAATTTGTCTTAGAATGATAAGAAGTAAAGAGCAAGGTAGATGGTAAGGAAAAGAAGGGTATGAGTTTAGAGGTTTAGAGCCAAATCTCATTTGCATTATTCAGTAAATAAATTGCTTCATCAGGTTACTATACTTTCCTAAGACTTGAGGCCCTAAAGCAAAAATTATAAAAAGGTTCTGTATAGAAAACCATTGTTATGAGGGTTAAATAATACAATACAATGTTTAATAAATATTAACAATTAATTTCCCTCAAATTATACAGAATTTCACTGTTTGCAAAGAGCTTCACATCACTGAATTCTCACAACAACCCTGTAAAGTGGCCAAAGCCATCACCACCTCCATTTGGCTGATGGAAAAAATGGGGCTGAGAGCTTTTTTTTTCCCCCAAGGTCCTGCGGCTAATAGCATGGGTGGGGCTAAATCAATAGCTTAGGTCTTTTTGTTAAGTGGGCTTTCCAAACTGTCATTTAGAAGTTGGGCGGTTGGAATCATTCTGAAGAAGCAAACATGAAAAAGCATGTTAAGAAGGAAGAAAAGACAGTAAGTGAAACCAGTGTGTTCGATGGAGGAGGGGGCATATGCCCAAAGGCAGAGGCAGCCCAAATGAAATTTCCACATTATGGTTCTTCTGGGCTGAACCCAGAGAAAGCAGAAGTGTTACAGTTTTTGGCTGTGCAGGAACAGACCAATATGCTGAGGCAGCAGGGTTTGCAGCAGAGAAAAGAGTTTAATGATCACAAGGCAGCCAAACAAGGAGATGGGAAGAGACTCTCAATCCATCTCCTCAAAGAGTTCTGGGCTGGGCCTTTTAAGGGGATCATGGAGGGCAAGGGGCTAGGAAATTGGGGTCATTGGTTGGTTAGGGTAAAAGGGGGATGAAATCTTCAGGATGTGGAAACTTCATTCTCTGGGGAGTCAGCTCCTTGTGGAGTCCTTCAGACCAACTGACATCGATAGTTTTACTGGTGTGCAGGATCTGAAACCTTGAGATTGACTATCTCAATGGGAAAATGTAATATTCTGTAATGTTCAAGTTGTTACCTACAGAGCAGTTAAGGGAAACTGTAACCTAGGGTCAATGTGATTCTAACACAACAGGCACCAAACAACTATGAGGAAGTGGGTCAGAGAGTGGCTGATCTCGTGGTTAATGCCAAATGTGCTGCAAGCTGTGTTTATTTCCATTTCTTTCCCTCTCTTCTTCCCTGATTAACTTTATAACGTTTATAGGGACAGTTTCAGAAACATGTGGGGAAACAGTGGACAATGAAAACAATTAAAGTAATAGCCACCTTTTACTGAGCCTCTCTCAATGTAGGACACCACTCAGAGTGTTCGCATTGGAAAATCCCACTTTATCCTCAAAACAATCTTATGAGATAAGTACCTCTGTCAGTTAGGATGTTTTACGTTGTAAGTAATAGGGTTTTTTTGTTTGTTTGTTTATTTGTTTGTTTTTGAGACAGAGTCTCGTTCATCACCCCGGCTGGAGTGCAGTGGCACAATCTCAGCTAGCTGCAAACTCCGCCTCCTGGGTTCAAGTCATTCTCCTGCCTCAGCCTCCCGAGTAGCTGGGACAACAAGCACATGCCATAAGTCCTGGCTAATTTTTGCATTTTTAGTAGAGACAAGGTTTTGCCATGTTGGCCAGGCTGGTCTCAAACTCCTGACCTCAGGTGATCCACCTGCCTCGGCCACCCAAAGTGCTGGGATTACAGGTGTGAGTCACTGCACATGGCCACAACAATATTATTTTTAACTAAAAATAGTTTAAACACTAATGGAGCCTCCCAGCCAAGATGACACTGTAGGTTCATACTTCGAGCTCTCCCTCTGATCCCAACACATAGCACTCATAGATAAAATACAAACAACGAGAGCTAAGAAGACATAGCCACCTTCAAAAGTAAGATGAGTATCTTTCTGGACTAGAAATGGTAGAAAAGAACAAAGAAAAAAGGCTGACTGAATTGCAGGTCTGCTGGACTGGGACCAAGATGCAGGAAGAGGTGACTGGAGCTCTATCTTGTGGGGTGGCTGGAGCCCTATCTTATGGGGTACAAGGAACTAAAAATGTAGGAATATTGATCCAGGCTTACTGGGCCTGGAATAGGATTTCCCTGGTCAGGGAAGGAGTTTGAAACCAACTGCAATGTATCTGGTCCAGGGTTGTGGTTTATATGTAGCTCAGTGATGGCGAAGGTAGGAGTGGTGAGTGTTCCAGCTGGGACCTATAGGCAAACCAGCCAAGTTCTTGGATCTGCATCTTCCTCTGTCTCCTTAAAGAACCAGAGCCCCAACCACCAACATGAGACCAGTCCTTGGATGGAAGCCTGATGACTGGGCTGGAGATGACCACACAAGTTGAATTGGGGGTTGAGGGAGTTGAGTGGATTCCCATAGTAATCATATACAATTATCCTACAAAGCTAAGTTTCGAAGCATATGAGGAAATCTCATGCTAAGAAAAACAGCCAACAAAACCATACTCAGAAGGTTGACACACCCCGGGCAAGTAAAATAATAAAGCAACCGGAAAATATTTTTTATGACTTAGGATCCAAAATGGATAAAGGAAGAAATAACATGACTAATAACAATGAGAAACTGTGAAACAAAAACAAGCAAAAATACAACAAAGTCGGGTGGACATTCAAAAAACCAGATGTGAATGCTGAACACAAAATAGACATTTCATTTACAATGCTTTTCAATAGAAGGAATCAATGTTAGAGAATAAAGTCAAAGAGAGAATGAGTACCTGGGATGATGGTGCTAATTTAAGCACTAAGAACACAGCTTAAAGAAATAAAGAAAAATAGGAAAGAGCTATTAAAAAAAAACTCTTTGGCTCAAATATGGGTTGAAATAATGGCTCCAGAAGAGAATAGAGGGGGCTATGAAAAAGGAATTTCCAAAGAGGTAAGGGCTGAGGATTTTCCAGTGTTGAAGAAAAATGTGTATCCTCTAAGATGTATACTAAATAGAATAAATGTCTTAAAACTACACCTATTTATATACCATAGTGAATCTGTAGAATATCGGGGTAAAGAAAAAGTTATTTTAAAAAACTATCAGATAAAGAAAAAGCAGTCAGATGAGCTGCAAAACAAAACAGTCTAATGACTGTAAGTTTCTCATGACTACAATAGAGGATAGAAGGCAATGAAGTCATATCTTCAAAGGACTGAGCAAAATAACTGGAAGCCGGCGAGGCTCCGTGGCTCATGCCCGCAATCTCAGCACTTTAGGAGGCCGAGGTAGGCGGATTTCCTGAGCTCAGTAGCTCAAGACCAGCCTGGGCAACACAGTGAAACCCCATCTCTACCAAAAACATAAAACCGGCTGGGCGTGGTGGCACGTGCCTGCAGTCCCAGCTACTTGGAGGCTGAGGCAGGAGAACTGCTAGAACCCAGGAGGTCAAGGATGCAGTGAACCACGTTTGTGACACTCCACTCCAGCCTGGGTGAAAGGACCAGACCCTGTCTCTAAAATAATAATAATTAATTAAAGTAACTGGAAGCCTAGAATAAGATCCCCAATTAAGCTATCGTTCAAGACTGAAAGTGAAAATAAGACATTTTCAGACATAAAACTGTTCGCCATCTGAGGAAACTAACTGAAAGAACTGGCAAAGAATGTACTTTAGCAAAAAGAAAAGTGAATCCAGAGGAAAAGTGTCATGCAAGAAACAAAGGTAAACTCAGAAATTGGTAAAATGTTAATAAATTTAATAAATTGCTAAGTAGTGCTCTTCTATTACTATATAATTACCAAACAATAATGATGTCTAGAACAAAAGTCTAGACAGCAAGAATGAGAAAGATTCAAAGTTTTATTGTACATGAAAGATTCAAGGGTTCTGTGGGTAAAGTATGCTAAAGTCTTACCTGCAGGAGAATATAAATAATGAATAACCTTTGACTTTATAAGAAAGCTTAATAGTAAAATAGAAATGCTAAAAATATACATCTCATTGCTAAAAGAAGAGTAATATAATGTATCATCTCCGAGTCAGCAGGAGAAATGGAAAAAATAAAACTTTATCAATCTAACAGCAGCTAAAAAAAGAAACACAAGCAGCTAAAGAAAGAAACTAACAGCAGCTAGAGAAAACCACAAAATAGGCCGGGCGCGGTGGCTCAAGCCTGTAATCCCAGCACTTTGGGAGGCTGAGACGGGCAGATCACGAGGTCAGGAGATCGAGACCATCCTGGCTAACACGGTGAAACCCCGTCTCTACTAAAAAATACAAAAAACTAGCCGGGCGAGGTGGCGGGCGCCTGTAGTCCCAGCTACTCAGGAGGCTGAGGCAGGAGAATGGCGTAAACCCGGGAGGCAGAGCTTGCAGTGAGCTGAGATCCGGCCACTGCACTCCCGCCCAGGCGACAGAGCGAGACTCCGTCTCAAAAAAAAATAAAAATAAAAATAAAGTGACAAAAAATAACCCATCCTTAGCAAATATTTAAGCAATGCTAATGTGAGCCAAAATTGGAGGCAAAAAGCTATAAGAGAAATAATGAGACATTATTATTAAACATAATGATAAAAAGGAACACAGTCCACCAAAGAGACAGAGCAATCATAAACGCCTGTGAGTCTAAATACCCTGTCTTAAATATATAAAGCAAAAACTGGTAGAGTTCCAAGGAATTATTGACAAATACCCAAACACAGAGAAAGAGTTTAGCGTACCTCCCCAGAGACAAATAAATCAAGCAGGAAGGGTATTGATTATTTGAACCACATAATTAAAAGTCTTGATATAATAGATAAATCTGGAATCTTGCTCCCAATAAGCACGGAATATTAATTCTTTTCAGGCATGCAAAGCACGTTCTAAACATTGACAATGCCCTGGGTCACGAAGACAGTCCCAACAAATTTGAAAGAATCCGTGTCACACTAGTCTGTGAACATAGTCTTGTTCTCCAACCAATTCCCTTGTATTACAATTCAACAATGAAAGTAGTTTGAAATGCATTTGGAGAAGAAAAAATATGCTCCTAAATAACATGGATTAAAAAAGAAATTCACAATGAAAACTTATGAAATATTGAGAGCTAAATGACAATCACTACGCTTGATGTGAAATCTGTGGGACATGATTAAAGCTCTGCTTAGAGGAAAAATTTAGCCTTCAATGTATTTATTAAAAACGAAGAAAGATTAAAAATAAATGAGTTCCTTGTTCAACTGAAGAAGCTAGGAAAAGAAAATCAAGGTAGAATAAAGGAAATAATAAAAATCAGAGCAGAAATTAACGAAAGGGAGAAAGTATTAAAGAGGATTAACGAAAAACTGACTCTTTAAAAGATTAACAATATAGACAAACCTCAAACAAGGAAAAGGAATACAATAAATACTTGAAACCATACAAGAAAAATATGAACTTCAAGTCAATGAGACATGAACAATTTTCTATAACGACATAAATCCTAAAAACGAACTGAAAGATATATAGAAAACTTAAATAAACCAATAACGTTAAGAAAATATAATGGGGCCAGGCACAGTGGCTCACACCTGTAATCCCAACACTTGGGGAGGCTGAGGCAGGCGGATCACTTGAGGTTGGGAGTTCAAGACCAGCCTAGCCAACATGACGAAACCCTATCTCTATTAAAAACACAAAAATTAGCCAGACGCGTGCCTGTGATTCCAGCTACTCAGGGGACCTGAGGCAGGAGAACCGCTTGAACCCAAGAAGCAGAGGTTGCAGTGAGCCGAGATTGCACCACTGTACTCCAGCCTGGGCAACAGAGTGAGACTCTGTCTCAAAAAAAAAAAAAAGAATGAAAGAAAGAAAGAAAAAAAGAAAATATTATGGGCAGTCAAAGATCTCCCTTTCCAAAGACACCGAGCCCAGACGGTTACAGAAGCAAGTC
Source organism: Rhinopithecus roxellana (assembly GCF_007565055.1). Classification (NCBI taxonomy): domain Eukaryota; kingdom Metazoa; phylum Chordata; class Mammalia; order Primates; family Cercopithecidae; genus Rhinopithecus; species Rhinopithecus roxellana. Next base: position 45,166,428 of record NC_044567.1, read on the forward strand.
TTACCAAACCCTCAAAAGACAAGTAATTCTTATTTTACAAAAGCTTATTCAGAGAATTGGGGGGTGTAGGGTGGATAACCCTTCTCATTTTATAAGGTTTAGTATGTTCTTGCTACCAAACTGGACAAGGACAGTATAAAACAGTAAAATCAGACTTCTAAGTTATTAATAGAGATACGAAAATCTTAAAGAAAATAGTCACAAATCCTCTCCAGTAGTATACAAAATACAATTGTGTCCAAATAGTGCTTATTCCAGAAATGTGAAGGTAGCTCAAAATTAGGAAATACGTTGACCTAATTCAACATATTAGCAGATTAAGGAGAAAAATTATATGATCATATCAAAAGATACACCAAAAGCACTCAATAACATTTACCACATTCATGACTTTTTAAAAGAGGGAAGAAAACTCTTAGCAACATACAAATAGAATGTCATTTCCACAACCTAATAAAGCATACATACCAAAAAACTCCAGTAAACATTATAGTTAATAACAAAAATTTAGGCTGCTTCTCATTTAAATCAGGAACAAGACAAGGGTGTCTGCTATTGACAGCACTATTTCAGATTGTACTGGAAGTCTAGCTAGTGTGCTAGAGAGTAAGGACTGGAAAGATTGCACAGGATCTGGATTTTATAAAAATTAATTAATTAAAATTTCAACTTTAAAAAGAACTGGAAAGAAAGCTATTAAACACAAATGTATCCTTCTTTTCAAATGATATGCTCATCTGCATTAAAAACACTTAATAGGGCCAGGCGCGGTGGCTCACGCCTGTAATCCCAGCACTTTGGGAGGCCAAAGCGGTTGGATCACAAGGTCAGGAGTTCGAGACCAGCCTGGCCAAGATGGTGAAATCTCGTCTCTACTAAAAACACAAAAATTAGCCAGGCGCAGTGGCGGGCTCCTGTAACCCCAGCTACTCCGGAGGCTGAGGCAGGAGAATCGCCTGAGCCCGGAAGCCAGAAGTTGCAGTGAATTGAGATCACGCCACTGCACTCTAGCCTGGGTGACAGAGCAAGACTTCGTTTCAACAAAAAAAAAAAAAAAAAATACTTAATAGGTCCTCCTGAGGACCTATTATAAATAATAATAAATTTATTTATTTATTATAATTATAATATATAATTATAATTATAATAAAAATATAATTATTATAAATAAATAATAAATAAATAAATAAATTATTATTTATAAATAAATAAATGAAATGCAGTTTGGTTCCTTGGGGTCAAGGACAAACACAGCAGAATGTCATAGTTTCCTGGAGGCTCAGAGCTTTGGGAGGCCAGCTCACCTGTTCATTAGACCACATAGCTGTGCCTCAGAATTCATAAGAGCCTTTCTGTCCTACTGATCCTGCCTTCATTTAAAATGTTGCTATTATTTCATCATGAGTATTTTGTATTAATTGGGGTTTTCAAATATCATTAAAATACTGCTTATCTTGATTACCGAGTTTTTCAGTGCCCCCTTGAATTTTGTGGGTGCCTCACTTGCCTCACCCCATTCCCGGTCCTGCAGAGATGGATGAATTCTTAGACACTGATGCTGTCCGCCCAAAAAGTGGATATCGAGTTTCAGGGCTGAGAGGCACCCAATCTATTAAGGGATCCCCTGCTTTCGTGCCTCCTACACATTGTGTCATTCAGTCAGACGAGACAAGCAAAGCTGACAGCTTAGTCTGAGCTGAGGAGGTGGGAGGTGGAATTGTGCCCGGGAACCATTTTCATTCCCAGTGCTGGGTCTGGTTTCTTTCCATAGCTGGAAAAGGCATTGTTTACTGTTCAGCGGAACAACCTTCTGGTTTATCGTGCCCCAGCAGGACCCAGCCCTCTCTGAGGACCCTACAGTCCAGAGAGCTGCCATCCTACCACCCCCTGAAAAACAGCCACCTGCAAACAGCCCCACAGGATCCCCAACTGGCCTACCCTCAGGTCTTAGTCCAGGGAACTGGCATTTATGCTCGCCGCCTTATGCCACATAGGCAGGCCGTATGTCTTAGAGGTTAAGAGCAGCCCTCGCTGAAATTCAAATCTTACTCATATGTGAGAGATTAAAAAAAAAATGGATCCCCTGGAAGTAGAGAGTAGAATGATAGTTACCAGAAGCTCGGAAGAGGAGTGAGGATGGCGGATAAAGAGGGGTTGGGTAATGGTACAAAAACACTGCTGGATAGAAGGATAAGGTCTAGTGTTCAACACTACAGCAGTGTCATTATAGTTGACAATAACTTACTGTATATTTCAAAATAGCTAGAGGAGTGGATTTGGAATGTTCCCAACACAAAGAAATGTAAATGTTTAAGGTGATGCATAGCCCAAATAACCTGATTTGATCATTACAAATGGTATGCATGAATCAAAATATCACATGTACCCCATAAATATGTACAATGATTATGTACCCATTAAAAATTTTTTTTTAATTCCAGCTCTGCCACCTACTACCTGTGTGCCCCTGGTAACATTATGGTGAACTTTTTCAAGTTCCATTTCCCGTATGTAAAAAGGTCATGGAAATACCTGCTCCCAAGGCTTGTGAAAGGATCAAATGGAGGTGATGCCGTAAAGTGCTTGGCACAGTGCCTGACACATGCTTTGTTCTCTGCACACATCCATCAACATACATGTCATTGACAGCACTAAAGAAAGTTACAGGCCAGGCACAGTGGCTTACGCCTGTAATCCCAGCAATTTGGGAAGCTGAGGTGGGTGGATCACCTGAAGTCAGGAATTTAAGACCTAGCCTGGCCAACATGGCAAAACCCCGTCTTTACAAAAATAGAAAAATTAGCCGGTCGCAGTGGCACACACCTATAATCCCAGCTACTCAGGAGGCTGAGGTGGGAGAATCACTTGAACCCAGGAGGCAGAGGTTGCAGTGAGCCGAGATCGCGCCATTGCACTCCAGCCTGGGCAACAGAGCGAGACTCCATCTCAAAAAGAAGAAAAGAAAAGAGGAAATAAAGGAAAGAAGGAAGGGAGGGAGGGAGGGAGGGAGGGAGAGAGAGAGAGAGAAAGAAAGAGAGAGAGAGAGAGAGAAAGAAAGAAAAAGAAAGAAGAGAGAAAGAGAGAAGAAGGAAGGAAGGAAGGAGGAAGGAAGGAAGGAAGGAAGGAAGGAAGGAAGGAAGGAAGGAAGGAAGGAAGGAAGGAAGGAAGGAAGGAAGGAAGGAAGGAAGGAAGGAGGAAAGAGAGAAGAAAGAAAAAAGAAGAAGAAAGAAAGAAGAAAGAAAGAAAGAAAGAAAGAAAAAGAGAGAGGAGAGAGAGAAAAAGAAAAAAAAAAAAAAAGAAAAAGAAAAAAGAAAAAAAAAAAAAAAAAAAAAAAAAAAAAAAGAAAGAAAGAAAGAAAGAAAGAAAGAAAGAAGCTACAAGCCATAGGACGTGGGAGTGAAGAGGGTGATTGCTTTGCCATGAACTTGGGGGTCTCATGCCGGAGGCTGCACTGGAAGAATGAGAGGTCTTCAGTAGGGAGAAAAGCTGAGGTGACGTGCTAGGCTGTGGGAACACATCAGCATGTCAGGCCTTAGAGGACAAAGCAAAGCAGGGGAGCACAGGACAGGTGGAAGGACACCTGTTGAGTAGTTAGGAGGGCTAGGAGCCGAAGTGCGAAACTTAACGCTCTGTGCAAAGGAACTGAGCGTGTTGTGGGGAGCCACTGCTGTTTCTGGAGCAGTACGGTGGGGTAACATCACCTGTCTGGATGGAGGAGCCTGGAGGCCACTATCTCCTCCTACTTCCCAGCCTCACCTCTCTTCCTCTCTAGGTTGTGAACTCCTTAAAGGCAGGGACTGGTAAGATTTATCTCGTGGGTCCAGTGCCCGGCATGTGGCCTGGCTCAGTACTCAGTGAATGAATGGAGTCTGGCTTGCAGAAGACCTAAAGCTCCTCTTTCTCCATCCTTCTCTCCCCACAAGGATGAATGGAAATCAAGGGTGAAGAAGAAGGATGTTTCTTCTGTAAGGAAGAAGAGGCACGGTCTGGTTAGTTGGATTTCAGGACACTGGACTCATGTTTGTAGGGGCAGAGTTTTCAGTGGATGGAAAAGCTTCTCTTTCATGGTGGCCAGCTTGCTTCTGCTCTTTAAACCCTCTCTCCTACACTGTAACGTGACAGTTAATTTTATGTGTCAATGGAACTGGGCCATGCTAGGCCACGGTGTGCCCAGATATTTGATCAAACACTATTCTGGGTGTTTCTGTTAATGACATTAACATTTACATCTGTACACCAAGTAATGCAGATTTCCCTCCCTGTAGTGCATGGGGCTTATCCAACCAGGTGGGTCTGGATAAAACAAAAAGGTGACCCTCCTCCAATTAAGAGAGGATTCCTCCTACCAGACTGCCTTCCACCTGGAGCTTTCTCTATCTTTGGACACAAAACTCAAGCATCAGCTCCTCCTGGGCCTTGAGCTTTCCAGCCTTCAGACTAGAGCTACACCATTGGCTCTCCTGGTTCTCAGATCTTCAAACTTGGACTGGAGCCACTTCTTCAACTTTCCAGGTTTCCAGCTTGCCAACTCACCCTGAAGACCTTGGGACTTGTCAGCATCCATAATCACAAAAGCCAATTCCTTATCATAAATCTTGACTTTTGTCCTCTGGAGAACCCCAACAAATATAAGTCGCCAGGCCCAGGGACACTGCCTAGGTCTGGAAGGGCAGGGAGAGGACAGCCAGGGACAAGTATGCCCTAGGCCTTAGAGAAAATGCTTTTTTTTTTTCTTTTTCCCAAGACGGAGTCTCACTGTGTCATCCAGGCCAGAGTGCAGCGGCACAGTCTCGGCTCACTGCAACCTCCACCTCCCAGCTTGAAGCAATTCTGCCTCAGCCTCCCGAGTAACTGGGATTAAAGGCACCTGCCACTGCACCCAGCTAATTTTTGTATTTTTAGTAGAGACGGGGTTTCACCATGCTGGCCAGGCTGGTCTTGAACTCCTGACCTTAGGTGATCTGCATGCCTCGGCCTCCCAAAGTGCTGGGATTACAGATGTGAGCCACCGCGCCCAAATGTTCTTTCTCTTCCTCCCTAGATCCGTTCCCCCTCGTGTTGGCTTTTCCTTGCGTTGCAACAATAAGATTTAAGCTTTGGGTTTGAGCAGTAAGAGGTGAAATAGAAAAGTGTGAACCTCCTGGCCTTGGTCCTGAAGCTATTTAGGCTTAAGAAGAAAGAAGCTGTTCACAGGGTGCAACCAGTCCACTTGAATTCCACATCAAGATTTGAGCATCAAAACTTCAGCTATTTTTGAAAAGATTCCTTTGTCTCTGTGGCAGATGGTATTTTCCTACATGATGCAGCAACCTCTCTCCTATTACATGCCTCTCATACAATGTGGCTTCAACATTCCTCCAACTGAGAAGTGGGATCTCTGCTCCCTCTCCATGAAACTGGTCAGGCTTGGGATCGCCTCAACCACTAGAGCTCAGCAGAAGTGATGCTATGCACCTTCCAAGGTTAAGTCATAGAAAACACGGCACTTCCCCCTGGGTCACACTGTTTTAGGGACTCTTGCTCTGGAGAAGCCAACCATCATGCTATGAGGAAGCTCAAACTAGCCCACACAGAGAGACCACGCAGAGAGGAAGTGAGCACCCCAACCAACACCCAGCAGCAACCACACACATATGAGTGAATGAGCCTTCAGATGGCCTTGGGAACTTTAAGGACAGAATGAAGCTCCTGGGTCCTCTGACTGTAACACCATCTCATAGCATGCCAATGTCACCATGACTCCATCACAGAGAAAAGTAAAGATGACAGGAGGAAGGAAGGAGTGAAGGAAGGAAATTGCAGGCAGTATTGCCGCGCGAAGCAGCTGTACATTAAAAAAAAAAAAAAAAATGTTCTTTGCTTTCTTAAAGAGTATTCACCCCCTACTTGACCTCACCATTGTGTGAGGAATTAGCCCCTGTTAGCCCTAGTGAGAAGGTCAACTTGGTCAGACAGAAGCACCAGAGCTTGTAGGAAAGGTCTTTGTATTCTAATGGCCATCCTCCAGTGCCAAAGCCAAGCAAGACAGGGAGTGCCGGCAGCCTGGCCCAGAGTGCTCCCCTGAAGGTTTGTGCACTGAGAAAGCCCTAGACACCAAGCCTAGAGCCCAGCAGGGACAAAAAAAACTATTGTTGGAACCTGAGAGCAAGGGTCATAACAGGAGGACTGCAGCAGACGATTGAAAGCCAAGTCATCCGGAGACACGGGTCATGAAGCAGGTGGCAGGTGCCAGAGTGCGTGGTCTGAGGGAAGCAGCTCTGCCCACGTCTCCAGCAGCCCTGCTTTGACCAGTTTATGCAGCCATGCTGGTGAAGAAGCACCTGCCATGGGGCAAGTGGCATGAGCATGCGTTACCCTTGTCATCGCTTGATGTGTGACACAAGGAGGAATGACCCAGCAATGGGAGGCGTTTCTAGTCACATCAATGAGGAAGAGAGTGAGACACATCTGAGATATGGTCATGTTGGTTGACTGACCCTTCCTTCCTCCTTTTCAGCCATTTCCAGGGCCCCTTCCTCAGGAACTATCTCGCCCACCCCTTGTCTGCCTGGCTCAGACACCGGTAAGGAGACCAGCTGGGCAAGGTCATCCTTGACTGAAGCCACTCAGCTCAGCCCCCAGCTCAGACACTGGAGTAGATATTGGTCCATCTGACTGAGCTCACAGCCAAGCAAATGAAGACCTAGTCCTTGACTGCCCTGAATCTGACACCCTCCAGTTTGGCAAAGCTGGCAGGACCCACAGAAGCCTTGGCAGGTGCCGGCAAACAATCTGAGAGTCAGCCCATCGGGTGGAGTCAGAGCGCCTGCGCACATCCAGCTGGTGAGGGGAGGCCAAGGTGCTCACGGACAATTAGTGCTCATATCCAATTGATGGGGGGGATGGGTGACTGTACCTCCATGAACCCCACACCCACCTCTGCCCTGACCGGTGGTACTCAGCTGGTCCATCAAGGGAGGCTGCACTTGCTCATTCTGGATCTCTCCATGAAGGAAGTTTTTTCTGGATTTTCCTTGCCCTTCACCGCTTCAACTCAGACACTTTGTCATGCCTATGGGGTGCCCCGAAAAAGACTAACTTAGATACCCCTTAGTATGGGGTATCATTCCACTTCTTCCTGCAGAAGCCCAGTGCCAGAAAGCCCATCTCCAGGTTCTGGATTGATGGTAAAGGCAGAGTGTTGGCACGGGGGGCCCATCCCTAAGTCCTGGCTGACTGATGTATGCATACACCCACCTGAACACTCACCTACAGAGATACAGCACCCACCTGGCCTAGGAACAGCTGCATGACCCAGTGAAGTCCACACCCAGTCTCACATCATGTCTCGGAGGCAGGAAAGGTGAAGGGCTATGTCAACTGAGCTCAGCTAGAGCTACGGTTCTCAGAACTCACTTTCTCTCGTGCTTCCAGGTGCAGGGTGGCCCCAAGAGAAATTTGCACAGGATTTGGGAAGCAGAAATGAAGCACCAGTCGTTGTTCTCGGAAGGTCAGTGAAAGGCACCAGGCAGTGTCACAGTTCACGCACCATGTCTCTCAACTGCTAGCTCACCTTTCTGGTGGGGAGCTGGTATGGGGAACACCCGAGCCATACGTCCTCCAGTTCCTTCTGGGTCTCCTCCTTCCATTTTTCCAGGTCTTGGGCTGTCCCAACCTGCAGGATAGTCGAACAGACCCTGGAAGGGGGAGTGGGAATGGAGGAGACAAGAAAACACGAGAAATGGAGACAAGACAAATAGCCTCATCAAGTCTCGTTTAATGGCGGCGGTGCAATGCCTTATATAGGCTGGCAGGGAAGAGGAAGGGCTCAGAGCAGGCGGGGAGGAGAATAATGAGAGACATCACCAGGCGCATGCTCGGTAGACTTAGTCTTTCCCGGGCATGGGAGGTTAACTAAGCGCGGGCGGGAAACGTTCGCGTGCGCGGGTAAAGTTGATGATGAAGAACCAGGAAGTGCGCCATCTTGTCTCCACAATGCGGAGCTTAAGCAACAGAGGCCGCGGCAATTTCCGGGCCTCACGGCTCCGGACATTGGGCCAGGTATATGGTCAGCTCTGCAATAAAGGATGCCAGCTTCTCCTTTAAGTCACCTGTGTCGACAAGATTAGAGGCAATGAGGAACAGACATAGGTTCTGATTGTCCTTATGGGATCCAGTCAATTGTATTCTGGTAACTGTTTAGCAACCAGCTCACCAGGTATAGTTTCAACTGTGTGACCCAGGTCGTTTATGTGAATAAGCAAGACAAAAGTGAAACAATGAAGAGGTATGTTAGCACTTCACTTGTTCATCAATGTTGTAAGCTGCTTCTTTGTTAAACTGAAAAATAGTTCTGAATCCCAAAAGACTACTTCCTTTATTCACAATGTAACTGCTACACATGTGACAAATTTTTAAGTTTAATTTGCTTTGTTAACATTTTCTTCATCACCTTCTTAAGTCTAGATAATCAGCAAAATAATAAATCAAACTCTGATCTGCAGTGTTTGCCAATTTCTGTGGTGTAAACAACCCTCTCTGGGGCTACTTTAAAGCTATCAACATGATATCATTAAACATTGTATGGCATTTCCAACATTTCTGTCTCTTATACAGATATAATAGACATGAATAACCTCAAGAGCATAGGTAATAACAAGACATAACAAAATGATTAGGAAGGAATGAGTCTTGACTATTAGATTTGTTTTAATGTAATTTATTTAATTGGATCTTTATATAGTTTAATTTTTTCTTAAGACAGAGTCTTGCTCTGTTGCTCAGGCTGGAGTACAGTGGTGCGATCTCGTTTCACTGCAACCTCCACCTCCCAGGTTCAAGCAATTCTCATGCCTCAGCTTCCCAAGTAGCTGGGATGACAGGCGGCCGCCACCACGCCTGGCTAATTTTTTCCATTTTAGTAGAGATAGGGTTTCACCATGTTGGCCAGGCTGGTCTCAAACTCCTGACCTCAAGTGATCCACCCACCTCAGCCTCCCACAGTACTGGAAGCCACCACACCCAGCTTTTTAATTTTTTAATAATGGCTGTGTTTAACAGCCTGATCACAAAATTCCTAAAAATTTAATAATCAGCTCTTGCAAGTTGGTACAAGCCAGCTCTGGTTGAAGTGTCTTCATGGTTTCCGGTTTGTGCTTGCTGTCCCCAGGTTCACATCCAGCCTCTCCTTCCAGCAGCTTTGTTGAACTATAGCGACCTCAGACCCGAGATCAGACACGGAAGCAGCAACCTCACACAGAGGTATGAACCTGCTCCTACAGTTACATCACTTATACTTCCTATAAAGCATCCCTTATTCTATGAAACTCAATATGTTCCTGCTTCTATGTTCGAACTCTAACTGATACAGAAATAAAAGGATTTCTTGAGTCCAAAAAGGATGCTGGCCTCCCCAGTAGTAGGCTCCAGAGGTCTGTTTCCATTTCTCAGTAATGCAAGCTCGCAGTCATCTTCCAAGCTGCTCCTAAATCACACACATCAACATAAATGTGCACACCCTCCCTATGGACGTGGGATGGCAGCATGCAGAATCAGGGCTTGGACCACTATTCCCAGCCTGGTGGGACAGCCAGAGTGATAGAGTCAGGATTCATCTAAGAAGGGCCCTGAGGGGCTGTCCCAGCAGCACGGTTGATAAGGCCTCAGGTGAGTAGACTTGAAGGAACCACTAGAATATCTCAGCATGTATGGGACATAGCCACAAACCCTAGTAGCAACTAGTCAGAGTAAAAGGCCTGTCCTTTGCGAGCACTTGCTCACTCATTCATTCATTCATTCACACATTGCCTATTCTATGCCAAGTCCTACACTGAACTCTGGAGCACGGTGATGAAAACAGAGGCTTTCTACATAGAATGTTTATTCGCTTCAACAAAAATATCAACTGACATCCCTGTTGAAACTATACCTGGTGAGCTGGTTGCTAAACAGATACCAGAACATTATTGACGGGATCCCATAAGAACAATCAGAACCTATGTTTGTTCCTCACTGCCTCCAATCTTGTTGATACAGGTGACTTGAAGGAGAAGCTGGCATCCTTTATTGCAGAGTTGACCATATACCTGGCCCAAGACCTGGAAAAATGGAAGGAGGAGACCCAGAAGGAACTGGAGGACGTATGGCTCAGGTGTTCCCCATACCAGCTCCCCACCAGAAAGGTGAGCTAGCAGTTGAGAGACATGGTGCGTAAACTGTGACACTGCCTGGTGCCTTTCACTGACTTTCTGGGAGTAACGGCTGGTGCTTCATTTCTGTTTCCCGAATTCTGTGCAAAATTCTCTTGGGGCCACCCTGAAATTGGAAGCATGAGACAAAGTGAGTTCTGAGAACCGTAGCTCTAGCTGAGCTCAGTTGACATAGCCCTTCACCTTTCCTGCCTCCAAGACATGATGTGAGACTCGGTGTGGACTTCATTGGGTCATGCAGCTGTTCCTAGGCCAGGTGGGTTCCAGTGCTGGCTGCCTATAATGTGGTACCTGTGATAGACTCTGGAACAGAAAGGGGGCATGGGTAGAAAGACTGGTGAAATCTGAAGAAAGACTGTAGTTTAGTCAGTAATATTGTACCAAAGTTAATCTCTTAGTTTTGACATAAGTACCATGGTGATGTAACATGTTAACATCAGAGGAAGCTGGGTGAAGAAAATACAGAAACTCTCTATCTTTGTGACTTTATGCAAATCCAGAATTATTTTTTTTTTTTTTAAATAATGTTATTTTAGGCCGGGCGTGGTGGTTCACACCTATAGTCCCAGCACTTTGAGAGGCCGAGGCCGGTGAATCACAAGGTCAGGAGATGGAGACCATCCTGGCTAACACAGTGAAACCCCTTCTCCACTAAAAATACAAAAAATTAGCCAGATGTGGTGGCGGGCGCCTGTAGTCCCAGCTACTCAGGAGGCTGAAGTAGGAGAATGGCGTGAACCCGGCAGGCGGAGCTTGCAGTGAGCTGAGATCGCACCACTGCACTCCAGCCTGGGCAACAGGTGAGACTCCATCTCAAAAAAAAAAAAAAAGTTAGTTTAAAATGTTAAAAAGCAGGGAGAGAATCCCCAGTTCCCCACCAAGGCCAGGGACAATCACATGGGAAATAGGCAAAAGCTAAGGAATGAGGTGTGAGGACTGAACTATTCACCAGAACTTGAGGAGAAACCAAGCCCAAAGCCTGAAGAAAGACTTAGAAAAAAAGATTTGAGGCCCGGCACGGTGGCTCACGCCTGTAATCCCAGCACTTTGGGAGGCCGAGGCGGACGGATCACCTAAGATCGGGAGTTCGAGACCAGCCTGACCAACATGATGAAGCCGTCTCTGCTAAAAATACAAAATTAGCCGGGCGTGGTGGCGCATGCCCGTAATCCCAGCCACTCGGAAGGCTGAGGCAGGAGAATCGCTTGAACCTGGGAGGCGGAAGTTGCTGTGAGCCAAGATCGCGCCATTGCACTCTAGCCTGGGCAACAAGAGGGAACTCCATCTCAAAACAAACAAACAAACAAACAAACAAAAACAGAAAGAAAGAAAAAGAAAAGAAACAAAGACTTGGGCCCCCAGTTCCGAACTTGTCAGAGCAAGAAAATGAAGTTCCAAAGCCTCTTCTTTGCACTCCAGCCTGGACAGCAGAGCGAGACGCTGTCTCAAAAAAATAAATAAATAAATAATAAAAAAAAACAATAGCAACGTGGTCAGTGCAAGGATATGAGCCAGCAAGCACATCCTCGCAGCCAAGGACAGGATGGCACCACGTTGTGCTGGATCAGTTTTCAACAACCATCCCATGTAGCGGCAGCAGCATTCCAGCATAAAACTCGAAACATATTTCCCAGTTTTACCAGCACGAGAATATGGAAGCCAGACTGACCACTTAGGACTGAGTGAACACTAAGGGTTTTTTAAAAATAATCTAAAAGCCCCAAGAGATTTCCTGACATTTTTTTAGAATATGGCAAGTGAGGGGCTTAGCCTATTTTTATTCAAAAATATAAAAGGTGACAAAATTCACTCTTAACGAAGCTGGAGAGTCTAGCTGTAGAAACTCAGTTCACTTCAGAATTGTTCCCTGATTAGTCTCCCTTAGATCCAACTTATTCGTGTGTCGCTGAAGGGTTGTGCTTAGAGTTCTGAACCCAGGACTTTAAAAGCAGATTTGGTTTTGTGAAAACAGAAACAAGGGCTGTCAACTGATGAACGTGGCTTGGAGCTAAAAGTTGAGGCTGCAGATACAAGAAGACAGAGAGAGAGAGCTCCAGCTGTTTGCAGAATCCTCAGGCTGGGCTCTTATTGCCAATGAGAGGGGCCTCCTAAACCCTGAGAGGCCCAGTTCTGCTCTGGATGAATAAAGCAGCAGACACCTGTTGTCCTGAACCTCTGCTGCCCAAAAGTCACAGATTCTGGAGGTCACTGATCTTAAAGAGCAGAGAACAGACAGTCCCTTCTCTAAGATAAAAATCTCAAAAACTCCCTTTTCTCCAAGTGTCTGCTGGTGTGTCCAAGGGGAGCCTCTTGGACAACTCAGGACGTATCTGACAACTCGAGCCCCACCATCCGCCTGTGTCTCCGTCAGTCTGTCAGGACCACTGAGCTGCAGGGACGTCAGCCACAGCTTGTCTTGCAAGACAGAGATGGGAGTGGGGCACAAAGGAAGAGAGAACTTCGGAGTCCAACAGACCAGAGTTAATTTCCAAGCGGTCTCTCTCTCTCTCTCTCTCTCTCTCTCACGCACACACACACACACACACACACACACACACACGCACGCACAGAGTAGCTAAAGCTACATCACTCCTCTTAGGGCTAAATTTTCCTATCCCTTAAGTGAGACAATAATAGTGTCTACCTTATGAGGATTAAGGATCCCATGAGATGAGGCACACAGAATGCCTAGCACAGAGCCTGGCCTTAAAAAGCACTCAAAAAAATGTGAGCTGTTGGAACATGCCCTACACCTAGTTTCCAAATTCTGTCATCCTATTTTCTGTTTGATCCTCACAACAACTCTATGAGGAAGCTGGAGCAGATGTTTGCCCCTGGCTTTGGGTGAGGAAACTGATCAATCCTTTGCCCAAGATGACACAGAGTTGGTGATGGGGTCAGGACTAAAACGTATGCCTGGCTGCTTTAAGTTCTGTGATCACATTTCACCTCCTCAGAGCAACTTCCCCCTTTCCCCTAGCCCTGAGCCCTCCCTGCTGCCATCCATCACCTGCTGAAAGGAATCAGGAGCGGTGACATCTCAAGGCCCTCATCATTTAATTCACTTTAGGTGATATTAAAGAAAGCTTATTTGAGGGGTAAAATGGCACCGCATTTTGCTACCATTCTCCTTGACAAGGGTTTCCATGGAGAAAGTGCCTGTGTCTCCAGAAGGGTCAGCCCCCAGCTCCCTCACTGGGGAGCTGCTATATGCCACTAGAGCAGAAGAAATAAATCCCCTTCCAATCTGTTTTTCTACAGTCCAGAGACCAGGAAGAGCCTGCTTCTCCAGCCCCCGTGGAGGCCATACGGGCATGTACAAGGCAAGATTAAGTGTGTTTGTGGGAAGGGGGCAGAAAGTCAGCTGCTCTCATGACCAAGAAGGTTCTACATGCTCTAGGGAAGTCGGTCCCATTAAGGGAAGTTGCTCTACCTGCACTAGCAGATGTAGAGTCCCTGCTGACTGGCTGCTGGAGGAAAATCACTGCCATCCATTTCTGTTCCCTAATGCGGGATGGAAGCCTGGGACCTACACACCTCGTCAGCACCATGGAGAGTTGCCTGCTCCTGGGCCTATAGAAGACAGTGGGGCTCTCAGTCTTGTAAGAAGAAAGGAAGCAGAGAGAGAACAGAGAAAGGAAGAACAGACAGAGTGAAAGCCAGAGAGGGAGAGAGAGAAGTGAAGAACAGAGACAGACAGACAAGCAGAGATGGAGTACAGGAGTCATAGAGATAGACGCAGAGACAGACACACAAGCAGACATACAGAGACTAAGACTAAGAGAGAAACAGCAACATTGCATAGAACAAGGACTTTGATAGAATTTAAATCCTAGATTCAAGCCCCAGTTCTTTAGCTCTCTTGAGTTATACATCACAAATAAAAGCTAACATGTATCAAGCACTTATGATGAGCAAGGCACTGAGTTAAGCACCTCCACACATCACAGCCTTTGATCCTCACAACAACCCTAACAGAGTGGATACTAAAATAATCTTGATTTTCCAAATGAGGAAACAAATCATGTCAGCTGGGTTTCCACTGCCAAGGGCAGTCTCATGCCAGCACTCCGCAATAGAACTGGGGTCTTCTCTCCTGAGAGCCATGCGTGGTTTTTGGCTACTGACATTGAAAATACCTCTTACATCCCCTAATGCTGCTGCCTCTTTACTGAGGCAGGTTCTCCCTAAAAACTGAGGTTCATCTTCCCATACTCTACTTAGTTAAAAGAAGCAAGAAAACACCAAGGCAGTCCCTACCTCAAGACTTTCACACTTGCTGTTCCTCTTGCCTGGAACCCTATTCCCCAGATCTTCAGACGTTGCCACTGTGTCCAGAATTGGTGGGTTCTTGGTCTCGCTGACTTCAAGAATGAAGTCGCGGACCCTAGCCATGAGTGTTACAGTTCTTAAAGGTGATGTATCCGGAGTTTGTTCCTTCAGAGGTTCAGATGGGTCTGGAGCATCTTCCTTCTGATGGGTTCATGGTCTTGCTGACAGGAGTGAAGCCACAGACCTTTGCAGTGAGTGTTACAGCTCATAAAGGCAGCATGGACCCAAAGAGTGAGCAGCAGCAAGATTTATTGCAAGGAGCGAAAGAACAGAGCTTACACAGTGTGGAAGGGGACCCCAGCGGGTTGCCACTGCCAGCCGGGGCAGCCTGCTTTTATTCCCTTATCTGGCCCCACCCACATCCTGCTGATTGGTCTATTTTACAGAGAGCTGATTGGTCCATTTTACAGAGAGCTGATTGGTCCATTTTGACAGAGTGCTGATGATTGGTGCGTTTTACTTCATATCATTCAAATCTGCTGTCCTGTCACTCCCCAAAGAGGCCTTCCCTGAATTCCCAATACAAATATCACATACACACATGATCACTCCACCTCTCCTTACCAGGATTATTTTATTTGTGTATTGTTTTCTAGCTCTGCCACGAGAATATAAGCCCCATCAGGCATAGGACTTTATCTTCTTCATAGTTGTATTTCTAGCTCTTAAAAGAAGGCACTCAATATTACTGAATGAAATTTGAATGAATGAACTCTTCTTCCTGGAACTGAGGAGTATTGGTCGGATGCTGCCCAGGAGCCAAGAGCTTTAAGCTAGAAGCTAAGGGAGCCGTGCCTCTGACTCCCTCCAGGACCCCATACTGGAGGCCCCATGGGGAAACAGTCAATAAACTGGGTCTTATCTGGACTTTATGGTGTTTCATTATAGAATGGGAACACTGGATCATGAGAAGTCACACAAGGGGCAGGGTGTCACAGCATCTCCATTAAGCAGCCATCTCTAATGGATGCTGTGGGATGATGCCCAGATCCCCCTTTAGGACAAACACACTCACTCATCCCTCCAGCCCCTGGAAATGTTGGTGGCTGATGACTCCCAGCTGAGTTGCTCTCCTGGAATTGCCCTCCACTGAAAAGTAGCGTCATCCACTATCCCTCCTCCCACTTCCCTGGAGGACAGCTGCATCCAATGACTGGTCAGTGCAAGGTTCCAAAGGGCTGACTCTCCAGCCTCAATTCAGGACCGTGCCGAAGGGCCGCCTCCACTCCAGGGCTCCCCATGGGGAGCAGCTGAAGCTCTTTTGCAGTTTTGTCATATCTCAACTCCTTCCTCTGCCCAGTCATGCTTCCTTTACCAGAAATTGATCATGGAGGCACTTCCCGATAAACTTTGTGCATTCGGAGATTCATCTCAGAGCTGTGTGCAGGGAACCCAACCCAAGGCACCATAAGTACTCAAGCCTTCTATCCTTTATCTGGACAGCAACAATGAGGAGAAAGCTCTTCCTTACACTGACCTGAAATATGCCTTCCTAATGGTGTCCTCTCATTTATAGCCATCAGTTCTTTCCCTCAGGGACACACAAAACAAGTCAAATCCCTTCACCCCCAGTAGACTCTCAGATATTTAAAACTGGTCACCGTGTCTCCTGAGAGCCATCTGCTGCCCTCTCCAATCTAATCAACTTCCCTTTCTTCAACTTTCTAACGTGGAACATCTACATTTTCCTGCTTGCTTTTGCAAAATCTCCATGCCCCTATTGAAGTGCATCAATTACAAAAAGAGAAAACATGCCCTATGTTTATGTGACACCCCTTTATGTCACCACCACAACCACCCATCGGGGTTACCTTGATATTACAGGCAAGGACCGCTTGGGTTTGGACACACTTGGAATTATTCTTCCATTTTGGTCACTTCTCCTGAAACTTGAGTTCTTTCCTTTGGAAAAGAGCACGTGTAAGAAGACCATTTCCCCAACCTGGGCACAATCACTGATTATTCTTTTCATCAGAGACTTTGCTCTTTTGTTCTAAACTACAGTTTTTGACCAAAATGAATCTAGCTCTTCTGTCACCCCACAGGGGTAATAGCTAAGAATCTTGCTGGTAGCAGAGACAAGTTTTCCTTTCTATAACTGACTTCGGTCAAGTTGCAAATTGAATGGATATTGCTCTGTTGGGGGGCTAAGAACACACTGTAAAATAGGCTGTTGTCTTTAAGAGGGAGAAAAAAATCTCTTATTAATGGGCAAGACACATGTTACTATGACTACAGTTTTTAAAAGATTATGAGCAAGCCAAATGTCTTCTATTATTCATAAAGAAAAGATTATGTTTTGCCATCACCCAATGATGTACCCTGCATCAAGATACACTGCCTTTTATCTGAATGTGTGGAAGAGAACAGCAGTTCGATGTATTTTGTCAGCATCGTTAGCTTCTCCGGAGAGAATATTGGAACACTGTTGATGACGGAGCATCCATTACGCTGCAGACAACTTCTTCTGAAGCACTGATTTTCTCAGTGTTGTGCAATCTAACTTGTGGATCCGCACTGCACAGCAGCTCCTCAGTAATGCGATAATCAGCTGTAAGCGTCCTGCTTCAGCTAAAACAACAGGCTTGGAGAGGCACCCATCTCTGAGTAGATTTACACACTAGAATCAGAAGGGTTTTTGACTAGCTCAGGCTCCAAACAGAAGTGTAGTGGGGAGATGGGAAAGGAGAAGCTTTCAGAGTGTGGAGAGCTGATTCGGAGGCACGTAGCCTGGAGAAGATGAGAGGGGTGACCTCCTGAGGAAGGAGGCAGGGCTCAGAGCCAGTTGGGGCTGACACTGTGGGGAAAACGTGGAGGGCAGCATCTAAACCCTCATGTCAGAGACCAGGGCTGCGGAGACCATGGTACTGACTGAACAAACAGCCTCCTCAGCCTGTCATGCATCCGGCCCTATGCTAAGTCCTGGGGTTACAGCGATGGGGAGCACAGGGGCCAACCTTGCCCTTGGGGAGTTCACAGCTACGTACCCAGTATTATAAAATCCTTTCTGCAGAGTCTGGAAAGCTCTCTAGAAACGCTGTATGGAACGTGTCCAGGTGAGAGGTGGCTAACAGAGATGTAAGGCAGGGATGGCAAGCTGGTGGCCTCAGGCTAGAAGCAATCTGGCTTGACTGGCCTGCTTAAAGGTTTTAAAATCAGGAGACTTTATATAAAAACTCAGCCTTGTCTTGAAAAAGATGATCGATCCACATCGAGTCTACAGTCCAAGGAGGCAAGAATTATCTGGGGCCAGGTAACAGCAGCCCCCATGGATGGACACAGGGTCTTCCACACCCACTACATCCAACTCTGACTTTACTCCATAAGCATCTGAATCTGGAGACTTCTGGAGTCTTTTTTACAGGGAAGAAGCGTTTAGATCGGGTGTTGAAGGGTGAGTAGGAGTTCTCCAGGTTGAGAGGTTAAGAGGTGAGGAAAAAAGAAAATGTGGCCAGACAAGAAGAGCTACACCTGCAAAAGCACATGGACATGAAACAGCCCCGAGTGTTTGAGTCCAGCCTCAGGGTGGCTTGAGAATGGTTGCATGGTGTCTGGTCTGGCTCCTCTGATAGGTGTCTGGTCTGGCTCCTCTGATAGGCTGAAGTAAAGTGGTTGGGATGGGAGGAGTGGGTCAGTGTAAGAATACAACGTTAGGGGTGGGGCGCGGTGG
The DNA here is from genome assembly GCF_007565055.1 of Rhinopithecus roxellana. Lineage (NCBI taxonomy): Eukaryota > Metazoa > Chordata > Mammalia > Primates > Cercopithecidae > Rhinopithecus > Rhinopithecus roxellana. The sequence goes on from NC_044567.1 coordinate 45,184,617, forward strand.
CTCACACCTGTAATTCCAGCACTTTAGGAGGCTGAGGCAGGTGGATCATTTGAGGTCAGGAGTTCGAGACCAGCCTGACCAACATGGTGAAACCCCATTTCTACTAAAAATACAAAAATTAACCGGGAATGGTGGTGCATGCCTGTAATCCCAGCTACTCGGGAGGCTGAGGCAGAGAACTGCTTGAACCTGGGAGGCAGAGACTGCAGTGAGCCGAAATAGCACCACTGCACTCCAGCCTGGGCAACAGAGTGAGACCCTGTCTCAGAAAAAAAGAATACACAGTTAGGAAGATTGTGGCTAAAGTAAACTCAAGAAAAGGAGCTGTGGAGGAGGGGCAGGCCTCCCTGAGTCTGAAACTGGACGGTAGGCATAGGCCCAAGGCAGGTCTAGTACTCCAGCTACTACTGCTGTGTAACAACCCCTGAAACTTAGTGTCAACCATTTTATTCTGCTCATGGACTCTACGAGTCAAGAATTCAGACAGGGCACAGCAGGGACAATCTGACGCTTCTCTCAATGTCTGGGGCTTCAGCTGGGAAGATGTGTCAGTTGAGGGTAACTCAATGGCTGGGGGCTAGGAACAACTGGAGGTGTCTTTACTCCCATGTCCAGTGGCTGAAGCTGGCTGTCAGCCGGAACTCGGCTGGGCTGTTGGCCAGAATACTCACAAGTGGCCTCTCCATATGGTGTCTGCATGTGGCCTCACATGGGCTTCCTCATAGCATGGTGACTAGCTTCCAAGAGTGAGCATCTCAAGACAGCAGGACAGAACTGCATGGCATATTGATGATCAAGCCTTGGAAATGACATAGCATCACTTCAGCCATACTCTATCAGTCACAACAGTCATGGAGGTCTTCCCAGGTTCAAGGGGAAAGAACATAGATCCCACAGGGGAGGAATGTCAAGGATGCAATGTAAGATGATCATGAAAGGCTGGGTCTGGTAGCTCACTCCTATAATCCCAGCACTTTGGGAGGCCAAGGCAGGAGGACTGCTTGAGCCCAGGAGTTCTAGACCAGCTTGGGCAACATGACCTGATCTCTACAAAAAAAAAAAAAAAAAAAAAAAATCAAGAAAATTAGCCTGATGTAGTGGTGCACTCCTATAGTTGCAGCTACTTTGGAGGCTGAGGTGGGAAAATTACTTGAGGCTGGGAGGTTGAGGCTGCAGTGAACTGAGATTGCACCACTGCACTCCAGCCTGGGCAACAGAATGATACCCTGTTAAAAAAGAAGAAAGGAAAGAGAGAAAGAGAAAGAGAGCGAGAGAAGAAAGGAGGGAAGGAAGGAAGGAAGGAAGGAAGGAAGGAAGGAAGGAGGGAAGGAAGGGAGAGAGAGAGAAAGGAAGGAAGGAAGGAAGGAAGGAAGGAAGGAAGGAGAGAGAGAGAGAGAGAGAGAGAGAGAGAGAAGAAAGAAGAAAGAAAGAAAGAAAGAAAGAAAGAAAGAAAGAAAGAAAGAAAGAAAGAAAGAAAGAAAGAAAGAAGAAAGAAAATAAAAGGAGAGAAAGAAAGAAAATGAAAGAAGGAGAGAAAGAAAGAAAATGAAAGAAGGAGAGAAGGAGAGACTGGATTCATTCAACTTTTTTCCCCAAGAAAACTGGATATATAAGCCTAGGATTAGGGAAGATGTCTGAGTTTGAAGCAGAAATCTCGAAGTTCTCCATAAGTACATGTTGTTTTAGGACACCGGGAAGGATGACATCATCAAGAGTGTGAGCAGGTCGGGCGCGGTGGTGCACGCCTATAATCCCAGCACTTTGGGAGGCCGAGGAGGGCAGATCACGAGGTCAGGAGATCGAAACCATCCTGGCTAACACGGTGAAACCCTGTCACTACTAAAAATACAAAAAATTAGCCAGGCGTGGTGGTGGGTGCCTATAGTCCCAGCTACTCGGGGGGCTGAGGCAGGAGAATGGCGGGAACCCGGGAGGCAGAGCTTGCAGTGAGTCGTGATCGCGCCACTGCACTCCAGCCTGGGTGACAGAGCAAGACTCTGTCTCAAAAAAAAAAAAAAAAAAGAGTGTGAGCATAGGCAGGGAAATAAAGAGGAGGAACAGGGACTAAGCCCTGGGGCACCCCAACATTTCAAAGTCTGGGAGATGAAGAGGAGCCAACAAAGGAGATGAAGACAGGTCCGTTGGTGAGATATGAGGATATATAGATGAGTGTATATCCTGAATACCAAGAGGAAAAAGTGTCTCAAGGAGGGAAGAATAATCAAACCATGTTCATTGCGGCTGCTGGAGCCTTTGCATTTGATTATGATCGGGTCTGAGCTATGTATTAGGAAAAAAATCTGGAAGTAGTAAGTAGGACAATTCGGAGACAAAGCAAAGATGGAAGCAAATCAATGATGGCCAAATATAAACCCTACATCTCGATCCTTAGGGAGTCGAAGGAAGACTGCACAGGGTTGCCCACAAAGCCTTCCTAAGACAGTTGAATCCAGAATCAGAAATGAGAGGAAGTGATGAGCACAGCCTTGGAGAGCAGCTGGGGAGCCTGCCTTGCAGGTGAAACAGCTTGGCAAAGGCTTGCAGTCTGCAGTGATGAGGGGCCGCTGAGTCCAGGGGCAAGTCTGACCCCGTGTGAGTACCCAAGGGCTTCTTTGCTGTTCCTCAGCCCAAGATTAACCTATAAACACACAGGGTTTATTGAGGGCAAGAATTATCAGAAAAGAAACAGTAAGGATTGAGTAAGCCACTCACCACTGCTGAAGAAATAGCTACCTTCATATACAAAGTGCACGTCATCGTTGCAACCCTAGGAGGATCCTGGAGAAATAAAACTCTTGAAAACTAACACATAAAAACAGTTTTTTAAAAGGACCATGGCAACTTCCTTATGGCCTCTGTTTGGCCCCAACTCATTCTTGATAAGCATTCTTTCCTCTGCCCTCTACATTTGTCAAAAAGCCTTTTTCAAAAAACAAAAAGTTAAAGCCTATGGGTAGACTTCCGTGCTGAGTTTCCTGAAGGAAGGGTTAAATGAGCCTCACTTCCTTGTCTTCTGCTACCTGGTTTTTATACTGTGCACACGGCAAGGACCCTGTTCCTCCTTTGATGCCTCCTCTTTCTTCCTGTAATTGATTTGGTTCTTATAGTGTTTGCTCTGTGACCTGTGAGGAAGATACAGTCTTCTGGACAATCAAGCCTGGGATTTTGCTGCTGCAGGTTCCCCTGGAAATGCAGTTTTATGTCATTGTTAAAGTAAGAGTGGTGTGATATCTGTGTGTCCAGGGATGTCACACTGGCTGCTGGTGATGTTGGCTGATGTTTCAACCCTTGTCTGGGTGTTTGGCATCATAGACATCATCAAGGTGACTTGGACATTGGAGATTTGACATTTCCATACTGAGTAGCAAGACCTAGTTTAATAATATTCTTTGCAGCTTATTAATATATATTTTCAGTATATTAAGTGTATGTTTGCATACATATATAAATGCATATATAACTAGTAAAAATATTACTATATTTTTACTAGGTTTTCTCTCTTGGTGTGTGCCACAGAATGGTTGTAGGTTCTGGAGGGAGTGAGATCAGAGGTTCAAGCCTTAGCTCTGCCATTTACTAGCCTCAATTTGCTCCACTGCAAAATGAGAGCAATATGACTTCTTTGTAGGATTAATGAGAATGTATGCAAGGCATCTGCACATATCAGAGGTCTAATAATTGAAAGTTGTTATTATTGTAATCATTACTTCTTCCCCCAAAACTTACTCCCTCATCTTACTCCCTCTCCTTAATGTGTTCGTTTATACTTTTATTCCTTAGAAAGGGAGCACTGTCTTCTTTTAACTGCGAATGGCATCCCCCATCATTTGTGTTTAAAGGAGTTTCTCAAGGCAGCTGGTATGTAGGTGGGGAATTTCCAGAAACTGTGAGGTCCCGGGACAGGGAAACCACATCCACAACTCAGTCTTGCATTCATCAGAATCCAACCAGAAACCAGGTTTCTACCACCAGATTATTTAAGGCAAAGGGACTTGAATGCAATGAATTGGTTATACGATTGATGAAAAAGTTCAGAAGCCCAGCAGGACAGTAAAGCAACCAAATGTGAGCAACAGCAAGAAGCCACTACCCTCTCCAGGCCATGGGACAGAGAAAGGAAGCCCAGGAGGGGCGCAGGGTCACCCTGAGGAAGCTGCAACTATAAAGGAGGTATAGCAGCTCCTGGAGACTCCACCCAAAGCAGACAAGGAGGGAGAAATATCCTGGTTTCTCCCTTCTTCCCAGTACCTCCATCTTCCACCAGAGCCTCCCACTGGCTGCTATTGACAGAAGGCTGGGAATGCTGTCTGCAGAAGTCAGCCCCCTTCCATACAGAGCAGGGCACAGAAAGCTGGGGAATGGATCTCAGAGCCAACAGACCCAGAACCCATGCAGTCTTCTAAATCTTACATTCATTTCTTGGCTAGCCAAAGTCATCAGATATCGATACTGGGCCTGGGATGAGCAGGGGGAATGAATCTCTTGCCTCAAGGAGCAAATGTAAAACCAGACATAGCACGCCCTGCAGAACTTCTCCCCAGGGAAAATGCCCTCATTCAACACCTCTGTTTTTAGTACTCAAACTTCACAGAACATCAAGTATCTCTCAGTACAATATTTGTGGTTGATATTTGCATAAGAAAAAATATTTGTCCCAAAAATAAAAATTCAATACCAAATTTGTAACAAAACACTCGACAGGACAGCTAACTATACCAGCCTCCTATAGTCTTCCCACCTCGTCGTTCTCCTCCTCCCTAATCAATCTTTTCAAAACTCAGATTTGATCATTTACTTCCTCCCTGAAATGATTTGATTATTTTGAGGAAAAATAGTAAAATTTCCCAACATGGCCCTGGACAAATGGCCATTACCACACCTCCCATCTCGCCCTGGGCTGCACTCCCCTGGTGAGCATTCCAGACACATCAGCTGCCTCTCATTCTGTGAACTTAATGTTTCTCTCACTCTCTCTCTCTCTTTGCTTTCACCAAGTCCACTCCTCTTCTTCTAGATCTGAGAAGTCTTCCTTGCCTCCCTGACTAGTTTCAATCTCCCATTACAGGTTTTCACGGCACTGTGTACCTCTCCTTTACAGCAACTTTCTCCATTGCAGTTTGGTATTTGTCTGTGTTAATGTCTACCTCCTAGATAGTAAGCTCCCTCAGGGTAGGAACTGTTTCTGTTTTTCTTGTCATTGCACTTTCAGCACCAAGTATGGTGGCTGCATCATGACAGGCGTTTAGTAAATATCTGTTGTTTGGATGAAAAGATGGGTAGATAGACAGATAGGAGGGCAGATGGATAAATAGGTAGGTGAGTAGATGAATAGATAGATGAGTGGCAGGTGTGTAGATGCATCAGTAGGTGGGTGCATGGATATACATAGGTGGAAGATAGATGGGTAAAGGGCAGATACATGGGTATGTGGGTGTATGGACGGGGGATGTGTGGATGTATGGATAATGCAAGGGTGGATAGGTGGGTGAAGAGTGGATATTTGGGTAGGTGAGTGGATGGATAGGTAGGTGAGTAAATAGGTAAGTAGAGAGTGATGAATAGATCGGTAGGTGTGTGGATGGATGGATATGTGAATGGATGAATGGGTAGGTGGGTGGATGAAGGGGTAGGTGGGTAGATGGAATAGGAAGATGAGCGGAGGATGGATAGATGGGTAAGCAGGTAGATGGACAGATACATGGGTAGACGGATGGATATGTGAGTGGATGGATGGGTAGGTGGCTGAATGGACAGATATGTGAGTAGATGGATGGATATGTGGGTAGACGGATATGTGGGTGGATAGATGGGTAGGTAGCTGAATGGATAGATATGTGAGTAGATGGATGGATATGTGGGTAGATGGATAGGTGGGTGGATGGATGGGTAGGTGGGTAGATGGGATAGATAGGTGAGTGGAGGATGGATAGATGGGTAAGTGGGCAGATGGACAGATATGTGACTAGATAGATGGATGAGCATGTGGATAGACGGATGGGTGGGTGGGTGGATGGATAGATAGGTAAGTAGAGAGTGATGGATAGATGGTTAGGTGGGTGGATGGATAGATATGTGAATAGATGAATGGATATGTGGGTGGATGAATGGGTACGTGGGTGGATGGTTGGGTAGGTGGGCGGATGGTTGAGTGGAGAGAAGAAAGTGGATGAAGGTGACATGATAGCTCCCACATGTAATTTTGGGTTACCAGTCTTCGTGACAGTCAACTCTTCCCCCAGACTGTGCCCTTTCTGGCAAAAACTTTATCTTCTCTCTTCTCAGCAGAGCAAGACCAGAGCTGAGCACCAAGCATGGTTTGGAAACCTTGGTTGGCATAGCAAGTTCAGCCTTGGTTTTGCAGAAGATGTCCTGTGGTTGCTGCCTTGGGGCTGCTCGCAATCAGTGGAGGGGACAGATGATAAACACAGGAGGACTATGCCATGTGGTCAGGGAGATGTCAGGGGAAGCTTCAGGGTCGAGAAAGCCCAGAAAAAGGGGAAATGCTGACTTCCTAGAATAGTTACAGGAAGCTCCTCAGGCTTAAGCTGGGTCTTGAAGGATGAGTAAGACTGTATCTAGGGATTTTTTATTGTTTTGAGAAATTATTCTGGACCTCACATTTGTCTAAGTTCTTTACAAGAACTATCTCATTTGCTCTTCATGACCGCCCTAATAGGGAGCTTCCATTATATCTTTTCCACCGATGAAGAAACTGAGATGCAGAGGGAGAAGTTAAATAATTTGCCCTGAATCACACAGCTGGTGAATAATGGTACCAGGATGTAGAACCGAGGTGGCCCGGTTTTGTTTGTCATTTGTTGTTTGTGTGTGTGTTTTTAGACAGGGTCTTGCTCCATCACCCAGGCTGGGGTGCAGTTGTATGATCATGGCTCACTGCAGCCTCCACCTCCCAGATTCAGATGATTCTCCCACCTCAGCCTCCTGAGCTGGAACTACAGGTGCACACCAGCACACCCAGCTAATTTTTGTATTTTTTGTAGAGACAGGGTTTTACTATATTGCCCAGTCTGGTCTCAAACTCTTGGTCTCAAGTGATCTGCCCACCTCAACCCCCCAAGTGTTGGGATTACAGGTGTGAGCCACCGCGCCCTGCCTGGTCCGGTTTTAAGATCTTGTTCTTCACTAGCGCCCTACACCACCTAGATAGGAGAAGTGGTATCCCAGGTAAAGAGGACATGATTGCATCAGCACCATGTGAATGCATAGTGAAGCCAGACTCAAAGTCTGCCCTTTCCCAAAACTAGATCTTGAAAATATGACTGACTCACTTGCTTCTACTAAAGCCAGGAACGTGAAATTATAATAAATTCTGGCCTGGGTAAAAATAAAATATTTAAACTTAAAATAATGTTGTGAGTGTTGATACGTCTACTTTTCTGTTTTGCAATACTTAAACTAACCCTTTAAAAACACATAAAAACACACTTGTAAGGATGCACCTTTTCCCCTTGCCTCAGGCTCCAAATAACACTGCACAGCACTCTAAGAGCCTGTCCTTACATGAAATTCTGATATTATGTTAGTTGTGGGGTTTTGGCACTCATTTCGATTTTTTAAAATATTGATTTAAAATTTTAGTTACAAGTTTTTGACACCTGTGGCAAGGGCCTTCTTTGTTTGCCCCAGACCTGAGGCAAAGAGCTATGACAGCCCCCTGCACTAGCTGGAGTCAGGGGTGGACGTGGAAAAACCAGATGAAAGGACCCTAATGAGGAGACTTTGGGCAGGACACAGGAAGCTTTCTAGGCCGTGATGAGGAGCTTAGATTTATCCTGTGGGTAGTGGGGAGCAATGAAGTATTTTAAGGAAGAAAGGGGCGGGGTCAGACTTGTGTCTTAGAAACATCACCGCACCCTGCCTGCTGGACCATTAAGAAGGCTGATGCACAGGCCAGGTGAAAAAGGACAAGGCCTAATCTAGGGCAGGGGCCGTGCAGATGAAGGTCGGGGTCATGGGGTGGCTGGCATCGTCAGAGCCCCCAGGCTGAGCAGCAGGAAGCTGAGTCTGGGAAGACTCTGGGAACCACCCTGAAAATGTTTGGTTCTGTGTCCTCACCTAAACCTCACCTTGAATTGTAATAATACCCACATGTCAAGGACGGGACCAGGTGAAGATAATTGAGTCATTGGGGGTGGTTTCCGCGTACTGTTACATGTCTCGCGATAGTGAGGGAGTTCCCACGAGATCTGATGATTTTATAAGGGGCTTCCCCCTTGCTCAGCACTTCGCGCTGCTACCGTCAGGGGAAGGACTCGTTTGCTTCACCTCCTGCCGTGATTGTCAGCTTCCCGAGGCCTCCTCAGCCATGCTGAACTGTGAGTCAATTAAACCTCTTTCCTTTATAAATTACCCAGTATGGGGCAGTTCTTTATAGCAGTGTGATAACAGACTAATACGCAGCCGGAGTCTGGGAGCTTACGCTGTGGCTGCCATCATGGCCGGCGTCATCGGGCGTGGGGGGGGCCAGGAAGGCAGGTGAGTTCACCCACACGGGAAAAAAAAAATGCTTCTTCTGCAGCCCTTCTTCCCTGTTACCTAGAGTGAGGTTCAGCGAGAAGACTGTAACAGACAACACCTGAAATCAGACGTGTAGTCTTCTAAATTGTGTGGGACCCTCAAAGGAGGGCTGGTTACGAACTAGAGGGCATAAGAGACAAGTAAACAATAGACCCTTCATTTTCGATTTCCCGTCCCTGGCGTCAAGCGACACACTTTTCATTCCCAAGGACTTCCAGGGATCCAAAGTCCTCCCCTGCCTTGATTTTGCGAAGCCCATGATCTTACATGGAAACCTATGAAATAAACAGTGTTGCCAAAAGCAACATCCAAGACATCAACGCATTTTTCAGCCTTCAGTAAATCTGCTCCTCGCACACACACACACACACACACAAACTTAAAAACAAATGTTCGTATCATATTTATTTATTATAGGCAAAAACTGGAGACAACCCAAATGTCCATCAACAGGTGAATAGAGGAACAAATTGTGGTATGTTTATACAATGAAACATGACTCAGCAACAAAATAGTACAAACACCACATGCACAGTGTGTGCACACCATGAATGAATCTCAAAAGTGTTATGCTGAGGGAAAGAACTAGATGCAAAAGATACGTACCGTATGACCTCATTTAAGAATTCAAGGACAGACAAAACTAATCTATGGTGATAGATTTCAGAGCATGGTTACCTGGGGGAGATGGGAGAGCGTGAGACAAAATATTGGCTGAAAGGAGTATGAGGGAGTATCCTGAAGTGATGGAAATATTCCATGTATTGATTTGAGTGGTAGTCACGCTGTTATATACATGTTAAAAATTCATCGACCTGTACGCTTAAGATTTGTGCATTTTACTGTATATAAATTATGCTTCAATTTAAAAATATATAAAAACAAATAATTTGTAAAAGAGGAAGTGATTGATGTGTGTATGTGTGTGTATAAATCTATGTAATGATGATAAAATGCAAGTTTCGGCTGTAACCTATTGCTATAAATCAACACTGTCCAATAGAATTTTCTTTGGTGATATAAACGTTCTGTATCTGCACTGTCCAGTATGGTAGGAACTAGCCACATGCAGCTATTGAGTACTTGAAATAGCACGTGAGTAGCTAATGCAACCGAGGAACTAAATTTGTTGCTTCATTTTAATTAATTTAAATTTACATTTCAATAGCCACAAGTGGCCAATGGCTACCATTTGGGACATTACAGCATAGATTTAGTAAGATGCCAAACCAAGATGTTTAAATTTTCCACTTTGAGCCAAGCGTGAAGACCTTCAACAGGACCACTCAGAAAGTCTGATATGTTCAGGGACAGGGTTAATGCTTTGGAGACAGGAGTTTTTTTTTTTAGAAGTTCTGTTCCCTAATCATCCTGTTTCTTCTGCAACCAATGTCCCATTTACCTTACTTTGTCTCTTGATTAATTCAGATTCTCCTCAAGTGTTTGAGGATCCTTGGTCATTCATTCAGGTTTATGAATGAACTGTTCTGACCAGGAGCTGTCTATCCAAGGGTGGGGCTGGCCACTGGTGGGCTTCAAGCCACATGAATGATCAGAAAGTCAAAATTATACCAGACCTTCCCCCCTCAAATGCCAGAAGGCAGAGGACCTTACTCTCAGACCCCAGCTCACACTCACTACCCAAATTCTTCCCAGACATTTATGGAATTTCTTAAGAAATAATCATTCTCTTTTGTCCTGGGGGTAAATTCCAGACTGTTATCTAGTCTGCATTTTGGGAAAGAGAGTGAGGGTTGTGAAGATCAACTGTTTTTTGTACACATCTTCAATTATTCCTCCTGTTTTCAGCCTCACTCTCTCATCCTAGGCCAGCCTGAAGTACCTGTCATCTCTATGTCTGCGGCCTTCTCTGGGCTCCACTAAGCTTGTCCCCTTTGCATGTATTCCAAGCCGAGAGTTTCTCCACTCTGCTTTCCAACCAGCGTGTTTCTTCATACACTTCTTCCCTTCCGGAAATCTGTTAAAATGCCTCATTCACTGCCCCTCCCCATTGTCTTCCTTGTTAGAGGACTATACTATTGTTTTCCTTTACTGTCATTTTAGTGGAAGGAGGGGATATAATGTGCTCAGTGCAGCATCTTGAATAGGAAGTCCTCCAGGAGTATCTTTAAACTCTCATGGACACAGGTCTCCAATCTCTGCTACCTCCTGAAGAAAATTCTCAAGGTCTCCTCATTATCATATACCCTTGAGTTGCATTCCTCGTTTGGGGTGGGGTGAAGGGAATAGGATCTGTAAGACCAGGGTGGAGCAGAAGTGATGAGCAGCACAGCTCAGTATTAGAAAGGATGGGAACTTCCACTCCCACCCAAGATGAACTAGTAAAAGGATGCCTAAGGACCCAAAACCACTTTAGGGAATAGGCAGTGGTAGGGGGGCCTGAACTCACTCTTGGTTAGACCCCTGAGTAGCCTTCCCAAAGGGCTTAGGGAGGGAATAATGTCCTGAGCCCCCAGGAAGCCAGGCACCATGACAGTGAGATGAAGAATTAGAACCACAAGTAGTGGGAGCCATCCCATGCCCCTGGTAGGCTGAGCACCACCAGGTTAACTGCTAAGGGAGGGAGCAGGCTGACAGAGGCCCACGGGCTGGCACTTGCGTGTGCTGAGCAGGAATCTATTTCAGAAGGCGGAACACTGCTTGAAGAACACAGCACCCTCTAATAGGTGGCTATGTTTGAAAGTAAAGAACTTGTCATTTTTGACACAGAGAAAAAGGCAGCTGTGCAGCTGGAATATGATTAATTCCCAATCAAGGTCTGTCTGTACTGATCAAAAGACAACCAGATAGAGAATTGAAGAAAACAACAAAAAGTTTGAGGATGATCCACTTAGAGGAAAGGCCTCTGTTGTCCTTTAATACGCACACTCATTGACCTCTTTCAATATTACAGAGAGTTGCACATGTGTAGAATTGATTATTTATTGTTTGAATATACAGGTTGAACTCCAGTGCATTTCACAGTCCTTGGGTAGACCTGGAGATGAAGTAGTCCATCATCAAGCAAGGGGGTTGTCAGGTTTTAAAAGCCTTGTACTATGCAGGGGTCGTATTCAGAATAGTTAACTAGTGTAGGCATAGGCTCACTGACCAGTCAGAATAAACATTGACCTTAATAACCCATCCAGTCAAACCAGTACTGACAGTCAGCCTGCATACATGCGCACATAGCTTCTGCAAAGTGAAATGAGTTCTGCTGGGCTGCACTACCTGGCTGCTTGGCCGAGCCTGGAATCTTCAACCTGTGTTGTTTGCTACTTTACTCTGGATGTCTGTATTGGAGGAGTCTCTGGGAAAATTCCCTTTGGAGCCTGGGCTCCCCTTATGTCTGCCACTTTCTCCCTTAGTCACATAACTATCCTCAAATTAGCAAGATGCCTATATGCCTTAAATTAAGAGCAGGCTGGTGCAGCATCAGGATGCACCAGTCTAAATTTAGACCCAGTGTTTTGCTGGCAATGAAAGAACATGTTTGGGTTTTAGTAATAGAATTTTAAAAGACTGGTAGATCACTTGAGCATGGGCCGCCCAGCTCCTGAGCACCTGGCTATTCTCAGTAACCTCTATAACTATACAGTCTTATGTATCAGGAGTTGCATTAAGAAACTAGTAACAGAAAATGGCAATAATTTATTGCTCTCTTATATACAAGAAGCTCTGAGATAAACAAAAGAAAATATTCTATAGTAAATTGGAGCCAGGATCTTCCATCTTTATGTTCTATCATCCTTAGAACATGGCTTTCATCCTCAAGGTCACTTCATGATGACTTTTGGGGCTCCAGTCGTGTCTGAATTCTAGGCAGAAAGCTAACAGGAGAGAAAAGGCCAGGCGTGGTGGCTCATACCTGTAATCCCAACACTTTGGAAGGCCAAGATAGGCGTATCACAAGGTCAGGAGATCAAGACCATCCTGGATAACATGGTGAAAACCCATCTCTACTAAAAATACAAAAACTTAGCCAGGCGTGGTGGTGGGCACCTGTAGTCCCAGCTACTTGGGAAACTGAAGCAGGAGAATCGTTTCAACCCAGGAGGCAGAGCTTGCAGTGAGCAGAGATTGTGCCACTGCACTCCAGCCTGGGTGACATAGCAAGACTCTGTCTCAAATAAAATAAAATAAAATAATTAAAATCAAAATTTAAAAAAAAAAAAAAAAGGAGAGAAAAGAGGAGGCAGAAGTCACATACCATTGCCTCCCCTTTGTTAAAGCATTTTCTCACAAGCTCTGCCCAACCACTTCTGCTCCCAACCTATTGGTCACCTCTAGCTGCAAGAGAAGCTGGAACACTTGGTCCTTTAGTTAGACCCATTGCCACATAAAATAGAATCAGGGTTCTGTCATGAACAAGAAAGAAGAGAATGGATATTAGGGAGGCAACTAGTATTCCTGGCTTCAGCCTATATAGGAAAGTCTCATGGCTCTCTCTCTCTCTCTCTGGGGTCATATGAAGAGACAAGAGATGCCCCCCAAAACCTGCCACTGCTGTTGCACCAGCTGAGGCCTCCTGCAAGAATCAGGAGCCAACCCTCCCCTGAGCAGACAAGGCTGACCCAGTTGCTCAGTGGCCCACAGGCAGCCAGAATGGAGCCTACCCTGCAGGGGACAGTGGGAAGCTATAAGCCTTTCAGCCTGGACCTTCCCCTCTGCTCCTCACTGGGTTGCAGGATGTGGCACCAAAGCTTGGAAACCTGAGCTCTCCATGAAGAGGTCACTCATACAAGAAAAGCAACTACTGTTCTCAGCACCGCTTTCAAAAAAGGAAAATTAGCCTAGAATCACACTGAGAAGACCTTAAAGAGACCACCTCAACTCAAGGGTGGGCGAGGAGGATCAGTACTAGAAGTCCAGAAAAACCATCAGCAGGGCTGGGAGTAGTTGGGTGTGAAATCCCAACTACTTCTCTTGGGATTTCACAAGTCCAGGGAATGAGGGCAATCCGAGTATATGGGTAACAGCACTGGAAATTCCTCCTGGGGAAGCTGGAGAGATGGTGAGGCAGGGGGTGGCCTCTGACCTCAAAGAAATGACATCCCAATGAACTCATATTGAAACCCAAATTAGAATGTGAGGAAGGAGGTTCAGATGCTGACCCCGGGGGAGATGGACTGAGGAGGGAGGTGTCCTTCCTGTTTGGGGGCTCAGAGAAGCCTGAGGGGGGTTAAGCTATTTTTCAAGCATGAGGATGATTGGGTTGTGGACGATTGGGCAGCATCCTTTGAAAAGTCAGTGTGACATGAGCAAAATTAGGAGAGGGGACCTTGACAGCTGGGGGCTTTGACTCTGTCCCTCCCTCTTCCTCCTGCTTTTCCTTGAGCCCATGAATTTCCTTGCTGCTTCCTAAGGTGGACAGGTGAAAGGTTTCTTCTGAGGCTAGCACTTCAGGCCCGAGTGATTGCTTCAGCAAGCAAGGACCACTCGTACTCCTCTGCCACAGCCCACACCCACTGCCTAGATTCTGTCCGCACAGCACTGGCACTCAGTGCAATTTTTTGGACAAATTAATGGGTGAACAAATACACAATTGAAAGGGGGCCAACAGAGCAGATGAACCTGCTCTTTGAGGGATGTTCTCCATGCAGAGAAACACCAGTCTACAAAATGGACTTGTTTCAGGTCCACCCAGGACTATGTCTCAAAGGGAAAAGTGACCCGTAAAATATGTTTGTGCAGTAAAACGAATGATCCTAGTGTCAATTATTTAGAAACAAGCCCCTAATGTGAACAATCACAAGTGAGGAAAAATCGATACACTTCTTCTCATTGTGTAGAAATGGAAAACAAGCTTCATTTTACTCCAGCCGCAGGGAGAAAAGAGCAAATTAATGATTCCTGTCAAGGGCTCCTGTGCTGTGTCTCTACCCAGGGCCTGGCTCAGGAAGGTACAAGTTAAATGGGTTTGAGGGTTCTGATCTCAGGCCCAAAATGCCCAAGTGAATCCAGGGTGCACGCATGTGCACACAACACACATAACAGACAGAGGTGTACATATGTGTTCTCATGTGACTTATGCGTGCACACCTATGTACACACATGCCTGCACATAGTCATACACATACATAGACACATCTGTCTACACACATGCTTGAACAAAGATGACATGTTGACTCACACAGGTGCACGTATGAACGTTGACACACGTGTGTGAGTACCTGAACACAGATGGCTGTACCACTCACTCACATAGATACTTACCTGTGGGTCTCAGGCACATCATGCTTGCTGAATTCAGTTACAGTGTTGTGTGGGGTGTGGCCAACTAATGAAGGAATAGATGAGGCTTGCAGCCCTCCCGGGAATCTGCTGACTTCTTCACCCCTATTTGGCCACCAAAAGGGCTTCCCTCACCCAAGACATGTAGACTTTTATGGAGAGATACACACTTAGAAAGTCATGTTGGACCAGGCACGTGGCTCACACCTGTAATCCCAGCCCTTTTTAAGGCCAAGGCAGGCTGATCACTTGAGGTCAGGAGTTCGAGACTAGCCCGGCCAGTGTGGTGAAACCCCGTCTCTACTAAAAATACAAAAGTTATCCAGGCATGGTGACACGTGCCTGTGATCCCAGCTACTCCAGAGGCTGAGGCGGGAGAATCACTTGAAGCCGGGAGGCGGAAGTTGTAGCGAGCTGAGATCGTGCCACTGCACTCCACCCTGGGCGACAGAGCGAGACTCCATCTCCAAATAAAAAGTCATGTTGTACAAACACATACAGCACACATTTAGGAATACTCATATTGGTTTCCTGTTGCTATTTATAACCAGCTACCACAAACTTTGTGACTTAAAACAACATACATTTGTCATCTTAGAGTTCTGGAGGTCAGAACTCCAAAATGAGACTACGAGGCTAAAATCACAGTGTCGGCAAGCCTGCGTTCCTTCTGAAAGCTCTAGGGGAGAATTCGTGACCTTGCCTTTTCCAGCTTCTGAAGGCTGTGTGCCTTTTTTGGCTCATGGCCCCTTCCTCTGTCTTCAAGGCCGGCAGCGTAGCAGTTCAAAGATCTCTCTGATCCTCTCTCTTCTATTTATAACAACCCTTGTGATTACATTGGGCCCACCCAGATCATCCAGCATAATCTCCCCTTCTGAAGGTCAGATGGTTAGCAATCTTAATTCCACCTGCAACCTTAATTCCTCTTTGTCATTTCCAGGGACTGGGATGGGGACATATTTGGAGGTCCATTATTCTGCCTACCACACTCACACACATTCACAGTAAAGAGAATGGCAACGTTTGCAGGCTGAGAGGCAGAAAAGCTTGCTGGTGAGAGTATGGGTTTTAGAGTCAGATCCATCACTGAGGGTTTTTTTTGTTGTTGCTTGTTTGTGTTTTTTGTTTTTTGTTTTGAGATGGAGTCTCCCCCTGTCGCCCAGGCTGGAGTGCAATGGTGCAATCTCAGCTCACTGTAACCTCCACCTCCCAGGTTCAGGTGATTCTCCTGCCTCAGCCTCCTGAGTAGCTGGGATCACAGGTGCCACCACACCCGGCTAATTTTTGTATTTTTAGTAGAGATGGGGTTTCACCATGTTGGCCAGGCTGGTCTCAAACTCCTGACCTCAGGTGATCTGCCCGCCTCAGCCTCCTACAGTGCTGGGATTGCAGGCGTGAGCCACCGCTGAGCTCTAACTTTGGCTCTGCCTCACATAGCTGTGTGACCTTGGGCCTATTTCAGAACCTCTCTACACCTCAGTTTCAGCATCTGTGAAATGGAAATAATCACATCTACATTCTGGGATTATTGTAAGGGTTAAATGAGATAGTGCATGGAAAGTGACTGGTAGAGTATCCATCAGTCAGCTTTGGCTGCAAAACAACCAAGAAAAATCCTACAGATGAAACCCCTAAATGTCATCTCCCAAGGCTGTATCGTAGTGGCCACACCTCCGGTTTGGTAAGACACTGTTTTCTTTTCCCACTGTGTAATTTCTGGCCTCTTTATAGTTCTTTGAAATTCTGCTTGCAAGCCGGCCAGTTCCTCCTTGAGCTTAATGCAATTAGCAGTAGTCAGCACATACTTTCAACATCCTGCCCCAGAATCTTTTCATCCAATTTGACAAATGCTTCAGGCACATTCTTTACTTTCCAGGCTATTCCAAGTGACAGCTGTGCCGAATGTTTTGCCATTACGTAACATGAGTGCCATTTTACTAGCCTCCTACATCCTACAACACTTCGCTCACCACCTGCCACCCGGTCTCAAAGCCAGTGCCATGTATTTCAGGTTTTATGAAAGCATTCCACTTCAGATACCAACTACTGTATCGGTCAGCTATTGCTGCGTGACAACCACAAGAGCTCAGTGTCAGACAACAACACATACTTCTCACTCATTTGCCTGTGGATTGGAGATTCAGGGGGAAGGAACGAGTGATAGACAACAATTTAATCTACCACACATAGCGAGGATTTAGTGATTTTTCGACAAATGTCCGCCATTGTTAGCTATGATGCCAACTCCTCATACAGTGACATTCCATAGTAAATATGCAGAATTGGCTTCTAATCCCAACTCCACCATTACCTCACCATGAAGCTTACAGAAGTCACTTAACCTCTCTAGGCCTTGGTTTCCTCACGTAAAAAGTGAGAAGGCTGAGTGCAGTGGCTCACACCTGTCATTCCAGCATTTTGGGAGGCCAAGGCCGGTGGATTTCTTGAGCCCAGGAGTTCAAGACCAGCCTGGGAAACATATCAAGACCTTGTCTCTACGAAAAATACAAAAATCAGCCGGGCATGGTGGCGTGCACCTGTAGTCCCAGCTACTAGGGAGGCTGAGGTGGGAGGATTGCTTGAGCCCGGTTGCAGTAAGCTGAGATTGTGCCACTGAACTCCAGCCTTGGCGACACAGCCAGACCCTGAATCAAAAACGAAAAACAAAAAAACTAAAAGTGAGGACAGTGGAACTAGAATGTCAGATATCTGATGTAACTTGCACTTTTCCCCCTCCAAAGTCTGTGGCAGACTCACAAGTAGATCAAGCTGCCTTTTCCTCTGAGCCTGAACTTGAACTCAGAATTAATCTCCAGGAGGGGCACCGTGTGGCCACCACTAAAATGATCTGAAGTTGGTTCACTTAATGAATGATTTCTGTATCCTGAACTAGAATTGCCTCACTTAGAGCAAGATGTAACATTGGCTATCGTCCAGCTCAACCTCCTTCTTCTGAAGATGCAGGAGTTTAGGCCCAGAGAAAGAAACAGCATGGCTGAGGGCACACAGCGAGTTAGTGGAAGGCCATGCCCAGAATCTGGGCTGGTACTCCTTTCACACCACACAGCTGGATAGAGGCCACTGGTTCTCAAATGCAGATCTTCCCGTTCCAGGAACGTCCTCTCCCTCTGCTCTCTCATAGACACAGAACTGGGGGAAATGATTCCACTGGGTGGAGGGAAAGGGAGCTCTTACCATAGCTTGGTAGGAGTAGAAAGCCCTATCAAAGGCGCAGCCCTCTGTGTGCGCTCTCTACGAAACTCTCTACGAAACATACCACTTCACTGGACATCTTTTCTGTAGTCTTTGAAACGATTATATCAACATAAGAAAGGAAGGAGGTTAACACACTACAAAAAGGCCAGAGAGAAGAGCAGATGAGAGCTCATACTGGACGGAGATAACCTGGGTTTGCATCTTGACTCCAACACTTACCAGCTCTATGATGTTGGGCAAGTCACATGTCACTTATCTCTCTGTGCCTCAGCTTCCTCACCTGTAGAGTGGAAATACCAATAGTAATTACCTCAGAATAGTTATGAGGAGGCTGATTAATATATATGTTCAATATATGTAAAATATACATATAGGACTTAGAAGAGTCTCTGGGACTTAGTAGAATTATATAAACATCAGTTGTTAGCTATTCCAGTTTTATTACCTTAGAGTTGTAGAAAATGCAGCAATTTGGAAAGCTCTGCTCCCCCCAGCCCTGCTCTCACCTGGCAGCATTCTGTCACCGACCAAATGAACCTGAAAGCCCCTCAGCCACCTCCAAGACATCATGACTTCACATAACTCATATGGACATAGGTGGTGAGAGACGCCGCTAAGGAAAACTTCTTTTTCCATTTGATGAGAAACTAGAACTCAATTTTCAAGAAAGTTCACTTGCTTTTAGGGCTGCTTTTAGCAGAAAGGAGCCACTGAGTGGAAAGTTTCAGGGCCCTTTCTATTGGTGTGTGTGACTCATTTAGATCAATGGTGATAAATGAGGGAAGGTCATGGGAGCTGGGGCAAGGCCGCAGGATTTGGTGAGGGGAATCAGAGCTCCATTGTTCGCAGTGGATTGCTGGAGGAAGTGCTGTTTTCTTGTGAGTCATTTACAATTAACTCCACCTAGGAGGAAAAACGGTGTGGGTATGAAAATGTTATACTACCCCTGTAATAATAAATCGTTAGCAGATGCTGTGGGCATGAAGATTGTTATTAATGACTTTGGGGAGAAAAAAGGTTTGTGGGAAATGTTTGATTCAAAGGGAGAACATGGTTCTTGCTCCACCCCGCCTGTTTGGTTGGCCACAGCACTGGGAGTTTATAGAATGGCATGAGAAGGAGAAAGCCATAGTGTGCAGAGGGACCTGTTCTGGCTCGTCCAAGCTGATGGGAGCTCTCCATCCAGATGTGGAGGCCTGGAGCTCTCCGTGCCCCTCCCGCAGGGAGTTTGCATCTGGGCTTCTCGCACTGCTTTAGGTCCTGAGTCCTTGGA
The DNA here is from genome assembly GCF_007565055.1 of Rhinopithecus roxellana. NCBI lineage: Eukaryota > Metazoa > Chordata > Mammalia > Primates > Cercopithecidae > Rhinopithecus > Rhinopithecus roxellana. The sequence continues at coordinate 45,203,878 of NC_044567.1, forward strand.
GGTCTGGGGCGTTCCTGCTCTTGTGCACACCTGAAGGGCCTCTGACTGGAAGTGTCACACTCCAGGAAGAGCCACAATTTGGTTCAGCACAGCCATCATTTTTGGGGTGCTCATTCTCTGCCAAATTCTCAACTCTCACCAGAGGGTTCCAAAAATTCAATCCTAAGAAGCAACAAAAACGTCTGACCCTCCCTCTCCCAGGAGTCTTCTAAGCCATCAAAGCTTGCAGCACATCCCACAAACATCTGCCTTTGCAGCCTCATCCTGCACTCTGCCGTCCTGCACCCCGCCGTCCTGCACCCCGTCGTCCTGCACCCCTCCGTCCTGCACCCCTCCGTCCTGCACCCCACAATCCTGCCCCCCCGCATGCCCCAGATAGTGCAGGGCTGAATCGCTCCGTGTTGGATGGCAAAGTGATGGGCGGAGCAGTGGTTAAGCATGGGCTTTGAGGTTAGCCCTGACCAGATTTGCCTGCGGCTTTGCCTCTTCTTAGTGGTTTTTGGCAAATGAGCTCACCTCACCTCTCAAATGGGCAAACAAATAATATGTATCCCCAAGTACTTTTTTTTTTTTTTTTTAAGACAGGGTCTCGTTCTTTCACCTAGACTGTAATGCAGTGGCATGATCATAGTTCACTGTAGCCGCAAACTCCTAGGCTTAAGCAATCCTCAACCTCAGCCTCCTGAGTAGCCAGGATCACAGACACATGTCACCATACCTGGCTAATCTTCTCTACCTTTTATAGAAACAGGGTATCCCCACGTTGCCCAGGCTGGTCTCTAACTCCTAGCCTCAAGTGATCTTCCTGTGTTGGCCACCCAAAGTACTAGGATTTCAGGGCTGAGCCACAGTGCCCAGCCCCCACGTAATTTTTGAGGATTAAATAAGATATAGAAAACACTTAGTCCAGGCCAGGTGCAGTGGCTCACACCTATAATCCCATCTCTTCGGGAGGCTGAGGCAGGCAGATCACCTGAAGTCAGGAGTTCGAGACCAGCCTGACCAACATGGTGAAACCCCATCTTTACTAAAAATACAAAATTAGACGGGCATGGTGGTGCATGCCTGTAATGCCAGCTACTCAGGAGGCTGAGACAGAAGAATCACTTGAACCCAGGAGGTGGAGGTTGCGGTGAGCTGAGATCACGCCATTACACTCCAGTCTGGGCAACAAGAGCAAAACTCCATCTCAAAAAAAAGAAAAGAAAACACTTCGTCCAATCCTGGGGAGTAGTAGTAAGCCCTCACATGTTTTCAATGGTGACGTGTCAGACCCCTCACTGTGAGAAGCTCCATGTCCAGGCTCTCCCCCTCCCGCCACCCTTCCCTTCGATGCACTGTTCCCTCCCTGAGGCAGCCTAGCCAGCACTTCAGAGTGTGAACTTTGGGCTCCACGGCCCCACCTTTAAGCCCTGGCTTCTCCACTCACTAAGTCTGCAAACACGAAGACGTGTCTTAGTCCTCCAGGCCATGGTTATGTCGTGTGTAGAATGGGGATAATAGTAGCACATGCCACATCTGTGCTGTTAGGAGGGCTGAGTGAGACAGTGGCAGTAAAGCACCAGGTACATGGGATGTGCCCCTCAGTGCTGGGTCTCAGAACTCTGCTAGATGCTGTGGACAGGAGGACTAGAGCAGGAATGAGGTCCGTGCCCCAGGAGCTCACAGTCCAGAACTCCATGCTGGCAAAGAGGCGTCTTGGTCCAGGCTCGCTCTGCTCAACATTGGGGTGAGTTGGGGCTACAAATCTCTGCACTTCAGCTCTCCTTTACCCCATTCCCCTCTCTCTCCTTCACTGCCATCGTCAGCCAAATCCTGTTTCCTTCACACCGGAGATCCACAGACAATTGGGCTTAAATCCACACTTTCTCACTGTGTGACCTTGACCTTGGGCACATTGCTTAACCTCTCTGAGCCCATTTTCTCACCTGCAACTGTAGGGACCAAATGAGACGGAGCAGGCAGCATGCCTAGTCCAGAGCCTGGCACTGTTTCCAAGTTGAACTGTTCCCTCCATCCTTACTTTCAGTCCTAAGTGCAACCCTCTCTCCCTCCCGTCTCTTCTCCAGATATATACTGTGCCCAAACACTTCTTCCAATACAGTTTGCCCTGTGGCTCCTGTTGTATTGGAATCTGAGTCTCCTGCGTTCCGCATCTTCTCTAGAACCACTGTTTCCCTTGCATCTTAGGGTAGAAACAGTGGCTCTCTCCCAACGTCAGCTCTTCTCACTGGGGTAAATTATTGTGTTTATGGCTCCGACTTTGTTCACTCTTTCTTTTTTTTTCTTTTTTTTTTTTTTTTAGACAGGGTCTCACTCTGTCACCCAGACTGGAGTGCACAGGCACAATCACAGCTCACTGCAGCCTCGACCTCCCAAGCTCAGGTGATCCTCCCACCTCAGCCTCCTTGGTAGCTAGGACTACAGGTGTCTGCCACCACACCCGGCTAATTTTTGTATTTTTTTTTTTTTTTTTTTAGAGATGGGATTTTTGCTATATTACCCAGTCTTATCTCAAACTCCTGGCCTCAAGTGATCTGCCCACCTCAGCTGCCCAAGTTCTGGGATTACAGGTGTGAGCCACCACACCCACCCCTTTCTTTTATCCATCCCCTTGAGTTATCTTCCCCCTACCTGATTCTATACTTGCTGTGTGACTTGCTTCAGCCAATGGGACAATAGCAGTGTGTGGCAAGAAGATACTTGGAAAGTGTGTGTGCCCTGGGGCTTATTCTGTCTTGTGGCTCTTGGAACCCTCAGACAATCAGAGGAAGAGAGGCTCCAGTCATCCCAGCCATCTCAGCAAAGATGTCATAAACCCCACAACCCCAGCTGACCCATGAGCTGACCAAAAATGCAGGAGCGATCAGGTCCAACAGAAGAACTGTCCTACTAAACACAGCCCAGATTGTTCACCTACAAAATCTGAACTTAATAAACAAATGATAGTTTAATCGACTAAAATTTAGGTGGTTTGTTACACAACAAAAACTAACTGAGGTCGAGAATGGTGGCTCACGCCTTAATCCTAGCACTTTGGGAGGCCAAGGTGGATGGATCACCTGAGGTTAGGAGTTTGAGACCAGCCTGGCCAACATGGTGAAACCCTGTCTCTACTAAAAATAGAAAACTCAGCCAGACATGGTGGCAGGCACCTATAATCCCAGCTACTTGGGAGGCTGAGGCAGGAGAATCACTTGAACCCAAGAGGTGGGGGCTGTAGTAAGCCGAGATCGTGCCACTGCACTCCAGCCTGGGTGTCAGAGCAAGAGTCCATCTCAAAAAAAAAAAAAAAGAAAGAAAGCTAACTGATACACCCATGCCTACCATGCCACACTCAGGTATTTTGGATGGCCTCTAATTAGTCTAATCCAATCTGGATAATCCCAGTCTCCTTGCCACAGGCTCTGAGATGAATAGAATTGAGCCAATCAGCACACGGAATCCACAAGCCACCAACTTCTTCAGGAAAGGGCATGGGATCCAATTCAAGCCAATGAAACTACAAAGAGGTTTGCTGGTAGATTCTGAGAATAAAGCTTCCTTTATTATGAAAAATCTTTCAGACAATCTCTCTTCCTCTGGATTTTATGTGTGGATGTGGAGCCAGAAACTGCTACCTCTTTTTTGCCTCCGTAAAGGAAGCAGTCTGAAGACAAAGACTAAGCAAAAAGAGAGTGGAGATGAGGGAATTGCAGAAAAAAAGGACACTGGAGCCTTTGGATTAAGCTAACCCTAAGACCATTTTACATATGGGCTTCACATCACATGAGCCAATAAATTTCCTTATTACTTAAACCAGTGTGAGTAAGGTTTTCTCCTATTTGCAGCCAAAGTCATCCCAGTTGCTGTGTCTCCTATCATAAAGTGAAGAATAAATGTCTATTAAATGAATACACTTCCCACAATAACTTCACTCTGCAAGCGCATCCCCCAACCTACCTGATGACAAATTGAGGGCCCTAGTCAAGGAGTGAGCACTTCACTCCCTCTGAGATAATGGATCTCTTCCCTGGGAATTTTTAAATGTGTGTCCTAGAAGATCTGTCTCTTTGGTGATTAAAGCTGTAAGACGTAAACCTCAGAACTGCATTGTGTCCTGCCACATGAAGAAAGCTATTCATGATGGAAAGGGCAAGTGAAACAAATGTCCAAGAAGCAAGATATGGACAGAGGAAAGGACAGACACAGAGAGAGAGAGAGAGAGAGAAACCAACCGATCTGTTGGCATTAAAATCCCTGGTTCCAACAGTTCTTGAGACCCAGTTGCTTCCCTGACTGCCCCATAGCTTGACTAATCTACCCTTCCTAGGATACTTGAAGCCAACAAATTATCCTTCTCTTGCTTAAGTGTTTTTAAGGTTGGACTATTCTGTAATTTTCAGTCTGAAGTGGTCTTTAAAATGTGCTCTACACTCTATCCCCTGATATCATCCTTGATGAACTCAGCATCCAAGATGATGTCCCTCTGACATCCTGGTCTTACAGTTCAGCCTCCTCAACTCCAGTAACATTCTCCTCTATATTGCTGCCCCCAGGCCAGGGACCCTGCCATAACTCTGACCTCTTCCACCTCCAACGTCTCAGACACAGCTGTGATGTCATACCCAATACACAGACCTAGAGTCAGAAGCTCTTGAAGTTCTTGAAGGATGATTGAAGCTTAGAAATCAAACCTACCTATTTTCGGCCGGGTGCGGTGGCTCACGCCTATAATCCCAGCACTTCAGGTGGTCAAGGCGGGTGGATCACCTGAAGTCAGGACTTTGAGACCAGCCTGGCCAAAATAGTGAAACCCCATCTCTACTAAAACTACAAAAATTAGCCAGGCATGGTGGCGCGCACCTGTAGTCCCAGGTACTCTGGAGGCTGAGGCAGGAGAATCACTTGAACCCGGGAGGTGGAGGTTGCAGTGAGCTGAGATCGTGCCGTTGCACTCCAACCTGGGCAACAGAGGGCCTCAAAAAAAAAAATATTTTTGGAGGCAAAGGATACTGCAAGCAGAAAGTAAATGCAAAGTGACTAGAGTATTCATTCATAATTCAACAAGTATTTATTATGAACCTACTAAGTGGCAGGCATTATTACAAACACAGAGGATTCAGTGAATCAAACTCTGCCTGTTACTGCCTTTTTCCAGACAAACCCCTAAGCTTCCCCTCACCAATGGGTATGAAAGACCATGGCATATGTGGAGGACTATTTAATACCCTGGTCACCTGTGAATCTTCTCCGTCACACCAGCCACCAACTGCCATTGATTCACAGACCTTTATATTGGTAACACCTCCACTTTATCCATATTCAGTGGCATCTTGTTAATTTCAGTCAAGTCTGCCAAAGTCTCCACATTTTTTAAAATACCAAATAGTCACTCAGTGTGTTTATCATCACTTCCAGGTTTGCATTACCTGCAAAGTCAGTAAAGCACCTTCCCTAGCATCTTGATCAAGCCACTCACAGAAGTATTAGACACATTGTACTTGAAATTAAATTATCATCACATGCCAGACACGTGGTGCTGACCAAGAAGGGTTGTCTCCTCACTGACATCAAATGATCCCCTCATTCGACAACCCTAATTTTGACTATGTGCTTGACACTGTTCTAGTGACAGATAGGTAGACATAACTAACTATGCTCTTGAAGTATTTCGTATATTCTTTGTAAGACAGACTTACAAAGAAGGCAGCTAGTAACCCTGACAAGAGAAGGCAGGAAATATTTCTGAAAAAAAAAAAAAAAGGTGGGGACATTTAGGCTAGCTCTTGGCAGATGCATAGGAGTTTTCAGGGTGGCTAAGACAAAAGGAACATCCAAGGAGAGAAAGCTGTGTGCGAACATGATGATTCGGGAATCTGAGTGCCTGGGTGAGGCTGCAGCTTGGGGCATATGGGGACTGGAAATGTGGGCAGGTACCAGACACTAAGAAGCTCCATGTGTAATTAATTCTTTAAATCCATGTCATCCTCCATCATGTCCACAAAGACATCTTGAGAAGCCACTCAGTTTTGTTGCGGAGCTGAGTGTTCCTGAGGTTCCAAGTAGCACCACTTCTTGATAAATAATTCAAAGCCTTGTCTTCATGAATCCACATACATCTTCTCATTCAAGGAGCGCTGATTTATAGACACTTAGCTTTTGAACACAAAAGGCACTGATTCTATTTTGTTGAGTTTAAAAAAAAAAAAAAAAAAACAGAAGTGCTCAGGATTTACTACACGGACAGGCACGTACAGAAGATGAGCACCAGAGGAGCTGGGGGCTGTTTATATAAATATATAGGAATTGCGAATGCAGTCCCACTGCAGAGGAACCATCCTGCCGCCTGCCTCCCAGTCTCTCCGTCCCGATGGGCAGAGAGGGACAAGATGCTGTCTGTTCACCCCAGTGATTCCCTATTACAGCTCAGCCCCTCTGCATCACAGATGGGAAAATCACCTAAAGCCATGCAGGACGCATGGAACCACTCAGAGCTCCGCACCTGGGGCTAATGAAGTTTCCACTTCCTTGAGGCCTCTTCAGTTTCTTCCAATCCAAAGCACGTGTGGACCTCTACAGGGAGGTAGTGTGGCTGAACGGCGAGCAGGTCCTGACATGAGGGAGGTTCTACCATGCACCCGCTGCAAGATCTTAGGCAAACTACTTAATCTCTCTATGCCTCAGTTTTCTCACCTCGGAAATGGGGGTAATGATGAGTAGCTGTCATAAGGATTAAAGAATGTTGGGAGTGCTCCCTAAACACACTCATCTTTGGTTCAGAATTGTGCTGGAGGGACTTTATGTCTTTTGCCATATGTTTTTGTGGAGGTGGGGGGTTCGTTTTTTGGTTTTGGTTTTTGTTTGGAGACGGAGTCTTGCTCTGTCACCCAGGCTGGCGTGCAGTGGCGCGATCTCGGCTCACTGCAGCCTCTACCTCTGGGTTCAAGCAGTTCTCCTGCCTCAGCCTCCCGAGTAGCTGGGATTACAGGCGCATGCCACCATGCCTGATTTTTTTGTATTTTTAGTAGAGACGGGGTTTCACCATGCTGGCCAGGCTGGTCTCAAACTCCTGGCCTCGTGAGCTGCCTGCCTCAGCCTCCCTAAGTGCTGGGATTACAGGCATGAGTCACTGCACCCGGCCTTTTGTTTTCTTTTATATCATGTCTGCACATCTATGGTGTAAAGTAAGAACTTTCCTTCCATCTGTATAAATGTTTTCATCCTGTGTGAATTATTTGGATATTTCTTTAATGCAGCAGCTGTAAGGTGAGTAAATCTAATGTTCTTTAAGGTTGAGGAAACAGGTTTTCTTACTATGCTGTTGAATTGTAAAATATGTAATCAAATTTAAAATATAAATACCCTAAAATCTTACAATCTTGCTGCAGAACTCTGTCTTACAGAAATACCAGTAGGACCAGGTGAGGCACAAAGTTTAACATTGGTTGTAATGGTAAAAATAAAGTGGAAATAATTTAAATGTGCATCCATATCTGAATGAATAAATTATAGTATATCTCGACAAATAAAATTCTACACAACCATGTAAAAGGTACCATATGCACAGACTTGGAAAGAAGTCTCTAACATATTGGAAAGTGAAAAAGGAAGTTACCACACAATCTGTAGAGTGTTAATACTCATTTTGGATTTTAAAAGCCATGTTTAATAAAAATCACTAATGATTTATTAAATGCTTATTCTTTGCCAGTTATTTAAATGTTTTACCCTTACAGCAACCCCTTGAGATAAATACTGTTATCCCATTTTGTAGACGGAGAAACTGAGGCACTGAGAAGTTAAGTAATTTTTCCAGGGTTGTGGCGTTAGCAAGTGGTGGAGCCCAGAATCGAACCGGCCCATCTGGCCCCTGACCCCCCCCCTCAACTCCACATGTCAGAAGCAAAGAAAAAGGTCTCAAACTGGAATGGGAAGGACGGTCCTCCTCCGCCTCCTTTATCCACTTTTGTGTTGTTTGGATTTGTTACAATGAGTATGTAATTGAAAAAAAAATTTTATAAAAGCACCCAAGCATGTGGAATCCTTGCCTGGGATAGAAGCCAAGAGCGGGCGGAGGGACCACAGACACTTTTCCGAGCCGGGTTAAGCTCAAACCTGACGTCCACAGATCCCCAATATACACCTTCCCCATCGGCAAGGAGAGGTGTGTGGGGAAAGGCAGCAGTTTGGGCCTAAGACAGTCTGAGTGCAGTCCCACCTTCACCACCTACCAGCTGGGTGGGCTTTCACGAATGTCTTAACCTCTCTGAGCCCCCACTTCTCAGCTGCAAAAGACTAATGCCACCATTACAGGCTTGCTGTGAGGATTAGAGAGAATGACTGACGCACAGCGGGTGATCAGGAAGAGGAACTTGTGGCTACCTGGTCCCATCCTCTCTGCAGCCATGGCTCCTGGGAACTTAGCATCACGTGAATAAATACAAACTCTGCTGGCGGACGTCATCTGGGAAAATTTTCTTGTCACATAGCGTTCATAACGAACTCGCAAGTCCAAGCTCAATTCAGAGAAAGAGGATTTCACAATTATAAATTCAAAAGCCCAATAACTTCCCAAGTCTCCCCCTAGCTTCAAGGCTCCTCCCATTCCAAGGCACAAAAGGGATGGAAAGAGGGATTTCTGTTCCCACTTTACCCAGTGATCTAGTCTCAGCCCTTGGTGTTCCAAATCTGGTGGGGCGTTTGGAAGAAATAATTTGCCTCGAGTTTCTCTGTCAGTGGGTCTGGGGACCACCTGGACAATCGGATGCAAAGCTACAACACGGAAAGAACAAAGCTTTTAGACTTGGGTCCTGCCTGTAGAAACCTGAACTTGAGGGTGCTCAGCACACGGGGGACAGAGAAGGGCTAGGAGGTGTTTTGACCCCTTTAAAGTTTCTATTTCAATTTTAAAATGACTTTAATATTCTAATATTCTCCCTCTCAATATTATGCAGCATTGCCTGTATTGATTGGATTATCCAGATAATTACTGGAGTCTCCACTCCCCCTACTCCCAGCCCCTAACTGGATACTGACCTCAGTGTGAAAGCATTCTCCCTCTGAAGGTCCTTGTGAAGTCTGTGTGATGCTGTGTAATCTCCAGGCAGCTTCGTTTATCGCTATGGTGCGTTCCTACAGATTCTTAGTTTAATGACACCCTTTCTGAAGCAGCAGCGATGGTGCCAAATGACACTTGCATTTCCAGGAAAGCAGCCAAACTCATTACGTTAATAAAGGAATTTAGCTGTATAGAGATGCCTCCTTCACATACATTCCCGAAAAATCCTCACTCTCACAACTCAGCAGCAGCAGCAGCCATTAAATCTCTGCCTCCACCTGCAAAGCCCTGGCCCCACGGAGTCAAACCGCATCGGTCCTGCAGTCAGCTGCAGAAGACAGGGCACATCTCAGAGCCTGGCCAGCTGACTTCTGTGCCACTTCTGCTCCCAAAGCAGCTGCCCAAGGTCCCTCTCTCTGTGCCAGAGTGAGCCCCATTAGGGTCCACAGATCCTGGTCAGGGATGGGACAGGCTCCGTCTGTCTGCCCAGTGGTTATAGCTGGCCTGTCTGGAGTCACAGCATAGCCTGGGCCGGCAGGAAGCAGTCGTCACATGAATCACCACAACAGCCACCTGTGTGGTCTTCCTGCCTCGGTCTTACCGCTCTCTGATCACATTTCCCCGTTGCAGCCAGGGTAATCTTTCTGGACTATAAATCTCACTGTATCACTCCTCCACCATGTTGTTTCGGCAGCTCCACATGACTCGCCGGAGGCCAGTCCAAGCTCCTAGTAGCATCAGGCCTCCCAGGGTACCTCCACCACCACTTGCCTCTCCAGCCCCTCCTCACATCATCACCCATCCAGCTCCCAGAACACACCCAGCAATCCCTCACTCCAGGCCTTTGGGTACCACTCTCCAGATGCTGCGATGCCTTCACCAGCCCCTCTGCTTCCTCTTCCTGCATAACTACAGTTTGTCCTTTAAGACTCCATGCAGAAATCTCTTCCTCCTGGAAGCTTTACCTGACCTGCCAAGTTTGCTTAACTTAGGTGCTCCTCTTTTAAACCCCACAGCAACTGGTGTGCCCATACACCGAGCACGTACCACACTCAATTGTGGTCATCTCTTTTACTCTCAGTCTCCACAACGACAGTGTGAGCACCCAAAGAGCAGGCCCTGTCTTTTTCACCTCTGCATTCCCACGTACCCGGCACACAGAAGCACAGAATAAATGAGGCCACAGGGTCCTGTCTTGTGGAATTCCTGTCTTTCCTGCCCTCCTGTCTCCTCAATGACCTTTACAGAAATGTCCACCCTTGGCTGGGCACAGTGGCCCGTGCCTGTAATCCCAGCACTTTGGGAGGTCAAGGCAGGCAGATCACAAGGTCAGGAGTTTGAGACCAGCCTGGCCAACATGGTGAAACCTCATCTCTACTAAAAATACAAAATTAGCCTGGCGTGGTGGCGCGTGCCTGTAATCCCAGCTACTCAGGAGGCTGAGGCAGGAGAATTGCTTGAACCTGGGAGACGGAGGTTGCAGTGAGCCGAGATCATGCCACTGCACTCCAGCCTGGATGACAGAGTGAGCTCTATCTCAAAAAAAAAAAAAAAGAAAGGCGCACCCTTTTTCTAGTACCCAGATCTCTCTGTCTTGCCCTCTCTTGGCTTTTTCTCTTCTCCTCTGTCATATGTACTTGTCAAACTGAAGCTTTAAGTATTTTCGTCTCCCCGGGAAAGGTTCCACCTGATCGATCTGCTGCCGTGGAGTGACCAATCCATCTCCTCTCCAGCCCTGGGTCCCTCACCTCGGTTCCTGCGCCTTTAACTCCACCAGGGGTTGGGGAGTCCCTTCACCCTTCTGCCATCCTGCAAAGGGATGTGAGAGCCACCAGGGGGGTCAGCCTCTGGTCCACTTGGCCCCGGTTCTGGCTCCAACCAGGTCCCCTAAAACACATTATCACTGCTCCGTAGTGGGGGGTGACTGCAAGACAGACTCATTTCCCTTAATCATCCTACACTGATCAATTGTTGAGTTCAGCCAAGCCTCTCAGGAAGGGTTTATATTTCCTATTGGCACCAGCTCTTGGCAAAATGAATTGCTGGAGTTTACTAGCATCTGAATGTGTTTCAAACACTCTTCTTCCAAGTGTCAAGGCACAGAAGGTAATTAGCATCCTGGAAGTAGTGGCTACATGTGAGTTGTGGTCTCGCACCAAGCCTCCTACCCCACTCCACCAGGATTCAGAATCCTGCTTCATGAGAACCAATGGAAGCATTGATTCAGCCAAGGATCCAGATCACCAAAATCCCCGAAAGGGAATCATATGGCAAATGGCTGCAGGAGGCAACACTGGTGCTTATAAGGGCCACCAATGGCTGGCTTGCAGGGACACTGTGGCCAAGACAAGATACCCTTGTGAGTAGAACCCAGGGCAGAGGCTGGTCCAGGCACCCCAGGACTGAACCTTCAGCTGATTTATGAAAAGACTGTGATGATCAAGATCTAGTCAGGAAAACCAAAACCACTCTAGTTTTCCATCACAGGGAATTTAATAGGGAGGATGGGCCACAGTGAGGATAAAAAGACTAAGAAGCCACGCGGGGATGGTAAAGCCACCCAAATATGAGCAGCAGCAGGGGCTAGCTTCCCCTCCAGCAGCTGCAGGACACGGGGATGATGACATTACCAAAACCCAGAAGCCAGGGCCACCCAGCCCGAGCTAGAACCATAGCAGAGGTTGCCAGGAAAAGCTGAGACCGCGGTGTGAGGGGCTGTCCAGCTGGGACCTGAAGCAGCTGTCCAGATGCAGCCATGGCCAGAAAATGCCCTCCCCCACCCAGAGCAGAGAGAAAAGGAGAAATGGCCTGACCTCTCCCTTCCTCTCATGCTCCAATCTCCTGCCAAACCTAGACAAACACCCATGGCAAGGATACCTGGGAAACACAGCTTGCAGGAGAAAGTCAGGGGATGGATCTAAAAGCCAGGGACAATGACCAACTGAGGGACCACTGGAAAAACAGACACCCATAGTTTATGTGCCCCTCTCTGTTCTCCTTAGCATTTTATAGCATTCGGTTTTGTCCTTTTTCAGCTTCCATCCTTCTAGACTGAAGAGTTCGTCCCCACGAGGCCATCTTCTGTGTCCATCCTATAGGCTCAATTAATTTTACAATTCTCCAAATACTTATTATGCATCAAATTTGTGCCAGGCATTCTGCTGGGCAATGGGAGGAAAGGGATGCTGAAAGAAATAAGCTATCACTCTTGCTCTCAAAGTGTGAGATATCCTCATGGTCCGGGGAACAGGGGTAACAGTGCACAGCTCTCTGTAACAAGAAGTAAATAATTTATGTGTGGCCAATGAAGGAACTGCACCTGGGGACTTTGGAGAAAGCTTTCTGCAAGGGATGACATCTGAACTGGAGTAGAGGAGGATGAGTTTTATCAAGTCGGAGAAAGCCTCCCAGATAGAGGGAGCAGTCTCCCCAAAGGCACCCAGTGGGTGGCAGAATGTAATGGTTCTGCAGATGCCAAGAAGGCAAAGCAGACACGGAGACCATGTGGGGAGAAAGATACAGACAAGGCCTGAAGCTTGGACCAGGGCTAAAGGACCTGGAGCACCACACAGCAGTGGGGAGTCATGAAACGGGTTTTTCGAAGGGTGTGATATGATGAGATGCGAGTTCCAGAAAGGTCTCTCTGACTACCTACGTGGAGGATGTGTTGGAAGGGGTGGGATCAGAGGCAGGGATAAGAGTTTGAGAGGCAATTACAGAGTAATACATGGAAGAAATGACGATGAGCAGAGGGGATGGAGAGGAGGACCAGGGGCAGGAAATGAGCTGTCTTAGGGTCAGAGAACTGTGAGGGAGGATGAGGGAAGCAGGTGCCTGATACACAGCCTGGCCGTTGAGCTTTGCGGTCTCTGTGCATTTCCAAGGTGGTGCTGAGATGAGAGCTGAGCCCAGAGCCCTGAGGATGTGCCTGATGGTGCCAGACCTTGGGGACTCTTTTTGCTGCAGTTGTAGGTTGGGCACTGACATCAGAGTTCCCTGAATCATACCAGAGCAAAGTTTGAGTCATTTTCCCAAATCACTCCCTGTATCCACCTCTTGGTTCATCTGTTTTGATGGCTCTGAAATTTTATCTCTTTGCCAACTGATTTCTCAATTGGGGAGCAGAAACTTATGTTCCCCAGAGTCTGTTTGAGAGACTGAAATCTTGCTCTTAGATTCACTCCCCTAGTTTCTCTTTTTTTCCCCCAGTTCTTCCCTCCCTCCTCCCTTAGTCTTGTATTATATAATAGTCTGAGATACTAAGAAACAACATAGAATCAAGAACTGGTATTTTTAGCCAATCCAGATGTGAGTAAACAAATACAAAGAAGAAATAAATGTAAATAGCAATCCTTCATCTCCTACTCCTCAGAAAATATCAACTGAGACATTTCATGGGGGTGAGTTTAGAGCCAGGTCCACATTTGCCATATCCTTGCACAGTCCTGCACGATGAGAAATTGTGCACCGTTTATTGAGAGCTGACTTTGTGCCTGGAATTGTGCAGGACACTGAGCACTCAGAGGTGGATAAGGCGCACTCCCTGCCCCATAAATTCACACCCTAAGCCCCTTCAGTCTGGCCCCAGCTCGTCCCTCCAGCAACCTCTCATGCCACTTCCCACCACACATCCTTCAACAGTAGTGACATGGAAGGGACTGGGATTGAGAACTAAAAACTCCATAGACACAGATGAAGAATGAGGCATTTAACCCAAGTGGTTCTGTGCAGAGAGAACTATTCTTTTGGACCTAGGTCAGCAGGCTGTTTGGGGGCCACCATGGACACAGTAAGACTGTCAAGGAAGTACACAATTCAGTGAATACATACTACGAACAGGTTTTGTGTAGTGTTGCAGCAAAGCCCTGGGAGAAAGGCAAGAAAGCAAAAGACTAATCCATCACAGGAAGTCAGGGACTGGTAAGAACCCTGGACAGCTCCATGAAGGCCAGCTCTTGTCCTAATCTTCATTCATTCAACAGGTAGTGAACTTCTGCTTTACATATAACTAATCCACTGCATTAGGTGGCGGTTGTATTGTGGTGTGCAAAATGGACGTAATCCCTGCCCTCAGAAAAGTTAATAGTGTAGTAAATAGGCAAGAGCACATCAAGAATCAGTGGCCTCTCCCCTGCAGCCAGAGAGATCCCTAGTCTAGGGGAAACTCTGCAGATGGGCTTTGGTCTGATTGTTCCAGGCCGCACCTCCTTGAAAAGGGGGACTTGGGGCTGGGCGCGGTGGCTCACACCTGTAATCCTAGCAGTTTGGGAGGCCGAGGTGGGCCAATCACGAAGTCAGGAGATCGAGACCATCCTGGCTAACATGGTGAAACCCCGTCTCTACTAAAAATACAAAAAAATTAGCCGGGAATGGTGGTGGGCACCTGTAGTCCCAGCTACTCGGGAGCCTGAGGCAGGAGAATGGCGTGAACCCGGGAGGCAGAGCTTGCAGTGAGCTGAGATCGCGCCACTGCACTCCAGCCTGGGCAACAGAGCGAGACTCCATCTCAAAAAAAAAAAGAAAAATCAAGACCATCCTGGCCAACATGGTGAAACTCTGTTTCCACTAAAAATACAAAAATTAGCCAGGCGTGGTGGCGGGCACCTGTAGTCCCAGCTACTCGGGAGGCTGAGGCAGGAGAATGGCTTGAACCCAGGAGGCAGAGGTTGCAGTGAGCCAAGATCACACCACTACACTCCAGCCTGGCAACAGAGCAAGACTCTGTCTCAAAAACAAATCAAAAAACAAAACAAAACAAAAAACACATCTGCCCAAGATCCATTGGACAGCAGAGCCTCGTCCTCCAGTCTAAGGGAAAATTATCACAGGGCTGGACACAGTGGCTCACACCTGTAATCCCAACACTTTTGGGAAACTAAGGTGGGAGAATTGCTTGAGCCTAGGAGTTCAAGACCAGCCTAGGCAACATAATGAAATCCTGTCTCTACAAAAAAGTAAAAAAAAAAAAAACCAAATGCCAGGTGCGGTGGCTCACATCTGTAGTCCTTGGAGGGCTGAGGTGAGAGGGTCACTTGAGCCTGTGAGGTCAAGGCTGCAGTAAGCCATTATCACACCACTGCACTCCAGCCTGGGTGACAGAGTAAGACCATGGCTCAAAAAAAAAAAAAGTGATCACGGTGGGAGCCTAGGAGATCCTTAAGAGTCAGGAGAGGCATCCCATTAGTGGATCTGCTCATTGCACCTCAATCAGCACTAGATTCACAGAAAGATTCCTCCTCTTGCTCCCAGAAGCAACCTTCCAGACTGCTTTGAAAGCATTCCCTCATGGTTGGGAGAAGCCCTGTTGAATTAGCTGTTTAATTATCGCCACCTACTGGTCTAAATTAAATTTTGTCACGAAAAGAGAGCCTGGAGTAATGGAGTTTAACGACCAGTTGACATCATGGATTTGTAGTTTTCCAGGGAGGCTAAGCAGGGCTGTCACAAGGGGCCTCATTAATTCTCCACAGTAAGCCCCAGACGGTTGAAAATTTAGCTTGTTCTTAAAGGCTTCTAGAAGGGAATTCCATGCTAACCTCCCCTATCTCATTCCTACAACTTAACATCCCTCACTGGGCGGGCAGAAGTCCTACCCCAGAGTTAATCCCAGTTTCTCTTGCTGCACTTAAAGCCCCTTTGCTTTGATTGTCACCCATGGAGCTGGATGTACTCAGCGGCCATCATCTGACCTCTGTATTTTCTAACTCAGAAACCTCCATAGGGAGGGGTAGGTGACAATCCACTTGAGGCAACGGACACAGATATGTTCCAAGAGAGGCTCGGGCTTCCCCCATGCGAGGGCCAAAGCCAGTGCGGAGTAAGCTGAAAGCAGCCTCGGGAGTGAGAGGAGGACAAGCCTGTTGGAGAGGGATATGCCGGCCTGTTGGAGAGGGGTATGCCGGCCGGGAGAGCACGCCGCTCAGCACATGAGTGTCATTGTGATGCGTGGGAAGGAGGAGGCTTTGGAATCTTAGAGATCTGGTTCTCATCTGCAAAACAGGGACGATAATTTTAATCTTAAAAAAATAGTTGTAAGGATGAAATGAGCTGGCTTTACAAAGGGCCTGGTATGAAACAGGCCCCACTCAACAGACGTGTCATCTGCTCGTCTCCCCACTCCCAGGACTGTCATTAAGAAGGCTGGGCGCGGTGGCTCAAGCCTGTAATCCCAGCACCTTGGGAGGTCGAGGCCGGCGGATCACGAGGTCAGGAGATCGAGACCCTCCTGGCTAACACGGTGAAACCCCGTCTGTACTAAAAATACAAAAAACTAGCCGGGCGCGGTGGCGGGCGCCTGTAGTCCCAGCTACTCGGAGGCTGAGGCGGGAGAATGGCGGGAACCCGGGAGGCGGAGCTTGCAGTGAGCCGAGATCGCGCCACTGCACTCCAGCCTGGGCGACACAGCGAGACTCCATCTCAAAAAAAAAAAAAAAAGAAAACTCGATTCAGGCCAGGTGCAGTGGCTCATGCCTGTAAACCCAGCACTTTGGGAGGCCGAGGTGGGTGGATCACCTGAGGTCAGGAGTTCGAGACCAGCCTGGCCAACATAGTGAAACCCTGACTCTACTAAAAGTTTTTTAAAAAATTAAAAAATAACCTGGGTGTGGTGGCGCCTGCCTGTAATCCCAGCTACTTGGAAGGCTGAGGCACGTGAATCGCTTGAACCCAGGAGGGGTTCAAGATCGTGCCACTGCACTCCAGCCTGGGGGATAGGGTGAGACTCTGTCTCAAAAAAAAGAAAGAAAGGAAGAAGGAAAGAAGAAGAGAAAGAAGAGAGAGAGAGGGAAGGAAGGAGGGAGGGAAGGGAAGGGAAGGGAGGAAAGGAAGGAAGGAGCTCAATTCAACCGTTTTGTGTACTCACAGCACATATTGTTCTGGAGTGATTCAGTGGACAAATTTAGATACATATACAGATACATGATAAAATTAAAAATTTATTACCTTAGTATATACAGCAAGCAAAATTAAAACAAGAGTAGGGAGAAAATAAGATGAAACTAGGAGTTAACATTGTAAACATATCATGTGCTTTAAGATTGAACTTTGCATGTACATTTTTAAGAGATGGGCCAAACCTGTGACTTGAAATCACCTCCCAGAAGGCAAATCAAACATGCATGTGTCTAGTTGCTTGATGCCGTGGTCAAAAGACAAAAATAATGAGCTCTCAAGAGAAGCACATTTCTTTTTTCTTTTTTTTTTTTTTTTTTTTTTTGAGACAGATTCTAACTCTGTCGCCCAGGCTGGAGTGCAGTGATGCGATCTCGGCTCACTGCAACCTCCACCTCCTGGGTTCACGCCATTCTCATGCCTCAACCTCCCTAGTAGCTGGGACTACAGGCGCCCGCCAGCACGCCTGGCTAATTTCTTTTTGTATTTTTAGTAGAGATGGGGTTTCATCATGTTAGCCAGGATGGTCTCGATCTCCTGACCTCGTGATCTGCCCGCCTCAGCCTCCCAAAGCACTGGGATTACAGGTGGGAAGCATATTTCTGAACCCAAATTTTTACATGTGTGATTTCTTCAACCCAGAAATTCCTTTTCTAGGACTCTGTGCCTTGGAGGTACTCACATGTGTGTGACAAGATACACGTGTGTACAACGTTGGTTATCACCGCGTGGCTGGTAACAGGAAAATGCAAATGAAAGCCAGCTAGATTTCCATCAAATTTGACTAATCTAATAAATTATACTAGATCCAAGCTATGAAAAACTCAACAATTACAAAAAAGAAGAAAGAACGACTTAGATCCATATGTACTAACATGAAGGGATCTGCAAAATATTTTTGAGGAAATAAATTTTGAGGAAATAAAAGAGGAAAAAAATTCACTCCTAAAAAACTTAGGTCCTATATATTTGACACGTAGAAAAGTAACTGTGTTCATGTAAAACTGTGTTTTGTTTTCACGGAACACTGAAACATTCATGTAACATTGGTTACTCCTGGGAAGTAGATATGATGGTGCAGAAAGTCAAAAGAACATTTTTACTTTCCCTCTATATATTTCTGTATTGTATTTTTATAATCCTAATAATTAATATAAAGAACAAGTTGAAAATGTCATTTTAAAAGTTTCATGTAACTAGGCAGTAGTATTGCATCAATGTTTTGAACTTCCTCAATTTTATCATTGTACAGTGGCATATACGAAAACATCCTGATTCTTAATGGATATTGCCAAAGTCCTTAGAAGTAAATGTTGTGGGCCAGGTGTAGTGGCTCATGCCTGTACTCCCAGCAGTTTGAGAGGCCGAGGCGGGCGCATCACCTGAGGTCAGGAGTTCGAGACCAGCCTGGCCAACAAGGCAAAACCCTGTCTCTACTAAAAATACAAAAATTAGCCAGGCTTGGTGGCAGACACCTGTAATCCTGGCTACTAGGGAGGCTGAGGCAGAAGAATTGCTTGAACTCAGGAGGCAGAGGTTGCAGTGAGCTGACATCACGACATTGCTCTCCAGCCTGGGCAACAGAGCAAGACTCCATCTCAGAAAAAAAAAAAAAAAAAAAAAAAGAAGTAAATGTTATATCTGCAACTTACTCCCAATAATCAGCAAACATAAATAAAATATAAAACAATAGTAAATGTTAATAATTGGTGAATCTAGGTTAAGGTTATGGGAGTTCACTGTACAACTCTTGACATTTTCCTATAAGTTTGAAATGTTTTCAAAGTAAAAAGGTATCCAAAAAAGTTATGCATGACTTCCTCCTTTTAGCATAGAGACTTGGGTGTGCCTTGCCCGGTTTCTAAGAGGACCTTATTGGTGGGTATTTTAGGCCTATAAAGCAGGAACAAGTCATTGTTCTTTACTGAGATTTAAATGCAGTTAAGAAGGTCAAATGAGAAAACTCAAAAGTGAGAGATGCGTTCTGTTGTAACTGATGTAAATTGACTGTGACCTTTGGCTATCGTGTGTTCTTGAAAGATGGTAATGCGGGTGTGTGCATTCTTGTCCAGGTTCACAGGACATTAAAGCAGACCATGATAGGGAGAACACCGAGTCCCAATATTTCCTTCACTTCACACTGGAGGAAAGACGAAAAGGAGGAGGAGGAGTAACAGGGAGAGGAGGAGGGCTGGATGAACTAGACTGTATTTTTTAACAAAAGATTTCACCTGTTGATGTTCAAAGCACCGTTTTATCTAAGCCTGAAACACACCAACTTGGGGGAAATGAATTGTCAAATTACTGAGACGATCCTGTTGGGTCCATAATACTGTTGGATACAGTGAGTTCCTTTTCAAAGGTTCAATTCCCTCATTCCTTGTCTTCTATTTTCAAAGCCTAACTTTTCTGCCTCCTTGCCCCTAGTTACAGTAAACAACCTTCCGGCCGTTCCCAATCTGTAACACACATCCATTACCAATCTATAACTCACATCCATTCCCAATCTATAACTCACATCTATTCCCAATCTGTAACCCACATCCATTCCCAATCTATAACCCACATGCGTTCCCAATCTGTAACCCACATCCATTCCCAATCTGTAACCCACATCCATTCCCAATCTGTAACCCACATCCATTCCCAATCTGTAACCCACATCCATTCCTAATCTGTAACTCACATCCATTCCCAATCTGTAACCCACATCCATTCCTAATCTGTAACTCACATCCATTTCCAATCTGTAACAACTCACATCCATTTCCAATCTGTAACAACTCACATCCATTTCCAATCTGTAACAACTCACATCCATTCCCAATCTGTAACTCACATCCATCCCCAATCTGTAACTCACATCCATTCCCAATCTGTAACCTGCATCCATTCCCAATCTGTAACCCACATCCATTCCCAATCTGTAACTCACATCCATTCCCAATCTGTAACCTGCATCCATTCCCAATCTGTAACCCACATCCATTCCCAATCTGTAACCTGCATCCATTCCCAATCTGTAACAACTCACATCCATTCCCAATCTGTAACCCACATCCATTCCCAATCTGTAACCTGCATCCATTCCCAATCTGTAACCCACATCCATTCCCAATCTGTAACTCACATCCATTCCCAATCTGTAACCTGCATCCATTCCCAATCTGTAACCCACATCCATTCCCAATCTGTAACTCACATCCATTCCCAATCTGTAACCTGCATCCATTCCCAATCTGTAACCCACATCCATTCCCAATCTGTAACCTGCATCCATTCCCAATCTGTAACAAACTCACATCCATTCCCAATCTGTAAACCACATCCATTCCCAATCTGTAACCTGCATCCATTCCCAATCTGTAAACAACTCACATCCATTCCCAATCTGTAACTCACATCCATTCCCAATCTGTAACCTGCAATCCATTCCCAATCTGTAACCCACATCCATTCCCAGATCGTGTAACTCACATCATTCCCAATCTAGTAAAACTACTCATCTAATCCATTCCAGTCCTGTACCTCACATCCATTCCCAATCTGTAACAACTCACATCCATTCCCAATCTGTAACTCACATCCATTCCTAATCTGTAACTCACATCCATTCCCAATCTGTAACAACCCACATCCATTCCCAATCTGTAACAACCCACATCCATTCCCAATCTATAACCCACATCCATTCCCAATCTATAACCCACATCCATTCCCATCTGTAACCCACATCCATTCCCATCTGTAACCCGCATCCATTTCCAATCTGTAACAACTCACATCCATTTCCAATCTGTAACAACTCACATCCATTCCCAATCTGTAACTCACATCCATTTCCAATCTGTAACAACTCACATCCATTTCCAATCTGTAACAACTCACATCCATTCCAGTCTGTACCTCACATCCATTCCCAATCTGTAACTGCATCCATTCCCAATCTGTAACCCACATCCATTCCCAATCTGTAACTCACATCCATTTCCAATCTGTAACAACTCACATCCATTTCCAATCTGTAACAACTCACATCCATTCCAGTCTGTACCTCACATCCATTCCCAATCTGTAACCTGCATCCATTCCCAATCTGTAACCCGCATCCATTCCCAATCTGTAACTCACATCCATTTCCAATCTGTAACAACTCACATCCATTTCCAATCTGTAACAACTCACATCCATTCCCAATCTGTAACCCACATCCATTCCCAATCTGTAACTCACATCCATTCCCAATCTGTAACAACTCACATCCATTCCAGTCTGTACCTCACATCCATTCCCAATCTGTAACTCACATCCATTCCCAATCTGTAACCCACATCCATTCCCAATCTGTAACAACCCACATCCATTCCCAATCTGTACCTCACATCCATTCCCAATCTGTAACAACCCACATCCATTCCCAATCTGTAACTCACATCCATTCCCAATCTGTAACAACCCACATCCATTTCCAATCTGTAACAACTCACATCCATTCCCAATCTGTAACCTGCATCCATTCCCAATCTGTAACAACTCACATCCATTCCAGTCTGTACCTCACATCCATTCCCAATCTGTAACAACCCACATCCATTCCCAATCTGTAACTCACATCCATTCCCAATCTGTAACCCACATCCATTCCCAATCTGTAACAACCCACATCCATTCCCAATCTGTACCTCACATCCATTCCCAATCTGTAACTCACATCCATTCCCAATCTGTAACAACCCACATCCATTTCCAATCTGTAACAACCCACATCCATTCCCAATCTGTAACCCACATCCATTCCCAATCTGTAACTCACATCCATTCCCAATCTGTAACAACTCACATCCATTCCAGTCTGTACCTCACATCCATTCCCAATCTGTAACAACCCACATCCATTCCCAATCTGTAACAACCCACATCCATTCCCAATCTGTAACTCACATCCATTCCCAATCTGTAACCCACATCCATTCCCAATCTGTAACTCACATCCATTCCAATCTGTACCACAGCCAGCCCAATCGTACTCACAGCCAGTCCAATCTGTAACCACATCCATTCCCAATCTGTAACAACTCACATCCATTCCCAATCTGTAACAACCCACAGTCCATTCCCAATCTGTAACAACTCCCATCCATTCCCAATCTGTAACCCACATCCATTCCAATCTGTAACAACCACATCCATTCCCAATCTGTAACAACTCACATCCATTCCCAATCTGTACACTCAACATCCATGCCAACTGTTACCTGCATCCATTCCAATCTGTAACCCACATCCATTCCCAATCTGTAACTCACATCCATTCCCAATCTGTACAACTCACATCCATTCCAGTCTGTACCTCACATCCAGTCCCAATTCTGTAACAACCCACATCCATTCCCAATCTGTAACCCACATCCATTCCCAATCTGTAACTCACATCCATTCCCAATCTGTAACCCCACCTCCTTCCCAATCTGTAACTCACATCCATTCCCAATCTTACCCACATCCATTCCAATCTGTAACACTCACATCCATTCCCATCTGTAACAAACTCAACATCCATTCCCATCTTAACTCACATCCTGTCCCAATCTGTAACCCACATCCATTCCCAATCTGAACAACTCACATCCATTCCCAATCTGTAACCCACATCCATTCCCAATCTGTAACAACTCACATCCATTCCCAATCTGTAACAACCCACATCCATTCCCAATCTGTAACAACTCACATCCATTCCCAATCTGTAACCCACATCCATTCCCAATCTGTAACCCACATCCATTCCCAATCTGTAACCCGCATCCATTCCCAATCTGTAACCCACATCCATTCCCAATCTGTAACAACTCACATCCATTCCCAATCTGTAACTCACATCCATTCCCAATCTGTAACAACTCACATCCATTCCCAATCTGTAACTCACATCCATTCCCAATCTGTAACTCACATCCATTCCCAATCTGTAACAACTCACATCCATTCCCAATCTGTAACCCAAATCCATTCCCAATCTGTAACAACTCACATCCATTCCCAATCTGTAACTCACATCCATTCCCAATCTGTAACTCACATCCATTCCCAATCTGTAACAACTCACATCCATTCCCAATCTGTAACTCACATCCATTCCCAATCTGTAACTCACATCCATTCCCAATCTGTAACTCACATCCATTCCCAATCTGTAACAACCCACATCCATTCCCAATCTGTAACCCAAATCCATTCCCAATCTGTAACAACTCACATCCATTCCCAATCTGTAACTCACATCCATTCCCAATCTGTAACAACTCACATCCATTCCCAATCTGTAACTCACATCCATTCCCAATCTGTAACTCACATCCATTCCCAATCTGTAACTCACATCCATTCCCAATCTGTAACAACCACATCCATTCCCAATCTGTAACCCAAATCCATTCCCAATCTGTAACAACTCACATCCATTCCCAATCTGTAACTCACATCCATTCCCAATCTGTAACTCACATCCATTCCCAATCTGTAACTCACATCCATTCCCAATCTGTAACTCACATCCATTCCCAATCTGTAACAACTCACATCCATTCCCAATCTGTAACTCACATCCATTCCCAATCTGTAACAACTCACATCCATTCCCAATCTGTAACAACTCACATCCATTCCCAATCTGTAACTCACATCCATTCCCAATCTGTAACAACTCACATCCATTCCCAATCTGTAACAACCCACATCCATTCCCAATCTGTAACCCAAATCCATTCCCAATCTGTAACAACTCACATCCATTCCCAATCTGTAACTCACATCCATTCCCAATCTGTAACAACTCACATCCATTCCCAATCTGTAACTCACATCCATTCCCAATCTGTAACTCACATCCATTCCCAATCTGTAACAACCCACATCCATTCCCAATCTGTAACCCAAATCCATTCCCAATCTGTAACAACAACATCCATTCCCAATCTGTAACTCACATCCATTCCCAATCTGTAACAACTCACATCCATTCCCAATCTGTAACTCACATCCATTCCCAATCTGTAACTCAATCCATTCCCAATCTGTAACAACCCACATCCATTCCCAATCTGTAACCCAAATCCATTCCCAATCTGTAACAACTCACATCCATTCCCAATCTGTAACTCACATCCATTCCCAATCTGTACAACTCACATCCATTCCCAATCTGAACCACATCCATTCCCAATCTGTAACTCACATCCATTCCCAATCTGTAACAACTCACATCCATTCCCAATCTGTAACTCACACATTCCCAATCTGTAACTCACATCCATTCCCAATCTGTAACTCACATCCATTCCCAATCTGTAACAACCCACATCCATTCCCAATCTGTAACCCAAATCCATTCCCAATCTGTAACAACTCACATCCATTCCCAATCTGTAACCCAAATCCATTCCCAATCTGTAACAACTCACATCCATTCCCAATCTGTAACTCACATCCATTCCCAATCTGTAACTCACATCCATTCCCAATCTGTAACTCACATCCATTCCCAATCTGTAACTCACATCCATTCCCAATCTGTAACAACCCACATCCATTCCCAATCTGTAACCCAAATCCATTCCCAATCTGTAACAACTCACATCCATTCCCAATCTGTAACTCACATCCATTCCCAATCTGTAACAACTCACATCCATTCCCAATCTGTAACTCACATCCATTCCCAATCTGTAACTCACATCCATTCCCAATCTGTAACAACTCACATCCATTCCCAATCTGTAACTCACATCCATTCCCAATCTGTAACAACCCACATCCATTCCCAATCTGTAACCCAAATCCATTCCCAATCTGTAACAACTCACATCCATTCCCAATCTGTAACTCACATCCATTCCCAATCTGTAACTCACATCCATTCCCAATCTGTA
This sequence comes from Rhinopithecus roxellana, assembly GCF_007565055.1. NCBI lineage: Eukaryota > Metazoa > Chordata > Mammalia > Primates > Cercopithecidae > Rhinopithecus > Rhinopithecus roxellana. The sequence goes on from NC_044567.1 coordinate 45,228,736, forward strand.
ACTCACATCCATTCCCAATCTGTAACAACTCACATCCATTCCCAATCTGTAACCCACATCCATTCCCAATCTGTAACAACTCACATCCATTCCCAATCTGTAACAACCCACATCCATTCCCAATCTGTAACAACTCACATCCATTCCCAATCTGTAACCCGCATCCATTCCCAATCTGTAACTCACATCCATTCCCAATCTGTAACCCACATCCATTCCCAATCTGTAACTCACATCCATTCCCAATCTGTAACAACTCACATCCATTCCAGTCTGTACCTCACATCCATTCCCAATCTGTAACAACCCACATCCATTCCCAATCTGTACCTCACATCCATTCCCAATCTGTAACAACCCACATCCATTCCCAATCTGTAACAACCCGCATCCATTCCCAATCTGTAACCCACATCCATTCCCAATCTGTAACTCACATCCATTCCCAATCTGTCTGTAACCCACATCCATTCCCAATCTGTAACCCACATCCATTCCCAATCTGTAACAACCCACATCCATTCCCAATCTGTAACAACCCACATCCATTCCCAATCTGTAACCCAAATCCATTCCCAATCTGTAACAACTCACATCCATTCCCAATCTGTAACTCACATCCATTCCCAATCTGTAACAACTCACATCCATTCCCAATCTGTAACTCACATCCATTCCCAATCTGTAACTCACATCCATTCCCAATCTGTAACAACTCACATCCATTCCCAATCTGTAACTCACATCCATTCCCAATCTGTAACAACTCACATCCATTCCCAATCTGTAACTCACATCCATTCCCAATCTGTAACAACTCACATCCATTCCCAATCTGTAACTCACATCCATTCCCAATCTGTAACTCACATCCATTCCCAATCTGTAACTCACATCCATTCCCAATCTGTAACTCACATCCATTCCCAATCTGTAACAACCCACATCCATCCCCAATCTGTAACAACTCACATCCATTCCCAATCTGTAACTCACATCCATTCCCAATCTGTAACTCACATCCATTCCCAATCTGTAACCCACATCCATTCCCAATCTATAACCCACATCCATTCCCAATCTGTAACTCACATCCTTTCCCAATATGTAACAAACCACATCTGTACTTTATTTGGCCAAAACTGCTCTTTCCACTGCTGTAGTCCCCACCCCTGCCCCATTGGAAGTAGCCAATCAGGATCAGCTTAGACTGTGCAGTCCAACTCCAGCCAGTGGGGACCGGACACGGTATCAGGGACTGACTGTGTTAGGGATAAAAACCACTTCCCTGCTTTGTTCAGTGTGCTCTTGCAGTGGCCAGAAGGGCAAGTGGTACCATTCTCCAGAAGTAAATTTGCCTTGCTGAGAAATCCTTTATTTGAGTGCTCATTTTCTTTGTGACTCCAAGCTCTTATTTCCAGCAATACCAAGCACACATCTGAAGGGACTAGATATTTCTATGTCAGTCATCCTGGAAGGCGGATAATCCTGGGGCCTGTGCTAGGAGTGATATGAATGTAGGACAACTTGTTCTCTTTCTAAGTATTAGAGCCAGACAGACCTGGCCTCCAAAGGGCAGAGGAGGCTGGAGAATCTTGAGGCTGGGCAATGACCTGCCCATGTATAATGGAAACCACCAGAGCTGCAGAGAGCTCCAGCTGGAAAAGGGACAGCAGGGATGATCCTGAACCAGAGGGCTCTGAGGACAGTGTGAGCCACAGCTATGGAGAGTGACGCCCTGATGTCTTTACCGTCCTTCATCCCTGATCCTTGGGGAAGGTCTTGCTCAAAATCGTATCCTCATATCATGGTCTCAGCTGTGCTGTGAATTGGGAAAACCCCATCCCACATTTCAGGAATGGGCCAGAAAAGAGCCATGCCCTAAAATGGCTGTGACAGAGAGGACACGTGGACCCAGCAACTTCAGGAGGATAGAAACGGGGTCTGAGACCAAGGGGACGACAGCAAGGTAGTCAAGACCAGTAGTCAGTCAGAGGGGAACCGAGGACTGACTTCAGAACCCCAAGAGGTAATGTCTGGGACATGCTTAGAAATAGGTGGGAGGAGGGGAATTTCAAGGAGGCTGATTCCCAGAAGTTATCCAGATCTGGATTCAAGTCATAGTAATTTGAATGTAAAGAGAAAGCCTCACTGTACTGTGCTGGAGTATTGGCCATACAGATGTTCCTCATGAGTTAAGTTTTAATTGAAAATAGTATGACTTGAATAAAAGTGAGCCTTAATATGTTCCTAAAATGCCTCAAAGAAAGGAAACAAAGACCCAAAGCACCAGAAACAGAGATAACTTTAAAAATTCAGGCTCAGAGAGGGCCAGTGGGTCGTCTCCACCAAACCCATGAGGCTGCTTCAATGCACAGAAAGTACTTGAGTGCCATCTAGTGGCCAGAGTGAGTAGCTGTTTAGAAGGATAAAAAGGAAAGGGTTCAAAAGACATTCCATGTCTGTGGCATTGATTGTGCTGACATTGTGGGCCAGGCTGTGATTTAGGCATAGCAGATACAACAGCGAACAAAACAAGCCAAGTCCTGTCTCCAGGAACCTAACATTCTATCGGCAGGAGGGGGTGACAGAAGGTAAATAAGTCTGTAACATCAGGCAGTAATAAGTGTCGTGCAGAAAAATGAAGCAGGGAGTGGAGGAATACTACTTAGCAGGCGGTTGGATAGCACACCTCTCAATATCTGGGGAAACCATTCCAAGGCAATGGAAAGACTAGTGCAAAGGCCCTAGAGTGAAAGTATTCTTGGCGTATTCAAGGAACAGGCAAGAGATTACAAGGACCCAGAGCAGAGTGAGGGAGGGGGATAGTGTAGGAGATAATGCCGGAGAGATGTCAAGGGCTAGATCATGCAGCCCCCGGGAGCCACTGGGAGGACTTTGGGGGATTTGGGAAGTTTATGTTGTTGTTTGGTTTTTTGTTTTGTTTTGTTTGAGACGGAGTTTCATTCTTGTCGCCCAGACTGGAGTGCAGTGGCATGATCTTGGCTCACTGCAATCTCTGCCTCCTGGGTTCAAGCGATTCTCCTGTCTCAGCTTCCTTAAGGATTACGGCGTGCACCACCACACCAGGATAATTTTTTTTTTTTTTTTTTTTTTTTTTTGTATTATCAGAGATGGGATTTCACCATGTTGGCCAGGCTGGTCTTGAACTCCTGACCTCAGGTGATCTGCCCACTTCAGCCTCCCAAAGTGCTGGGATTACAGGCATGAGCCACTGTGCCTGGCCGGATTTGGGAAGTTTTTAAATATTATTTCATAGGGACAGGGTCTTGCCATGTTTCCCAGACTGGTCTTGAACTGCTGGCCTCAAGTGATCTTCCCACCTCAGCCTTCCAAAGTGCTGGGATTACAGGCATGAGTCACCGCACCTTTGGTTGGACTTTGGTTTTACTCAGGGTGAGATGGGGAGTATGGGAAAGTTTTGAGCTGAGAAGTGACCTGACCTAATTTATGCTTTAAGTGGATAATTCTGGCTGCTAGACGGAGCGTAGACAGTAAAGGGGCAGCGTCAGCATGGGTGGGAGACACGTGGACGGCTAGCACAATGATCCCAGTAAGAGACGATTGAGGGCTGGACCAGTGGCCCCAGTGGGCATAGTGGGATGGGCCAGGTTTCTGATCTGTTTAACAGGTTGAGTGGATCTCCAGTGGCCAGTGATTTAATCAATTATGCCTATGAGGTGAAACCTCCAAGAAAACCCCACAGTTTTGTTTGTTTGGGGTTTGGAGAGCTTCCAGGTTAGTGAAGCAGGAAGGGGCAGGGAGAATGGGGTGCCCAAGGAGGCAAGGAAGCGCTGTGCCCCCTCCCCCACCCACACCTTGACCTTGCCATCTCTTCCATTTGGCTATTCCTGAGCTGTATCTTTCATCATGAACTGATAGTAATAAAGTGCTTTTCTCAGTCCTGTGAGTCATTTCAGTAAATTATTGAACCTGCCAGAGGCTGTGGAAACCCTTGCATTTGTCACCAAGTCAGACAGAGGTGCCAGTGGTCTGGGCACCCCATTTGCAACTGGCATCTGATATGAGGCCAGCCCTTCACTGAGCCCCTAAACCTGTGGGGTTTGATGCCGAATCCAGGCAGTTAGTGTCAGAATTGCACTGTAGGACACAAGTTGGTGTCAGAACTGGCTGGTGTTGAGGAGGAAAAAGAACCCACACAGCCCTCCCCCTGGCCATTCCTCCCACCATATGGAGTCTTAGGATCCTTCACGGAGTGCTCAGAGCCTCCCGATCATCCCACTTTTAGCACAGCGCTTTTCCACTTCTGGTCAGTCTGATGTTAGAATGCCCTACAATGTGCTTATTAGCCATTTTTAAAAACTAACATTTATAAAATTTACTTAGGCCAGGCACGGAGGCTCACACCTGTAATCCCAACACTTTGGGAGGCCAAGGTGGGCGGATCACCTTGGATCAGGAGTTCCACACCAGCCTGGCTAACATGGTGAAACCCCATCTCTACTAAAAATAGAAAAAAATTAGCCGGGTGTGATGGTGCGCACCTGTAATCCCAGCTGCCCAGGAGGCTGAGGCAGGAGAATCGCTGGAACCCGGGAGGTGGACGGAGGTTGTGGTAAGCCGAGATCTTGCCACTGCACTCCAGCCTGGGTGATAGAGACTCTAAGACCTTTAGCTGAATTGAAGCCTCTTGGTAAACCTATGATGTCTCATTTAATAGATGGGCAAACTGAGGCTCCAAGAAATAAATCAGGCACATAAGGAGTCCTTGTCCAAGCAAGCCATGGGTTGAAGCCTGGGCTCTGCCAGTCCAAGTGAAACCAAAGCATCTCCAGAAATTCCTGGTGGTGTGTTACATCAGCAAATGAGTTGGGTAATGTCATTCCTCAACCTGGAGTCAGCGGCATCTTGCAGATTCCACCAGAGAGGAAGTCTCCACCTAGCTCCCCGAGGCCTGCTTGCAAGAATGAGGAAGGAGCGGTTCTGCTTTCAGGTGGAAGTGTTCACCAGTTAAGTGCTGGGCTGCCCACAAGGCAAACAGCCTCCTGGGCCTGGGACACATGCTTCAGTGCCCCTGGTAGCATGGCAGGACATGCAGTGCAACTCAACAAGCTCCCAAAACCACGAGAGGCTGGGAAAAATGCTCCCTGGCCCAGTTCTAATGTTTCCCAATAAGGACCTGCCCGGCCAGACACAGGGGGCCCCACCCATCCTGAGAGGCTGGTCCTGGAATGTAGACACAACTGCTTGGAGAATCTCTGCATCCTGGCTCCGCACACAGGCTCTAGGTGACGGGCTGGCAGAGTGCCCGTGTGTAGTATGGGCCTATACCTGCTGCAGCATCAGCTAGTCTGGGCCTGTGCCCCGGGTCCGCCTATAGATGTCATGTGGCCCATCTGAATATGTGACTGGGAGTCTAGTCTACCCAGGCCTGGTTTGTGCCTACCCCCTGGCCACGCCCCTTGTGAGTTTTCTCTGGGTGACATTTCCTTCCTACTCTTGTTGACGGGGGCTCTTCTTGCTGGTCGGTGCCCCAGGGCCAGGAGAGGTCTGAAGAGACCTGGGAGCCGGTAGCCCTGGGCTCCGCTCTGGGTTCTGAAAGCCCATTCCTTGCTCTGCGGCTCCTCCCACCCCACCTCTTCTCAGCCTTGCAGCTCAGCGGTTGATCTCAGGAGTCCAGGACCCCGGAGAGGGAAGAATCTGAGGAACACAGAACAGTGAGCGTTGCCCACACCCCATCCCCCGTCACCACATCTCCCCTCCCCCTCCCCCTCCCCCTCCCCCTCCCCCTCCCCCTCCCCCTCCCCCTCCCCCTCCCCCTCCCCCTCCCTGCCTGGTCCTGGGCCCCATCCCAGCACCTCCCTGTCAGCTGACTTCTTCCAGGGTCTCGCAGGCCCTTCTGGGCTCCTCCCTCCCCTGGCTTTTCCTACCACTCCCCCTCTATCGGCATCTATCTGCAGGTGGCCTGGGATTTATAAAACTGGGTTCTGAATGCTGAATAGGAGACGGTAAGAGCCAAGGCAAAGGACAGCACTGTTCTCTGCCTGCCTGATACCCTCACCACCCGTGAACCATCCCCCAGACGCCCCCTTAACTCTGGGACAGAGATGGCTGGCAGAGCCTGGGGCCGCCTGGCCTGTTACTTGGAGCTCCTGAAGAAGGAGGAGCTGAAGGAGTTTCAGCTTCTGTTCGCCAGTAAAGTGCACTCCAGCGGCTCTTCGGGCGAGACACCCACTCAGCTGGAGAAGACGAGTGGCATGGAGGTGGCCTCATACCTGGTGGCTCAGTATGGGGAGCAGCGGGCCTGGGACCTAGCCCTCCGTACCTGGGAGCAGATGGGGCTGAGGTCACTGTGCACCCAAGCCCGGGAAGGGGCAGGTGAGTAGCCAAAGGACCCCTCTGCCCGCTGGACATCCCCTGGCCCCTACCCCTGCCCTGCCCTCTTGGAACCCCACCACCACCACCACTGAGCCCTCCCTGCCAGGCCTTCCTCTGGGCAGTGACGTGGAACTGCCCTGTGAAAGGCAGACCCAGGCCCCAGACTACACTTGAGCAGGGAGGCTTGCTAGGGGGCCCTTGCTGCACCTCAGAGCCCCACCCTCTTCTATTCAAGTGCATTCCCAGTACTTGCCTGGCATTGTAGTTAGGAGCACAGACTTGGGAGTCAGTCTCTATCCCCCGTCCTGGCACTATCACCCTGGGCCAATCACTTCACTGCTCTCTGCCTGTGTCTCTGCAAAATGGGAGAGTGAGAGCCCGCCTCCCTGGGCTATGTGAGGGTTAAAAGAGATCATCCAGGTTAAACATTTAGCACAGAGTCTGATATACAGTAAGTGCTCAATAAATAAGATCTCCCCTGTTGTTGCTGCTGCTGTTGTTATTACTATTAGCTCCCCTGGGTGGCAGATGCCGTCGGCCCAATGAAGCACAGCTGAGGCTCGGGAGGAGTAGTGATTTACGCAGGGAGGTAGTCAGGACCAAGACAGATATGCAGATTTCCTGATCCCACACCAGGACTTTTTGCCTAGCAGTATCTGTAAGAGCATCATTCTTCAGACAAGCCTCTAGAGGAGGTTGTAGAGGGCTGCAGCGGGTTCGCTGGTGTATCCTGACCTCTTGGTTGAGACAGGAGACCAGCTCAGTTCCCTGGCACCTGCCCCTGCCCCTCTAATGTGTCTCCAACCTCTTTATCTCTTTCCTGTAGACTACTCTCCCTCATTCCCCTACAGCCCGAGTGAACCCCACCTGGGGTCTCCCAGCCAACCCACCTCCACCGCAGTGCTGAGACCCTGGAACCGTGACTTGCCAGCGGAGTGCACCCAGGGCTCAGAGAGAAGGGTTTTGAGACAGCTGCCTGACACATCTGGACACCGCTGGAGAGGTGAGGCTTGCTGAGTCCGGCCGACAGCCCTGGGTGGAGCTGCGAATCCGCTGGTGGGCCGCACCCAGATGATCATGTCTGTCCATGGGAACCTGACGTGGGGGACCGCAGAGGAAGGACAGGGGAGCCAGGGTGGGCTGTGAGAGGTAGGCCTGGAAGTGACCTTTCAGGGACCCCTCAGGGGAGAGATTGCACCCCTCCCCATTCGACAGATGGAGAAGCTGAGACCCATATGAGTCAGGCAATGAGTCTTACCCAACTGGGTGTCATGGGTGACATGGTCCTTGCCCGAGGAGAACTCGGCTCATAATATTGGTGGGCTGTGAAGATCCTGAGGGTCAGGGTGGTCCAGAAGTTCTGAGGAGGACTCTGTTTTCCAGACAGACCCCAAGAAGAGGCTAGGCTTAGTCCTTGGCCCAAGCCAGCTCCCTCACATGACTTCTCTCTTCACTACTAAGAGAATAAAATTGTCCCTCTACTTTGACATGGTTTTTAAAATAATATTATTAAGACTCATCTCTCAGGACTGTTGTGAGAGTTTAAAATATGTGCACCTAAAAGAAAATAAATGTTCAGTAAATGGTCATTTTTCTTTTAATTCCCCCCAGAAATCTCTTCCTCACTCCTCTACCAAGCTCTTCCAAGCTCCCCAGACTTTGAGTCTCCAAGCCAGGAGTCGCCCAATGCCCCCACATCCACAGCAGTGCTGGCGAGCTGGGGATCCCCACCTCAGCCCAGCCTAGCACCCAGAGAGCAGGAGGCTCCTGGGATCCAGTGGCCTCTGGATGAAATGTCAGGAAATTACTACACAGGTGAGACCTTACTGAGCTCCTGGCGGGGTGGTGAGGTGGGAGAGGCAAATGCATGGACAAAGAGTCCCCTGGGGACCAGGTTGGCAGGCTGAGCAGAGGTTAAACATCTGAAATTTCCCTCAGGAAATCCCACCGTTGGAGCCTCTCCACTGGTCCAAGGCACTGTTTCCAGGAGGTCCCTGGGCATCAAAATACAGATGTGTTAGCACATCAGGGGGACAACAGAGCAAGGATGGGGGAGGCTGGATGGGGTTACACATCACCTGGTTTACTGGACAGGGCACGGGCCTGGGGTCAGGAGAGATGGGTTCAATTTCCACTGAGCTCCTCATCCCACAAGTGGCCTACAGCTAGTCCCATGCCCATCAGTGCTCACTGGACACTCTCTGGCTTAGACCATGTCCAGGGCTTTACGTGTACATTGGCCTTAAATTTTACAACCACTCCATGAGATAAATATTGCTATTATCATACCATGGAGATGAGAAAACCAAGGATCAGAAAGATAGTCTCACAGTTAGTACTAGCAAAGATGGAATTCAGCCTTCACTCTCATCCAGCAATCCACACATTTAACTCTAACATAGGGGGTGCCCTCATCTGGGCAATGAGGACAGTCATGCTAAAGCCACAGGTACAGAGGCTCCTGATGCCACAGGCTCCTTAACCACTAACTACACTGCCTCTCAATGCCAGGGGATGCCTCCTTTGAAGTCTGGGAGATGTTAAGTTAAAAGGATTTCTTCTGCACCCAGCTAGGAGTAAACTTGTAGACTTCGTGGTCCTATATGGCCTAGGCTCAAAGTATATCAGTTTACTTAATTATTCACACCATTTTCCATTCAAAAAAAAAAAAAGAAGAAGAAGCCATGGAACAAACCTGCACATATACCGCCTGAGTCTAAAATAAAAAATAAATAAACCCCTATTTTTAAAATCTTGATAGGGTATATAAGGAAAGATCAACATTCAAGTTAAACTAAGGAAAACAGAATCTGCAACAAAGTCAAGAAAGGAAGATTCTAACACTTGACTCGAAGTTGCTTCTTTCTGTATCTGAGAATCACAAAGATAACTTTTTCTCAGAATGATTTTGTGGATTAGAAAACCCAAATAAACAGTAAAGATCATTAAAACTGAAAAACAGAAAAGAAGGAAGAGAGGAAGACTATAAAGACATCAGAGCCATCTATAGAAGCATAAAAATGCAGTAACTTTAAAAGTGAAAAAAACAAGTATGAAAACCACAAAGACTAACTCATTGCTATAAATAAAGGTTCCATGGGTTGTGGACATTCTAGCAACACTGGCAAAAGGGGAAATATAATGGGTTACACAATACCTGTTAATAGAAAAGACCAATGCAAGGGAACTACATTTTTCCCTGATTCGAAATTCCAAGGGAATTCTTCAAATAGGGAACTTTAAAAAAAAACCTTGGCCGGGCGCGGTGGCTCAAGCCTGTAATCCCAGCACTTTGGGAGGCCGAGACGGGCGGATCACGAGGTCAGGAGATCGAGACCATCCTGGCTAATACGGTGAAACCCCGTCTCTACTAAAAAATACAAAAAACTAGCCGGGCGAGGTGGCGGGCGCCTGTAGTCCCAGCTACTCGGGAGGCTGAGACAGGAGAATGGCGTGAACCCGGGAGGCGGAGCTTGCAGTGAGCTGAGAGCCGGCCACTGCACTCCAGCCTGGGCGGCAGAGCAAGACTCCGTCTCAAAAAAAAAAAAAAAAAACCTTTTAGTTTCAGAAACACATGTGCAGGTTTGTTACATAGGTAAATTATGTGTCACAAGTGTTTGCTGTACAAATTATCTTGTCGCCCTGGTAATAAGCATGGTACCTTTTAGGTAGTTTTTGTTTTTGCTTTTTTGTTTTGTTTGTTTGTTTGGAGACGGAGTCTCGCTCTGTCGCCCAGGCTGGAGTGCAGTGGCACGATCACCACTCACTGCAAGCTCCGCCTCCCAAGTTCACGCCATTCTCCTGCCTCAACCTCCCGAGTAGCTGGGACTACAGGCGCCCACCACCACGCCCAGCTAATTTTTTGTCTTTTTAGTAGAGACAGGGTTTCACCGTGTTAGCCAGGATGGTCTCAATCTCCTGACCTCAGGATCTGCCCACCTCAGCTTCCCAAAGTGCTGGGATTACAGGCGTGAGCCACGGCGCCTGGCTCAGCAGTTTTTTAATCCTTACCCTCCTCCCACTCTTCACCCTCAAAAGGTCACAGTATCTATTGTTCCTTTTATTGTGTCCATGTGTACTCCATGTTTAGCCCTAACTTATGAATGAGAACATGCAGTATTTGGTTTTCTGTTCCTGTGTTAGTTTGCTTATAATGCTCTCCAGCTCCATCCAACTTGCTGCAAAGGCATGATCTCATTCTTTTTTATGGCTGTGTAGTATTCCATGTGCAAATGTACCACATTTTCTTTAACCAGTCTATGGTTGGTTCCATACTGGTGCTATTGTGACTAGTGCTGCAATGAAAATACATGTGCATGCATCTTTATGGTAGAATGATTTACATTCCTTTGGGTATATACCCAATAATGGGATTGCTAGATTGAATGGTAGTTCAGAGTTCTTTGGGAAATCGCCAAGTTGCTTTCCACAGTGGCTGAACTAATTTACATTCTTACCAGCAGTGTATAAGCGTTCCTGTTTCTCTGCAATCTCACCAACATCTGTTATTTTTTGACTTCTTAGTTATAGCCATTCTGACTGGTATCAGTAGTATCTCATTGTGGGTTTGATTTGCATTTTTCTAATAATAAGTGATGTTGAGCATTTTTTCATATGCTGTTGGTCATGTGTATGTCTTCTTTTGAAGTATCTATCAGCGTCCTTTGTCCACTTTTTTTTTTTTAGACAGTCTCGCACTATCATCCAAGCTGGAGTGCAGTGGTGCGATCTCTGCTCACTGCAACCTCCCCCCTCCCAGGCTCAAGGGATTCTCCTGCCTCAGCCTTCCAGGTAGCTGGGATTACAGGTGTGCACCATCACGCCCGGCTAATTTTTGTATTTTTTAGTAGAGATGGCCTGTTGGCCAGGCTGGTCTCGAATTCCTGACCTCAAGTGATCTGCCCGCCTCAGTCCCCAAAGTGCTGGGATTACAGGCATGAGCCACCACGCCCAGCCGTTTGTCCACTTTTTAATGGGATTGTTTTTGACTTGTTTATGTGTTTAAGTTCCTTATAGATTCTGGATATTCCAACTTTGTCAGATGGGTAGTTTGCAAATATTTTCTCCCATTCTGTGGGTTGTCTACTTTGTGGGTAGTTTCTTTTGCTGTGCAGAAGTTCTTTAGTTTAATTAGGTCCCATTTGTCAATTTTTGTTTTCATTGCAATTGCTTTTGGGATCTTCCTCATGAAATTTTTGCCAGGACCTAGGTTCAGAATGGTATTTCCTAGGTTTTCTTCAGGGTTTTTAAAGTTCTAGGTTTTATATTTAAGCCTTTCATCCATCTTCCATTGATCTTTGTATATGGTATAAGGAAGGGGTCCAGTTTCAATCTTCTGCATATGGCTAGCCAGTTATCTCAGCATCACTTATTGAATAGAGAATCCTTTCCCCCTTGCTTGTTTTTGTCAACATTATCAAAGATCAGATGGTTGTAGGTATGCAGCTTTATTTTTGGGCATTTTATTCTGTTCCATTGGTCTGTGTGTCTACTTTTATACCAGTAGCATGCTGTTTTGATTACTGTAGCCTTGTACTATAGTTTAAAAATAGGTAATGTGATGCCTCCAGATTTGTTATTTTTTACTTAGAATCGCTTTGGCTATTTGGGCTCTCTTTTGGTTCCATATTAATTTTATAATTCTTTTTCTAATTATGTGAAGAATGTCATTGGTTGTTTGATAGGAATAGCATTGAATCTGTAAATTGCTTGGAGTAGTATGGCCATTTTAACAATATTGATTATTCCTGTTCATGAGCATGGAATGTTTTCCATTTGTGTGTGTGTGTCATCTCTGATTTCTTTCAGCAGTGTTTTGTAGTTCTTGCTATAGAGATCTTTCACAATCCTGGTTAGATGTATTCCTAGGTATTTTTTTGTGGCTGTTGTGAATGGGATTGCATTCTTGATTTGGCACTCAGCTTGGATGTTGTTGGTTTATGGAAATGCACCAACATTGCACAATGTTACATAATACTTACTACCCAATAGAAGAAATTGATGTTGCATCCTGAAACTTTGCTGAAGTTGTTTATCAGATCTAGCAGATGTGGGGCAGAGACTAGGAGGTTTTCTAGGTATAAAATCATAACATCTGCAAACAGAGATACTTTGACTTCCTCTCTTCCCATTTGGATGTCTTTCACTTCTCTCTCTTACCTGACTGCTCTGGCTAGGACTTCTAGTACTATGTTGAATAGATGGTAAGAATGAGCATCCTTGTCTTGTTCTGGTTCTCAAGGCGAATACTTCCAGCTTCTGCCCATTCAGTATGATGTTGGCTGTGGTTTTGTCATAAATGGCCCTTATTATTTTGAGGTATGCTCCTTCAACGTCTAGTTTGTTGAGAGTTTTAACATTAAAGGATGTTGAATTTTATCAAATGCCTTGTCTGCATCTATTGAGATGATCATGTGGGGGCTTTTTTACTTCTGTTTATGTGATGGATCACATTTACTGATTTGCATATGTTGAATCAAACATGCATCCCAGAGATAAAACCTATCTGGTTGTGGTGAATTCGCTTTTTGATGTGCTGCTGGATTCAGTTTGCTAGTATTTTGCTGAAGATTTGTGCACCTATGTTCCAAAGGAGTCCCCTCCTCCTCAATTTTTTGGAATAATTTCAGTAGAAATTGTACCAGCTCTTCTTTATATGTCTGGTAGAATTCAGCTGTGAATCTCTCTGGTCCTGGCCTTTTCTGGTTGTTAGAATTTTTGTTACTGATTCCATTTTAGAACTCATTATTGCTCTGTTCAGAGTTTTAATTTCTTCCTAGTTCAGTCTTAGGAATTTATTTCTTGTAGGTTTTTCTAATTTCTGTGTATAGAGGTGTTCATAATAGTCTCTGAGGGTTTTCTGTATTTCTGTGGGGTCGGTGGTAATGTCCTCTTTGTCATTTCTTGTTGTGTTTATTTGGATCTTCTATCTTTTTTTTTTTCTTTATTAGTCTAGCTAGTGGTCTATCGATCTTATTTATTCTTCCAAAGAATGAACTTTTGGTTTTGTTGATCTTTTGTATGGTTTTTTCCATCTCAATTTCATTCAGTTCAGCTCTGATTTTGGTTATTTCTTGTCTTCTGCTAGCTTTGGGACTGATCTGCTCTTGTTTTTCTAATTCTTCTATTTGTGATGTTAGGTTGCCAATTGGAGATTTTTCTAACTTTTTGATATGGGCATTTACTGCTGTAAACTTTCCTCTTAACATCGTTTTATCTGTGTCCCAAAGATTTGGTATATTGTATCTTTGTTCTCACTGGTTTCAAAGAATTTTTTATCTCTGCCTTAATTTCATTATTTACCCAAACACCACTCAGGAGCAGGTTGTTTAATTTCCATGAATTGTATGGTTTTGAGCTATCTTCTTTGTATTGATTTTTTTTAATTGTGCAGTGGTCCAAGGGTGTGGCTGATACGATTTGTGTTTTTTTTTTAATTTGCTGAGAACTTTTTATGGCAGATTGTGTGGTTGATTTTACAGTATATGCCATGCGCAAATGAGAAGAATATATATTCTGTTGTTTGAGGTGGAGAGTTCTGTAGATGTCTGTTAGGCCCATTTGGTTGTGTCAAATTTAGGTCACAAATATCTTTGTTAGTATTCTGCCTTGATGATCTGTTCAATACTGTCAGTGAGTGTTGAAGTCTCCCATTAGTACTATATGGTTATCTAAGTCTCTTTATCAGTCTCTACAAACTTGTCTTACGAATCTGGGTGCTCCTGTATTAGGTGTATATATATTCATAATAGTTAAGTTGGCTGGGCACGGTGGCTCACGCCTGTAATCCCAGCACTTTGGGAGGCGGAGACGGGCAGATCACGAAGTCAGGAGATTGAGACCATCCTGGCTAACACAGTGAAACCCCGACTCTACTAAAAACATAAAAAATTAGCCGGGCATGGTGGCGGGCGCCTGTAGTCCCAGCTACACGGGAGGCTGAGGCAGGAGAATGGCGTGAACCCGGGAGGCAGAGCTTGCAGCGAGCCAAGATCGCACCACTGCACTGGCCTGGGCGACAGCGAGACTCCGTCTCAAGAAAAAAAAAAAAAAGTCTTCTTGGTGAATTGAACCCTTTATTATTATGTAATGCCTTTCTTTGTCTTTGTTGAATGTTGTTGATTTGAAGTTTGGTCTGAGATTAGAATGGCAATCCATGCTTTTGTTTGTTTTCCATTTGCTTGGTGGATTTTTCCCCATCCCTTTACTTTGAGCCTATGAATGTCATCGCATCCGCAGGCTCCATGCTGCTGCAGATGTCTGGGAGACGGTGAGAACACACCTGAGTGTTATCTGCACTGGGGGCAAGGGACCCCCATCTGTCATCCACTAAGGGCACCTCCTGGACTGGAGAACTATTCCCCCAGTATTTCTGGCCTGCCTGGCTTACAGGCAGAGAAAGAGCCCTCAGACAGATGACCACAGCTGTTGCTGAGGGACACGGTTGGCAGGTACCGCAACAGCAGGTGCTCAGGGGATGCTGTCAGCGTCTGCTACACACTCTGGTATCTCCTCCACAACTCCATGACCTCCTATAATCCCCAGCTTACGGATGAGAAAGCTGAGGCTCACAGGGGTTAATGGCCAGCATCACGTGCTTAGTGAGGACAGAAAGTTGTGTCTATTTTGTTCACTCTTTATCCCCAGCCCCTGTAGCAGCACCTGGCACATAGTAAGCCCTTGATAAATATTCAGTGAAGGAAAGTCATTCAGGGAGTGTGACTTGGGCTGAGTCAAGACTTGAACTGGGATCTTCTACCCCAAAGCACATGTCCCTTCCGCCGCATGGCAAGAACATACCAGTGTCTGCAGCCAGCGCAGTGTGTGGCTTGGAGTAGGTGCCTAAAAGGGTTGTTTAATTAATTATTCATTCTTCTGTTCTCTACCCTTATGTTCCTTCTTTCCCTCCCTTACTTAGGAATCAGAGAAAGAGAGAGAGAGGAATCAGAGAAAGGCAGGACTCCATGGGAGGCAGCAGTAGGAACGCCCCCACAGGTGCACGCCAGCGTACAGCCCCACCGCCACCCACAGGAGCCTTCTGCGAGAGAGAGCCTCTGTTCCACATGGTCCTGGAAAAATGACGATTTGAACCAAAATTTCACACAGCTGCTACTTCTACAAAGACCTCACCCCAGAAGCCATAAGCCGCTGGTCAAGGGAAGCTGGCCTCATGATGTGCAGGAGGATCGAGGACGTTTAATTGAGATCAGAGACTTATTTGGCCCAGGCCTGGATACCCAAGAACCTCGCATAGTCATACTGCAGGGGGCTGCTGGAACTGGGAAGTCAACACTGGCCAGGCAGGTAAGGGCAGCCTGGGGGAGAGGCCAGCTGTATGGGGACCGCTTCCAGCACGTCTTCTACTTCAGCTGCAGAGAGCTGGCCCAGTGCAAGGTGGTGAGTCTCGCTGAACTCATCGGAAAAGACTGGACAGCCACGCAGGCTCCCATTAGACAGATCCTGTCTAGGCCAGAGCGGCTGCTCTTCATCCTCGACGGTGTGGATGAGCCAAGATGGGTCTTGCAGGAGCCGAGTTCGGAGCTCTGTCTGCACTGGAGCCAGCCGCAGCCGGCGGATGCACTGCTGGGCAGTTTGCTGGGGAAAACCATACTTCCCGAGGCATCCTTCCTGATCACGGCTCGGACCACAGCTCTGCAGAACCTCATTCCTTCTTTGGAGCAGGCACGCTGGGTAGAGGTCCTGGGGTTCTCTGAGTCCAGCAGGAGGGAATATTTCTACAAATATTTCACAGATGAAAGGCAAGCAGTTAGAGCCTTGGGGTTGATCCAATCAAACAAAGAGCTCTGGGCCCTGTGTCTCGTGCCCTGGGTGTCCTGGCTGGCCTGCACCTGCCTGATGGAGCAGATGAAGCGGAAGGAGGAACTCACATTGACCTCCAAGACCACCACGACCCTCTGTCTGCATTACCTTTCCCAGGCTCTCCGAGCTCAGCCGCTGGGGCCCCAGCTCGGGGACGTCTGCTCTCTGGCTGCTGAGGGCATCTGGCAAAAAAAGACCCTTTTCAGTCAAGATGACCTCAGGAAGCATGAGTTAGATGGGGCCATCGTCTCCACCCTCTTAAAGATGGGTATTCTTCAGGGGCACCCCATCCCTCTGAGCTACAGCTTCATTCACCTCTGTTTCCAGGAGTTCTTTGCAGCAATGTCCTATGCCCTGGAGGATAAGAAGGGGAGAGGTAAACATTCTGATTGCATCATAGATTTGGAAAAGTTGCTAGCAGCATATGGAACACATGGCCTATTTGGGGCACCAACCACACGTTTCCTATTGGGCCTGTTAAGTGATGAGGGGAAGAGAGCGATGGAGAACATCTTTAACTGCCGGCTGTCTCAGGGGAGGAACCTGAAGCAGTGGGTCCCGTCCCTGCAACCCCTGCTGCAGCCACACTCTCTGGAGTTCCTCCACTGTTTGTACGAGACTCAGAACAAAACGTTCCTGACACAAATGATGGCCGATTTCCAAGAAATGGGCATGTGTGTGGAAACAGACATGGAGCTCCTGGTATGCACTTTCTGCATTAAATTTTGCCACCACGTGAAGAAGCTTCAACTGATTGAGGGCAGGCAGCACAGACCAGCATGGAGCCCCACCGGGACAGTCCTGTGAGTACCCAAAATACCCATGTCTCCAGCTCCTCTGTCGGTCCATAAGCCCGAGTGACCTGAGCACCAGAGGCATGCTCACTGAGCCTGGCCAGGGGCGGGGGTGGCTAAAGGATCAGGGTCGCCAGTGACTTCTAACTACCCAATCTGACCACCATGCTCTGTCCACCTAGGCCCCTCTGCAGTGCCCGGCTGTGGGGCAAGCCTTGCTTGCTTCTGGAGAGGCCACTGGGCCCTGCCATGTCTGCCACCTCTCCTTCTACCCTTAGAATGACCGTCCACCTTCTCTCCTGGACGTGCTCCCACCTTCCTGCTGACCTTAGCTACCCCCACACTCCCCAAGGATCAGGCAGCCCCCCTACCCCTGCTCCTCTCTCTGGGCATTCATTCTCTCGGAGAAATTGCTCCTCCAGCTGCTTCAGGAACCCTCTCAATGATGACACTGGCCCTGAGATCTTCCCCAGCAGCTCGCAGAAAGAGTTTCCTATTTTTCCCTGCAAAACTGACTTCGTAATTATTTGTGACCATGGTGCCACCATTGCCCCAGGCACTCAACCTGAAACCCACCCTCTGATTGTATAAGAGCAGCCTCCTCTAACCATTCTCCAGCTCGGCAACCCTGAGAACTTCCCCATCCCGGTTCCCCGACCTCTGTCGCAGTACCGATCTGGTATGTGTCTATGTCCCGCTTTAGATGATTCATTCCATAAGTATTTATTCAGCACTGATTCTATGCCAGGCCCTACAGATCACAGATTAAAAAGCACAATACCTGCCTTAAGGAGCTCAAAAAATAGGGGAGAAGACAAACATTCATTTAATGACAACAGAGTGTGATGCCTACAACAGTAGAGGTATGGACAAGGTACTGTGGTGGCCCAAGGAAGGGAGTGATCACACAAGTGGACAATAAAGATTCTCAGAGGAAGAAATGTTTGATGTGGGTCTTCGTATTCAAATTTTTAAAACTTTTTCTCACAATAAAATTCATGTTCATTATAGGAAAAAAAAAAAAAAAGATACGTAGGCTGGGTGAAGTGCCTCCACCTGTAATTCCAGCACTTTGGGAGGCCGAAGCAGGTAGATCACTCGAGGCCAGGAGTTCGAGACCAGCCTGGCCAACATGGCAAAACCCTATCTCTACTAAAAAATACAAAAATTATCTGCGCATGGTGGCACATGCCTGTAATCCCAGCTATTAGGGAGGCTGAGGCATGAGAATCAGTTGAATCTGGGAGACAGAGTTTCCAGTGAGCCGAGATCGCAATACTGAACTCCAGCCTGGGCAACAGAGCCAGACTCTGTCTGAAAAAAAAAAGAAAGGATATTTAGATAAGCAAAAAGATGAAAAGTAGTAGCAACCAGAATTCCATCACTCTGAAATGAAATGACCATCATTAAAAATTGGCCGGGCATGGTGGCTCACACCTGTAATCCCAGCACTTTGGGAGGCCGAGGCAGGTGGATCACCTGAGACCAGGAGTTCGACACCAGCCTGGCCAACATGGTGAAACCCCGTTTCTACTAAAAATACAGAAATTAGCCGAGCGTGATGTCAGGCACCTGTAATCCCAGCTGCTCGGGAGGCTGAGGCAGGAGAATCGCTTGACCATTCAGGGGCAGACGTTGTAGTGAGCTGAGATTGTGCCACTTCACTCCAGTCTGGGCAACAAAGAAAAACTCAGTCTCAAAAAAAAAAAAAAAAAAAAAAATAGTGGTCAATTGTAAGAACCCCAGTCTTTTTTCTGTGCACATTTCTGCATGTTGTACTTTTTATTTTATAGTCAGTTTTAGTTTCTTCATATATCAAGGCTATCTTCTTGTGTGTGGGTGTGGTGGGTGTGGGTTTTTTTGTTTTTTTGTTTTTTTGTTTTTTTTTTGGTTTGTTGTTGTCTGAGACAGAGTCTCGCTCTGTCACCGAGGCTGGAGTGTAGTGGTGCAATCACAGCTCACTGTAGCCTGGACCACCCAGGCTTAAGGGATCCTCTTACCTCAGCCTCCCTAGAAGCTGAGACTATAGGAGCATGCCAACATGCAATGATAATTTTTGTAAATTTTTTGTATAGAGATGGGGTTTCGCTATGTTAACCAAGCTGGTCTCAAACTCCTGGGCTCAAGCAGTCTGCTCACCTGGACATCCCAAAGTGCTGGGATCACAGGCATGAGCCACCATGCCCAGCCCTTCATATACGTGTGTGTGTGTGTAGAGAGAGAGAGATAGAGAGAGACAGACACTCTTGCTCTGTCACTAGGCTGGAGTGCAGTGGCACGATCTGGGCTCACTGCAACCTCTGCCTCACAAGTTCAAGCAATTCTTATGCCTCAGCCTCCAGAGTAACTGGGATTACAGGCACGTGCCACCACACGTAGCTAATTTTTTTGTCTTTTTAGTAGAAACGGGGTTTCACCATGTTGGCCAGACTGGTCTCGAACTCCTGACCTCAAATGATCCTCCTGCCTCGGCCTTCCAAAGTGCTGGGGTCACAGGCGTGAGCCACCATGCCCAGCCCTTCATATATTTTTAAGTAGTCTGATACAACACCATTTTGAATGACCACATGCTATTCCATAGGGAAAGTGCCATGGTTGATTTGACTATTCTCCTGTTCTTGGCCATTTTAAGCTGTTTCTAGTTGTTCATAGTTATAAATGTGAGGTAGGTGTTAAAGGACCTGGATACAGGTACTGCAAGTAGCAGTGGACAGATGGGAAACCTTCGAAGAGTTCCAAGCAGCTACAGACAGAGGCCAGATGGTGGCTGGCTGGGGGATGGGGACTGGGATGGATGGGCAAAGGGAACCAAGAACACCAGGCCAGAGAAGAGAGTTTGGGATGGGCGGGAGCAAGTGGAGCCTCTGACATGGGAAAGTCAGTGGCTTCAGCCGCAAGTGGGAGGAGGAATTTTCAAGGAACTGAATCGGCTAGTCTAGGCAGACGGAAGAATAAGGCATTTACTATAAACAAACAAGAAAGTTCAGGAAGAAAGGGTGGAGGTTGGCCAGGGGCTGTGGGAAGGAAGAGGAGAACCAACCAGAGATATTAAAGAAATGAAGATGGCAGGATGGGAGATTCCAGGTATTTGGTGTGTGATTAAGCATTGTGCATTTTCAAATATAAATTTTTAATGTTTTTCCAGTCACCTTGATGATTAAGGATGGTGAATGCTGACGGAAATAAAAAATTTAAAATGTATTTTTCAAGTTTCACAAAACTAAGTAAATGTAAAAGAAATTCAAATAAACTTTCATTTATGGCTTTTTTCATGTGTGTGTGCGTGTGTGTGTGCGTGTGTGTGTATGTGTCTGTGTGAGTGTGTGTCTGAGATGAGATCTCGCTGTGTCTCCCAGGAATAGTGCAGTGGCACGACCATACCTCACTGCAACCTTGGCCTCCCATCTTCAAGCCATTCTCCTGCCTCAGCCTCCTGAGTAGCTGGGACTACAGGTGCACACCACCACGTCAGCTAATTTTTTTAATTTTCTGTAGAAACAGGATCTTACTATGTTGCCCAGACTGGTCTCAAACTCCTGGGCTCAATCGATCTTCCTGCCTCTACCTCCTAAAGTACTGGGATTACAGGCAAGAGCCACTGCACTCAGCTGGCTTTTTCTGTATGTTTGTGGTACTTGTACTTCCACAGTTATTACAACTTAAAACTGCTCTAGGACTTTTGGGATACTCTGTAGTAGCTTTTGATTCTCACATACCCCTCTGCAGCAGGTTCTATTGCTATCCTCTTTTAGCAGCTGAGGAGACGGAGTGAGGCACAGAGGAGCAGAGCCCACGTGCAGGCAGCTCCTTGCCTCTGCTTCTTTCCCCCACGTGGCTCTGCAGACTTACGGAGAAAGATGAATTAAGGTTGGGGACTTGTTGGGACAAATTAGATCAAAGAATTACTGGGATGTCGATGTGGGGATATCCGGCCAGAAAATAGAAAACTCAGCTGAAACCTGGAATAGAGCTTTGAGTAGTCGAAGCCTTGGAGGTAGATGAGGTCACCAAAGTAGCGTGTGAAAACACATCGATTAAATTAAATCGCATGAGTCAGAGTCCACTCTAACACTCTCAGACAAAGTCCATCATCCCCTCCCCTTAGGCTGCAAATATTCCCTCCTAGGGCACTCCCCACAGCCATCTCTCTCCTGCAGACTCTATGATCTTGTTATCCTGGGAAGGGGATCGGGTCCCCTGTGAGCCAACCTGGACAGTAGTGCATATGATCATACACAGTCTTCCATGACAACACCTTCCTCAGGCCATCTCTCCCAGGCTCTGCTCCTGCCTCCCGTCTTCTTTCCCAGGCACTGGGACTCCAGAATGTCTGTGCCAAAGGAACACAGGTGTGTCTGCATCAAAGGGAGGAAGGCTGTCAAATTTTTTTAATGAAAAATTGTTTTGTTATCTGCAGTGCCCAGCACAGAAGCCAGGCCCTATGCTGAGCAATGCAGATAAAAAATTAAAAAATAAAAGACCAATGTCTGTTCCTGCCCTCAAGGAACTCCCAGACTGAGGCGGAAACAGACATACAAGATGAACACTTGAGTGTGCTATGGTAAGGGCTGTAGAATGAGAAGCCACATGGAGGAGAGGGAGCTAGTCCTGGGTGACAGGGGCAGACAGGCAGGGAGGCTGGTCAGTCCTGGAGATGGCACTACCCGCTGTGGCCTGGTGCTCAGGAGGACAAAGCCCAATTGTGTTGTGCAGGGCTGGGCACCTCAAACCCCTGCCAGACACATCACATCTCTCCTGTCCTCTCTCTCCCTCAGGTTCAGGTGGGTCCCAGTCACAGATGCCTACTGGGAGATTCTCTTCTCCATCCTCAAGGTCACCAGAAACCTGAAGGAGCTGGACCTAAGTGGAAACTCGCTGAGCCACTCTGCAGTGAAGAGTCTTTGTAAGACCCTGAGACGCCCTCGCTGCCTCCTGGAGACCCTGCGGTAAGTCTGACCTGGGTTCTGTTCTGAAGCAGGGATGGGGAACAGATCCAAGGCAGAAGCTGAGTCTGGGCTGAGGGATTTGTCTTTGTATTTATCAAATATTTGTTGAGGCCCTCTCTGGCCAGGGTGACTTTAGTAAACACAGATAGGATTTTTGGCTCATAAAAAAAAAAAAAATTCCTTCATAAAGTGAGGTTTGAGGGAGGTCTGAAGAATACAGAGGATTTAACTAAGCGAAGCAGGAAGGAAAAATTCCAGGAAAAGAGAATAGCATGTACAAAGGCTCTGTGTAGAAGGCAGGATGAGGCAGTCAAGGAATTGAAAGCAGGCCAGTGTGGCTGGAGGGCAGATAGCAAAGGAGTGAGATAAGGCTACAGATACCAGTAGGAACCAGACTATGCAAGGTTTGTGCGCCATGTTGGATTTGGGGTCTTTTCCTGATGGTGTGGAATTTTAAGCAGAAGGTTGACAAGATCAGTACATTTTCAAAATAGAAACTGGCTGCAACATGAAAAATGGATTGGAAGAGTGCAAAAGTAGAGGTTGGGAAACCAATTAGTAAGAAAATTGCAGTAGTCCCTGCAAAGATCGTGATGGCTTGGACTAAGGAAAATATAGTACTTTTTGTAACAGACAGTCATAGCTTGGACTATGGTATTGGCAATGGATATGGAACAAAGTGGCTAGATGTAGGAGAGCTGCAAAAGTAAAATCAACTGGGCTTAGTGATGGATTGAATTTAGGGAAAAAAGGAAGAGGAAGATATCAAGGATGATTTTAGGTTTCTGACCAAAGCAGCTCATGGGATAGTGGCATCTTCATTAAATGGGGAATACTAAAAGAAAAGTGATTTGGGGGTGGAGCATCATGAGTGTGATCTCGTGCTTGCTGGTTTCAAGATTCTTTCAAGGTATCCAACTGGACTTGCCAAATAGGTATCAAATAAAGCTCTATCCAAAGATAAGATTGCCCCATAAAACAAATCTTAACAAATTTGCAAGGACTGAAATCATACAAAGCATATCCTCTGACCATGATAAAATGAAATTAGAAATCAACAATAGAAGGAAAGTTGAGGAGTTCATAAATACACTGAAATTAAAACCACACTCCTAAATAACCAAGGGCCAAAGAAGAAATCACAAAGGAAATTAGAAAATACTTTGAGAGGGATGAAAACAAAATCACAACATGCCAAAATGTATTGGATGTAGCTAATGCAGTGCTTAAAGGGAAATGTATAGTTATAAATGCCTCTATTTTAAAAAAAAAGGAAAGGTAGAGCCAGACATGATGGCCCATGCCTATAATCCCAAAGCTTTGGAAGGCCAAGGCAGGACGATTACCTTAGGCCAGGAGTCTGAGACCAGCCTAGGCAACATAGAGAGACCCTGTTTCTACAAAAACATAAAATAAAAAATTAGTTGAGAATGATGATGTGTGCCTGTTGTCATAACTACTTGGGAGGCTGAGACGCGAGGATCATTTGAGCCCAGGAATTCAACACTGCAGTGAGCTGTGATTATGCCACTGCACTTCAAGCTGGGCAACAGAGACAGATCTTATCTCTACAAAAATTTTTTTAATTAATGAAAAAAATGAAGATACCACTACACACTTATCAGAATGGCCAAAATCCAAAACACTGACAATACCAAATTCTGGTGAGGATGTGGAACAACAGGAACTCTCATTCATTGCTGGTGGGAATGTAAAATGAGACAGCCCCTTTGGAATACAGTCTGGCAGTTTTCTACAAAACAAATATGCTTTTACCATAGGATCTGGCAATCACACTCCTTGATATTTACCAAAATGAGTTGAATACCTCTGTCCACACAAAAACCTGCACGTGAATGTTTATGGCAGCTTTGTTCATCATTGCTAAAACTTGGAAGCAAGCTGTCCTTCAGAAAGTGAATGGACTCACTCGCCATCAGAGAAATGCAAATCAAAACCACAATGAGATACCATCTCACACCAGTTAGAATGGCAATCATTAAAAAGTCAGGAAACAATAGGTGCTGGAGAGGATGTGGAGAAATAGAAACACTTTTACACTGTTGGTGGGATTGTAAACTAGTTCAACCATTATGGAAAACAGTATGGCAATTCCTCAAGGATCTAGAACTAGATGTACCATATGACCCAGCCATCCCATTACTGGGTATATACCCAAAGGATTATAAATCATGCTGCTATAAAGACACATGCACACGTATGTTTATTGCGGCACTATTCACAATAGCAAAGACTTGGAATCAACCCAAATGTCCATCTGTGACAGACTGGATTAAGAAAATGTGGCACATATATACCATGGAATACTATGCAGCCATAAAAAAGGATGAGTTTGCATCCTTTGTAGGGACATGGATGCAGCTGGAAACCATCATTCTTAGCAAACTATCACAAGAACAGAAAACCAAACACCACATGTTCTCACTCATAGGTGGGAACTGAACAATGAGATCATTTGGACTCGGGAAGGGGAACATCACACATCGGGGCCTATCATGGGGAGGGGGGAGGGGGGAGGGATTGCATTGGGAGTTATACCTGATATAAATGACGAATTGATGGGTGCTGACGAGTTGATGTGTGCAGCACACCAACATGGCACAAGTATACATATGTAACAAACCTGCACGTTATGCACATGTACCCTAGAACTTAAAGTATAATAATAATAATAAAAATAAATAAAATACTTTTAAAAAAATTGTGGTACAAACAGACAGTGGACTATTATTCAGTGCTAAAAAGAAATAAGCTATCAAGCTACAAAAAGATATGGAGAAACTTTAAATGCATGTTACTAAAATAAGCCAATCCGAAAAGGCTACATGCTGTATGATTCCAACTGTATGACATTCTGGAAGAGGCAAAAACAAGGAGATAGTAAAAAGATTAGGGGTTTCCAGGGCTTGGGGGAAGGGAGGAATTAATAGAGCACAGAAGAGTTTTAGGGCAGTGAAACTATTCTATATACTATAATCGTGCATACGTATTATTTTACAGCAATCAAAATCTATAGAATGGGCACCACCAAAAGTGACCCCTAATGTAAACTATGCACTTCGGGTGATGATGTGTCCCTGTCAGTCTATCAATTGTAACAAATGTCACCACAATGTACTAGTGTGGTACAGCATGTCAATAGTGGGAAAGATTGTATGAGGGATGCGGGGACAGGGAGTATATGGGAACTCTCTGTACTTTTTGCTCAGTTTTACTGTGAACCTAAAACTACTCTAAAAAATAAAATCTATTGAAGAAGGAAGAGAAGAAGAAGTGGAGAAATCTCAAATCAGTAACCTAAACTTACACTTTATGCGTTTGTTTTCCTTGGCTCTTTCATGTTAGTAAAGAAATTTTTTTAAAAAGCAAACAAAACCAAAAGCAAGCAGGGGGAAAGAAATAATAAAGACTAGAGATAAATGAGACAGAGAATAGAAAACAATACAGAAAACCAATGAAACTAAACGTTAGTTCTTTAAAAATACCAACAAAATTTGACACCTTTTAGCTAGACTAAAATTAAAAGTAAGAAGATTCAGATTACTAAAATCATAAATAAAAGATGGAGTATCACAACTGAACTTACAGAAATAAAAGGATTATAAGTGAAAATTATGAAATATTGTAAGCCAACAAATTAGATAACCCAGATGGAATGGGCCAACTTCCAGAAAGACACAAATACCTAAACTGACTTAAGAAGAAATACAAAATCTTAATAGACTTGTAACAAACACAGATATTGAATTAGTAAGTTAAAAACTTTCTATGAAACAAAATACAGGCCCAGATGGCTTTACTGGTGAATTCTACCAAATATTTAAGGAAGAATTAACACTTATCTTTTCAAACTCTTCCAAAAATAGCAGAAAAGAGAACACATGCCAATTTGTTCTATGAGACCAATATTACCCTGATACCAAAATTAGACTAAGATAACCAAAAGCATCACAAGAGAAAAAAAAATCTACAATCCAACATCCTTTATGGATATATATGCAAAATTACATAACAAAATACTGACAACATATAAAAAGGATTGTAGACCATGACCAAATGGGATTTATCCCAAGAATGCAAATTGAGTTTAACCTAGGAAAATTGATCAATGTAATGCAAGATGTTAATAGAACAAAGAACACAAACCGATGGTTATCTCAAAGACAAAAAAAAGCATCTGACAAAATCCAACACCTTTTCATATTGAAAACACTCAGCAAACTAGAAATAAAAGGGAACTTTATCAACCTGATAAAGTTGTTACCAGTGAAAAACCCACAGCTAACATTATACTTAATGGTGGATGACTGAGTGCTTTCCCCCTAAGATTAGGAATAAGACAAAGATGTCTGTTCTTGCCATTTCTATTCAACATTGTACTCAAGGTTCCATCCAGAGCAATTAAGCAAGAAAATGAAATTAACGGCTTCCAGATTGAAAAGAAAGTAAACTGGGCCAGGCGCGGTGGCTCAAGCCTGTAATCCCAGCACTTTGGGAGGCCGAGACGGGCGGATCACAAGGTCAGGAGATCGAGACCATCCTGGCTAACACGGTGAAACCCCGTCTCTACTAAAAATACAAAAAACTAGCCAGGCGAGGTGGTGGCGCCTGTAGTCCCAGCTACTCGGGAGGCTGAGGCAGGAGAATGGCGTGAACCCGGGAGGCGGAGCTTGCAGTGAGCTGAGATCTGGCCACTGCACTCCAGCCTGGGTGACAGAGCGAGACTCCGTCTCAAAAAAAAAAAAAAAGAAAAGAAAGTAAACTGTTATGTGCAGGTGACATGATGTTGTATGTAGAAAACCCTAAGGAATCTACAGATATTCAAATTAGGGCCGGGCGTGGTGTCTCATGCCCTGTAATCTCAGTACTTTGGGAGGCTGAGGTGGGTGGATCGCTTGAGTTCCGGAGTTCAAGATTACCCTGGGTAACGTGGCAAAACCCTGTCTCTACCAAAACTACAAAAAATTAGCCGGGCGTGGTGGCACACTCCTATAGTCCCAGCTACTCAGGAGGCTGAGGTGTGGGAGAATTGCTTCAGCCTGGTAGGCAGAGGTAGCAGTGAGCTGAGATTGTGCCACTGCCCTCCAACCTGGGTGACAAAGGGAGACCCTGTTGAAAAAGAAAAAAAAAAAACTACGATTTCTGCAAGGTTTCAGGAAACAAGATCAATATACAAAAGTTCGTTGTACTGCTATACACTAGCAGTGAACAATCCACAAATTAAATTAGGAAAACAATAACTTTAACAAAAGAAAGCTTGTACACAGGGAACTACAAAAAATGGTTGAAAGAAATGGTGTAAGACCTAAACAAATAAAAAGATGTCCCGTGTTCATAGATGGAAGACTTGATACTATTTTTTTTTTTTTTTTTTTTTTTTTTTTGAGACAGAGTCTTGCTCTGTCACCCGGGCTGGAGTGCAGTGGAGTGCAGTGGCCGGATCTCAGCTCACTGCAAGCTCCACCTCCCAGGTTTACGCCATTCTCCTGCCTCAGCCTCCCGAGTAGCTGGGACTACAGGCGCCCACCACCTTGCCCGGCTAGTTTTTTGTATTTTTTAGTAGAGACGGGGTTTCACCGTGTTAGCCAGGATGGTCTCGATCTCCTGACCTCATGATCCACCCGTCTCGGCCTCCCAAAGTGCTGGGATTACAGGCTTGAGCCACCACGCCCGGCCGGAAGACTTGATACTATTAAAATGACAGTACCCCCGAAACTGATGTACAGGTTCAACACAATCCCTGTCAGAATCCCAGCTGCCATTTTTGCAGAAATGGACAAGCGGATTCTAAAATTCACAGGCAAAAATAAGATTGCATGTCAAGCCTGGGGAACACCCCCACCCCAGTATTTAATGGCCAAATAAGAGCCAACAAACAAGCCTGAGAAGGAGGGGCCACATAGATGAAAGGGACACCAGGAAAGAGAGGTGTCGTGGAACCCAGCAGAGGAGAGGGTCTCAAGGAGGTCAGCAGGGGCTACTGATAAGTACTGAAATTTGTCCATAGGATTAGTGATAGGAAAGTCATGAATAACCTCAGCAGAAGTAGCTTACGTGGCATGAAGAGGCCAGAATGGAGACTGGAGTGGATTAAAGAGGGAGAAAGAGGTTAAAAAATGAGACCACAAATACACTTTTTTTCAAAGACTTTGATAGTGAAAAGGAGGAAAGCACTAAAGCAGAGGGGATGGTGGGCTGAGTAAATGTGTGTGTCTGTCCATCTGCTTACTTGCATTTAAGAAGGAAAAGATCTCAGTTTGAGAATCAGTGGAGGAGGAGTGATAAAAGACACAAGATGGAGAAGGAATCATTGATGACTCTCTATCCTCAGAGGGAGGAGGGAGGAGAAAGATTGGCCTTGGAAGAGGGAGGAAATGTCTCCTCTACTGTAACAGGAGGGGAGATGAGGACAGGGAAGAGAGAGGTAGGAACATAGGATTCACTCTGAGAAGCTGAGAGGTTCCCATCTGATGGCTTCATTTTTGTCTGAGAAATAGGAATTGAGTTGTCTGCTAGGAGTGAGTGTGTGGGTTGAGGTGCTGGATGTTTGGAAAAGGCAAGATCTTCAAATGGCCATAATAGAGTGTGAGATCTCTGCCTGTCAGGCATTGCTGTGGCCCATGTGAGGGTCATGGTCATGATTCTAGATGGCAGCCACATACCCTGTTGCACAGGTGGGAGTTGGGGTGGAGAGTGGGAAGATAGCAGAAGTCAGGGTTAGCCAGAGGAATGTGATGGAAGGTCAGAGGGTAAGAAATTCAGGGATACTGCCAATGAAGGATCATGGAATCTAAGCTACATTCTAAGGAAATGGAAGAAAAGAAAGTGATAAGAGATTGAGAGAAGGGAGATTGCAAAAAAGGAAAGCAATCAAGAGATTGCTCATTGAAAAGGAGTTACAGTGGGAGAAGTTGAGCAGGCAGAGTAAGGAGGCAAGCCCAGCCTCGTGCTGTGACTTGCTGTATCCATGAGGCTGCTCTATCCACTCCTAAGACCTATCCAAGGAGAACCACCAGAGTCCAGTAACAATGCTTTTGAGTAGGACTAAGGAATCCTGGTTCTACCTCAAACTTCACACCCCAGTAGGAAGACACCAATCTTCAATGTACTCTTTTTACATTGGCATAGAATTTCACTATCTCAAACCCAAACACCTCCATATCCATTAATTCCTTGGGCCTTCCAAAACACACCCTGCAAAAATGGCAGAGCAGGGACAATTATTTCCATTTTCCATATATAAAGAATGGACTGAGGAAGGACATTCCCTGGAGCCAGACACACACAGGTTCCAATCTTGCCTCTAACAGTTACAGATTGAAAACTATGGGTAGGTTTCTTTAGCAAGTTTCAGTTTACTCATTAATAACATGGATTTACTATGTATATTGCACAAGGTGGCTACAAAGTCAAAGGAGATCATGTGTGCTATGTACTTAGGGTCATTTATGCTATATAGTTAGGACATGTATGCTGTGTACTTAGGATCATATATGCTATGTACTTAGGACATGTATGCTGTGTACTTAGGACATGTGTGCTATGTACATAGGGTCACATATGCTATGTACTTAGGGTCATGTGTGCTATGTACTTAGGGTCACGTATGCTATGTACTTAGGGTCATGTGTGCTATGTACTTAGGGTCACGTATGCTATGTACTTACGGTCACATGTGCTATGTACTTATGGTCACGTATGCTATGTACTTAGGGTCACGTATGCTATGTACTTAGGACGTGTGTGCTATGTACTTAGGATCACATATGCTATGTACTTAGGGTCATGTGTGCTATGTACTTAGGGTCACGTGTGCTATGTACTTAGGGTCACGTATGCTACGTAC
This sequence comes from Rhinopithecus roxellana, assembly GCF_007565055.1. Lineage (NCBI taxonomy): Eukaryota > Metazoa > Chordata > Mammalia > Primates > Cercopithecidae > Rhinopithecus > Rhinopithecus roxellana. Next base: position 45,258,522 of record NC_044567.1, read on the forward strand.
TTAGGACATGTGTGCTATGTACTTAGGATCACATATGCTATGTAATTAGGGTCATATGTGCTATGTACTTAGGGTCACGTATGCTATGTACTTACGGTCATGTGTGCTATGTACTTAGGGTCACGTATGCTATATACTTAGGACATGTATGCTGTGTACTTAGGATCATATATGCTATGTACTTAGGACATGTATGCTGTGTACTTAGGACATGTGTGCTTTGTACTTAGGGTCACATATGCTATGTACTTAGGGTCATGTGTGCTATGTACTTAGGGTCACGTGTGCTATGTACTTAGGGTCACGTGTGCTATGTACTTAGGGTCACGTATGCTATGTACTAAGGGTCACGTGTGCTATGTACTTAGGGTCACATGTGCTATGTACTTAGGACATGTATGCTATGTACTTAGGGTCATGTATGCTATGTACTTAGGGTCACGTATGCTATGTATTTAGGGTCATGTGTGCTATGTACTTAGGGTCACGTGTGCTATATACTTAGGGTCACGTGTGCTATGTACTTAGGGTCACATATGCTATGTACTTAGGGTCACGTATGCTATGTACTTAGGACATGTATGCTGTGTACTTAGGGTCACGTATGCTATGTACTTAAGGTCACATATGCTGTGTACTTAGGACATGTATGCTGTGTACTTAGGGTCACGTGTGCTGTGTACTTAGGACACATGTGCTGTGTACTTAGGGTCACGTGTGCTGTGTACTTACGGTCACGTGTGCTACGTACTTATGGTCACGTGTGCTACGTACTTACGGTCACGTGTGCTACGTACTTAGGGTCACGTATGCTGTATACTTAGGATCATATATGCTGTGTACTTAGGACATGTATGCTGTGTACATATGCTATGTACTTAGGGTCACATATGCTATGTACTTAGGGTCACGTGTGCTACGTACTTAGGGTCACGTGTGCTATGTACTTACGGTCACGTGTGCTACGTACTTACGGTCACGTGTGCTACGTACTTAGGGTCACATATGCTGTATACTTAGGATCATATATGCTGTGTACTTAGGACATGTATGCTGTGTACATATGCTATGTACTTAGGGTCACATATGCTATGTACTTAGGGTCACGTGTGCTATGTACTTAGGGTCACGTGTGCTTAATACTTAGGACATGTATGCTATGTACTTAGGGTCACATGTGCTATGTACTTAGGGTCACGTATGCTATGTACTTACGGTCACGTGTGCTATGTACTTAGGACATGTGTGCTATGTACTTAGGGTCACGTGTGCTATGTACTTAGGGTCACGTATGCTATGTACTTAGGGTCACGTATGCTATGTACTTAGGACATGTATGCTGTGTACTTAGGGTCACGTGTGCTGTGTACTTAGGGTCACATGTGCTGTGTACTTACGATCACGTGTGCTATGCACTTAGGGTCACGTGTGCTATGTACTTAGGGTCACGTATGCTATGTACTTAGGATCACGTATGCTATGTACTTAGGACATGTATGCTGTGTACTTAGGACATGTGTTCTATGTACTTAGGGTCACATATGCTATGTACTTAGGGTCATATGTGCGCTATGTACTTAGGGTCACGTACGCTATGTACTTACAGTCATGTGTGCTACGTACTTAGGGTCACACATGCTATGTACTTAGGACATGTGTGCTATGTACTTAGGGTCACGTATGCTATGTACTTAGGACATGTGTGCTATGTACTTAGGGTCACGTATGCTATGTACTTAGGGTCATGTATGCTATGTACTTAGGGTCACGTATGCTATGTACTTAGGGTCACGTATGCTATATACTTAAGACATGTATGCTGTGTACTTAGGGTCACGTATGCTATATACTTAGGGTCACGTATGCTATGTACTTAGGGTCACGTATGCTATGTACTTAGGGTCATGTATGCTACATACTTAGCACATGTATGCTGTGTACTTAGGGTCATGTATGCTATGTACTTAGGGTCATGTATGCTATGTACTTAGGGTCACGTATGCTATGTACTTAGGGTCATGTATGCTATATACTTAGGACATGTATGCTGTGTACTTAGGGTCACGTATGCTGTGTACTTAGGGTCACATATGCTATGTACTTAGGGTCATGTATGCTATGTATTAGGACATGTATGCTATATACTTAGGATCACATATGCTATGTACTTAGGATCACATATGCTATATACTTAGGGTCACGTATGCTATGTACTTAGGGTCACATATGCTATGTACTTAGGGTCATGTATGCTATGTACTTAGGACATGTATGCTATATACTTACGATCACGTATGCTATGTACTTAGTGCCTAAGTTGTCCTAAGAGGCTCAGAGAAATTAACAACTTTCCCAGTTCACATAGTTAGCAGTGGGAGAGCTGGACACAACTCAGTGAGGGCATGACCAGCACCAACACCTGCCTCCTCTGTATCAGGTAAGCCAGGGCCTGATTAATTCTGGCTCACTGGGGGTAGCACCATAAAAAGAAAGAAAAGTGGCCTAAGATTACCAAATCTGGATCAGGCAAATGTGAATATTTCCCACAATAAAAACGTCTCCACATGGAAGAACACACAGCCTTACACATGCTTGGATGCCAGACTACCCAAGACCCACAAGCAAAGTCCTAACGATTATATTCCTATTTTTTTTATTTACCTGCATCTCCCCATTTCCTCCCCCACCTCGCCCCTGGTAACCACCATTTATTCTTTCTTTGTATGTATTTTACTTTTTTAATATTTCACCCACAAGTGAGACCATGTAGTGTTTTTCTTTCTATGTCTGGCTTATTTCACTTTTGGATTTATCTTGAAATACATTGAGTAAGCTGGTGTCAAGTATTCTGGGGTTTTTTCACTAATGGCATGTAAAATTGAGCACATTACACAGACAAAGGAGAAATTGGTGGGAGTGGGGTTGGAGAGCTCAAAAAAGGAATGCTGGAAAGGGCAAGGTCAGGGGAGAGACCAGACAGAGGGTGTGGAATCAAAGACACATGAAGGTGGACCCTTGGCCTCCTCTGGGACAGAAGAGAAAGGACTATGTGATGACACAGGCAGCTGAGGACGGAGAGGTGGAGGGACATTGAGGGTTTTGGTTTCCACAGCAGCAGCATCCTTTAAGCACCAACCTTTTGCCAGGGCTTCCCTAAGAACGTGGCATACATGATCTCCTTGGATCTTTGCAGCCAGCTGGTACAATAGACATGGCAGATCCATGATATTGATGAGTGAACTGAAACTTGATAAAGACATCTGCCATGGTCTTCAACTTGTGACTGACAGAGGCAAGATTTGAACCCATCTCTCTCTAGCTCCAAAGCCTGTGCCCTTCACCTGCCCACTGGGGTCACTACTGCCCAGGGTCAGATGGCCTCAGCCTCCTCACAGAGTTCCAATACCGACGGTCTTCACTGGGGCTTGGGAGTGGGTAGGACTGGAGAAGGGAAGTCCACACAGCACAGCTTGTAATGGTAAGTTGTTCAAAAATGAATAAAGCCCCAAGAGAGATGCATTTGTTTATGCTGAGATGAGTCCTGGGGGCAGGAACATGCCCAGTGAAAATGAGCTTGTCAACAAGCAGGAAATCAGATAAGCCAGGTGGGTAAAACTGACCACCCAGGGAGAGAGTGAGCTGGCAGGAGACAGCCATCTGGGAAGAAGGCCCTCAGCTGTGAGATGCTAGCCACAGGCGGTGAGCACAGAGCCACATCTGCCAGCTGTGTCTGGACTTTCTTGAGCCACACTCTGTAGCTCAGGGTTGGGAGCAGAGAAGGAAGACAGCGATTGTCCAAGGAGACATTACCAAGGGCCTGGTGCACTCTAAAATGCCAAGTGCTCTACAATGCCACATACTGAGTCATGTCGTGTGTGTCTGTATGTGTGTCTGTGTGTCTGTTATGTGTTTCTGTTGTGTGTGTGTCTGTTATGTGTGTCTGTTGTGTGTGTCTGTATATGTGTGTGTCTGTGTGTGTGTCTGTGTGTCTGTGTATGTGTGTGTTTGTGTGTGTGTGTCTGTATATGTGTCTGTGTGTGTGTGTCTGTATGTGTGTCTGTTGTGTGTGTGTGTCTGTGTCTGTGTGTGTGTGTATCTGTGTGTGTCTGTGTGTGTGCCTGTGTGTGTGTCTGTGTGTGTGCCTGTGTGTGCCTGTGTGTGCCTGTGTGTGTCTGGGTGTGTGCCTGTGTGTGTCTTGTGTGTGCCTGTGTGTCTGTGTGTGTGCCTGTGTGTGTCTTGTGTGTGCCTGTGTGTGTGTGTCTGTGTGTAAGAGAGACAGGGGGAATTGGGGTTTCGCTCCGTCACCCAAGCCGTAGTGCAGTGGTGTGATCATGACTCAATGCAGCCTCAAATTCCTGGACACAAGCCATCCTCCTGCCTTGGCCTCCAAAAGTGCTGGGATTACAGGCAGGAGTCACCGCACCTTGCCAGGATGTGGTTTAATACAGCTGACCTTAGATTCCAGGTTGGATAGGAAGGTCCAGAAGGAAGTCAGAGAAAAACAAAGGGGAAAAGTAGGTCTTGTGAGAGCAAGGAGAGACAGGGATGTTTGGAGGCGATGTCCCAGAGGCTCCTGAAACTCAGCATATTCTTACCTAGACTCTCCTCCCTAACTGAAAACAAACTGCGCCTCCTCTCAGAACCAACTGCTTCATTTTCAGGACCCAGTACAAAATGCAAATGCAGTGTCCTAGCTCAAAAGTCAGGACGAAAGTGCTGTTAAAGGTACTAAGATACAGAGCTTTTTCTTTCTTCCATAGTTTCTCTCTCAACCTATCCCAGTGTTTTTTTTATTTGCTATTTAACGATGCATTCCCTTGGGCACTGGGACACTAGCAGTGTCTGTCCAGACCCTCAAAGGTGCCTGGAGGCCTCTCCACAGCTAAGCATGTGCACATGGCCCACCAGATGCAGGCTGCGTCTCCCATAAGTCACCAGACCCAGGCAACATGCCCCAGAGTGGGTAAAATGTCAAGCCAGATGTCTGTCCTTCCCATGGGCCACCACCCCAGCCTAAAGCAGATGGGAGACCCTCCAGGGCGTTGCCAGGATGCATTAGCTGTCCAGATCAGTGGTGGGGGAGACTGGCCCCCACCAAATCACCAAATGTGCCATGATGCTGCCAGCCCACATCGAGAAAGGCTGCCACCTGCCCTACCCCGGGATGCCCCACCTCAACCTACCCATGCCTGATCCAGGCCCCCACCAGAGATAAAGGGTGGCAGTAATCACTGGGCTGAGGGGCAGGTTGAGTGGGGATCCCACAACCCTCAAATGCAGTATGGCCAAGAACTGTCTCACCCCGAGCAAAGGAGGGAGGTGGCAGGAGGTGGCAGGAGGTGGCTGAGGCCCCATGGTCCCGTCAGACTTCACCTACGAGACACAAATTTAAGGACAAAATTGGCCTTAAGAAATGTTGATGGCCACCACAGAGCATTAACCCCCTAATCTAGAAGGGTCCTCCTCACACCCCTGCCAGTTCCAGGTCCTTCTGAGCACGGGGCCCTGTGCAACTACCCTGGTCATACACCAATGAAACTGACATTGTTCTCACATCTACCTTCTCAGTAAGTGACAGCAGCTTCTACTCTGAATCCAACCTAGAGGCCTCCCTGGACTCCACTGAGTGCCACAGGGTCTACTCGAGGCATCTCCCGAGGTCACTGCTCTGACCCCATTGCTCATCCTCCCCGCAAGACCCCTTGCCTCCCGCCTTTCCCCACCCAGCCACCTCCACTCCCTCAGAGATCTTGCTTTTTTTTTTTTTTTTTTTTTTGAGACGGAGTCCCGCTCTGTCACCCAGGCTGGAGTGCAGTGGCACGATCTCAGCTTACTACAATCTCTGTCAGGGATTGTTCTAAAGCAATGTAGAGACCAGGTCACTGCTGTCCTCAAGAACTTTCATGGGTTCATCACTGCCACAGGAAAATAGGTTTAAACATCTTACAGTGACATCCGAGACCTACCACTGTCTTGATATTTTCCAGCTTTACCCTCAAACTTTCTCTCTAGCTGGGTAGTCTTTATGCCAACATTACTATACGAACCGCCTGCTGTGATTTCACATCTGCCCTACCAGCCACACGTGCCCCCGCCTCCGCCCTCACCTCAGTGAACCCCTCATTTAAGGCTCACCTTTTCCTCCCTGCCTTGGCAATCACTCATTCGTCTGCCTTCAGCTGTACCTGACGTGCCCCTCTTCTGATACTATTTCGTTCATTTATTTACTACATACTTACTAAGCACCTACTATATGCTAGACCCTGCTCTGGGCACTGGGATATGACTAGCAATGAAAATGGGGCTGGGCACAGTGGCTCATGCCTGTAATCCTAACACTTTGGGAGGCTGAGGTGGGTAGATCACCTGAGATCAGGAGTTCAAGACCAGTCTGGCCAACATGGCGAAACCCTGTCTCTACTAAAAATACAAAAATTAGCCAGGCATGGTGGCTGGCACCTGTAGTCCCAGCTACTCAGGAGGCTGAGGCAGGAGAATCCCTTGAACCCAGGGGAGGGAGGTTGCAGTGAGCCAAGATCATGCCAGTGCACTCCAGCCTGGGCGACAGAGCAAGACTGCATCTCACACGAAGGAAGGAAGGGAGGGAGGGAGGGAAAGAAAGAGGAAGAGCGAGAGAGGAAGGTAAGGAGGGAGGGAAGGAAGGAAGGAGAGAAAAAAGAAAGAGAAAGGAAGGAAGGAAGGGAGAGAGAGAGGAAAGGAAGGAAGGAAGGAAGGAAGGAAGGAAGGAAGGAAGGAAGGAAGGAGAGAGAAACAGGAAGAGAGGAAGGAAGGAAGGAAGGAGAGAGAAACAGGAAGAGAGGAAGGAAGGAAGTGGGCAAAATTCCTTCCTCAAGGAGCTCACATTCTAGTTGGGAGGGAGGACAAGAAGCCACATAAGAAAGTAAAATATATTGTGAGTGACATGAGCTGTAGAGAAAAGTAAAGCAGAAAAGAGCAGGGAGTCTGGGGGCAGGTGTTCAATTTTAAGTGGAGAGATGAGGCAAGATGTCACCAAAGCGACTTCCTTCTGAGCAAAGACCTGACGCAAGTGGAGGAGCAAACTATGAGATATCAGTGCCAGAAGATTGTTCCGGGCAGAAGTGCAGCAGAAGCAGCAGGTGCAGAGGCCTTAGGTGGAACTGTCCCTGGGGTGTGGAAGGAATAGAGAGAAGGGCAGTGAGGATGGAGCTAAAAGAGATTAGAGGCGAGGGCCGGGCGCGGTGGCTCATGCCTGTAATCCCAGCACTTTGGGAGGCTGAGGTGGGTGAATCACAAGGTCAGGAGATCGAGACCATCCTGGCTAACACGGTGAAACCCCATCTCTACTAAAAATACAAAACATTAGCCAGGTGTTGTGGCGGGCACCTGTAGTCCCAGCTACTGGGGAGGCTGAGGCAGGAGAATGGCGTGAACCCGGGAGGCGGAGCTTGCAGTGAGCCGAGATCGCGCCTCTGTACTCCAGCCTGGGCGACAGAGTGAGACTCTGTCTCAAAAAAAAAAAAAAAAGGTGAGGACAGAGATTATGAGGATCCAAGTCCTCAGGGCCCTGTAGACCAGGAAAAGGACCTTGAATTGTACTCTGAGTAATGTGGGGAAATTGGAGGGTTTTAATTAAAAAGGATCAAAAAACTATGATGTGTTTCTATGTCTATCCCCAGGTACCCTGTGCATTTCTGGGGCCTGGGAGGGTTTTCTAAACCTCTACCTGACCCACAGGCCTGGCGCATAGTAGGTGATCAGTGGGTGCTTGTGGGTGTTTGTTGAATCAACAGGTAAGTAACCTCAAGACCGTGGGTGTGTGTCTTCCACAGGTTGGCCGGCTGTGGCCTCACAGCTGAGGACTGCAAGGACCTGGCCTCTGGGCTGAGAGTCAACCAGAACCTGACCGTGCTGGACCTGAGCTTCAATGTGCTCACGGATGCTGGAGCCAGATACCTTTGCCAGAGACTGAGTTGGCCGTTCTGCACGCTACAGCGACTGCAGTAATTGTTCTTGGTGGGCAGGGGGAGGTGGAGGGAACCACCTGCCACCATGAGGCAGGTGGAGGGTAAGGGCAGAGAGAAGGTGAGACCTGCTTTGTGGGAGTGGGAGGAGCCTGCAGGATCTCAGCCAGGGAGCAGAGGCTCAGGAGGAAACTCATCCACCCTTGGACAGAGGGAGCGGGCCTCCAGGCTCCAAATACAGCAAGAGAAGCCAAGTTGAGTCAAGGGGCATGAATGCTAGGTGGGGACAGGGGGCAGAATTTGTGGCCATTTTCACAGACTGCCACAGAGGAGGATGATCATAGTGCCCACTGCATAGAGCTATGAGGATTGCAGCAGTGTTTTTCTATCCCTCTCCTGTTCCCACCAGCTGTGATCTGCCCAGTAACAGGTCCTCTTCCTTGGCATGGGGTTCTGCCATGGAGAGCTGAAATCACTGGTGTCCACTGAATTCGATTTTCTATCTCATCTGAGGGAACAGAGCCATCCCCCACTACCATGTAGAAACAAGTCCGGGCGCAGTGGCTCATGCCTGTCATCCCAGCACTTTGGGAGGTCGAGGCAGGCGGATCACTTGAGGTCAGGAGTTTGAGACCAGCCTGGCCAACATGGTGAAACCTTGTCTCTACTAAAAATACAAAAAGTAGCCAGGCGTGATGGTGGGAACCTGTAATCCCAGCTACTCAGGGAGGCTGAGGCAGGAGAATCACTTGAACACAGAAGGTGGGCATTGCAGTGAGCTGAAATCACATCATTACACTCCAGCCTGAGCGACAGAGCGAGACTTCTTCTCAAAAAAGAAAAGAAAAAAGAAACAAGAGTGAATAGTTCCCTCTCCTGGTCCTGCTGGGCCTCCTCCGTCCATGCACAAAGTTACACATCCCCCTCTGTACACCCGCTCAGGGGGCTGCCTTCCGGGTCTTCTTTTGTTTCTGCCCAAACCCTGAAAGATCCTTGTTTACACCTTGCGAGATCCTTGTTCACACATCACACGTCCCTTCCTTCTTCCTAAGGCCAAACCTCTCCCTTTCCCAGGGCCACTGCCTGCTTCCCCACTCAGTAACCCTGATCAGAGTTGATGGGAAGGGGAGCATGGGAAGGGAAGACAACGCGGATCCCATCCTAACATCAGGGGTCAGCGATCCCTGGTCGGCTGGGAACTCGGTAACACTTGTAAGATTGAATCCTCGCTATATCTACAGAAGACGAGATTGGGTCTTGGAGAGGTTCATTATTTTCCCAAGGCCACATAGCCAGGAAGTAGCTGCACCAGGATTTGAAGCCAGGTCTGACATCAAAGCCTGGTTTTCCGTTTTCCCAGTCCCCTCTCTTAGCGAAGGCCCTGTAATGCTTTGTGACATTTACAAGCTTGGACTGCAGCTGGGTCTGAGCAGATCCAGCTGGGGCAGCCAACAGTTCTAGAAGCAGGGCTGAGACCCCAATAGCAGAGGATCCCCAGACAGGGGATCCCCCAGAGACAGCCTACATATATACAACATACAGCAGATACATAGCCCTTTTCTGGCATAAATGCTATCACAGCACAAACTCTGCCCTGCACTTTGCTTTATCGGTTAAAATATATGCTGGAGACGGTCCCACATCAGTACATACAAAGTCACATCGTTCTTTTTAATCACAGCGTGGAATTTCACTACATGGACGTACCATCATTTTTGTCCATCGCCTGTTATGAGCAGCCAGATTGTCTCCAGTGTTCGCTGTAAACAGTGCAGCAGTTACCATCCCCCCATGCGTCCTGAGACCCAGTATATTATCTGTAGCTTACATTTCGAAAAATAGAACTGCTGGGAAAAGGGCATGTTGCTAATTTTGCCCTCTAAAAAGGCCCTACTGGCCGGGTGTGGTGGCTCACACCTGTAATCCCAGCACTTCGGGAGGCCTGGGACACAGAGCGAGATCTCATCTCAAAAAAAAAGAAAAAGGAGAGAGAAAACAGACCCAGGTGTACAAGTGGGACGTTGAGTAACTTACTCATCAGTGTGGACAGAGTGAGGGGACAGGATCAGGTGAACCACACAGGATTGAGAAAGGGTGGGTGCCGACATCTTGAGGGGTTCCATGGCTGCAAAAGGAAAGTGAAAATCTCTCAGGTTAGTTTGTATCTTCTCTGCATATCACCCCAGACCCTCAAAAGGCCACAGATGCTAGGAAGGAAGATCAGACCCTAGTTACCCTGAAGAGCAAACCCTCAGGACAATGACCTGGGCTGCTGTGTATCTTTCCTGCAGGCTGGTCAGCTGTGGCCTCACGTCTGGTTGCTGCCAGGACCTGGCCTCTGTGCTCAGCACCAGCCCCCTCCTGATGGAGCTAGACCTGCAGCAGAACAACCTGGGCAACACTGGTGTGCAACTGCTGTGTGAGGGGCTCAGGCATCCTGCCTGCCAACTCACACGCCTGGGGTAAGGTCCTGGAGGTCCCTTCTGGGCAGAGGGCAGGGAAGAGGGTTGGGAGGGTGTTGGACAGGGGAAGGAAAAAGGACTGATAAATGCATAGTCAACCCAAGTTTCTTACCAGCTCCACAACTTACACCGTGTGACTTAGACAAGTCACCAAATTCTCTGGAACTCTGTTTCTTCATCTGTGGAATGGGAGTATCATACCCACCTCATGGACTGCAATGAAATAAAATGTATATAAAAACAAGGACAGGCGGGGCGTGGTGGCTCACACCTGTAATCCCAGCACTTTGGGAGGCCAAGGTGGGTGAATCACTTGAGGTCAGGAGTTTGAGACCAGCCTGGCCAACATGGTGAAACCCCATCTCTACTAAAAATATAAAAATTAACTGGGCATGGTGGTGTGCGCCTGTAACCCCCAGCTACTCCGGGGACTGAGGCAGGAGAATCACTTGAACCCGGGAGGCGGAGGTTGCAGTGAGCTTAGATCACAGCACTGCACTCTAGTCTGGGCAACAGAGTGAGACTCAGTCTCAAAATTTAATTAATTAATTAATCAAATAAAAACAAGGACAGTGCTGGGAAGAGAGTCAGGCATGATCAAATGATAACTGTTACTGAGGCCGCATGCTGTAAGGGACTCCCAGGTTCCCCTCACTCCAGGGCAGTGCTTCATTCCTTCATTTACTCATTCATTCATTCACTGAGTGCCTCCCACGTGTAAGCACCAGGCCAGGCCCTGGGGTACAATAGTGAGCAAACAGACATGAGCCCTGCCCTCCTGAAGCTTCCACTCTAGTGGGGAGGAGATGGACATTGGTCACCTGTAAATGCACAAGTCTGTATTTATGAGCTCTGTGGAGTGCTAAGAAAGGAAAGTACAGGGTATTATGAGAATGTAATATTGAGGGAGGATGGGATTTGATCAAAATCCCATTCTCAGGGAAGGCCAGGGAGGACTTCCCTGAGAAAGCGACGTCAGGCTGAGGTCTGAAGGAGGAATAGGTAGCCAGGCCAAGTTGGGGAGAGTAGTCCAGGCCAAGGGATGATGTGGGGAAAGGCCTGGAACAAAGGGGCGCTTGAACCTCGGAGAGCTGAAGGACCCTGAGCGGCCGGAGTGGAGTGAGCACCCAGCCCTCATTTCCCATCCCGTAGGCCCCAGAGATTCTCGCCCTTCCCCGAGGAGCCACCCCCACACTATCTCTGGGCCACTTCCACTCCCCTCTACCTCCTGAGAACAAGCCCACCGGTGGCTTCTGTCTTGACACTTACCTATGGCTCCTGCCAGGGGCCCTGCCATATGCTCAGGGAGCAGACAGGGGCTCCAAACCCCCACATCCAGAGCCTTCTCAGAGGGGGTCCGGGAAGCCTGGGCCTCGGGCCTTCCTCAGCCAGGCCTCCCAAACCTAAAGAAGTGGTCAAGGCAGAATAACGGAAATAGTCTACATTTGGGTTCTCCTGTAGCTGACACTGGCCATTTACAACCATGGGAACTCCATCCGAGGACACAGCACCTTTGTACCCCAGTCTGCTGCTCCCCACTGAGTATTTTTGGCTATCACTACCTCCCTTATGCCGAAGAGCCTCTCTCCAGAGCTTGGCCAGGGCAGGCAGATGTGGCTTCAGGCCCCAGCTCAACACTTACCTGTCAAACCTGGGCTGCTTCCAAGGGGGTTTGCCCTCTAGAGTCCCGAGTAGGTGTCCACCTCCTTCCCTCCTGGAGCCAGGAGTTAGCTGAGAAGAATAACCTTCTACTTCAAGGGCTGCGCTCCTCCCCAGGGGCACAACAGCTCTAACAGCAGTAGGGGAACGCATGCAGAGCCCTCGCAGGAGGCAGAGTCTTTTCACCTCCTCCTCGTCTGGGCCTCAGAACAGGCAGGGCAGGATTGATGCATCCTACGTGACAGAGGACAGAGACCCAGAGAAGACAATCAGCATCCCACATCTGGCAGAAACCCCAGACCACAAGGCCTGGGAGGACGGCGGAACCAGGACTCTCTCTTCCCAGCAAAACTTCCGACCACTGGGAAGAAAAGCCCAGGACCCAGGCCTGGGATTTTGAGGCCATGGGGAAATCCCTGGCAGCCGGCTACAGGGACAGCTTCTGCCAGTGACAGCCACCTCACCCAAGGCCACGTCTCCTTCCTGGGGAGGCCCACGTCTGACGACTGGCCAGTGTTTCAGTAGAAAGGCCCGGCCCCTCAACCCAACTCCTTTAAACAGCTCTAAAGGATCATCTCCCAGAGTCGGCTGAGGCCTCCATGGAGACTGCCTCGCAGCCCACGTCTCCCCGATTCCCTCCCTTCCCTTGCCCTGGCATTGACCCAAGAACGCACTGCAGCGAATCTCCTCACGGTACCCTCCCCCTCTGAGCCCGGCTCCCAGGGAACGCACCCTGTGGCCGCTCCTCCAGAAGGTGGCAGGTCCCGGGATTCTGGGCCCTGGGGACCTGGGGACAACATGGGAGATCCCAGGAGGACCCGTCTCCCTTTGTGCTTTCAGGCTGGACCAGACGACTCTGAGTGATGAGATGAGGCAGGAGCTGAGGGCCCTGGAGCAGAAGAAACCTCAGCTGCTCATCTTCAGCACATGGTAAGGGGTGGCCCCAGAACTCCCTCTGGCTGATCCAGGCCCAGGGCTGAGCAGGAGACAGGGAAAGAGCCTTGGGGTGAGAGACCAACACAGCCAGGGAGAAACTGAGAAACTGCAGCAGCCAGAATGAGGTGCGCTTGTCAGTGCAAATAGAATCAAATCCCCCCCTGCTTAAACTCTTACGTTAGACAAACAAGGAGAGGAAAACATGAAAAAGTAAGTGGACTAAAAAATCAGCCAGGCGTGGTGGTGGGTGCCTGTGGTCCCAGCTACTCAGGAGGCTGAGGTATGAGAATCGCTTGAACCCGGGAGATGGAGGCTGCAGTGAGCCGAGATGGCACCACTGCACTCCAGTCTGGGTGACAGAGCGAGACTGCATCTCAAAAAAAAAAACAAAAAGCCGGGCATGGTGGCTCACACCTGTAATCCTAGCACTTTGGGAGGCCAAGGCAGGCAGATCACGAGGTCAGGAAATCAAGACCAGCCTGACCAACATGGTGAAACGCTGTCTCTACTAAAAATACAAAAATTAGCTGGGTGTGGTGGTAGGCGCCTGTAATCCCAGCTGCTCAGGAGGCTGAGGCAGGAGAATCACTTGAACTCAGGAGGCAGAGGTTGCAGTGAGCCGAGATCACACCACTGCAGTCCAGCCTTGGCGACAGAGCGAGACAACATCTCAAAAAGAGAAAAAAAAGAACAAGAAAAAGTCAGTGGGTGGGTGAGCCAGCGAATCCCCTGGACCCAGCACAGCATGATACCAAATGGCCTCTAGTCCGGGAATCCTTCCTTGAAGAACAGAGAAGGTTTGGAACAATGAAAGCAATGACCACAAGAGGGAGACAAAGACAGAGAGAGCCTGTGCCCTGGGAAAAAGACCACCCTCGCCATCACCATCACCCACGGCCCTCACCACCACCACCACCACACACACCCCTGACTTGAGGGGCAAGCCCCAGGACCAGGAAAGTCCATCTTCCCTTCCCCGAGGAATCTGCTGCAGCTCCCGCATTCTCCCAGGTGGGTGCATTTCTACCTGACCATGAAGGACATCTGTCCCCAGGTTCCTGGCTGCAGTGGCTCACCTGAAATGGAAGAAAAAGAGCTCCTAGGTTGAAGAGGAGTCATTCATTCATAGAACAAACATTCCCTGCAGACTCACTATGTGTCAGGCACTATTTTGGCATCTGAGGACACAGCAGTGAACAAGACAGACACGGCCCAACCTCCAGGAACTTAGTCCAGCAGGGAGACAGGCATGGGTTATCCCACAAGTATCTGCGCAAATGCACCTGGGGTCAGTGCATGTACCAGTGGGCCTATTTGACCTGGTCAAGAGGAGCTGGGTTGAGCTCTGAAAGACAGGACAGGTTGGCTGGGCCTAGGAAGGGATGGAGTCCCGGCAGAAGTAGAGGCTCTGAGAGAGAAAAGAGTGTAGCCCCCTGGAGGAATGGGAGGCCAGGCGTCAGGAGCAGCTACTCAAAGTGTGGTCCATGGACCAGCAGCGTCGGTGTTACTCTCACCAGGAGCTCGATAGAACTGCAAATTCTCAGGCCCCACCCCAGACCCGCTGAACCAGAATCTCCGGGGTGGGGCCCAGGAATCTGTGTGGTATTTGAGACAGAGTCTCACTCTATCACCCAGGCTGGAGTGCAATAGCATGATCTCGGCTCACTGCAACCTCTGCCTCCCAAGTTCAAGCCATTCTTCTGCCTCAGCCTCCAGAGTAGCTGGGACTAGAGGCGCCCGCCACCATACCCAGCTAATTTTTGTATTTTTAGTAGATACGGGGTTTCACCATGTTAGCCAGGCTGGTCTCAAGCTCCTGACCTTGTGATCTGCCCTCCTCAGCCTCCCAAAGTGCTGGGATTACAGGCGTGAGCCACCACGCCCGGCCGAATCTGTGTCTTAACAAGCCCTCCAGATGATCGTTAAGCACAAAGAGTTTGAGAACCAATGGACTAGAGGTCAGTGAGCAAGGAAAAAGTGGCCCAGGTGACATTAGAGGGTGACAGAGGCCCCAGCAAGCCCTTTTGGACCATGTTAAAAACTTTCCATTTTCCCCCTGAAGCAATGAAGAGACATTACAGGGCTGCAGCAGCCAAGTGATGGGGCAGGTTCCTATTTTAAGATTGGCTGCTATGTAGACAATGGGCGGCAGAGGGACCCGAGCAGAAGCAGGGAGACCTTTCAGAGTGATTTGTCCACCTCAGCCTCCCAAAGTTCTGGGATTACAGGCGTGAGCCACCGCGTTTCAGCCACTACTGTTTCCGAGGATGCTGCAGTGGTGCGGGCCACGGAGGCCAGGGCCTGGGACTCGGGTGGAGGTCATGGAGGTGGAGAGAAGAGAATAGAAAGAAGAGCTATTTGGGAGGTGTTGTCAAGGTGATCGGCTCTTAGGGTGGGCGTGGAGGGAGTTGGGATGACACACCCCCCCCTAGCCTGGGTGCATGGGTGGATGGAGGCTGCTCAGAGACAGGGACCACAGAAGAACCACAGGATTTAGTTCAAATCCGGGTGGAGTTTTTGTGTTTGTTTTGTCTGAGACAGGTTCTGGATCTGTCACCCAGACTGGAGTGCAGTGGCATAATCTCAGCTCACTGCAACCTCTGTCTCCTGAGCTCAAGTGATCTTCCCACTTCAGCCTTCCAAGGAGCTGGGATACAGGTGCATGCCACCATGCCCAGCTAATTTTTGTATTTTTGGCAGAGATGAGGTGGGGAAGTCTCACTATGTTACCCAGGCTGGTCTCGAACTCCTGAGCTCAAGCTATCCACCCATCCCGGCCTCCCCAAGTGCTAGGATTACAGACGTGAGCCACTGCACCTGGCCCAAGGAGGAGTTGAATTTTTAGTGGGAATGTCATGCAGGCAGCCCTTGCTTCCTCCAAGATCTCAGGCAGAATGAACAATTCTTTGTCCAGGAAACCAACTGAGATGATCCCTAATGAGGGCCTGGGTACAGGAGAGACGAGTAATAGCACGTCCTCACTCAAGCGGCAGAGACTCAGATCAGGTAGTTTGAAGGGGCGAGGCTGGGGGCATCATGACGGGTTGGGGAGGTCAGCTGTGGGAGGTCGTTCCCTCCATCCTTCTGCCCCTGATGTGGGACGGGGCAGGTTTCCTACCTAAGAAGGTGCTACCCTGATGAGAGAGCTCCCACTTCTAGGAACTGGCTGGATTTCTGTTTCCCCCCCTCCTACACCCACCGGTGGGTGCTGCCCCTCTCCAGAACGTCTGTGGCATGTATCAAACCCTGAACCGGGGTCCAGTCTCCCATTCTTGACTGCCAAGGCCTGGGAATCACATCTCCATCTTGGCCCTGCCATCTTAAAAAAAAAAAAAAAAAAAAAAAAAAAACAGGGTCTCACTCTATTGCTCAGGCTGGAGTGCAGTGGCATGTTCACAGCTCACTGCAGCCTCAACCTCCCGAGCTCAAACAACACTCCCACGTCAGCCTCCTGAGTAGAACTGGGACTGCAGACGCTCACCACAGTGCCTGGCTGATATTTTTCTTCTTTCTATAGAAACCGAGTCTTCCCACGTTGCTCAGGCTGATCTCAAACCCCTGGACTGGAGCAATCTTCCTGCCAAGGCCTCCCAAAGTGCTGGGATTACAGGCAAGAGCCACGGTGCCTGGCCCCTTTCATCTTTTGAACCATGTTCCTCTCAACCTGCCCACCTAGGCATGCTGGGAAGAGTGGCACTTCTGTTCCAGTGGGGAAGGGGAGATGGGCGGAGGCTGGGCTGGAGGCACTGGAGTGGGGCTCCCCAGACAGCAGGCAGGCAGCCAGGAGCAGGAGCAGAAGCTGCAGACACACTCCCTGCCATGGTCCAGGCAGGCCGGCCTTGGGAAGGGCCCCTTACAGTGCAGCCATAGGGGCTGGGGGAGGCCAAGCGAGAGAATCAGGAGCTGACCGCGGCCTTGCTGTTTCAGAGGGAAGCTCCCCAGAGGTAGAACAGGTGGAACCCTTGTGCCTGCCTTCACCTGCCTCTCTAGGGGACCAGGATACGCCTTTGGGGACTGACGACGACTTCTGGGGCCCCACGGGGCCTGTGGCTACTGAGGTAGTTGACAAAGAAAGGAGCCTGTACCGGTGAGTGAGGGGGCTCTGCTGGTCCCAGGCTGGCCTCCCCCACCCCACTGCCCATCCTGCGTCCCCACAGTCAGTCAGTTCCCCCCAACCCACACTCGCCACTGGGTCCCCTCCTCTTGCCCAGACAACAGGCAGAGACAGGGCTGAAACACCGGGTGTGTGCTTTTCATGATGGAAAAAGTTTTCTTATGAAACTTACAATTTTCTAACATACACAAAAATAGACAGTACAAGGAGCTTCCATGTACCCATCACCCAGCTTCAGCCACTGTTTTGCCAAATTCATTTCAGCTGTTCACTTTCCCCCTCTTTGTTATTGTTACAATATTTTAAATCCAAGATGTCAGGTGATTTTACCCTTAAATATTTTATTACACATCTCAAAAAACAAAAATAAAAACCCTTTCTTCCATAACATAACTACCATGCCAATATAACATCTCACAAAGCTGACAATAAATCTTTCATTTCATGTAATCCCCAATCCATATTCAAATTGCTCAATTGTCTAAAACGTGTTCTTAAAGTTGGTGTTTTGGTTTGGTTTGGTTTGGTTTGGTTTGGTTTGGTTTGGTTTGGTTTTGAGATGGAGCCTCGCTCTGTCGCCCAGGCTGGAGTGCAATGGCACAATCTTGGCTCACTACAACCTCCACCTCCCAGGTTCAAGCGATTCTCCAGCCTCAGCCTCTCTAGTAGCTGGGACTACAGTCACACGCCACCACGTGTGAAAAATAAAAATTTTTGTATTTTTAGTAGAGACGGGGTTTCACCATATTGGACAGGTTGGTCTCGAACTCCTGACCTCAGACAATCCACCCTCCTCAGCCTCCCAAAGTGCTGGGATTACAGGTGTGAGCCACCGCACCTGGCCAGTTGGTGTGTCCTTATCAGGATCCAAACAAGGTCCACTCATTGTATTTTGTTTGTTATATTTCTTAAATCTCACTAACTCTCTTAATCTGTATCCTCCTGTTTTATTAACAGCTGCTAATGAGCTAAGGACTGTACTAGTAGCTGGGAACCCTAAGATGAATATGGCAGGCCTGCCCTCCCAGGGCTTACAGTCGCACTAGTAGTAATTGTCTATAGTCATACTCATTATCTCTTATATAACATGTTACCACTTGCCAAACACTGCCACAGACATCATCTCAACCAGGAGACAGTATCACTCCCAACTCACACCTACAGAAGCTGGGGCATCCCGGGACCCACTGTTAACCCACATGAGGAGCCTTGGGAAAATCACTTCTGATCTCTATAAACGTGTTGTTTTCAATTCTAAGGGTTTAGCATTAATATTAGCACATATGGCCAGGCACACTGGCTCATGCCTATAATCCCAGCACTTTAAGAGACCGAGGCAGGAGGATCACGAGTCCAGGAGTTCAAGGCCAGCCTGGACAACATGGCAAAACCTTGTGTCTACAAAAATGACCCAAAAAATTAGCTGGGCATGGTAACTTGTGCCTGTAGTCCTAGCTACTCAGGGAGCTGAGGTGGGAGAGTCGCCTAAGCCAGGGATTTCCAGGCTGCAGTGAGCCAAGATCAGGCCACTGTGCTCCAGCCTGGGCAACAGAGTGAGACCATATTTCCAAAGAGAGAGAGATAGAGATAGATAGAGATAGATAGATAGAGATAGACAGATAGATAGATGAAGATAGATAGAGATATAAATTAGATAGATAGATATAGAGATAGATAGAGATAGATAGATATAGAGATAGATAGAGATAGACAGACAGAGATAGAGATAGATATAGATAGAGGTAGAGATAGAGATAGATAGAGATAGATATAGATAGGTAGAGATAGATGATAGATAGAGATGATAGAGATAGATATAGACAGAAATAGATTAGATAGATAGATAATAGAGATAGAAAGAAATCTTAGCACATATATTGTTATTAATTATTGGTAAATAGGCCCTTTACATATACAAACACTTGTTATTTCATCATCACCATCATTGCCATCATCAACATAGTAGAAACAGTTCACTGCTCCCAGGCGTGTACTAAGCTGTGAACATGCATTGAGTCACTTATTCTCACAACTAGGAGATGGGAGCTACAATTAGTCCTACTGACAGATGAGGAAACCAAAAACAGGAAGGTTAAATGACTTGCTCAGGGATCCACAGTCAAGAGCAGAAGAGATAGAGACAGATAGATAGAGATAGATAGATAGATCTAGAGATAGATAGATAGAGATATAGATAGATAGGTAGGTAGGTAGGTAGGTAGATAGATAGATAGATAGATAGATAGATAGATAGATAGAGATAGGTAGAGATAGATGATAGAGATAGAGATGATAGAGATAGATATAGACAGATAGAGATAGATAGATAGATAGATAGATAGATAGATAGATAGATAGATAGATAGATAGAAATCTTAGCACATATATTGTTATTAATTGTTGGTAAATAGGCCCTTTACATATATGAACACTTGTTATTTCATCATCACCATCATTGCCATCATCAACATAGTAGAAACAGTTCACTGCTCCCAGGCATGTACTAAGCTGTGAGCATGCATTGAGTCACTTATTCTCACAACTAGGAGGTGGGAGCTACAATTACTCTTACTGACAGATGAGGAAACCAAAAACAGGAAGGTTAAATGACTTGCTCAGGGATCCACAGTCAAGAGCAGAAGAGCCAGGACTAAAATGCAAGTCCATCTGATTCTGAAGTCTGGGCTTGAAGCCCCTGTACCGTATCTGCAAGCCCCTGCATGGGGTCTGGCATCCAGCAGGTGCTCAGTGAGTTCGTGCAATAAGTGTCTGCTTCTCCCTCTTCTTCCCAGAGTTCACTTCCCTGTAGCTGGCTCCTACCGCTGGCCCAACACGGGTCTCTGCTTTGTGGTGAGAGAAGCGGTGACCACTGAGATTGAATTCTGTGTGTGGGACCAGTTCCTGGGTGAGATCAACCCACAGCACAGCTGGATGGTGGCAGGGCCTCTGTTGGACATCAAGGCTGAGCCCGGAGCCGTGGAAGCTGTGCACCTCCCTCACTTTGTGGCTCTCCAAGGTAAACAAGAGGGAAGGATAGGGAGGAAGGTGGTGGTAATTATGGGCCTGAAAGGGAGTATAGAATGATGATCTCCTAGGAGAGGGTGTTGTGGCTTCCTTTGAGGGGCCGAGGGGGGGTTATGGAGATGGGGAGCAAGATTTTCCTGCATTCCACTCATCTCTGGACATATCGTTTTGAAACACATCTCCCAGCCTCATAATTATATCTGCCTAAACTTACTTGAAAGTTTATATTAAGTGTTATTTATATAGACTTATATCACTGAAGGTCCCAGCAGGAAAGAGACAATATGCTCAGTTGAGATTTTTGAAGAAGCTTTTCAAAGACAGGACCATTTACAAAGTAGGCTAAGTGAACTAACAAAGAATGTTGGGACACCAGGGACTAGTAACAATAGGAAGCCATCAGGCAGGGGGAAGAAACAGGGTCATCAGACTCCATCTGAGAACTGGAGCCATGAAAGAGGTGCTTCCCTTTAGAAGATAGTCATTATAAAGTGTCCTGACCTCTGTCACCTCCAAAGACTTCCCACAGATAGAGTTCCAAGAAATATCAGCCAACAGTCAAAAATCTCACAAAGGGGAAGCAAGGCACCAGAAGTAAGAGCCAGCGGAAACAACAGATACCAGAATCAGTCCCTTAAATCCTTCAGCTGCTGAAATTATCAGAAAAAGAACATAAAACAAGTGTATATAATATGACCAAAAAAAAACCTTAAAACTATCAGCAAAAAGCAATGAACCATTAAAAATGACAAATCAAAGCTGGAAACTAAATTGACTTTAAAAAATGAAAAAACAATCAAGTAACTTGTAGGATACCACAGTAAGTCCTAATATGTATCTAAATGGAATTCCAGAAAGATATGATAGAGCAAAGGGGAAAAAATGGAATATTCCACAAGACAATTGCAAATAAATTTCTAGAAGTATTGAGACATAGGAGACTTCTCAGAATGAGAAATCCCAAAAATGCAATGCAGGAAAGACAGAGAGAAGGGAGAGAAAAAATCAAGATTAGTCTTATTATTGTGAAACTACAGAATAACAAAGTATGAGGGAAAGTCTTGATAGCAGCCAGAAAGAAAGGATGATAGGTGTGAGCCACCATGCCCAGCCAATGTCTATCAGTTTAGTGAGCAAGTTAGAAGACTCTGATGTGTCCCCATGTCAAATCATGATTCCAATAGGAGCTTCATTGAATTGCTGATAAAATGATTTGATAATTTATGTTACAGCTTACATCAGTTATAAGCACTTTCATGATTTGTACAGTTTAGCTAGATATTAAATGGGTTTTTTTTTTTTTTTTTTTTTTTTTTTGAGACGGAGTCTCGCTCTGTCACCCAGGCTGGAGTGCAGTGGCCAGATCTCAGCTCACTGCAAGCTCCGCCTCCCAGGTTCACGCCATTCTCCTGCCTCAGCCTCCCAAGTAGCTGGGACTACAGGTGCCGCCACCTCGCCCGGCTAGTTTTGTGTGTGTGTGTGTGTTTTTAGTAGAGACGGGGTTTCACCGTGTTAGCCAGGGTGGTCTCGATCTCCTGACCTCGTGATCCGCCCGTCTCGGCCTCCCAAAGTGCTGGGATTACAGGCTTGAGCCACCGCGCCCGGCCTAAATGGGTTTTTAATGTTTTTTTCTTTTCTTAATTTCTTTATTTCCCAGGAATAGAGGTAAATGAGAATTTATGTTTAATTTCTGACCTATGTTAGTTGATACATTAATTTATAGTATCATCCCACTAGTTCAATGTATTTTTAGTATCACCTCGAAATAAGGTATTAACTTTACAGTATGCATATATTAAGGTAATCAAGGCATATATATAAGAAAAATTATTTAGAAGCTAGTAGAAAGAGAAAAATGAAATGAGAAAAATGAAAAGCAAGGAACTGCTCAGTACCCAGGACCAGGAATGTCTTGTTTGCTGAGGACACGAAAGTTCAGTAAACAATTCAAGCTGCACACCAGGAGGAGAGCATGGGGCAGGAGAAATAGAGCCGTGGGGGCCTCAGGATCCCTGGGGCACCTGGTTTAACAGTTAGGGTCATATGGGCTTTCCCTAGGGAAGGTCCCAGAGTAAAACAGAGTAGAGGGATGAGGTGCAAGACAGCTCTGGGGTTGTGGAGGTCCGTTTAGAAAGGAAGAGATTGAGGAGAGGAAACTGATGGCTGAAACAAGAAGCTGGGACAAGTTACTTGTTCCCACCTGGCCATCTACAGAGTAATGAACATAGCCACTGCCACAACCAGCCTGCCTCTTCCACAAGTGAGACTGTGGCCAGGGGTCCCCAGGTACTCTGTCAAGAAGAGAGGGGCCTGGCTAATAGAGTCAGTGGGCTCAGCTCTGTCGTAGCTCTGCCCATGACCAGCAGCAAAAGAACTTGGCTTGCCTCAACCTGGGATGCTCAGGGCTGCACCACCACTCCCTGCTCTAACCAGAGTATTCCAGGAGAAACTTCATGCAGCTAAGGTCTGGAGCCAGAATGTACCAGCAGGGCCGGAGGGGACAAAGTCTGCCCTTCAGCTCCTGCTTCCAGGCGCCCCCTCATTCCCCACTCTCAGAGGTGGATGAGCTGGCCCTCCCCATTGTGAGGACTCCCAAGCCATGCCCTGCTCAGTCTCCTACATCCGTCAAGTGGGCCTGGGAAACGGGATTTGTCCAAGGAATTGGGTGGCCCTCTGAGTGCACAAGCATCTAGCTGAAGCCTGCCAGGCTGACAGCCAAATCAGAATAGGAATGAATTCACTGTGCTTGTGGCACTGCCCTTTGGGCATTGTCCTTTGTGCCACTGGAACTTGGCCATTAAGAACTGTGAACAATAACTGAGCATCCTGTGCCAGGAACCATGCAAGGTAGTTCCATATATATAAGTAGCATCTCTATTTTCATAATGAACCAGGAAATTAGGCACTACGGTTTTCTCTTGGTGTACCAGTGAGGAAACTGAAGCCGAGAGAGGTGAAGACCCTCTTCCAGATTTGGGATTCTATCCCAAGTCCTATTGATCCCAGACTAAGAGCTACACCCCTACCCCTCCCCAGTCCTGCCCAAGACCATGTCCCACCAGCCTTCCCTAGACCAAATTCTGAGCCTCACCTTGTGGCCAGATAGGACTTAACTCCCTTTGGACTCTGTACACCAAGCTTGTGCAACCTGCGGCCTGTGGGCCACACGCAGCCCAGGATGGCTGTCGATGCAGCCCAACATGAATTTGTAAACTTTCTGAAAACATTATCAGGCTTTCTTGCTAATGTTTTAAAGCTCACTAGCTATCACTAGTGTTAGTATATTTTATATGTGTGGCCCAAGACAATTCTTCTTTTTCCAATGTGACCCAGGGAAGCCAAAAGATTGGACACCCCTGCCACAGAACAAGAGGCAAAACGCACAGAGGTGGCTTTTAGCTGGCCATGCCCAGCCAGGAAACCAATCCCTGGGGCCGGACAGGGCCCCTTCCAGAAATGCTTGCTGCCTGCTGTCTGGGCTGCAGCTGTTCATTGCCCTGGAAACGATGACCTCACTGCCTGATACAGGGTCTGATTTAGGACTTGAGCACTGGTGCTTCATCACTGTCGTCGCTGAACGGGTGACGAGTCATTAACTTTCCATGGTGAGTTTTCTACCACTATAGCTAGAGCTTGGGGCTTTCAGCCTCTCGGCTTCATCACCGCAGGCATTCTCACCCTCCCGCAGGACCAGCTCCAGCAGTCGTAGGGCCCAGCACAAAACGAAAGCACGGGGCTCTTCATTCAAAAATGATTAAGAATGTCAAGAACCACCACACATGAAACCAAGCGCCAGGCCCTGCTGAGCTCGGGGCTCTGTGTGACTGCACAGGCCAAACACCCATGAAGCTGGCCTAGTCCTTCGGCCTTTGTTCCCCCACCCACCCATCTCCTTCAGCACACACAGACCGCTGCTCTCCACACAACCCTCCCTCCAAGAGGAAGTAAGTTCCCTCATTTTTGTCACACTTGTTCTTTGTGCTGCCCGTGGGAACAAGAACACTTCACACAGCCACCTGAATGGGGTCTCTCCCCATTCTCACCCCCTCCCCCTGCCTACCCACTCAGGAGTTCAACCAGATGAGATGGCTGAAAACCACAGTGATATCCCTCAGGCCTCAAAATTGTTGGCTTCCTGGAACCAACACTTACTGAATTGTGTAATGATACAGAGTCCCAAAACTCAGATTCAGCAAAATGGATATTCAAAACACCTTAGTGGCCAGGTGCAGTGGCTCACACCTGTAATCCCAACACTTTGGGAAGCAGAAGCAGGAGGATGACTTGAGCCCAGGAGTCTGAGACCAGCCTGGGCAACATAGTAAGACCCCATCTCTAAAAAAAAAAAAAAAAAATTAAAGAATTAGCCAGGCATGGTGGTGTGCACCTGTAGTTCCAGCTACTCAGGAGGCTGGGGTGGGAGGAGCACTTGAGCCTGGAGGGTCAAGGCTACAGTGAGTCATGATCATGCACTGCACTCCAGCCTGGGTGACAGAGCAAGACTCTCTGAAAAAAAAAAAAAAGAGACTGCATCTCAAAAAAAAAAAAAGCCGGGCGCGGTGGCTCACACCTGTAATCCTAGCACTTTGGGAGGCCAAGGTGGGCAGATCACAAGGTCAGGAGATTGAGACCATCCTATCTAACACGGTGAAACCCCGTCTCTACTAAAAATACAAAAAGTTAGCCAGGCGTGGTGGCGGGCACCTGTAGTCCCAGCTACTCAGGAGGCTGAGGCAGGAGAATGGTGTGAACCCAGGAGGCGGAGCTTGCAGTGAGCCGAGATCGCACCACTGCACTCCAGCCTGGGCGACAGAGCAAGACTCTGTCTCAAAAAAACAGAAAAATTAGTAGCTTTTTCTTCCCAGACCCCAAGAGTTACCAAGAGAACTGGGTCAAGTTGTTTGAGGAAGAAACAGAAAGAACCACCACAGCCAGGTGGATAGATTTGGTCAAGCTGCATTTTATCTGTAATACGAGCAAGCGGCCCTTATTATCCCAGGGCTTTATAGACACAAACCCAGTCAATCTGTACAGTGACACCGAGAGGGGGATGCTGTTATCAGCTCTACTTTACAGATGATGCACAGAGAGGGCAAGTAATCTGCTCAGAGTCCCACAGTCAGTAAGAGCCCTTGCTGGGAGTCAAAGCCAGGCAGTCCGTATCATTTAGCTGCTCTGCTAGACAACCCTCGAGTGTCCCACCTTCATGTGATGTGGGTCCCACTGTCCCTGCTTGAGCAGGAGAGCCACTGTGCCCCTCACCTGAGCCTGGACGGTGCTGACCACACACTTAGCATGGCTAGACATCAGGTCACAGGCCCAAGGGCAGCATCTAAAGGAGGGAGAGTCCCCAGGCTCCTGGACAGCAGGAGCAGCAATGTCCCAAGGCAAACACCGGGCATGCGGCTGGGAAAGGAGGAAGGAGCTGACGGGCTGCCATTGGTGGAGCACTTGTGATGTTTTGGTCCATTGTTCTATTTGCTGCCTGTATTCCCCATTGGGCCACAAGCTCTGGAAGTGCAGTCCTCATGTCTTTCCTGTTCACAGCCACATCCACAGGGCCTGGCACATTGTCCGTACTCAGTCAGCTTTTGTGTAATGAGCAGATGCAAAGCCCTGGACCCCAGACCCACAGAAACATGCCTCCCTCATGATAGCGTTTTCTAAATTTTTCTAGTGCAACCAGCCAAAGGCAGCTCCAGGTAGGTCTTTCTGCCAGTGAGACTTGCCCCAGTCAACACTCAACCTTCATCTCCTTCAGACCACAGTCTTCCCCATTGCTTCCCTTCTCTCTCCAATCTATCAGCACAAACATACTGTCAGGTTGGGATGAGGTGACTACCACAATCTATGGAAAGGGCAATGTGTACAAGAAGGGGGGTGACCAGCTCATCTTAACACTGACAGTCCTGCACCCCCAGGAGCCCTCTCGGTCCTGGGCAAGCATGGACAGTTGGTCACCCTAGCAAGAAGGTAAGTTGGAGACACCCAGCACCTTCTGGAATTCAGCGAAAATTCAAGTGGCACCGAGCATCTGTTAGTGCCACAGACTGTGGTCAGAGTCCATGGCCGGTTGTGTGACCCTGGAAAAAGCACTTTCCTCCCAGGATTTCAGTTCCATCAGCTGACATGTGAGGACGTTCCAGTGCTTTGGAGGTCAGGGTGAGACCATCCATTTAGTGCCAGTGATGGCAATGCAAACCAGCATCACCTCTTGGAGAAGCAACTGCAGGCTGAAGGAGGTCCTACCGCCTCACACGCTTTCCTCATCCCTTGGTACTGATTGATTTCAAGGCAATAACACAAGGGAAATAGCAGCTTTCTGCAGAATATGTGCATTGCAGTGCTATTTAGCATAGTGAAAAGTTGGAAGCAAACTCAACACTGAAATGAGAAACAGAGGCTGAATCACAGGGTGGTGCATCCACTAGCAGGGATCATAGGCTGTGGTAATTAAAAGGTCCAACGTCCTTGCAACAAGTTAAACTGCCACGGGGAACAAGAGACAAAACGTCATGGACTATGATAAAAATAGGAAAAGGTGTTGCTGCAGAGAAAGACTGGGATGCAGGTGTCCTATGCTAAGAATAGTTATATTGTGGCCGGGCGCAGTGGCTCACGCCTGTGATCCCAGCACTTTGGGAGGCCGAGGCAGGCGGATCACCTAAGGTCAGTAGTTCAAGACCAGCCTGGCCAACATGGTGAAACCCCGTCTCTACTAAAAAGCCAGGCGCAGTGGTGCATGCCTGTAGTCCCAGCTACTGGGGAGGCTGAGGCATGAGAATCACTTGAACCCAGGAGATGGAGGCTGTCGTGAGCCAAGATCACACCACTGCACTCCGGCCTGGGTGACAGAGCTAGACTCTGTCTCAAAAAAAAAAAAAAAAAAAAAAGAACAGTTGTATTGTTTGATTGGTAAGATTCATAGGTGAATTCTTCCTCATTTTTTTCAGATGATAGATACCACTGTGACTTTCTTTTCATCCCAAAAATGCAGTTAAATGAGAAAACTTAAGGAACGGTCTTCATGGCCCCTTCTGGGATTGACATCTGACTAAGGGCCTTGTCCAGCTTGCTGGATGCCTTGTTGTCCAGAAACTACTTGCATTGCAGCAGTTACCAGGCAATGCAGGGATGGAGCTGGGACTCCTGATCCCTAGGCCAGTGTCTCTCCCATTACCAGTGTTCATCCCTCAAGCTCTCTCGTAACTTCGACGTCCTGGCGCTGGTCAGAGGCTGCAATCAAAGATACCAATTCTGGTTGATTTAAGCGAAAAGGGATACACTGAAAGGTTATTGACTAAATCATAGACTTAGCAACAAATCTAAGTGGGGGAGAGGAAATAGTGACCCAGTGACTCAGAAAAACCAAGGGCAGAGCCAAGGTCACATCAAGAAAATATGAAGACAGGCTGTAGACACAGCTACTGTAGGACCCTCCTGCCCAGAAGCCACTGGGCAATTTTTCTTTCTTTGTTTTTTCCTTTTTTTTTTTTTTTTTTTTTTTTTTTTTTTTTTTTTTTTTGAGACAGGGTCTCACTCTGTCACCCAGGCTAGAATGCGGCAACACAATCTTAGCTCACTGCAACCTTGAACTCCTGGGTTCCAGTGATCCACCCACCTCAGCCTCCTAAGTAGCTGGAATTATGAGGGTGCACCACCACACCTGCCTCCCACTGGACTCTTCACCCAACTGCTACTGCCAAAATTCTTTCTCTCTGCATCTGTGTTTCACCCCTCTGGACTCAAGGTCCCAGTTAGGGACAACCACTTAGTCAAGTATTGGTCACACACCTGTGTCCTTGCTACCAGGGAGTAGCAACTTCCTGAGTGGGGGGCTCGGCTTGCCTCCTGCCAAGACCCACGCAGTGGGGAGGAGGAGGCTCTTCCTAAAAAGAAGAGTTTGAATGGTGAGTGGCCAAACACCTTGGTCACTCCATTTTCCCAATGCCCCTTCCTCCTCCTCGTTCTCTACCTGCCCAGTCAAACCTGCCACCATCACTCAATGGTCTCTCATAGAGAATCCACACCAGCACGGGCAACTAAAGGTTCTATATCTTTCCCAGCTCCCGGGCCAGGGGCTGGGTTTGTGTATAAGTTTGGCTCAAGGGTGATCCTTGAGCTCCCACTTAGGAGTTCAGCAATCCTAAGTGCTCCCGCCTAGTGGCACAATTTCCCACAGCCTCTGAAGACCCCAGGCGTAGAAATGCCCTCTTCCCCATGCTGGATGTCTTAGCCTGTTCAGGCTGCTATAACAAAATACCATAAACTAGGTAGCTTATAAATAACAGAAATTTGTTTCTCACAGTTCTGGAGCCTGGTAAGTCTAAGATCAAGGAGCCAGCAGATTTGGTGTGTTGGTGAGAGCCCTCTTCCTCATAGATGGAGCCTTCTAGCTGTGTCCTCACAGGGTGGAAGGGGCAAGGAAGCGCCCTTGAGTCTCTTATATAAGGGCACTAATCCCATTCATGAGAATTCCACCACCATGACCTGATCACCCCCCAAAAAAGCTTCACCTCTTAATACCATCACCTTGGGGGTTAGAATTTCAGCATATGAATTGTAGGGGGACACACATATTCAAGACCATAGCACTGGGCTCCCCCAAGAAGGTACCTGAGCCTAAGCCCTGGGATCCTATGGTACCAGCAAATCCTGACTCAGTAACAACACTAAATCTGTGCCTCTTAGGCTGGACACAGTGGCTCATGCCTGTAATCCCAGCACTTTGGGAGGCCGAGGCAGGCGGATCACCTGAGGTCAGGAGTTCAAGACCAGCCTCGGCAACATAGTGAAACCCCGTGTCTACTAAAAATACAAAAATTAGCCAGGTGTGGTGGCGCATGTCTGTAATCCCAGCTACTCAGGAGGCTGAGGCAGGAGAATCGCTTGAACCCAGGAGGCAGAGGTTGCAGTGACCTGAGATTGCTCCATTGCACTGCAGCCTGGGCGACAAGAGGGAAACTCTGTCTCAACAAAATAAATAAATAAAAATAAACCTGTGCCTCTTGAATCCATTCTTTGACAGGGGGCCATGTGGACACGTCCCTGTTCCAAGTGGCCCACTTTAAAGAGGAGGGGATGCTCCTGGAGAAGCCAGCCAGGGCGGAGCTGCATCACATAGTTCTGGAAAACCCCAGCTTCTCCCCCTTGGGAGTCCTCCTGAAAGTGATCCATAGTACCCTGCGCTTCTTTCCCGTCAACTCCCTGGTGTTGCTTTACCACCGCCTCCATCCTGAGGAAGTCACCTTCCACCTCTACCTGATCCCAAGTGACTGCTCCATTCGGAAGGTGACACTAAGAGCCAGAAAGGCTGGGCCACGGTGGGTTGACGGTAAACACAAAATGCAGCCAGAGAGCCCCCTAGAGGGCCTTCAACTGGGACTAAGGATGGGCCTCTTGTACAGGAGAACCTTGAAGTGGGTGAACAATTCGTCCCTTCTCAGTCATGGACTCGTCTCCCATCTTTGGACAGTTTCTTGCAGCCCCTGTCCAGGAATCAAAGGATTGGAGGCTCCCATGCCTAAAACTGTAGCCTTTCCCCATTCTGACTTCTCTAACAATAACCCTATTCCCATCCTGAAAATAACAAAGACCAAGTGAGGGCTGTCTGTGTAGCAGTGCATGCGGGGAGGGAGGCAGGGGTGATACAGTCCCACTCTGTCCACACAAACACACAGATGCACCATCCCCCCTATTCAGACCACATTCCACGGGGCGGAAGCCTCCCTTAATCATTGTTCCCTATGTTCCATAGGCCATAGATGATGAAGAAACGAAATTCCAGTTTGTGCGAATCCACAAGCCACCCCCGCTGACCCCACTTTATATGGGCTGTCGTTACACCGTGTCTGGGTCTGGTTCAGGGATGCTGGAGATACTCCCCAAGGTGAGCAGCTCAGTGTCAGCCTCTTTACTGCGAACAGAAGTCCTACCTGGGAATGCCTGTGGGGCAGGTCTCAGGGCTTTCCCAGGGACAGGATAAATCGAGGTGGAACAGAAAGTGAGTGGGATTTAGGGAAAGTGGGAATGCTTCCAAGACTGGGAGAAAGAAAGTTCAGAGAAGGGAGGATCACATGAAGGATGAGAAGGATGATGGGGTTTGACTTGGGGACACTGGGAAGTGTTTGAGCTATAGGTCAGCAATGTCCTCTAGTCCAGACCACCAGGAACAAACCTGTAGTCGAACACACTGGGTTTATTACTCATTGCAGTGGCAGAACACATATTATGGGGAACCATGGGGTGTCTCAGTAAAGGGTGTTAGAAAGAATCTGCTGTAGGATTTGGACCTTGGTTACATTTGAGGAAGATCTAAGGAAACGAAGATTTTCTTTAGATTGGGCGTTGGTTCAGTCCACACGGAGATTTGTGGAAGAACATTTCAGGCAGAAGGAATGTGTGCAGAGGCGTAGAGGTGGGAGCAAGCTTGACACCTCCAGATGACGAGAAAGAGGTCAGTATAGCAAGAGACAAGTCAGATTAGAGGCACAGTCTTCCAGGCCTCATCTGCCCTATTGCCCCTGGTGTGCAGTTTGCACTTTGTTCTAAGTGTAATGGCAAGCTCTTGAGGGTCATAAACATGCTAATACAAGACCTGATTTGCAGCCGGGTGCAGTGGCTCACACCTGTAATCCCAGCACCTTGGGTACCGAGGCAGGCGGATCACTTGAGGTCAGGAGTTCGAGACCAGCCTGGCCAACATGGTGAAACCCTGTCTCTATTAAAAATACAAAAATTAGCCAGGTGTGTTGGTGCATGTCTGTAATGCCAGCTACTCAGGGGGCTGAGGCAGGAGAATCACTTGAACCCAGGAAGCAGAGGTTGCAGTGAGCCGAGACTGCACCACTGCACTCCAGCCTAGGTGACAGAGCAAGACTGTCTCAAAAAAAAAAAAAAAAAAAAAAAAAAGACCTGATTTACTTTCATAAAGATGCCCCTGGCTGCTGGGTGAGAATGAATGATAAGCAGGCAAGAGTGAAAGCAGAGAGACAAGTCAAAAGGCCGTTATGGGCCAGGTGCCGTAGCTCAGTGGCTCACACCTGTAATCTCAGCACTTTGGGAGGCTGAGATGGGCGGATCATGAAGTCAGGAGATCAAGGCCATCCTGGCTAACACAGCAAAACCCCATCTACTAAAAATACATAAAAGTAGCAGGGCATGGTAACAGGCGCCTATAATCCCAGCTACTTGGGAGGGTGAGGCAGGAGAATTGCTTGAACCCAGGAAGCAGAGGTTGCAGTGAGCCAACATCGCCCAACTGCACTCCAACGTGGGCTACGAGAGCGAAACTCTGTCAAAAAAAAAAAAAAGGGCCAGGCGTGGTGGCTCATGCCTGTAATCCCAGCACTACGGGAGGCTGAGGTGGGCAGATCACCTGAGATCAGGAGTTCCAGACCAGCCTAGCCAAGATGACAAAACCCAGTCTCTACTAAAAATATAAAAATTAGCCAGGTGTGGTGGTGGGCACATGTAAACCCTGCTACTTGGGAAGCTGAGGCAGGAGAATTGCTTGAATCCGGGAGGTGGAGGTTGCAGTGAGCTGAGATCGTGCCACTGCACTCCAGCCTGGTCGACAGTGCAAGACCCTGTCTCAAAAAAAAAAAAAAAAAAAAATGCTGTTGTGGTTAGGTATAGTGACTCATGCCTATAATTCCAACACTTTGAGAGGCCATGGTGGGAGAATCACTTGAGTCCAAGGGCTCAAGATCAGCCTGGGTCATGTAGGGAGACCTCATCTCTATGAAAAATGAAAAAATAAGATGGGTATGGTAGCGCATGCGTGTAGTCCCAGCTACTCAGGGGGCTGAGGCACTTGAGCCCAGAAGTTCAAGTCCAGCCTGGGCAACATGGAAAAACCCCATCTCTCTTAAAAAAAAAAAAAAAAAGAAAAAAAGAGAAAAAGAAAAAGAAAAAGGCTGCTGCAATACTGCAAGGTACAGTTGAAGGTCACTTGACGAGGAAGGTAGCAAGGGAGATGGAGAAAAGTGTATGAATTCAGGGTTGATTTTGAAGGTAAAGCCAACAGGACCTGCTGGATTGCCTGTGTAGGGAAGGAGTTAAGCATGATTCCGAGTTTGAAGCCTGCATGCTCAGTGGATGGTCCTATCTTTTATTGAGTTTGGGGAAACTGGAAAGGGAGCACGTTTGGAAGACAGTGGGGAATCAAGAGTTCTGTCTTAGCTGGGATTTAGGAAAGGGGATGGATATAAATTTTTGTCAATTGAAAGTGGGTGGAGTTTGGGATCCACTGGAAAGACAGGCTTTGGGCTGGAGAAATGAGGGTTTGAATTAAAGATGGGGGAGGTGAAGGAAGAAGGATCTGGCTTAGGATTATGAGCACTACGTTTAAGGACAAGCCCTGACTTACCCTTGAGGTGCTCAGTTGTGTCGTCATCCTTCTGTGGAAAATTGGGAAAAGAGCAGTTTCTGAAGGTGGTAGCTGATTTCAGTACAGGGATCATCGGAGTGTCCCTATGGAGCCAAGCAGGGTCAAGAAGGTGTCAGGTGGGGAAAAACCTTCCATGCAAGATGAACAGGGTGGCAACTCAACTCTTTGCCTCTTCAGGAACTGGAGCTCTGCTATCGAAGCCCTGGAGAAGCCCAGCTGTTCTCGGAGTTCTACGTTGGCCACTTGGGATCAGGGATCAGGCTGCAAATGAAAGACAAGAAAGATGAGACTCTGGTGTGGGAGGCCTTGGTGAAACCAGGTAAAACCAGGACAAGTCCAGAGAACTCAGAGGTGGGAGGAGAAAGAAAATCAACGAAGTAGCTGGGCACGGTGGCTCACGCCTGTAATCCCAGAATTTTGGGAGGTTGAGTGGGCAGATCACAAGGTCAGGAGTTCAAGATCAGCCTGGCCAATATGGTGAAACCCTGTCTCTACCAAAAATACAAAAATTAGCTGGACGTGGTAGCGTGTGCCTGTAGTCCCAGCTACTCAGGAGGCTGAGGCAGAACAATCGCTTGAACCCGGGAGGCGGAGGTTGCAGTGAGCCGAGATTGCACCACTGCACTCCAACCTGGACAAAAAAGCGAGACTCCGTTCCAAAAAAAAAAAGAAGAAAGTCAATGATAGAAAGTCTGTGTGTGTGTGGCGGGGGGTGGGGGTGGGGGAGGACGTGTGCATTATCACAATTTACTGATGAGAAGAAATAGCCCACAGGAGGTAGGAGGTAGGTGGCTTTCTCAAGTTACATAACAGTTGTTATGACCAGAATTTAAACCGGAGTCAATCTGACCCTCTAAAATTTATGCTCTTCCCCATGTACAATGGTGTCTTCACAGTGCCCTTGAATTAACAGATGTCGACATCCACAAAGCTTTTCGCAAAGTTTCTCACGATAGTTTGGATGTGAGGTGGAAGAATAAGACCTAGATAGTCATATGGTTGTATGGGTTAAGCCGATTTGGCAATTTCAGATACTCTCCCCTGTATCGCTCAGTGTTTTTGAGGTGGACAAGAGGAAATCAAATAGTACATTTTCTGGGATAGAGAAAACGTATGGACTCTTAGTCTAGTACCAACACTCGAAGAACCCAAACCCTCCAAACAGTCCTTCGAAGACAACCATCCCTAGTCAGCTGTCAAAAAATGGTGAGTCTACCTCCTGACCTGCAACAAGCTGGCTTCACAGTGTAGTGGAAAGAGGATGGGCTGTACTGAGTCCTGGCTTGGGTGCAAACACAGATGGAGAACTAACCAGCCCCAGCTTCAGACCTGGATTCAAATCCCACTCCAGCACTTACTTGCTGAGTGACCTTGGGAAAATTGCTTAATTCATTTGAGTCCCTCGTCTGTAAAAAGAGGATCATAATGACTAATTTGTAGGAATGTTGAAAAGAATAAATAAAGCAATGTCTATACATTCCTCATGCAGTAATCCTTAACAAATCATAGCAATATTATCTTTTTCCTCATGTTAAGCCAATCTCTGCCTCTTATCAGTCTTAATTCTGTCCCTTGGAACTCACAGAAAAAGTGTATCTCCTTCCCCATGAGAAAGCTATTTAGATTCTGGAAGACTGTGGTCATAGCCTTCCTGATGACTCTTGTTATACAAGTTAGACATCTCAGCTCCTTCCATCGTTCCTCTGCTATTTTGGTTTGTAAATTCTTTGCCATCCAGTCACCTCCCTCAGCAGATGCTCCAGTGTGGGAATGAGTCAGAATTGACCCCTGGACTGTCCAGTCAGCAGAGAGGATGTGAAACACCCTCCTTTCTCCACCCACATGGATCCTGTGCTCCTGGTACCACAGCCTGAACTCCCTCCCCTGTGCCCACCTCCCTGAACTGTGAGATCACAGTTGGAGTCTGCTCAGACTCTCAGGCCTTGTACATATGAACTGCTGTGAACTTCCCCTTTCTCTCCTTTGCAAAGCAATTTTTAAGTCCCTTCATTTTTGTTGTTGTCTGTCTTTTCTGTTAAAATTCATTTGTTATTCCCATGTCCTAAGATTGCTTGATCTTGATTCTAGATTCTGACATCCAATTCCAGAACATACACCTTTGGTTGGTGCCAGTGTAGAAGGCTAAACAAGAACAAGGAAGTAGATTTCTGCTCAGAACAAGGAGGTGCTAAATAGTTCAAGCTACCTAGCAAGGGGTTTGGTTAGTTCACCGGGGATACAGTTCAGGCCAACACGGGATTAAAACCAAGTCTGGGATGTTGTAGGAGAAATTGCTATTGCTCATTTGGATGCCTTCTCTCTATTACTGTATGATCACAGCTTCTGGGCCTCAGTTTCCCCATATGTATAAGGAAGGGATTCAACTAGATAACCTCTAAGGACCTTTCCAGCTCTTACTCCAGATTCTACCAGAATTTGTCTGTGACTTTTTTCTAAACCAAAGAATCTCAGAAGTGAGTGGGAGCCTGGAGGTGTATTGTGTGTGTTAATAACTTAGCACTGTTTCAGATGCATCTTCATCTCTGTTTTCCTCCAGGAGATCTCACATCTGCAACCACTCTGGTCCCTCCAGCCCCCATAGGTCAGTAACAACTCTCAGAGACCACAGGAGGCAGTGGCAGTTCTGGGGTACTGTCTGGTTCTTGGGGGAAGGGAAGAGAGAAAGGAAGGGACTCATCATTGCAGACCTCACAAGGGGTCAGGCCCTGGAGAGCGGTGCATGGTCCCTCCCCATACCCTTTCGTCCTATCACAGAGACCCTAGAACTCCTTATCTGACAGCCTCCAATGCGCCCAGCAGGAACCCCACTCCCAATCCCCACTCTGGCAGAATGCCAGGCTAGATGCTGGCATGAGGGAGGGCAGAAGTGCATTTCTGGAGGCAGAAGGAAGCGAGGGATGCAGAGAGGAGAGAGGAAAGGACTGAAGGTGGGGATTGGAGATGGAGGCTGTGGTTGGAGCCCTTCTTTGTTCGTTGCCAGCCTTACCTTCACCTCTGGATGCCCCGGGGTTGCTGCACTTTGTGGACCAGTATCGAGAGCAGCTGATAGCCCGAGTGACATCGGTGGAGGCTGTCTTGGACAAACTGCATGGACAGGTGCTGAGCCAGGAGCAGTATGAGAGGGTGCTGGCTGAGGACACCAGGCCCAGCCAGATGCGGAAGCTGTTCAGCTCGAGCCAGTCCTGGGACCGGAGGTGCAAAGATCGATTCTACCAAGCCCTAAAGGAGACCCATCCTCACCTCATTATGGAACTCTGGGAGAAGGGCAGCAAAAAGGGACTCCTGCCACTCCACAGCTGAAGTGTGAACACCAGCCCCTGAGTCCTGGCTTTGCCTGGCCCTTCTTTGGGTCTCAGTTTCCTTCTCTGCAAACAAGTTGCCATCTGATTTACCTTCCAGCACTAAAGTAATGGAACTCTGATGATGCCTTTGCTGGGCATTATGTGTCTATGCCAGGGATGCCACAGGGGGCCCCAGTCCAGGTGGCCTAACAGCATCTCAGGGAGTGTCCATCTGGAGCTGCCAAGACCCCCGCCGACCTCATAGAGCCTCGTCTGGTGGCCACAGCAGCCAAGCCTAGAGCCCTCTGGATCCCATCCAGATGCAAGGAGGAATAGGAGGGACATGGAACCGTCTGCCTCTGACCGTGTCACAGGGTGAGCCCCAAAACTGGGGTTCAGCGTGGGAGGCCACGCGGATTCTTGGCTTTGTACAGGAAGATCTACAAGAGCAAGCCGACACAGTAAAGTGGAGGGAAGTTTATTCAGAAAATACAGTATTACAGCTCTTTGAGAATTTGCCTAGCAGGCTTTCCATTTTTACCAGAAAAACCCCTATAAATTAAAATTTTTTTACTTCTATTTTTAAATTTAAGAATTAAAAAATATATAAAAAAGAAAAAGGGAAAATAAAGGAATAAAAAGTTGCATACTCCATTTAGTTTTCAGCTGTTATTCTGTCCAAGCCAGCCCAGAAGCAGCCTCAGGGGAATTCCTGCAAAGGACTACTTCAAACGATACCAACATGGGACTGGCTGGGATTCCAAAAAAAGCAGCGCTAAATTCAGAGCAATCCGTCCAAAGCACTTAATAGGGACACTGACACAGAGAGTGGGGTGCAGTGTATCTTTGAGACTAACAGCAAGAGAAAAGGGATTCTACCTACATATTCCTGCAGCAAGAGGGTCAGGTATGGAGTTTATGGGAGGGTTTAAGGAATCGCTCAGGGCTGCAACCAGTTTCCTTCAGTGTTTTTGACAGCAACTGAGATACCTTTTTCAGCGCCTCAGAATGTTCAAGGCCTCGGTTTGGGTTCCAGCCTGCTGGGAAAAACCTGCAGCTGGCTGGGTCACAGAGCAGTCAAGTCACTCTGTGATTTTCAGCCAGGTCACAGAAAGAAAGCATAGGTGAAGGGACGTGGGGGATCCGATCTATCTTCTGGACAAATTGACTTTTTTGCTTATATCACGTTGCAAACATGTTCAACAAATGTGGCTGACTGTGAGAATCTTCCTCTGGAGATGACACTGTTCCTGAACTTTTGTATCCCAGCTCTTGTAATGGAAGTGGAGTCTAGCAGGACACCCACACTTTGAGAAAAATGTTCTTTACCTAAGATCCAGGGGCTGTTCTCTGGTCTCAGGTAGGATAAGCCTATGGAGGAAGCATAAACAAGGGTGGGAACAGTGGCTCATGCCTGTAATCCCAACACTGTGGGAGGCCAAGGCAGGTGGATCACCTGAGGTCAGGAGATTGAGACCATCCTGGCTAACATGGTGAAACCCCATCTCTACTAAAAATAAAAAAAAAATTAGCCAGGCGTGGTAGTGGGCACCTGGAGTCCCAGCTACTCGGGAGGCTGAGGCAGGAGAATGGCATGAACCTGGAAGGTGGAGCTTGCAGTGAGCCGAGATCATGCCACTGCACTCCAGCCTGGGCAACAGAGCAAGACTCCATCGGAAGGAAGGAAGGGAGGGAGGGAGGGAGGAAAGGAAGGAAGGGAGGGAGGGAAGAAGGAAGGAAGGAAGGAAGGAAAGGAAGGAAGGAAGGAAGGAAGGAAGGAAGGAAGGAAGGAAGGAAGGAAGGAAGGAAGGAAGGAAGGAAGGAAGGAAGGAAGGAAGGAAGGAAGGAAGGAAGGAAGGAAGGAAGGAGCCTACCTAGTTTACACCAAGACTCTGGCTTTCCACTTCCAAAAACAAGGAAGCTACGCATAATGAACTTGCTGACTTGAACGAATTTCAGATCAGCTAGCTGCCTGGGTCAGCAGTTTTCTGCTAAATGTGGCAGGTGTACAACTGGCATCTGAATTCGATGTCCTCAACTCTCTTAAGAGAGAAAAAAAATGCCCTATTTGTTTTAGACCTTCTTTCTTCTCCAAATACCCAAGGCCCCTCATAGGAGTCCCTCAGAAGCATGGGGTGGGGGGGTTATCTTGGGAGTAAACTATTTGCTTCTTTGGCCTTGCACTGCACATCACATTGCACAGCATAGTGCAATTAATCCATTCTCAAGATAAAACCCTGGATCTCTCTAGAGGAAGCTCTGGTCCTTCTGATCAGAAGGTTACAGGTGGAGTCTGGTAGCTCAGGGCCTTCCCAAGGAACCATCCCAGAAGTGTTAGCTCCCAGCTGGAGTGCAATAATTGTTATTGAGCAAGGGAGTCCCCACTTTCCACGCTCCCCAATCCTACTACCCACCTATCAAAGGGGCCACAGAGGGTGAGGTTACCCCCAAGGACTCCAGAATAACTCCTCCTGAAAGGCTAGTCCCACCTCAAACATCTTGTTCCAGGCGGACCGAAAAAACACATTGAGTGATCCAGGGACATGTCAACTACAGAAAAAAAAAATCAAGCTTTTAAATAATTAAAGCTACTTTATTCAGAAGTCTTGCTGAAGACTATAAACTGAGGCCTTAAAGCCCAGGAGTGGTTGTCAGTTGCTCCAAAGCAGTGTTTCAGCCCACTACTCATATGCAAGTGGTGGGGTTTAGTACCTGCAAAATCACATCAGAGTGACCAGGGTGTGGGTGTACAGTACATCAGTGATCACCAAAGTACATGTGGTTATCGACTGCGGAAGTGAGGCAGGAATTTTCTCTGTCATTTTGCCCGCCAACCTCCTACTCTCCAAAGCCTCCCATCCCCACCTTCCCACCTAGGCCTTGCTGGGCCAGGATACCTGCCACTGGTGGTATCCCACCCATTCAGCCTGCCCAGGCTGAGTCTGGCTTGCATACTGGCTCAGCCCACTGCTGGGCAGGCAGAGCCCACCCCAGCCCACCTGTATTACAGCTTGTACCTGAGTTTGGCAGTTCCAGAACTCTTGTCTTGCATCCAAGAAGAATATGCTGACAGTTGAAAGGTGAGAATGGATGGAGAAGAACTTTATTGACTGATGAAACAGCTCTTGGCGGAGAAGGGATGCAGGGTGCGGTGGGGTGGTTTTTTCTTCTCTCAGTGTGGCTGGGTCCAGGGCTTTTTATGGACTCAGAATGGGGAGTGCCTGCTGATTGGTTTGTGAGTATGCAAAAAAGGTTAAAGTGAAGACATCACTGAAAGGTGGGCAGGACAGTGTAGAAAACCAATTAGGAAAGGTGAAGGGTAAAACAGGTGAAGGGTGGGGATTAATCAGAGGAAAGATTCTCAATCTGGTCTGAGGATTTAACCTGCAGCTTCATTTTCAGGCTTTAAACTCTCTTCTGCTTGGAGGTGGGGTTTCACCAGGGACCCACCCCTATCTGCCTAGGCATTTGACTGCCTCATGTCACTATCAGAAGCATAATCACTAACCCTGCCAGATGTTATTTTTATTTATTTATTGAGACAAGGTCTTACTCTGTCACCCAGGATGGAGTGCAATAGGAGAATCACAGCTCACTGCAGCCTCAACCTCCTGGGCTCAGGTGATCTGCTTGCCTCAGACTCCTAAATGGCTGGTAATAGCAGCAGGAGGCAGTAAAATGCCTAGGCAGATAGGGACGGGTCCCCAGTGAAACCCCACCTTTAAGCCAAAGACAGTTTAAAGCCTAGCAACAAGTCCCAGGTAAATCCCTGGACTGGATTGAGAACCTCCCCTCCTGTTTGGGATGCCTTCCTCTGACTGATCCTCACCCTTCACCTATTTTACATACACCTACCCTTCCTTAATTGGTTTTTTACACTATCATGCCCACCTTTGAGTGGTGATTTCGTTTTAGCCTTTATTGCTTACTCACAAACCAATCAGAGTGCACTCCCCATTCTGAGCCCATAAAAGCCCTGGACCCAACCACATTAAGAAAGAGACCACCCAGCTTCAGGTGGGGGACCACCCTCACATTATCTTCAGTTGAGAGCTGTTTTGTCACTCAATAAAATTCTCTGCCGTCCTCACCCTTCGATTGTCACCATAACCTCATTCTTCTTGGAGGTGGGACAATAACCTATAACCCACCAAACAGCAGGGGCAAAAGGAGCTATAAGCTGTAGCCCTCCAGTCCTCCACCAGCACCAGGCGGCCATCCCATGCAACGGGAAGTGGCGGTGGGGATGGGCCAGCCTGGGAGGCATGGGCTGGAGTGGGATGATGGGAACAAACAAGCACAGACCCCACCATTCACAGAAATTTCCAGCTGGCAAAGCAGGGTTGAGAAAAATCTTGCATCACGGGGACTACAGGTACATGCCACCACACCCAGTTAGTTCTTGCATTTTTAGTAGAGACGGGCTTTCACCATGTTGCCCAGGCTGGTCTGAGCCCAGCTTAGCCTCCCAAAGTGCTAGGATCACAGGCATGAGCCACTGAACTTGGCCTAGATGTTATTTTATATGTAGAAAAAGAGAAGGTTGGGAGCATTTATCTTTCAAGGAATACAGGCAAGAGTCAGGCAAGAGTCTTGCCCCAACCACAAGGTTGGGGGCCCTGTGCTCTATCCTGTTTCATTATCAAAGCATCTTTCCGGAGAGCAGCAGACGTCACAGAGTCAGGGACTTTGTGAAATTATTCTGGCAAACAGAAATGAGCAAGCATGGCTTCTCATGTTTGCTACTTTGTCTCACAGACATCTGCCCAAATGACAAAACACTTGAGTGCACAAAATAGGATGCAACAACAGCCCCCAAATAAAGTTAAGAAAAATATCCCCGTGCAAACTGCACCTTACGCTGGTGATGGCAGCTGTCACTCATTGATTCTTCTTTTCCCTTGGGAAAACAGACAACAAAAGACAGAGAGGTACAGAAACAGAGACCTAAATGGACTAGAGAGTGTTTTCTCAAATCACCAGATGACAAAGTAGTGAACACCCCCAAACCCAAACCAGGGAAGTTCAGTGCCTCACCTATTTTCAATCCCACCCACCCATCCAGCCCTCTTGACCCTCCTAGAGGCCTTGGTGAGCTGAAAGTTTGAGTTCAAGAACACATCAGAGGCTGGTCATAGTGGCTCATGCCTGTAATCCCAGCACTGTGGGAGGCCAAGGCGGGTGGATCACTTCAGGTCAGGAGTTCAAGACCAGCCTGGCCAACATGGCGAAACCCCCTCTCTACTAAAAATGCAAAACTCAGCCAAGTCTTGTGGCACAGGCCTGTAATCTCAGCTATTCAGGAGGCTGAGGCAGGAGAATCACTTGAACTCGGGAGGTGGAGGTTGCAATGAGCCGAGATTGCACCATTGCACTCCAGTCTGGGCAACAGAGACTCAGTCTCAAAAAAAAAAAAAAAAAAGAAAAAAGGAAGGCATCAGATGGCCCTGTGGAGCAACTCACGCCTGTAATCCCAGCACTTTGGGAAGCTAAGGCGGAGGATCGCCTCAGCCCAGGAGTTTAAAACCAGCCTGGGCAACATACCAAGACCCTATCTTTATGAGACGTTAAATTTTTTTATTTACAAAATAAAAAAAAAATTTCAACAGCATCAGGTGAAAAGGGAGAGGACAGCTAGGG
This sequence comes from Rhinopithecus roxellana, assembly GCF_007565055.1. Lineage (NCBI taxonomy): Eukaryota > Metazoa > Chordata > Mammalia > Primates > Cercopithecidae > Rhinopithecus > Rhinopithecus roxellana. Next base: position 45,299,993 of record NC_044567.1, read on the forward strand.
GCCGGGTGGCCCACGTGTCGCAGGATAGGTCCAGGCCGCCTGGGCCTCCCACGCCCTCTCACAGCAGCTCCAGCCGCGACCTTATGCGGCCCCGCAGGGCGCTTAGCCCCGGGTGGCACCACCTGTGAAGCTTTCTCGCCAACTCGCGACCTTCGCGAACTAAGCCCGGGGTAGTCGGGGCAGACGCCTTGGCACAAGTGTGGGGGCGCAGGATGGGCTCAGCGGACCCGCGTGCGCGCAGAGTGCGGGGCACAAGGGGGCGCGCAGGGACGGAGAGACCCAGGGCACCGACGCGAGGAAGGGCTCCGCCACCCGCTAAGCCGCGCAAGCCCCGCGTGTCCCGCCCCCTTCTGCAGAGCTCCCCCTTCCTCATCCCAGCAGGTCCTCACGTTAGTTGCCGGAAGCCTAGGAAATGTATTCCTAAATCCGGAGCCGTCTCCATGGCAGCGAGCCCCGAAGTGGAGCGGGTCTTGGAGTAGGAGAAAGGCCAGACACAAACAAGTGCGTAGGGGTGGGGGAGACACAGATGCATGTCCGCTTTGGATCCAGATTCTTTTTTTTTTTTCTTTTTTTTTTTTTTTTTGAGACGGAGTCTCGCTCTGTCGCCCAGGCTGGAAGGCTGGAGTACAGTGGCGCAATCTCGGCTCACAGCAACCTCCGCCTCCCAGGTTCAAGCGATTCTCCTGCCTCAGCCTCCCGAGTAGATGGGATTACAGGCACCCACCACCACTCCCGGCTAAATTTTTGTATTTTTAGTAGAGACAGGGTTTCACCATGTTGGCCAGGCTGGTCTCGAACTCCTGGCCTCAAGTGATCCGCCCGCCTTGGCCTCCTAAGGTGCTGGGACTACAAGCGTGAGCCACCAGGCCTGGCCTGGATCCGGATTCTAATAGCAATAGCTAGAATTCGAGAGACAGGCAGTGAGCTGGGAATCAAATTATTGACTCTACCACCCATTAAATGTGTGATCGTGAAACAGGTTTTCAGATGTGTAAGAAGGGAATAGCAAAGCTGGCGTCAAACGGTTGTTTGATTAGGTGTGCTCATGAGTGGGAAGTTGTTCTGGGCGAGCTGGTACACAACACTAGGCAGGCAATAAATCTTTTTTTTTTTTTTTTTTTTTTTTTTTTTTTTTTTTTTTTGAGACGGAGTCTCGCTCTGTCGCCCGGGCTGGAGTGCACTGGCCAGATCTCAGCTCACTGCAAGCTCCGCCCCCCGGGTTCACGCCATTCTCCTGCCTCAGCCTCCCGAGTAGCTGGGACTACAGGCGCCCGCCATCTCGCCCGGCTAGTTTTTTGTATTTTTTAGTAGAGACGGGGTTTCACCGTATTAGCCAGGATGGTCTCGATCTCCTGACCTCGTGATCCACCCGTCTCGGCCTCCCAAAGTGCTGGGATTACAGGCTTGAGCCACCGCGCCCGGCAATAAATCTTAGCTTCTTTGGGCCTGAGGCTGTTGTAGCTGCCAGTGATAACAGAAGCCACAGAGTATCTGCTTTCAAGCGATTTATATTCTAGTGGCAAGGAGATACGAAATATGCACCCACGTCTATAATCCCAGCTCTTTGGGAGGCGAAGATCTGAAGATTGATTAAGACCAGGAGTTCAGGACCAACCTGGGCAAGATAGCAAGACCCTGTCTCAAAAAAAAAAAAAAAAGATTTTTCACGCCTGTGATTCCAGCACTTTGGAAGGTCGAAGTGGATGCATCACCTGAGGTTAAGAGTTCAAGACCAGCCTGGCCAACATGGTGAATTCCATCTCTACAAAAATACAAAAATTAGCCGGGCATGATGGCGGGTTCCTGTAATCCCAGCTACTTGGGAGGCTGAGGCAGAAGAATCGCTTGTACACGAGAGGCAGAGGTTGCAGTGAGCCAAGATCGTGCCATTGCCCTCCAGCCTGGGCAACAGAGCGAGACTCCATCCAAAAAAAATAAAAGTTTTTTTAATTAGCTGGGTGTTGTGGCACATGCCTGTATCTCAGATACTCTGGAGGCTGAGGCAGGAGGATCCCTTGAGCCCCAGCTCCAGTGAGCCATACTCATGCCACTGCATTCCAGCCATGGTGACAGAGCAAGATCCTGTCTCTAAATAAAAATAATTGGGTGCTTGCTTATAATCCTAGCACTTTGGGAGACTGAGGCCAGTGAATTGCATGAGTCCAGGAGTTTGAGACCAGCCTGGGCAACATAGTGAGACCCTGTCTCTGTTTAAAAAAAGAAGAATAGAAGAAAGATCTTTTTGAATAGAGACACATGGCGACTCCCTGAGAATGGACATGATGGTCGAACAACACATGGAGATGATGGGAATGAGAAGTGCAGGGCAGCGGGGATCATTCTCAACAATGGTGGAAAATTGGAGTCTTCCAGGATCATTGTGTTCAGACTAATCCATCCTACATGAGGTTTACTTTCTCTTTAAAGTGGGCCACTTGGAACAGGGAGATGTCCACATGACCCCTGTCAAAGAAGGCATTCAAGAATCATGGATTTGGCTGGGCGAGGGGGCTCACGCCTGTAATCTCAACACTTTGGGAGGCTGAGGCGGATGGATCACCTAAAGTCAGGAGTTTGAGACTGGCCTGGTCAACATGACAAAACCCCGTCTCTACTAAAAATACAAACAAAATTAGCTGGGCATGGTGGCTCATGCAGTGAGCCGAGATTGCACCACTGTACTCCAGCGTAGGCAACAAGAGTGAGACTCCATCTCAAAAAAAAAAAAAAAAGAATCATGGAATGCTTCCACCAGGCACTCTGATGGATGGTGGGAGCCTTGGGCTGAGCTCAATGCCTTTCCTGAAGGAATCACTCTCTGGAGGAGTAGGATTTGCCAGGTGCTAGAACCTGATGGAGGCCATGAGCAATACTTGTCTCAATGGTGGGATGACTACGGATATAAACTTTGAGCCATGCACACACACTGGTCCAAGCCCCAGTCCTGGAGCAAGAAGGAAGCAGGGGAAGCAGGGGAAGGAAAATGGTCCTCTGGAACCTGTGATCACCTGTGTTGTGTCACGGCTGTATGATTGCGGGGACCCTGGTGACCGCTACTTGCAGGTTAGCCCCAGGCAGGTAGGAATGAGAAGGAGGAGAACAGGAGGAGAAGAGGAATGGCCAGACAGGAGCCTGACTGCTGGAGAGAACTTGAAGGGAAGGCTGGCAGTAGTATGGATGCTGTGCTATTGGTCAGGAGTCCTGCCGTGTTCTTGGTTTCCTAGCAACTGCTGTTAAGCAGGTAGTTGCTAGGCAATGTGGGCCATCCCGGCAGTTAGGTAAGGACCTTTGTCTGCGTGGGCACCAATCAGACCATCACAGAGTATTGTTAATCCTGAAAATGGCCACTGGGTCCATTACTTAGATTTTTTTTTCATCTGTTAATTGCCTTCGTTGCACAGAAACTAATATAACCGTGGTGCACAAGTTCTGGTCAAATGAGAAAGAAGTCACCCCATGATCTCATTATCCAAACAATACAAAAATTCTCTTTCCTCTTTCCATTCCAGTCTTTCTCTGCAGGAACACTTTTTCATCTTGTTATCATCCTAGTACATGGGGTTTTAAATCTTGTTGTTGTTGTTGTTGTTTACTTTGATTTAGATCATCGCAAGCATCCCTCAAGCTATTTAAGAGTTTTCAGGATAATCTTCCCCTGATGCCTGCATGACTCCTTGCAGTAGATGTATCATTTAATTAACTGTTCTCCTCTTGTTCTGACATTGAGTTTGCTTCCAATTTTTTGCCACGATAAGCAGTACTGCACTACACATCTTTCTGCAGAGAGCTTTTCTTTATCCTTTAGATCACTGTCTTGAAGTCAATACTAAAGGATAGGATGATTGTATCAGAGGACGTCAATAGTCTCATGACTTTCTCTATTTTGCAATAGCTTCCCTCATGCTGGATGCAGTGGCTCAAGCCTGTAATTCTCACACTTTAAGAGGCCAAGAAGGAGGATCACTTGAGGCCAGGAGTTCAAGGCCACTCTAGGCAACATAGCAAGACTCTGTCTCTACAAAACAAATCTATTTTATTTTTTATTTTTCTTTTGAGACAGGGTCTTGCTCGGTCACCCAGGCTGGAGTGCAGTGGTGCAATCTCAGCTCACTGCAACCTCTGCCTGCTAGGTTCAAGTGATTCTCCTGCCTCAGCCATCTGAGTAGCTGGGATTACAGGTGCACACTACCATAACCAGCTAATTTTATTTTATTTTTTTTCTGAGACCAAGTCTCACTCTGTCCCCCAGGCTGGAGTGCAATGGCACGATGTCAGCTCATCACAACCTCTGCCTCCATAGTTCAAGCAATTCTCCTGCCTCAGCCTCCTGAGTAGCTAGGATTACAGGCGTGCGCCACCATGCCCAGCTAATTTTTGGATTTTTAGTAGAGATGGGGTTTCAATCTTTTCGGCCAGGCTGGTCTCAAACTCTTGACCTTGTGATCTGCTCACCTCAGCCTCCCAAAGTGCTGAGATTACAGACGTGAGCCACTGTGCCTGCCCGCTAGCTAATTTTTTTCTTTTCTTTCTTTTTTTTTTTTTTTGAGACGGAGTCTCACTTTGTCGCCCAGGCTGGAGTGCAGTGGTGCAATCTCAACTCACTGTGACCTCTGCCCCCCAGGTTCAAGCAATTCTCCTGCCTCAGCCTCCTGAGTTTCCAGTAGCTGGGACTACAGGCACGTCCCACCATGCCTGGCTAATTTTTTGTATCTTTAATACAGATGGAGTTTCACCATGTTAGCCAGGATGATCTCGATCTCCTGACCTTGTGATCCACTGACCTCAGCCTCCCAGTGGGATTATAGGCGTGAGCCACCACGCCCAGCCAATTTTTGTATTTGTAGTAGAGATGGGGTTTCACCATGTTTCCCAGGCTCGTCTGGAACTCCTGGACTCAAGCAATCTGCCCGCCTCGGCCTCCCAAAGTGTTGGGGTTACAAGCGTGAGCCACCATGCCTGGCTGAATTTTGTGATTCTTTAATGGCTGGTTTTTGTTTTCTTTTGATTTTAGAAGGCCTTAATTTGAAGACCTTTAATTTAATTTAATTTAATTTAATTTAATTTAATTTAATTTATTTGAAGGCAGTTTGAGGGAGAACAAAATGTGCTCATGGTTATTTTTCCTTACTTTAGTTGAGTATATCTATAATATAATTTATGATTATAACCATTTTTAAGTGTAAGCACATTCACCTCAATGTGCAACAATCACCACTGTCCATCTCCAGAACTTTTTCATCTTCCTTACTTGAAACTCTGTACCCATTAAATAATAATTCCCCATTCCTGCCTCCTTTCAGCCCCTGGGAACCACTATTCTACTTTCTGTCTCTTTAAATTTGACTGCTCTAGAAACCTTATATAAGTAGAATCATACAATCATTGTCTTTTTGTGCTTGCTGCTTTCACTTACCACAAAGTGTTCAAGGTTCATCCATGGTATTGCATGTGTCAGAATTTCCTTTTTATTTATTTATTTATTTATTTATTTATTTATTTATTTATTTATTTGAGATGGAGTTTCACTCTTGTTGCCCACTCTGGAGTGCAGTGGTGCAGTCTCAGCTCACTGCAACCTCCATCACCTGGGTTCAAGACATTCTCCTGCCTCAGCCTCCCAAGTAGCTGGGATTATAGGTATCCACTATCATGCCCAGCTAATTTTTTTTTGTGTGTGTGTGTGTGTGTGTGTGTGTGTGTGTTTTTAGTAGAGACAGGGTTTCACCATGTTGGCCAGGCTGGTCTCAAACTCCTGACCTCAGGTGATCTCTCGCCTCGGCTTTCCAAAGTGCTGGGATTACAGGCATGAGCCACTGCACCTGACCAGAATTTCCTTCCTTTTAAGGTAGGAAAACATCCCATTGTGTGTCTATGCCACATTTTGGTTATCTATTCATCTGTTGATGGACACGTGTGTTGTGTCCACGTTTTGGCTATTGTGAATAATGCTGCCATGAACGTAGGTGTACAGATGTCTCTTTGAAACCTTGTTTTCAACTCTTTTGGGTATACACCCAGCAGGGGAACTGCTGGATTATCCTCACAGTTCTTAACCATTTAGTGTGGGTCAGCTTCTGGGTGGATAGAGGAATGGAAGGAGGAGAAGAATGATGTTGCTGAATTGGCTGTTGACAAATTTTTTTTTTTTTTTTTTTTTTTGAGAAAGAGTTTTGTTCTTTTTGCCCAGACTGGAGTGCAATGGTGCAATTTCGGCTCACTGCAACCTCCACCTCTTAAATTCCAGCAATTCTCCTGCCTTAGCCTCCCAGGTAACTGGGATTACAGGCAGCCACTCCCACGCCCGGCTAATTTTGTATTTTTAGTCGAGACGGAGTTTCACCATGTTGGTCGGGATGGTCTCGAACTCCTGACCTCAGGCAATCCACCCGCATCAGCCTCCCAAAGTGCTGGGATTACAGGTGTGAGCCACCACGCCTGACCCTGTTTGATGATTCTTGTTCTATAGGGGCGGCACAAAGAGAAGAGGACAGAGCACAAGTAATCAAATCTATTCTCTCTGAGGAAGATCATATGCAGAGAGCAGAGGTCTGTGTGTGTGAAAGAAAACGGGGAAGAGGATGAAAATGTCCAGAGTGGTGAGTTCTGCTGGGCCCTGGATTGAAGCTGAGATGCTGGAAGCGCTAAGTTCTCTCTAGTGGGAGAAAAAACACCGTGGAAAGGTAAACATTTGATGCAGAACCACAGCACTGAGCAGGAAGAAGCCATCAGTGCCCAGCTAGGCTAAACTAGACCTGCGGTAGGCTGTGAGTAGGGCCAGCTTCCTGGAGGTGCAACCTGTGCAATGGCAGTAGGCCCCCATGCTTGGGGTTTAATGCATGGCAGTCACTGCCTTGAAATTCTTAATAATTGTATCTTTGAATTTGTGCTTTGTAAGTGAAGTCTGATGGGACCTGGAGCGTGCATAGGGGCAGGAAGGGAGGATAGGGAGGCTTGGAGCCACAGCTCATGTGGAATCCCGCCTGCCAGGTGCCACCTCACAGCCCCCAGACAGGTTCTTGGCTTCCCGCTGTCTGCCCCATGGAGCCCCAGGCTTTACTCAGCCTCCCCTTCTCTGCCTTGCTCAGCAACCACTGCTACACCGATCCCCAGCAGGGGACTGGGTGGAGCACAGGGATGGTCAGCACTGGATGTGAGCTCCCAGAGCCTCTCAGGGTGGGTCAGGCAGCTGACCCTGCATTGGGCTAGAAGTACCACAGCACCATCAGCAGGTGACTAGGCCTATCCAAGCACATCCTGGTGTAGAGGTTGCAATACACTTGGAAGTTTCCCATCAACTGTGGGTTTGGGTAGTGGACCTGTGGAAAGGGGGGATTCCTGGCTTGACTTCCCTTCTCCCAGCCAGGGCATGCACAGAAATTAGAAATGGGCAGGAGAGAAATTCGGCAGCCAGTTGCAAAGCAACCATGGTTTCCAGGATCACAAACAGCTCTAGCCCAGGCAGCAGAGATTCCTGCAAGGTCCTTCTCTCCCACCCACCCATGGACACATACATCCCACCACCACCGCCACCAAAGCTTGTTTCCTCAGCTGGGCATGAACACTTCGAGCTAAAAGTGGCCTTTGTGAATTTTGCCTCTTGCTCTGTGCACACATTCTAAAGGGAACAAGTCTTTTGCTGCAAGGTGAGGCCCAGGATGTGACCTGGGAAAGGCTAACAGGATACAGTCTTTGATGGTGAGCAGGCCTGGGGTGGGTAGCTGAGGGGGTGGGGATTGGGAGGTGTACCTCTTACCCTTGGGTCAGAGAGACATGGGTTAGAACCCCAGCAGTCAGTATTTTATTCTATTTCATTGTATTCTATTCTAGTATAGTCTGTATAGTCTAGTATAGTCTAGTCTAGTATTTTTTTTGAGACAGAGTCTCAGTCTATCACCCAGGTTGGTGTGCAGTGGTGCGATCTCAGCTCACTGCCACCTGCGCCTCCCAGGTTCAAGCGATTCTCATGCCTCAGCCTCCCGAGTAGCTGGGATTATAGCATGCGCCACCACGCCTGGCTAATTTTTGTATTTTTAGTAGAAGGTGGTTTTGCCATGTTGACCGCACTGGTCTCGAACTCCTGACCTCGGGTGATCCACCCACCTCAGCCTCCCAAAGAGTTGGGATTACAAACATGAGCCACCACACCCAGCCCCCAGCAGTCAGCATTAGCAGCAGATTTTAGATTCCTTCACTTCTCAGCCTGTTTCCTCATTGGAACATTGGAGAAAATACTGGTGCCCAGTTTAGGGGGTCATGAAAATTAAGTGAGACCATCTCCGCAGAAATGTTGAGCACAGTTCCTAGCATACAGTCAGTGCTCAGTGATTGCTGCTGCTGCTGTTATGATCTATGTGTGTCCTAGGATTCCTCACAGAGGGGGGTCACCAACACGGTCAACTGGCCGTTGTCCAGATCCAGGCTTTGGCCTCAAATCCTTGATTCCTATTGACTCAGACAGTGTATCTTTCTTCCAGAGGTAGAATGAATCCCTAAATGGATGAAGAAAACCTATCAAAGTATAGCCCAGGAGCAAAGATCCTCCTAGAAGAGGCCTCTCTCACCTCTGGGAGGGGTATGTCCTCTGGGCAGGTCCCAGAAACAGGAGCTAAAGGCAACCTTTGTCCATTCGGGGTCTTTTGGCGGATGCTGGCTCCAGGCCCTGGACTCAGAAGATTTTTCCTGGAACACTCAGGTGCCGAGCAGAGAGTGACGTTGTAGCTTGGGACCCTCTGGTAACTGTCCTGGCAGGGATGTCTAGGCGTCCTAAAGTCCCTGGCCTGGGACAAAGTTAGCTCTTGTTGCTGGGCACAGGCATAGCTTGCACCAGGGTGAGGCCATGGAGTAAGTCAAGCTCTCTCAATACCTGACAGATAGAGCCCCCAGGGGTCACCTGGGCTGGGACCAGCACTGTTTTGCAGTATATTCATTTCTGTACAGGTATACCAGCTAAAAAATAACAAGATATCCTAGAGACACCTGGGCCTCTGCTGTCTGAGCTCCGGATTTAGCCTCACGTCTTCTCAATATGCAAAAGGCCCTGCAGTTACTAAAGCATTTTTAACACCTGCACTCCTCACTTACACCCAGCTCTGCCCCAGTAAGCCTTTGTATGGTTCTGCCCCAGACCCTCTTGGTTACTGAGACTTCCCCACTACCTACTCCCACTTAAACCTCATAGGTCGGTTTGGGTGACTTTCTCAATGCCACAGCCTTACATAAAGCTCTTCCATCCCATTCTACACACCCTTCCATTCCACCCTGAAAACCCTCCCATTGCACCCTACACACCCTTTCATTCTAGCCTCACACCCTTCCATTTATCCATCACACAATTCCATTTCACCCTTCCTACCCTTCCATTCCATTGTTCACACCATTTCATTACAACCTTCATATTCTTCCACTCCACCTTACACACCTTGTATTCCATCCTTGACACTCTTCCAGTCCACTACGTGTCCTTCTGTTTCTCTCTTCACATCTTCCATTCCACCCTAAGCATCCTCCCATTTCACCCTTCACACCCTTCAATTCCACCCTTCACACCCCTCCATGACATCCTTCAAGCTCTTCCATTCCACCCTAAACATCCTCCCATTCCACTTTTCAAACTCTGGTCCTTCCATGTCCTTCCATTCTGCCTTTTGCAACCTTCCATTCCATTCTTCACATTCTTTCAGTCCACCTAAACCATCCTTCCATTCCACCCTCCATACCTTTCCATTTCACCCTTCATATACTTCCATCGAGCTGGGCACAGTGGCTCATGCCAGTAATCCTAGCACTTTGGGAGGCCGAGGCAGGTGGATCACTTGAGGTCAGGAAGTTCGAGACCAGCCTGGCCAATGTGGTGAAACCCTGTCTCTACTACAAACACTAAAAATTAGCCAGGCGTGATGGTGTGCGCATGTAATCCCAGCTACTCAGAGGCTGAGGTAGGAGAATTGCTTGAACCCGGGAGGCGGAGGTTGCAGTGAGCCGAGATCGCTCAACTGTACTCCAGCCTGGACAACAGAGCAAGACTCCATCTCAAAAAAAAAAAAAAAGGAACTGCACATTTTACATTTCCAGGATCACGGATGAGGGTTCCATCTTCTCCTCATCCAGCCAACTGGAAGCCCTTTTAGGTGAGGGGGTTAAGCTATGAGAACCAGAGTTTGCTGCTGCCGTTATTTACTGCATCATTCATTCAGCAAAAATCTGAGTACCTACCACTACCTAGTAGGCTCTGGCCATGCAAGAAGTCGCTGGCAATGCTGTAAGATAGAGAGGGACAGCACCCTGGTTACAGTGTTTCAGCACCCTGACCTTGGTTCACCCCCAGCCTTTCACTTGCAGGAGGCAGGGAGTTAGTTCTCTGATGCAGTTTGGATATGCTGCAACTAACAAAGCTGGCCAGCGGACCCCTCCAATCTACTGGGACTCAAATAAATCCAAGTAATTGTTCTCCCTCCATTCCAGGAGGGAACACCAGCCGGCCTTGGAACCTCAGGTGCAACAGAGACGCCAGGAGATGCTAGTGCGCAGCAGCCTGTGGCAGTACCAGTGAAGCCAGAGAGGGCTTGGTGGATGACAAGGAGACCTGAGTAGACCCCAGGGGGGTCTGAGAAATGGGCTTAGGTGAGGCGGGTCTTTGAAGGATTTATTCTTAATCATATGTGAGATGCTCAAAAGGCTGGAGTCCTGCTTTTGTGGGTGAAGAGCAAGAAGAGAAAACAGGTTGTACAGATACAAATGTAGACGGAGAGACAAAGAAAAAAGGAAGAAGGCAGAGAAATTCACCAATTCTTTAGCTGTATTATCTCTGGACCTTGGGATTGTGGGAGGCTTTATTTTACACTGATTTTGCCTATACTGTGTTCTCAATTTCTAGTTTTCTACAAAGATGATGTGTTAGCTTTTTCACGTATTAAGATTAAAATTTAAAACAGACCACACAATAAATATTTCTTTTAAAAGGAGAAATATGCCCTGGGGAAGCTCCCCACGCAGCTGAGAACCTGGCTGGTTGCATTTCGGCTTCTTAGGTGCCAAGCCTGCTCGTGCCCTGGGGTCCCAGCCAGCGGCTCGCGCTTCCTCCCCCTTGCGCCGCCAGTCTGGTTGCCATGGAGACAAACCTTGCTGCGCAAAGACTGCCGAGCTGCCCGCCGGGGAGCTGGAACCCGGCGAGCCAGCCTCTGCAACAGGCTGGGGGCGGAAGGAGGAGCCAGGCGAAGCGGCGCCTCCGCTGAGAGGCCCGGCGGACCCTGCAGAGGTCCCCTGCCCCTCTGGCTCCGCCCCCACCCGGGGCTGTAGAAATACAGCCGCAGCCCAGACCACCGCCCTCTGCGCTCCGACCCAGACCCAGCTGACCCACCTACCCGCGATCCTGCCCATGGCTGACGGACTCTTTCAGCGCAGACCCTGGGGTCCCGAGCAGATTCGCCCGGACCCCGAGTCCGAAGGCCTGTTTGACAAGCCTCCCCCGGAAGACCCTCCCGCTGCCCGCGCGCCCAGGTCCGCGTCGGCCGCGGGCAAGAAGGCTGGTCGGCGCGCGGGCGGGAGGGCGCAGGGGGGCCGCGCCGGGCAGCCCCCGAAGGCCGAATCGCGCCCCCAGCCCAAGGAGGAGGCGCCTCCACTGGTCGAGGGCTGCTATCTCGACCCTTTTCCACACCTCTCCATCTTCATCTACGCAGCCATCGCCTTCTCCATCACCTCCTGCATCTTTACCTATATCCATTTACAGCTTGCCTGAGTGGCCAGCGCGGGACGGGGTGGGCGCAGGACCGAGCGGGGAGGGAAAGGGAAAACAGGGCTCGGCATTTTGTGTTTTGGAACACACCCCTTTCATGTAGCTTTCGATGCTTGTTTCTTTCCTTCTTTGTTGTCACTATCTTTGTCTATCAGTAGGAAAGTACAAAGTAGCTGCCGGCAATGAAACAAGGGTGCCGTTTGCACCTGCAAGTTAGGGGTGGGGGCGTTTAGAATTCTGGGGTGTGATTGAACCCCGTTTATAATTAGGAGAATGTCGCTGGACCCCTACCACTCTGTGACGCAGGGGCACGCGCAGGGAGCCCATCATTTTGTGTTTGGGGAGCTCAGAGTGCGCCCAACCTTGGATTCTTTAAGGGATGAGCCAGATCCAGACCCGCGGCCTTCTAGAGAGGATCCCGCGGGGAGGGTCGGCGCCCTGGCCCGGGCTGGGCCGGAGCCCTGTGATGCTGCATCGCCCCCAGGAGGAGCCAGCTGTGCCCCGGAGTTGGCACGGCCGAGAGAGGACAAGACTGCGCAGCAGGCGTAGCTGGAGGGCGGGACTCGGTAAGTGGCGTTCGTCGGGGTTTCGTGCTGCGCCCCCAGGGGCTCTGGCTGACCACGACTGTGCGTTTTTCCTGCCTTAGACTTTGTTGTCGCTGCGTGGAGGAGCCGGAGGAACTGTCTTACCAAAAGACCACGCTCTGGAAGTGTCCGGGACTCGCGGGACCTGTGGCTGCAAACCCCACTGGGACGTAGGCCCAGAGCTGGTGCACTCCTCAGGATGAGACTCTGGAACCCTAGCCGGGGTCCACGGGAGGGCTGTCCTTGGGGACTCTAGGATGGCTTCGTCCTGGCCCGGAGCCTTTCTGGAGCTGTGGCACCCAAGACAAAAGGGGCTGAGGGATTTGTCATTGACAAGAGTTAGTGCGGGAAAACCACGTGACCCCTAGGGGTTTGTCATCTTAGACTCAAAAGGCTTAATACCAGAAACCACCTTGGCAAGATATTTACCCACCGGCCGTCTCTGTTTACTCATGAATGTTAAATGTCAAAACGCAACGCTCTAACCCTGCATAGTCTTTACTTGCAAATGTCTGGAATCTGTAATTGTGATATCTCTGATGGAATAAATTATCTCTTTTTCAGTCTCCTCTATATTCAGTTCTCCATTAATTTCCAACTCTGCAGTGGACCCTGCCCAACTTCCTAGTCTGCTCCACAGCATTCCCTACTGTCCCTCCAAAACAGACTTAACCCCATGACCCAGTATTCCAAAATATAGCCTCTCCCTCCACTGAATAGCTACAAGGCCCTTCGATGGCATCTTTCTCCACATCCGGTCCTCACAACACGCTGGTATCCGAGTCTACCATCCTTTTATGACAGATCAGCCACTATCCCATTGTGGCATTACCTACTGCCCCTCAGTATTTAGTCTCCACTTGCTTCCTTTACGAAGACCAAGTACAGTCCCCCAGCTAAGCTCTGGAATTTGCCCTGTGGGTCTTTACAAACTCCCTGTTTTCCAACATGAGGGCCTTGCCATTTCTCAGTTCTGACTTCCCATAATCCCATATCACTCTGTGCCTTGATGTCTTGTCCCCGGACACTTATTTCAGCGCCACAAGTATGACATCCACTGTTCCCCAATGTCAGCCTGTGCTTTACAATCACAGTTTACTACAACAATTTCCCCACAGCAATCGGTGGCACTATTTCCCAAAATTACGTCTCCAGGCCGGGCGCCGTGGATCACAAGGTCAAGAGATTGAAACCATCCTAGCTAACATGGTGAAACCCCATCTCTACTAAAAATACAAAAAAAAAAAAAAAAAAAATTAGCCGGGCGTGGTGACCGGCGCCTGTAGTCCCAGCTACTCGGGAGGCTGAGGCAGAAGAATGGTGTGAACCCGGGAGGCAGAGCTTGCAGTGAGCAGAGATTGCACCATAGTACTCCAGCCTGGGTGACTGAGCAAGACTCCGTTTAAAAAAAAAAAAAAAAAAAAAAAATATGTCTCCAAAGGACCACAATATTTATCCCTCACTGGTTTCCAGCTTTCAATCTTGAATATTCGATCTTCTGGTATCTCTTAGTATTAAGTACTCACGGACTCCCAACATATAGCCTAGCACTCTCCAAACATTTGATCTCAATGTCTCCCTTTCACACATCCCCTGTTATCTCTCATACAGTCCCTCAGCGACTACTCAGGATATGATCCCCCAGCTTCCTTTCCTCAGCCAATCTCCTAACAGTAGACTCGTCCCTCTCTTCCCAAAACCAAAGTTCCCTGTTCCTCAACATTCGATCACTGTTCCACAATATCATGGCCCTTTTTGTGCCAACAAATCTGGGCCTCCATTTTTTTTTTCGAGACGGAGTCTCTCTCTGTGGTGCAGTGGCCAGCTCACTGCAATCTCCACCTCCCAGGTTCAAGTGATTCTCGTGCTTCAGCCTCCCAACTAGCTGGGACTACAGGTGAGTGCCACCATGCCCAGCTAATTTTTTTTTTTTTTTTTTTTTTTTTTTTTGAGACTGAGACTCACTCTGTGCCCCAGGCTGGAATGCAGTGGCCTGATCTTGGCTCACTGCAACCTCTGCCTACTGGGTTCAAACAATTCTCCTGCCTCAGCCTCCCGAGTAGCTGGCATTACAGGTATATGCCGCCATGCCCGGCTAACTTTTTTTGTATTTTTAGTAGAGACAGGATTTCACCATGTTGGCCAGGCTGGTCTTGAACTCCTGACCTCAAGTGATCCACCCACCTCAGCCTCCTAAAGTGCTGGGATTACAGGTGTGAGTCATTGTGCCCAGTCTGGGCCTCCATTTTCTACCCCAAATTCCAACACCTGGTTCCTATGACTATACTGTTATTAGATCCTATTGCCTCTACAATCTTAATATTGGCTTCAATATTCTGCTAAATATCCAGCGCCATTTGATCCCCTTACTTCAGTATTCATTGCATTGTTCCCCACATACTTGATTATTGTCTCAATATTGTACTCCAATCTTCCTTGACATTCACCCCATCCCCGCTGTCTCCAATATTAAACTCACTCCAGCCCCCAAATTCATTTTCTTTCCATACCCCCATATTCTCTCCTATCAGCCCATCTCTCTTCCCCATGTTTCTCCCGATTTCACTCTCCTTCAAATTCCTGGTTCCATAGAGTTCCAGTGCCTGGCCTGTATTTTCTAATCAATATTAAATTTCCATTACTCTCACATCATCTATATAATGAGATACTACTTAACACTCACTAAGTATTAAGTGCACACTTAATTTGTACACTTCAATGTGTACACACAATAAGTATGTACTTTTAGTGTCATCATGCATCTAAGCTGGCCAATTTTCCTCTTATATAGTTTGAGTTATAGTTTAGGTATCCCAGGAATATGTGATCACGTGTCTCTCTACTGCCCACCTAATTTCACTGTTACTGCTTACCTGTATTGAGCTTGCAACTGCACTCCAATTTCTGGGCGTCCAGTAAGAGTTTCCTTTGTCCAAAATATCAAGTCTTTCCCTGTCTGCTTAGTATACACAGACAGCCTTTTAGACCATAAAAACAAATGGGCCCCCAAGCCAGGTGCAGTGGTGCACACCTGTAGTCCCAGTTACTTGAGAGGCGGATGCAGGAGGATCCCTTGAGGCCAGACATTTGAAACCAGCTAGGCAACATGGCAGAGACCCCATCTCCAAATAAAACAAAACGAAAAACCAAACAAGGACCCATTTTTGGTGTCCTTGTGCCTTGCTGCTCAAGAATCAAATGCTAGAGTGTTATTAGCCTGGCTGGGGTCATATACCCATCTTTGGCTAAAAGGCAGAAGAGTCATCTTAATAGGCAATCCCATGAAAATAGCATGCAATAGGAAAGGAATAGTTCCCAGAGGAAAACCGAAGGGTCATGCATGCTAGGCAGGTAAAAATATCAGATATCCAGTAAACTGACTTTCGGTAAGTCACAAAGGATGAAGGCAACGCCAACTGTTTTGGGTAATTTGGGTTGTCAGTCGTAGGTAAATATATGGAGACGGTGAAGTAAGCAGTGGTTTCTGAGTATCATGGAACAGTAGTAAGTTTAAGTTGTTGAGAAACAGTTAAAATTTAGGCTATTTGAAACAGTCGAAACGGATACTGGGAAAATGGATTAATTTGTTTTGTTTTGTTGTTGTTGTTTTTTTCTTTTGAGACAGAGTCTTGCTCTGTTGCCCAGGCTGGAGTGCAATGGTGCAATCTTGGCTCACCACAACCTCCGCCTCCGCCTCCCAGGTTCAAGCGATTCTCCTGCCTCAGCCTCCGGAGTAGCTGGGATTACAGGCATGCGCCACCATGCCTGGCTAATTTTGTATTTTTTTTTAGTAGAGATGGGGTTTCTCCATGTTGCTCAGGCTGGTCTCAAACTCCCAACCTCAGGTGATCCGCCTTCTTCAGCCTCCTAAAGTGCTGGGATTACAGGCATGAGCCACTGTGGCCGGCCAAATTAATTTTTTAACTATGTCATCGCTTGTTAGGGTCCAAGCACTGGAGATAATTATCAGGAAAACAGAGACAACCCTTGCCTTCATGGAGCTCACTTTGTTAATGATGGAACTTACCAGGTGGCAGGCTTAGTATTTTATATAGCATGAGATCATTGAATGCTCACAACCCTATGAGGTAGGTTCTAGTATTCTTCCCATTTGGCAGATGAGGAAACAGGCATAGGTGAAATGATTTGCCCAAGGTCACAGCAATGGAGCAAGATTTTGAACCCAGGCATTGTTTCTAGAGTGTGTATTCTTATTTTTACCAGCTATATTAAGACATAATTCATATAACTCACAACAAATTCATTTAAAGTGTGCAATTCAATGAACCGGGAATGAAGACATAAGGCAAATGGCAGTGAGAATAGCCTTTTATTAGGGCTTGCAGGCTAGGTTCCTCGGTCCAAAGGCGTAGGCCGAGGAAGTCGCGCTGAGGGAGGAGGGTAGGGGCTTTTTATAGCCTGAGAGGTAGGGAAGCTGGTTGTGCAAACAGGGCCTGGGGAGTCTTGAAACTACTAGGGCAGGAGTTGAGTAAGGGTCATGAGGAAGGGGTCTTTGGAAACTGTCAACCGAAACTGCTGTTTACGAACTTGTGGAATGCAGGTGAGCTGCAGGTCATGGGAGAGTGTGGTTGCCCAGCCAGAACTCTGACGCATGTAAGTCTGCGGGTGTGTACAAGGGTGTAGGGAGTCTTTAACAAAAGGCCTGCTACACCGGGTAGCGCCGCCATGTTGGGTCTAGATTCCTGCCTAACACCAAGTAGCTGGGATTACAGGAGCACGCCACCACACCTGGCTAATTTTTGTATTTTAGTAGGGATAGGGTTTCACCATGTTGCCCAGACTAGTCTTGAATTCCTGAGCTCAGGCAATCTGCCTGCCTCGGCCTCCCAAAGTGCTGGTATTACAGGCATGAGCCACTGCACCATGCTTGTTTTTGTTTTGTTTTGTTGTTGTTGTGTTTTTTTTTTTTTTTTTTTTGCATTCACATCCATTATGCAGTGGTGAATAGGCATGACAGTAGAGAATAAACAAAACCAGGGACGGTTTGGTATTACAGAACAACAGGATCTAGTATTGGGGTGGAGGGAAGAGTGAGAAATTGGGTGATTGATGCTGGATGGGAGATGGGACAATTTTTATCCTTTATTCTATTGTGGTTCTATTTATTCTGTTCTATTGATGCATTTTTACATGTTAAAACAACACTGCAATCCAGGGAAGCAGAGAATGGGTAACCAGCTGTATATAGTTCTGATTCATTTGTAAATTTCTGAAGGGAGAATTTACTTATTGGAGGACGATAGGGACAACTATATTATTTCTGCAGAGACACCACCATGACAAACAGCAACAGTAATGTCCAGCAGTTATTAAGCATGTACTCAACACGAAATGGATCCCTGAGTTCAAACACTGGATTTCACCCTTCTATCCAGGTCATGACCATACTTCACTGTATTAAGATGAACCATATTACTGCATGTAATAACGACAAGGCCTCAGCAGTTGTTTCCTTAATAGACAGCTTATATCCTCATGAACATCTCAATATTCTGATTTCACTAACATGGCTACTAATAGGTATATTGTTTCCTGTGACTGCTGTAACAAACTGATGACTTAAAACAACAGAAATACATTCTCTCACAGGTCCGGAAGCCAGAAATGCAATCCACCTGTTGGCTCTAAGGGAGAATCTCTTCTTTGCCTCTTCCAGCTTGTGGGGGCTGCATTACTCCAAACTTTTTTTTTTTTTTTGAGATGGAGTCTTGTTCTGTCACCAGGCTGGAGTGCAGTGGTGATATCTCCGCTCACTGCAACCTCCGCCTCCCGGGTTCAAGTGATTCTCCTGCCTCAGGCTCCCAAGTAGCTGGGATTACACGCATGCGCTACCACACCTGGCTAATTTTTTGTATTTTTGGTAGAGACAGGGTTTCACCATGCTGGCCAGGCTGGTCTTGAACTCCTGACCTCAAGTGATCTGCCCAGCTAGGCCTCCCAAAGTGCTGGGATTACAGGTGTGAGCCACTGCGCCTGGCCCCAACCTGCCTTTGAGGTGGTAATACCTCCTCCTTTTGTTTGAAATCTCCCTCTGCCTTTCTCTTATAAGGACACTTTTCACTGGATTTAGGGTCCATCCAAATAATGCAGGATGATCTCCTTATCTCCATATCCTTAATTATACCTGCAAAGACCCCTTTTCTGAATAAGGCAATATTCACAGGTTCCAGGAATTAGGACATGGACCTATCTTTTCAGGGATCACTGTTCAACCCACTACAGATTTTGAATAAGCTACAAATGTGAAAAGGACAGTGTTTTCAAATGAGTAAAAAGTCATACTGGAAAGAAATATACTATGGCATTATAGATAGCAAAAAATAAAAACCAAACAGTTTAAAACACATATATTTAATGTACAGAATTGGAAAAAAGACTTCTTGATGATAAACATATTTCATGTAAACACAAGCTTTCAGTATCTATGAATATTTCATTGCAAATACACCCTAAGTTACTTCTTCTCTACATAAAGGAGAAACTCCAAGTTCTGCTCTTTAGGAAGACATGGAGGGCAAGCAACACCTTAGGAGTGGCCATTGCTATTTCTCCCCTTTCCTTGGGTGACCTAACATTTTACAGGGACTAATGACGTAAAGAAACATTAGATTCCATTGAGTTTAAACACAAATTTCCCACTGAGGGAATTACATATTTGATGCTTGTAAGTATGAATAAATAATTAAATATTAGGTATAAAGCAGATTCCGAAACCAACTGAAGTATGAAAATAAATTGGCATAGATACCTAACAGTCAGTAAAATTAAATTTCACTACTGAGTATGCTACATGTTTCCTTCTCTGTTCCAGTGGGTCCTCTTTTTTTGTGTAAGGTCTTCTCTGGCCGGACTCTTAAGACAGTCAATTGCTTAACATCACCAGGATTTTTGTCAGGAGATTTATTTTGGAAATAAACCAATTTCTTTTTTATTAAATTTTTGCTACATGCTTCTTTCCACTACATATTGACTCCCTGATGTAAGAAAATTTACAGGGTGAGAGCAAGTACTTTGTGTTGGCTGTCCCGCAGTGTAATGACTGGTTAATAAAAAAGCCACTCAGCCTGGGCAATATAGTGAGGCCTCATTTCTGCAAAAAAATTAGCAAAGCATGGTGACATGCACCTGTGGTCCTAGCTACTTGGGAGGCTGAGGCAGGAGCATCACTTGAGCCAGGGACACAGAGGTTGCAGTGAGCCAAGACTGTGCCACTGAACTCTACTATAACCTGGGTGATAGAAGGGGACCTTGCCTCAAAAATACTACTACTAAAGGAGCCACCCGTTTGATCCTTTTCTCATCTAGTCTCATCCAAAGAGTAAGTCAAAATCACTGAGGTCACAAAGGACTTATGACCAAGGTATAACTCTGCAAATATCTTTAACTGGCCATGGCTTCTTCGTTTGATCCCTTCCCACTTATTAGAAGACTCTAAGGAACAGATGCTGCAGCCTAGTTCAAAGTAGTACACACATACCTCAGGAAAGTGGACCAAAAAAGAAGAAGACACAGAATACAAGAAAGAGTTGACAAAGCAAATCTAATAAAAAGTATGGTTGGCTTGAACAGTCATTGGTATAAATTCCTTATGATTCTACTTTTTGACACGCTTCTCCTTTTGACTACTGAGCAATTAAGATATTTTCAGTCGTTTCGATTCCTTTTCCACACTGTCTCTAATATTCTGTAGTTTTCTGGAGTTCTGAACCAGGGACACTAAACTCTCCCTAAAATCACTAGTCCCATGATCTCTGCCAACATTTTGAAGCTCATCAAAGAAAGTCAACGTCTGTTTGAGTTTGGCCTGAACAATTTTTTGCTCTTCTAATTCTGCAAGAAGGGCCTGCTTAGTACGTAATTCAGTCTTATATTTCTCCTGTAACTGTTCAATTTCTTTCTGGAGATGCTGAAAATCTTCCTCACTATAAGGTGTCTCCTTACATTTATCTTCAGGAAGCAAGATGTTTGAGGGAATCCGTAAAATCAGCTGCAAAAACAGTTGCTCCATTTTGCTAAAAAGGTTATCAAAATGTCCTTTCATGAAGCAAAGAAACTTCTCTGTGCATTTGCGAATCTGCACTGGGCTAATGTCACAGTCTGGGATGCCATCCAGCTTCTTCAGAATAACCTGTTCAACGGCCTGCATCACTTCAAATAGGTAGTCTTGAAATGCAATATAGATCCGAAGCATGCACGTTTGTGGCGTGAAGCCAAAGAACTGGGCCTCATAGGTCATTGGATCCACAGACATCTTGACTTATTTTGCTATGTTATTTTCAGGTGTGAAAAACCTGCAAATGTAAAAAGGAAATAATTCATTGGGGAAAAAAAATCTTCTGCATGATAACAAATCACATTACAGATAGCAAACAAAGCAGCAAATAAATAAAAAATAAGGAGTTTGTGTTCCTTTATACCTGATATCACTTCCACAACAGGATATAAACTCTTGCCTCTCTGAGGCTCCATCAGCCTATACCCTCCCTTTTCCCCTCCTCATTGTTCACTTCCTTTACCTGTGACTTTGGCACAGATCACAGTCTTCAGAATTACCATCCTAGACAACTTTGAAGTCTAGACAGATGACTTAACCAATGCCCTAGAGACGCAGTTTCTTGAGCTTCAATGACCTACAGCTCCACCTTTTAGCCACCTGGCTCTTGATATTTGTAACCACTCTTCCAAATTGCTTCTACTTTTTGACTACTGCTTCCTATAAAATTCTTCCAATTCTTATATACTTATATTATACCCTAATCTTCAAGATTTACAGCCCCTCCACCCTCTTTCTGTTCTCAGCCTCTCCCACTTCTCTTCTTTCCTTATTCATTTTGGGCCTCATGATCTATCATTTTGATCACTCCATTGCTGATGTCCTCAATTTGCTTGATCTCCAGCCAAGCCATCTGAAAAAACCCCAATTAGAAGATGTGTAAGTCCCTTGTCAGCTTTATAACCCTGACATGTTTTTTCAAGGGTCTGCAAGTAATTCCTCTCAAATATAAACATCTAGGAAAATAAACCCCTATCTCCTTGCCATTGTGGGAATTCAACTTAGGCATCTTTTTCTGAGATGAAATGATATGCTTGTCATAGAAATAAGAGTTTTATTATTCAGATAAAGGCAATTAGCTAAAACAAACTGCTACTTCAATTATCAGGTGAATTTAGGATGCACTTTATGAAATAATTTGCAATAAGCAGTACAGTCAAATCTTCTTATGGGAAGATGCAGCTAATCTTAAGAATTTATGTTTGTAGGCCGAGCACGATAGCTTATGCCTGTAATCTCACCACTTTAGGAGGCCAAGATGGAAGGATCACCTGAGGTCAGGAGTTCGAGACCAGCCTGGCCAACATGGTAAAACCCTATCTCTACTAAAAATACAAAAATTAGCCAGGCGTGGTGGTGAGCACTTGTGATCCCAGCTACTCGGGAGGCTGAGGCAGGAGAATCACTGGAACCTGAGGCGGAGGTTGCAGTCAGTCAAGATCGTGCCCCTGCACCCCAGCCTGGGCAACAGAGACTCCGTCTCAAAAAAATAAAATAAAATAAAAATTTACGTTTGTAATAGCTAAATATAGAGTGGTTATAACTGTTTGGCCGTATATGTAAGGTAGGACTGCTTTCTGTTTTTCTTTTTTTGTGTGAGACATGTTCTGGCTCTGTCACCCAGGCCGGAGTGCAGTGGCACGATCACGGATCACTGCAGCCTCAACCTCCCAGGTCCAAGCAATCCTCCCACCTCAGCCTCCCAAGTAGCCAGGACTACAGGTGCAGGCCACCATGCCTGGCTAATTTTCTTGCTGTTGTTATTTTTGTTTTTTTTTTGTTTTTTTTACAAAGTCTCACTCTCTCGCCCAGGTTGGAGTGCAGTGGTATGATCTCGGCTCACTACAACCTCGGCCTCCTAAGTTCAAGTAATCCTCTTAGCTCAGCCTCCCAAGTAGCTGGGATTACAGATGTGCGCCATCTCTAACAACAACAACAAATACACTTCCTTGATTAACTCCTTCCTTTGAGTTCCCATCAGGACCTCTCTTCGGGCACTGACTGATAAACTTCTACCGCCTCATCTTCTCTGCTAGACTTAGAGTTCCTGAAGGCAGAATAAATGCGGCTTGATCAGTATTTGCCGATTCAACGCAGAGGTGCCCAGGCCATCTCAGTGAGTTGAGCTAAGACCCGACGATCGCGCTGGACAGGACACAGAAGCCAGAGAGCCGGAACTTCCGGCCGGCTCCCGGCTTCCGTCGGGCCCCGAGCCCGCGCTGCATGCTGGGACCTTCAGGTCGGAGCCAGCTGTAAGGCCGACCCACAGGCCCCCGCGCTCCCTCGCGATGCCGCCTATGCCAGTCTCGCCCGTACCCGCTTCTCCTCAGAGAAAATGCTGCCCCGCAGTACTTACCGGAGCGACCATGAGGGTCACGAATTCGAGCACACACAGGCTTCCCGCCACCTCCTTTAAACCGCCGCTGGCTTGCCAGGGACAGACGGCGCGGTTGGCTCCCCAAAATTCCGACTGATACGCGCCTTGGCGAGCGAAAGTAAACGCGGGATACTCTCGCGTTCCTGATTGGCTGGTTGGGGACACCTCAATTATGACAGAAAGGGGCCGGGCGGGAAAGTTAGCTGTGGCCGGCGGGGATTGGCAGAAGGAACCTGTACTTACTCGCTTTTCCCGGACGTTGGCTGGTGGAGAAGCCAGGATGGGGAGATGGGGCGCTGGGGGTGGGGGTGGGGGGCGGGGGCGACGCAACTCGTGATTGGCGGATGTGCCTTCCTTAAGTCTCCACGGATTGGCGGCTGGCCGATTGCTTGGCGTTGATTGGGCAGCCGCGCGAATGCCAAAGCGGGCGCGAGGGAGGCCTTTGGGCCCGCCCAGCCGCCGGGGCCTGCTGGCGGAAGGGGAAGTGGGGGGGGGGGGGCGGTGGCAGGCGACGGTGGGGAAGATGGCGTACCAGAGCCTGCGGCTGGAGTACCTGCAGATCCCACCGGTCAGCCGCGCCTACACCACGGCCTGCGTCCTCACCACCGCCGCCGTGGTGAGCAGCTGCAGTGCCACCTTCTCATTATCTGGGCTGGATATGACTGGGTCTTCAGGAAACTGGGGTTTGGGCTTCGGGGAGGCCCAGAGGGGCTGGTCCCGGGGATGGGTGGAGACGTACAGGGATTATGTGGGGTTCGAGTTGGCGCCGAGAATGCTTATCCAGTGACCTGAGAAGGGAGTGCTGCTTCGTGGGGGGTCAGGTCAGTTTCTAAGAGATGAGGGCCGGACCTATACCGGGTTAGGGTTGCGGGAGCCTCCCACCCGAGAAATGCGTCCGAGAGCTCTGCCAATGGCTAGGTAGTACCGTGGTGACTAGTGAGAGGAAGGTCCGTTTTATGAAGAAACAGGAATGAGGAAAGCAAGGTGGAAACTGTCCAGAGGGGAATGGCTTATAATAAAGAGGGTCTCTGGGTAACAAGGGGCTAGCTGGAGGTACCCAGCCCTAACGGTGGCAGGGTCTCGAGTCTCCGTTATTTCAAGTGAGTTTTGTTGTTTCACACAGCTGTTTCAGGTGGTGCCCATGTGGTGGGTAGATTCATAGCAGCTGTTTTTATTTGTCTTGTGTCTAAAATATCACCACCTGTCTGCCTCATTTCTTCATGTCAGCCTCAACTATTGCAACATAAAACAAACTTTTTTGTGTTAGGTATTGAGGATACAAAGAATTCTACCAATTCTAGAGAATTCTTTACCAACCTCTTCCTCTGGCCTAAGAAGAAAGGCTTAAAGGAAGTCAGTCTAACTGACCGAGAGTTGGAAATTGCTAGACCTACTAATCCTTTGTTGTAAATGATGAAATTTTGTTTCTTGGTTGATTTGCTTTAAGAAGCTCTTTTTCTATTTCAGCAGTTGGAATTGATCACACCTTTTCAGTTGTACTTCAATCCTGAATTAATCTTTAAACACTTTCAAGTAAGTGGTTCATCACAATAGTGATTAATGCTTCAGTTTCTTCTTTTTCTTACTGTTTAGTAGCAAATCCCGTTGTACACTATCCTAAAAAAGAACCCAGTGGGGGACCTTTGATTATAAGTTGTCTTGTCAGGATGTAAAGCAGTGATTCTGCAGCCTGGTTGGACTTGAGAATCCCTTAGGGAACTCTTAAGAGATTCCCAAGCTCCTCAACAAGTACCAAATCAGAATTTGCAAGGGTAGGAATCAAAATCTGTGTTTTATTTTTAAAGCTCCCTGCATCATTTTGATGTGTCCAGTTCCTGTATTCAGAAATCACTGGTTTAGACTTAATGTTGTAGTATGAGAGGAGAGTGACCAGCTAGCTGCTTAGGGGTTGTCTTGCAGGGATGGTCTTATTTTGTCCATTCACCACCTAGGCACGCCCACCACCTTGGTGTTATCATGATGGTCCAGAAACTCAATTCTGTTAGTGCTTTTAAATTGTGATCTGTCTTCCAGCGATCAGATCATACTAACAAAATTCCAAACATCTAAAGCTACATGGTGGTTTATTAGATTACAGTGGGAGATGGTCCTTTCCGGTGATTAAAATGTCAAAAGAGGCTGGACGCAGTGGCTCACGCCTGTAATCCCAGCACTTTGGAAGGCTGAGGCAGGCAGATCACCTGAGGTCAGGAGTTCGAGACCAGCCTGGCCAACATGGTAAAGCCCTGTCTCTACTAAAAATACAAAAATTAGCCAGGCGTGATGACACATGCCTGTAATCCTAGCTACTGGGGAGGCTGAGGCAGGAGAATCACTTGAACCCGGGAGGCGGAGGTTGCAATGAGCCGAGATTATGCCAGCCTCTGAGACAAAAGCGAAACTCTGTCTCAAAATGCTGAGAGAGACAAGGATTTGTCTGTTCCAAGATGGTCTTACAGACCATAGTTGGAGTAGGGGAGAGACCCAGAAGCCAATAATTGTGCCAATAAATGTGTTGACATGCTGTTCCCTCTGTCTCAAATGTGTTTCATTCACTTTATACCCACTGAACTCTAGCTTGCCTTTCAAAACGCAGCTTTTGTGTAACCTTTATGTACTCATCCTCCTTTGTTTTAGAGCATCTCTCACCTTTACTTTGCAGTTATGTGTATGCTTGTCTCACTAGGATGAGGACTCTAAAATCTGGATAATTAATATGTAGAACTGAATTGTTTCAACTTTAATAGTTACCAATTCTCAAGAATTTAGTGATTTGTAAAGTAGTCCTGTCATCTCTTGTCACTGTGTTCCCACAATACTCACGTGGAGCTGTAGTTCCATCCAAGTAAGTCTTGCTTCCTACTTGGCTTGCTTGGTTTTACTCTGCCTGGGGTTAAACTCTTGATGACATTTGGAGTGAGGAGTTTGAGATTTGCCGTCAGCGTCTCCATCTACTCCTGCGGGTCCTTGGTCAGGACATTTAAAAGTTCAACTTTCAGCTGAATAACTAGTGTTCAGCTAGTAGTTCAACTTTTAGCTGAATAACTAGTAGCAGCTAGTTATTCAACTTTTAGTCTTTTAGTTTCCTATCTGTGAATTAGCTTGCTTGTCTCACAGGATCACAACAGATAGTAGACATTTTAAAATGTTAAGCACTCTACCATTGTGAGTGGTTACTGTGGGTGTGGAGAGGTTGGGTAGGGAAGGATGTATCAGGGTTTCCAACAAGAAAATGAGTGTTTGGCAGGGTGCGTTGGCTCACGCCTGTCATCCCAGCACTTTGGGAGGCTGAGGTGGGTGGATCATTTGAGGTCAGGAGTTTGAGACCAGCCTGGCCAACATGATGAAACCCTGTCTCTACTAAAAATAAAAATATTAGCCTGGCGTGGTGGTGCACACCTGTAATCTCAGCTACTTGGGAGGCTAAGGCAGGAGAATTGCTTGAACCTGGGAGGCAGTGAGCTGCAATTGTGCCACTGAACTCCAGCCTGGGCAACAACGAGACTCTGTCTCAAAAAAAAAAAAAAGAAAAAGAAAATGAGTGTTCTTGTATCTCCCAAGTAGACTGTAATTATGAGAGCATTAGTTCTTACAGTTGGCCATTTGTTCAGGTTAGAACTTGGGTATTTCCCTTAGAATTTTCCTTTCTGGCCAGGCGCAGTGGCTCAGGCCTCTAATCCTAGCACTTTGAGAGGCTGAGGTGGATGGTCCCTTGAGGCCAGGAGTTTGAGTTAGCCTAGGCAACATAGTGAGAACCTGTCTCTCTTTTTTTTTTAAGTTTTAATTAAAAAAAAAAAAAAGGCCGGGCGCGGTGGCTCAAGCCTGTAATCCCAGCACTTTGGGAGGCCGAGATGGGTGGATCGCGAGGTCAGGAGATGGAGACCATCCTGGCTAACACGGTGAAACCCCGTCTCTACTAAAAATACAAAAAAAAAAGCTAGCCGGGTGAGGTGGCGGGCGCCTGTAGTCCCAGCTACTCGGGAGGCTGAGGCAGGAGAATGGCGGGAACCCGGGAGGCGGAGCTTGCAGTGAGCTGAGATCTGGCCACTGCACTTCAGCCTGGGCGGCAGAGCGAGACTCCGTCTCAGAAAAAAAAAAAAAAGAATTTTCCTTTCTTTTTGATGTTTCTGACTGCCTAATGTAAACATTTCTCAGCAATTTATATTAGACCCTGAAGTTTTTCTCTGGTATGTCAGTTCTGTTTATTATATGATGATACTACACATGAAAGCCCTGTTTTCTGTTTGGCAAATTAACCTAGCCTTCCTACCAAACTTTCTCAATAAGATGATCACAATTTAAAATTTTCTGTCCTATTATTATAAATGTCACAGTCCCAATGATGTCTTTCAGACTTTGAACTAAAAGCAGCAAAAAAAAATCTAACATCAGATTATATGCCCTTGTTTTTGTTTCAGAACAGAATATCGCCCTGTCCAAGGCTTCTCAACCATCGCAGTCATAGGATGTATCTTTTGTATTAATATGGAACTGTTTCCTGGTAATTTATTTTACTTAATACATCTTTCTCTTGATTTTTTTTTTTTAACAGATATGGAGATTAATCACCAATTTCTTATTTTTTGGGCCAGTCGGATTCAATTTTTTATTTAACATGATTTTTCTGTATCCTTTATTAAATGGGGTCAGCATCAAAACTTTGTTTTCTTAGGAAGTAAAAAATTAAGTTGAAACTTTTAATCCTGTTATTTGTTTTTGGTACCATCTTAGCTGTAATTTCTGGGTCGGTGGTACATAAAGTAGTTGGTTAGGTAGTAATGTTTTGAAAATGTTTGTAGGTCACTGTTTGTTCAAATGGGAGGTTTTAACCATAAAAAGATAGCACCTCTGCTTTTTTGTTATACAAATCTGATCAAGGGAGGGGAGAATTGATTTGAGACATACCTCCACAGTAACACCAACAGGTACAAAGCGGTAAAACAACCTGAATACAATGATAATTTAGCAGAATTTGGGCATACGTTTTGGTGTGGGTTCATGAGGAGTGGGAACTTGAGATCTCCTTGGGTCGTGGTTGCTGGAACTACTGGCTGAAAGACAGTGGTTGTGTCTGCTGGGCTTGTCAAGTTCCGTTTTGTTGAAAGGAAAACCCCAGCTCTGATCCAATGGCAGTTGGGGCCACAGAGCAGGGCTTTCCTCCTCCACCCCTGCCCTCTGTATTAAGAGGGAGTTACAGTTCAGCTCATCTGCAGCTACATTCCTTCCCGAGGATGGCAGGAATCCATTTTAAGTCCTGTGTAGTGTATCTTTCTGAGAAGTTTCCAGTAAAGTTTTTTCTCATCATGATTCATGTTTATTGACAGTTGCTCAACCTGCCAGGCCTGGAAAAGTAGTTTAGCACACAAGGCTTCTTGCTGCAGATTTCTTCCAAGTTAGGACGTGGAGAAGCAAAGATGGTGCAGATTAAGGTGTGCCTGAGCACAGGAAAGACAATACAAATTTTTAAAGGTTTAGTAGGGGACTGGAGGGCCGGGTGTGGTGGCTCACACCTGTAATCCCAGCACCTGGGGAGGCCAAGGTGGGTGTATCACGAGGTTAGGAGTTTGAGACCAGCCTGGTCAACATGGTGAAACCTGCTCTCTACTAAAAGTACAAAAATTAGCCTGGTGTGATGGTGCACAACTGTAATCCCAGCTACTCAGGAGGCCGAGGCAGGAGAATCGCTTGAATCTGGCAGGCAGAGTTTGCAGTGAGCCGAGATTGTGCCGTTGCACTCCAGCCTGGATGACAGAGCGAGACTCCGTCTCAAAAGAAAAAAAAAAAAAAAGGATAGGGGACTGAAAGCATGTCTGTGTGTCATCTGTGTTAGTTCCCAGCCAGGGGCAGTTTGTAAAAAATGATGCTGGTCTTGACCTTTTCTAAAACGCTTGGTAAAAGAGTAATCACATTACCACTCAAACATTTCATACAAATGAAGACTTGACTTCTTACAAATAATATGGAATCCAAGTGTACTTACAAGATAACATTAAGTTTTTACTTTGTTCATATTCGTGTGCTGAATATTTTCTTAACTTGGAACTTAAGATATCGTTACTGTCGAATGCTAGAAGAAGGCTCTTTCCGAGGTCGGACAGCAGACTTTGTATTTATGTTCCTTTTTGGTGGATTCTTAATGACCGTATCCTTCAACAAATAGAAAACCTATGGGAAAATGTTGAGGAACACCCTGGCTCTTCCTAAAACTTGTCATCTGTCTCCCACAATTCTCTAGATATTCGGAACAAACAGATAAAAGTAGATCTCCAGATCTTAGCTTCAGGGCACTATCATTTATTTTACAGCACATTTTCTGTGACAAGTTTCCAAGCCTAGCAGTCGGACAGGAAGAGCAAGTCACAGGAACTTTTAACCCAGGTGGGTTCCTGTTAAGCATCTCAGTTATATCATTGCTGCTTGGCGTACTTCACTTTTAAACTAAGTTGGTAAGACATTTACTTGGTGGCTTTCAAAACCAATAAATTATTTTTCAGAAAAAGAATTTTCATCTCTACAATAGACTTAGATATGGTACGGTCCGACAAGATGGTTTTGTTCCAGCTAGCTTTATTCACCTCTGTAAAGGTGCTAATCGTGAGCAAGCTTTAATTATTGAATGAAGAATTAACACATTTTCCAAAGAGGCAAGAACTTACCGAAAGCAGAATTATTTGTTTGAAGTAGCTGGAAATCTCCATAATTTAGCCTAAGCAGATTTTTGCCTGGTTGCTCTGGGCAATTATTTTCTGGGTTTGTTTCCTTCTGTTCTAAAGATGTAGCAACTTGACTTTTCCAATTCAAACTTCTGTTAGAACACAATCTTTAGTTCACCTGCTCAGTCTTCCCTCTTAAACTTTTCATGTTGATATTTTCCTTAATGCCATCTGCTAGCTTTTTGGTCTGTTTGTGAGCTTAGTTTTCTTGGGCCAGGCCTTTACAATAATGCTCGTCTACGTGTGGAGCCGAAGGAACCCCTATGTCCGCATGAACTTCTTCGGCCTTCTCAACTTCCAGGCCCCCTTTCTGCCCTGGGTGCTCATGGGCTTTTCCTTGTTGTTGGGGAACTCAATCATTGTGGACCTTTTGGGTAAGGCTCTTCTCACTATTTTTTAAATCATTTTACCTGTAAAAGTAATTTAAAAGTATTTTACCACTATTTTTCTTGTTTATTCTGTTTGACTTTCATGTATTACCTATTGTAAAATACTACAATATTAGTTCATTAATTTTTAATAATTATGTTGACATTCATCCTAAATATAGTCAATTTATGTTGGTAGGTCTACCTGCAATCTAAATTTTAATTCTCTCCCTCATCCTTTATTTCTGCTTGACTCTAGGTATTGCAGTTGGACACATTTATTTTTTCTTGGAAGATGTATTTCCCAATCAGCCTGGTGGAATAAGAATTCTGAAAACACCATCTATTTTGTGAGTATTTTAACACCAGGTTACATCCTGTTACAGGCAAACCAGGACAGGGGGCATGATCTGTGTTTTCTTTGGCTCCCCTAGCTCCTAGTACACATAGTTCAGGTCAGTAACTATTTGCAGATTGAGCAGTCTGGCTGCAGTTGAAGAGCACTTGGATTGAGTAGGAGCAGACAGTGCCAGGGTTGTGGCAAGAGCAAGGTTAACAGGCTGAGGATATCTTGGGAGTAACCTGGTAATTGTTGTTCCAGATGACCACTAGAACTTCCTATTCCAGGAGGAGCCTGCTGGTTTTATGAAAGCCACTGAAGTAAGGTAGCAAAATGGGCAAAACTGATGAAAGTTTCTGATGGTGGACTTTGTGGCATGCCAAGCAGGTGGTTGAGATAAGAAGTGAAGCAGAGTGCAAATAGCTTTGGACTGGAAACCAGGTGTAGCTGTCCCACTGACCAGCCATAGAGCAAGTCCCTTCTTTTTTGCAATTCAGTTTCCTGAGGTAGAACTTTGATTTCTTTTTCTTTTTTTTTTTTTTTTTTAAACATGAGGTCTTGCTCTGTCACCTAGGCTGGAGTGCAGTAGAACTTTGATTTATGAGACCTCTTTCTACTCTGGAATTTGGTATCCTCGGGAGATGCTATATTAAAAAGGGCTCAATTGAGAAGTAAAATGTGAGTTTTTGTTATAAAATGTTTGTTGTAGACTAGTTAAGCAAAAAGAAGAAAGTGAAATTGTCTACACTTGGGTATAGCAGTGGCTACCATTGTTAACTTTTCAGTGTATATTCTTCAGTCTTTACTGTCTGTGTACTTTTTAAAAAACCCTGAGCCAGTCAAGGCCGTCGTGCACTATGACTGCACCTGTGAATAGCCACTGCTCTTCTTGGGCCAGGCCTTTAACATAGCCACTGCATTCCAGCCTGGACAACATAACACATTCCTGTAATCCCAGCACTTTGAGAGGCGAAGGCAGATGGATCGCTTGAGCTCAGGAGTTTGAGACCAGCCTGGGCAACATGGCAAAACCCCATCTCTACAAAAGCTGCAAATGGTGGTACATGCTTGTAATCCCAGCTACTTGAGAGGTTGAGGTGGAAGGATTGCTTAAGCCCAGAGGGGTTGAGGCTGCAGTGAGCCAAGATCGCACCACAGTACTTTGGGCTGAGGGACAGAGTGGCATCCTGTCTCAAAAAACAGTTTTTGTAACCTTGTAAACTTAATATGTCAGAATTGTTTTTTCCATCCTAAAGTGTTACGAAATTATAACAGGTGATATTCCATGGTATGGATATGGATTTTGATGGACATGGACATTAGTGCTTGGTTTTCTCTTCTATAATTAGAGTGGTGAATATCCTTTTAGCTAAATCTCTGCACACATCCATGATTATTCTCAAAAGATAATTCCTAGAAGTGGAATTGCTATTTTGTTGCCAAACGCCTTCCAGAATGGATGTTCAAGTTTACATTTCAACTAGCATTTATAACTGTTCCATTTCCGCACATCCTCATTAAACAAGGGAGGTGTTTTATTTACCCTTTCCTAGTTGAATAGTTATAGGATGATGTTTCATTATTTAGGATTTTTAAAAAATGTTTTGAAACAATTTCAGTCCTCTAGGAAATTACATATGCAGTACAGGGTCTCACTCCATTGCCCAGGCTGGAGTGCAGTGGTATGATCATAGCACACTGTTAAACCCCTGGGCTCAAGTGATCTTCCCACCTCAGCCTCCTGAGTAACTGGGACCACAGATGCACACCACCAACCTCTGCTTATTTGCTTTCTTAAATATTTTTTTTTGTGGAGATAAGGTCTTTCTATGTCGCCCAGACTAGTCTCAAACTTCAGTCCTCAGGCGATCCTCTTGTCTCTTGGCCTACCAAAGCACTGAGATTACAGGTGTGAACCACTACAGCCCACTTTTTATTTAATTTTTTTATTTTTTGCAATTGTTTTCTGGCACAACAAGATATACCAGGCCTATCCTGTGCTCTCCTTGATCCAGTCCTAGAATCAGCTGTTTCTTCAAGGAGCCCTGGTTCCTTTAAAGTGGAGAATGGTATTTAGAAGCCAAGATCTGGGTGCTAGATGTGCTCATTGCTATTGGAGTGTTGCTATTCCCAGATCCTCTCAGTGAACAGAGCAGTGGAATTATATGTATGTATGATAATGTATACAAATGTATATTTTTAGATCTATGTATTTTTAAAAACATGGGTTTATACTATACTCCCATTTCTAGTACTACTCATGGTTCATTCTAGCTTTTTTCCTATTTGTTTCCTCCAGTATTTTATTATGAAAATTTCCAAACTTATAGGAAATCAGAAAAAAATTAGAGTGAGCTTCATGTAGCCACCACATAGATTCTATAATTAATAGTTCCCTATTCTTTTTTCACACCTTTCCCTACATCTAGCTTTCCAATCCAAAATGTATGTGCCATTATATGTATACTTAATTCCTTGTATACTTGAGTTCAGTATTTATGTGCAACAAAATACACAAATCTTGAGTATGTCAACTGAGTTTCTATAAATGCACACTTCTGTATATCTATCAAGACAGAATATTACCATCAATCAGAACGTTCCCTGATATCCTTCCTTGTCAATCATTGCACCTGTCCCCCAAGAAGCAATTGCTATTCTGATTTTGTTCCTTTGTAGATTAGTTTTTCATGTTGTGCAGCATGAGTAGAATCGTACAGTACGCATGTACTCTTTGGTAAAAGACTTCTTTCATTCAACATAATGTTTTTGAGACTCATCTGTGTTCTTGTATTTATTGGTAATTTGTTCCTTTTTATTGCTGAGTATTATTTGGTTGTATGAATGTACCACTGCTTTCCATCTGCCCTTTCCATCTGTCCTAACCTGATTCTTATTATGATTAATGTTTTACCTACCTAATTATCCCTCATATGTAACCAGTCTTTTGTGATAGTCTCCACCTCCCCCATATGGATGCCTGGCTCATCTCACTCACCCTCAGATTCCCCAGACCAGGCTGCCCTCTTAGGGGATGCCTCCCCACCCTACTCAGGCTAACATCTCGTCGGGCCACCTCCATGTGTGCGTGGTCTGATGGGGCTCTTGACTCCCTATACCAGGCTGTGCCCTCACCCCCATCCTGCTAATGTTTGGGCAGTAGAAAGGGGTCTCAGTTTTGTTTTTGTTGTCGTTGCTACGGATTCTCACTCTGTTGCCCACTTGAGTTCAGTGGCTCAGTCTTGGCTCACTGCAACCTTCCCCTCCCAGGTTCAAGCGATTCTCCTGCGTCAGCCTCCTGAGTAGCTGGGATTACAGGCATGCACCACGACACCCGGCTAATTTTGTATTTTTAGTAGAGATGTGGTTTCACCATGTTGGCCAGGCTGGTCTTGAACTCCTGACCTCAGGTGATCGGCCCTCCTCGGCCTCCCAAAGTGCTGGGATTACAGGCATGAGCCACCACGACTGGCCGGGATCTCAGTTTCTAATATACTTTCCTTTGATTATTGTTAGAGCAAACATTCCCATGTTTATTAACCACATGGATTTCCTTTTTGAATTGCCTATTCAGCCCTTTGCCCATTTTTTCTGTTGGTTTGTTTTTATTGTTAATTCGTAAGAATTTTAAAAACTCGTTTTGAAGTATACTTTTTCTGACTCCAGTATAAATTAAAAGTTTTCAAATACATTTCTAATTTTATCAACTGTGGGGGATTACAAGTAGAAATATAAGTGCAAATTGAGGATGCTCCTTTAATGGTTCCTTGTTTACTGAGGTTTTGAATTACTACATCATAGTACTTAGAGAGTCTTTTGGACATTTACTATCCCCTCCTATGTTCTGCAGTAATTTTTCTTGGGATACCTTGTGAATTTTTTAAAACTTTTCTAGTAAAATAATACCTAACATAAAATTCACCATCTTAACTCATTTTAAATGTTCAGTGGCATTAAGTATATTCATACTGTTTTGCTGCCGTCACCACCATCCATAGAACTCTCTTCATCCTGCAGAACTGCAACTCTGTACTCATTAAACAACTCGCCACCCCAGCCACCACCATTCTGTTTTGCTTCTCTGAATTTGACTACTCTATGTACCTCATAAGTGGAATCATACAATATTTGTCCTTTTTTGTCTGGCTTGTTTCATATTTCATTTAGTGTAAAGTTCTCAAGGTTCATCCATGTTGTACCATGTGTCTGAATTTCCCTCCTTTTTTTTTTTTTTGAGACAGTCTTGCTCTGTTGCCCGGGCTGGAGTGCAATGGAGCAATCTCAGCTCACTGTAACCTGTTCCTCCAGGTTCAAGCGATTCTCCTGCCTCAGCCTCCTGAGTAGTAGCTGGGATTACAGGCATGCGCCACCGCGCCAGGCTAATTTTTGTATTTTTGGTGGAGACGGGGTTTCACCATGTTGACCAGGTACAGTAGCTCATGCCTGTAATCCCAGCATTTTGGGATGCCGAGGTGGGCGGATCACCTGAGTTCAGGAGTTCAAGACCAGTCTGGCCAACATGATGAAACCCCGTCCCTCCTAAAAATACAAAAATTAGTTGGGCATGGTGGCGGGTGTCTGTAATCCCAGCTAC
Organism: Rhinopithecus roxellana; assembly: GCF_007565055.1. Taxonomy (NCBI): domain Eukaryota; kingdom Metazoa; phylum Chordata; class Mammalia; order Primates; family Cercopithecidae; genus Rhinopithecus; species Rhinopithecus roxellana. The sequence goes on from NC_044567.1 coordinate 45,334,774, forward strand.
TCGGGAGACTGAGGCAGGAGAATGGCTTGAACCCAGGAGGTGGAGGTTGCAGTGAGCCGAGATCGCACCACAGCACTCCAGCCTGGGCAACAGAGCAAGACCCCCATCTCAAAAAAAAAAAAAAATTCTATTCTATGTATGTACCATATTTTGTTCATTCACCTGTTGATGGACACTTGGGTGATACCTTGGTTATGGGGAGACATTAATGATAAATATGTGAAAGTCAGGTTACAAAACAGATGTAGTGTGATCTAACTTTTGTAAAAGTACATAATGTAAAAGTTCCCAAAGAATAACTAAAACATTGACAATAGTTACCTCTGGGAATTTAGGATATTTTGCTCATCTCTGTTTCCTCCTTCTCTATAATTATTATGATTTGGATTGCTTTTCTAGTAAAAATCAGTGAAAGATAAAAGCTAATGTAAATGTTAATAATTATAGATGCTCTTACAATATGTTGACTGTTTAATTGGCAGGCTTACCTATGGGTGGAAACCCTGTGGGACCTGAACTGACCTTGTAGTACTTTGGACCTGAGATGACTCTGGGACCAAATTATATCTGTTGCCTGTCTTTTAGGAAAGCTATTTTTGATACACCAGATGAGGATCCAAATTACAATCCACTACCTGAAGAACGGCCAGGAGGCTTCGCCTGGGGTGAGGGCCAGCGCCTCGGAGGTTAAAGCAGCAGTGCCAATAATGAGACCCAGCTGGGAAGGACTCAGTGCTACCCACTGGGATTCTTTTATCCTTTGTTGCAAAAGTGTGGACACTTTTGACAGCTTGGCAGATTTTAACTCCAGAAGCACTTTATGAAATGGTACACTGACTAATCCAGAAGACATTTCCGACAGTTTGCCAGTGGTTCCTCACTACACTGGTACTGAAAGTGTAATTTCTCGGATCCAAAAAACTGGAGAAACAAATATCCTGCCACCTCTCCCAAGTACATGAGTACTTGATTTTTATGGTATAAGGCAGGGCCTTTTCTTCCTCTTGATAGATGAGGCCATGGTGTAAATGGAAGTTTCAGAGAGGACAAAATAAAACTGAATTCCATTTTTCTCTCACTGTATTAAAGCTTTTGTGTGTGATCTTTTAAATTCTGATAATGTATTGTAGCTCTCCTGCGTAGATCTGAGCTCAGAACAGTTTACACAGCTGTTCTTCTGTGTCTTCACAACTTTTAACTGGATTTCATTTCAGGATTGGAACTGCGTGGCTGCCATGCTGTGGTTGTATACATCTTACTAATTCAGAATGCAAGAGTCACCAGGAAGATGATTTATTTCTGTCATCTGGATAGGTTGTTTCCATCTGGGTTTTGCAAAACTTTGTCAGACAACGTGGGAAAAAAAGCAGGGAGGATGCTTCTTGTAGCAGTAGGAATTCAGCTGTAGGAAAGTCAGCTGTAAGCTAATGAGGTATCTTATTTGCTTTACTTACATCTCGTCATTAAGAAGTATCCAGGGAAAGATTGCTAAGGGCCACACTTTTGGAAAACCAGGAAGATTTTCATTGGACTTTTTTTTTTTCTTTTCTTTTTAAAAAAGTTTTAATTTAAAAATATTTTTTTTTAATAGAGATGGGGTCTCACTGTGTTGCCCAGGCTGGTCTTGAACTCCTGGACTCAAGCAATCCTCCCACCTCAGCCTCCCAAAGTGTTAGGATTACAGGCATGAGCCACCCAGCCTTTTTTTTTTTTTTTTTTTTTTAAGTTAAAAAAAAATAGAAACAGGGTCTCAGATTTTCATTCGGTTTAGAAAACAAGTTAGAATGTTGACTTTGGAGCCAGATGAACTGATTACCAGTTAACCAGGCACATGTTTTTCCAGGGTCTTTGGCTAGTTAACGTTAGTCATTTGCTTCATGACAATTCAAGAACCTTTTCGGAACCAAGTACCTAGATTACCTTCCCAATCAGGTAGAACTTAGACAGGGTCCACAGAAGTAGACACTTAATGCTGTGGTTCAATAAATAAATTAATATTAAGTCTTCCCTGAGTCCCAGCAGGTTTGCATTCACACTGCTTAAGTGACTCACAGATCCTGGAAGAGCACCCCTAGGAAAGACATGATTCCAAACAGCTTTCATTAACAGTGTGTAGGCACCGGTCCCTTTCCCAAAAGTGGACGTTAGTAGTAGTTCAACCTTTGTTAAGGGGTAGCTTTCCAGAATGTGAGATTGTCCTCAGAAAGACAGACATAGGCTTACACATAATGGACATCCTAAATAGGAATTTTCAGATTGTTTTTGAAGTGAAAAGTGTTTTAATGTCTTTAAATGGAATTGCATAACTAATGGAATTTAAGTATTTTACATGTTGCTAGTAACTTTGAATATGATGGTTGCAGTGTTATGGAAGCTGGGTCTATGGGACTGCTTTTTCTTTAAGCAGTTTAAAAAAGGTTTTTAAAGTTTAAAAGCCAATCTTAGCATGTATAATCCTTACGGGATTCTTAAGTTTTATCCTCTTGTTTTTGCTCAAGAACGCTTTATCAGTGACGTTTGTTACTTTTGTTTTTTTAAATCGTTTTTGGGCTAGAAATGAGTTTCTCTAGTTTTATTTGTTCTCCCTGAGTTGGAGTTATGCAATGAATGGCATTTTTGTGGTAAAATGCTGATCCTAAAATCCATTCACTCACTGTTCATTTCACTAGGGAATATCTGTATACGTTAATGACTGGGTAAAACAGGAAATACGTTTTGAATGTCCAGCCTAAAGGCAGGCAGTTACAGGGTTTTTTGGTTTCTCTGATTTTATAGGGTGCAAGTTCCCAGTGGCAGGATGCCCTGCTGTGCGACTACACTGTGTCCCGAGCAGTGGTCATTTCAGTCACCTCTCATCGGTTTGACCAGCCCTACAACCACCATGCCTAGCCATGTGTTGCTTGACAGCAGACCTGTGCTGGAATGGACATAAGGAAAAGTCCTTCCTTTCCCCCCAGTTTACCTCTCAATCTTAGTTCTTCCAGAACACACTTCCCTTTCCCAATGCAAATAAACTAAAAGTGAGATTTGCTACATGGACTTTTGTGACCAACTAACCTTACACATCATTTGAGGGGTTCCTGGATTCTTCCGGTAATACTGAAAAGCACACTTGACTAAAGCATAGTGTTTTTTGTTTGTTATGGAAATACGGTATCCGTTCATTTAAAAATAAATGGACATACAAATTTCATCTCCTTAGGAGATACATTTTATATACATTGCGGTGCGTTTTTTCCAGTATGGATTTCTATTTGTTTCTCTCTTCCATTTGTTTTTTCTATGTCACTCTTGTATGTCCTCATATCTTTCATACCTCTTGTGTACTCTCTAGAAGCAGAACACCCAAGTCCTGGGTCTGGATAATGAAACCCTCTGTCTCCGGGGCCTCTGAAAATAAGGAAGCATTGGAGCTATTGCCATGTTGAGTAATGGGCTTCCTAGAACTATTGTCATCTATCCTGCCAGGGTTTTATGTTGTAGCGGTTTTTCTTTGACAGGTGAATTCCAACTATGTCGTTAGTCATGATCCTGCCATTATTTTCTGTGTTCTGTAGGATGTCTCCAGGCTACTTAAACATATTTTATGAGTTTGCAATAAAATTGTTGAATCTTGTATGATCAAGTCACTCCTCTGCTCAGAAATCCACAGTGACTTCTTAGTAAACCCCTATATTATATGCATACTTGTTTTTTTCTTAACTTGACTTCCACTTCTACCTAACAGGGACCTCAACTTAAGTCTCTTCAGTTCTTCCAGGCCTGGCCTTGTTCCTGATTCCTCAAAAAATCTTGACTCTAAGGCCTATTTTATTGTCTGTCTCTGAATCCCTATAAAGCTTCAAGTCTGTATGACATTCTTACGCCAAATTATATATTGTCTTGTACTGTTCCTAGCTGGTACATGTATATTAGTCTTGTCTCCCTCATGAGAATGTAAGCTCCTTAAGGGCAGGAACCATGTCTTAATTTTTGTATCCACCACAGTGCCTAGCACAGTGCTTGGCACATGGGTGCTGAATAAATACCTTTGTTTATTGATCAGCAAAGTATTATCTGGTATTTTTAATTACAGAGGGATTAAAGTGTATGCATGCAAGCTTGAGCCTAGTTGCTAAAGCTTGTGGTTGTCTCTGAAAGTGGGATAGAGGGAAACTGAACATGATCAAGGGCAGTGATTTGGTGGTCAGAAAAGCAAAGGTGACCACCAGCTGGTATGGTCGTGATCAGACCAGCTAAGTCCACAGACCATCCCAGACAAGTTAAAAATGAAATGTGTCTGACGCTTCATCTTTTGGAGGAAGAACCAGGATATTCTTTGAATAGTTATTAGATTGTCAGTAGCTACATATGAAAGCTGCTAAACCCCAAGAGACTAAAGAAGTCTCCCTCCAAGAGACTTCTTCAGGAGAAATAGCAGATTTCAGTCTACCAATGGGAGAAATGTGGGCAGCATGGCTTGATGCATATATAGGACTTAATTTTTCAACTCTTTGGTCCTCTTAGCTTTGAGGCTACAAAATAGCTGGATCATTAGGCCAGAGATTATGGATGAGTTACCTGCAGATTGGTTACCTACCTATGTGCTTTGTTTTGACAGCACTTTTTTCCTTTTTTTTTTTTTTTAGTTTAAGCCTGTATTTAACATTGACAGATAAAAATCTTCACTTTTGGCTTTTCTTGAGAAAACTGGAAGATCTGGCAATAATAGGTCTACATGACAGCCATTGCCTAGAAATGATTAGTGGCTGCATCTAGAGGTGGCATGTGCTTCATCAAGAAATAAGTCCACCCATTTATATTACCTAAATTATTGTCATCATTAGGAGCATTGGACTCCTACATTAAGTTACTCTGGAAAGCACACTGGGAAAAAGGACTGGGATGTCTTTACTTACTCAAGGTCCATAATTTGAGAGAGAACATTTATTATCCCTTGTAGTTTTGGCTTGCCTTTCTAAATATTTCAGGGTAGGAAGTGAAAATTTATCAGTTTATTCTTAAACACAAATCTGCTACTCGTTCAACGTGCACATTTTCAGTAATGCCTGGTCACCCAACTGTCAGCAACTAGAGGAAAATTATCTTCGACCTGGAGGAAAGGGGAAGTTTTTTGTTTTTAGACTAGCTCTCTCACGAATCATGGGAAAGGAGATTTTTTAACAGGTTCACATACAGGGCGAGTTTCATGGAAACGAGCTTCAGAAGATGCCCTTCACATGAGCTGAAGCCTACGGTGTACTCTGGAAATCACACTTCCTGTAAGAGCAAACAGCTACTTGGCATTCTCCTGGTAAATTAGCAAATCGTCTAAAAACTTTTAGGAGGGAAGGAAGAACTAGTTATAATCGTACTTTTTTTGCTGCAGTTCTGAATCTTCATTGAAGTGTCTATGATGGGGTTGCACAGCCATGTAGAGAACGTGAGAGTCTGGCTGGAATGGTTGGGGGAAAGGAAAGATAAAAGACAATTTTAGTTCCATTGAACTCCCTCCGTCCTCTGCTTATATTACTGGAGGCGATCACATCCTCTGGAATAGTCATTTTCTGAGTTAAATTCATGTATATCATAGAATTGGTTTTCCTTTCTGTAACACAAGATGATCACAAATCTATGACTTCGGGACATCTGAATGGCTAATCTCAGATGACTCAATTTCTTTATCTGTAAATTAGAGATAATCTAATAACCAGTATCTACCACCAAACTTACAAGTTGTTTAGAGGATTAGACAATGCACGTTTGTGCTTCTCATTGATTTTACAGAATTAAGTACTTTCCTTGAAAAGTGACTGTGATTTGGACAGAGAAGGAGAAAACGCGTGTTTACTGAAAAGAAGTAATGCTACTAAAAACAACGAGAAAAACCTCGTTAACCAAGACTACAGTCCCACGGAACCGTACACCCTGTGTTTCGCGGTTGTAGCTCCGGGCCTTTTCTTGGTTTTACATCAGGCCCTACTTTTCCCACCCCCCAGGAAGTGAAAGCCTTCCCAAGCCCCCAATGCATGCTGGGAGTTGCAGTCCCTTTTCGAAAGGCTGGGGCTGCCGTGAGGTCATCGGTGGTCGCCGGGAGCCGCCAGCACGTGGCGAGGAAGGGGCGGTGCGCGCCTGCTGTCTGCACCTGAGAGGGGGCAGGAGCTGCCGGCGCTTGCGCCTCCTGCTGCGGTGCCCTGCAGACATGCCGGAGGAGGCGGGCTTCCCGCCGGCCAAGAGATTCCGGCCGGGCTCTGGGCCTCGGAGCCGCTCTGGGTCCTTCCCTCCCGGGAGGCAAGTGGTGATGCTGCTGACTGCGGGCAGCGGCGGCAGAGGTGGAGGAGGAGGCCGGAGGCAGCAGCCGCCCCTGGCCCAGCCCTCGGCCAGTCCCTACCCTGAAGCTGTGGAGCTGCAGCGCCGGAGTCTGCCCATCTTCCAGGCGCGGGGACAACTGTTGGCCCAGCTCCGAAACCTGGACAACGCGGTCCTCATCGGTGAGTGACCGCGCCGGCGGGCTCTTCCTTGCACTTCGTCCGTGGCTTAGCTAGAGCAGTTTTTCTTACATGCCTCTCAATCCCGTTCGTTCTTGGCTTCAACAAAGCTGAATACCTTTTCTGTGCCAGACCTGGAGAGGGGCCTCGAAGAAGGGTCCGGCAGCCCTGCCCTGGAGGCGCTGGACAGCCCGGTGAGAGTGACCGACGTGTGTAGGCAAAGACTCACCTTCCGTGTAAAAGGATAGAGACACGTACCGGGGGCTTGCGGAGCTTAGGAGAGTGGATCTGACCCAGTTTGTGAGGAGGTGGCTGGGGAGGTCGTGTGGGAGGGAGGGCGTTCTAGGCAGGAGGGAAAGTCTGTTTGAGAGATGGGAACCTGAACACATTCCGGTCGAAAGGGAAGATGTAGTTTCTGGTGCATGAAAACAGGCAGAGTTGTTGGGCAGGAACTGATTTCAAGGGGCTTTCATCCCCAACGTGTTAGAAGAGATACTGAAGGACGGAAAGGATGAGCAGCCAAAAAGGAGGAGACCCATGAGTGCAGCTAGTCAAAGGAATAGAGAGTGAGTAGATGCAGCAGTCCAGTCCAGTTTCACTGGACTTGGATGTGATGCCCACTGGATTTGGATGTGAGCTATTTGTAAGAGTTAAAGAAAAAGGAAAGAAACACGAAACGCGGCTGGCAGTTAAAGACGGGTTTTCTTTAGTTAAAACCTGAGAGGCGCTCCTGGCCGAGTTCGGTCAGGAGCCCTTTGTCTTACAGACTTAAGAGTATATATTGGTTTTAGGGTGAGGGCCCTTATCACAAGCTTGGAATGTTTATAGGTGTAGAGAAGTCTTTGGCGGGGTTGGACTGTCTTTGGGAGGAGAGGAGGTTGTCTTGGAGCAGACATCTTTCCGGCCCGGAGGGGGGTTATCTCCGGGCTAGCATCTTCCCGGCCAGAGCCGGGTTATCTTGGGGTTGACATGTGTCTGGTCGGGGATGAGTTTGGAATGTTTCTGATTGGAGATGTTATTTGTGGTCTATGGTCGTGCAGACCTTAGCCATTAGGCTGATGCCCTTTGGATTTAGGCGGTTTTTTAAGGTGAACTTTTGAATGAGGGGCTTGTCCAAGATGGTGATGCTCCTGCTGTGTCAATCCAGACCCTTTAGTTATAAAAAGGAGGCGGGACGGCATGTTCTTTCCGGCTATGTCCTGTTAACGAGGGGACGGAGAGTTTCCTGGCCTCAGGTTGACTGTAGGAGCAATGCCGTCTGTAGATGTTGTTGGGGAGTTTGTTTGTGAAATGGCCATGATCCTTTCAGTTAAAAATCTTTGAAAAAGGTTAATTAGGCAGGGTAAGAACATTAGTCCCTTGGCCGGGCGCTGTGGCTCACGCCTTTAATCCCAGCACTTTGGGAGGCCGAGACGGGTGGATCACGAGGTCAGGAGATCGAGACCATCCTGGCTAACACCATGAAACCCCGTCTCTACTAAAAATACAAAAAACTAGCCGGGCGTGGTGGCGGGCGCCTGTAGTCCCAGCTACTCGGGAGGCTGAGGCAGGAGAATGGCTTGAACCCGGGAGGCAGAGCTTGAAGTGAGCCGAGATGGTGCCACTGCACTCCAGCCTGGGCGACAGAGCAAGACTCCGTCGCAAACAAACAAACAAAAAAGAACATTAGTCCCAGGCATAGTATTAGGAGAGAGCCCAGGAATGGGATGACGCATGCTATGATTTTGTTTTCAAACCAAGAGTCCATTTGGTTGTTTTGGTACTCCCTTAGCTTTTTAGCCTTTTCTTTATGTTTTTTTAGCAGCGCTTTTTACTAGGCCCGATTGGTTGATATAGAAACAGGCGTGAGCCACTGCGCCCGGCCCCCTCAAAACAATTCTTTAACCTTTTAACATAGGCAAAAATGTACATTCTTATCCCTCTTTATAATCTTTTTGCCAAAAGTGTATTTTACTTTCCTTACACACCTTGCACATAAACTGCCTCTTCAACAGTTTTAAATGCATGTTACATTGTTAACTTTCAGCAACCTTTACCTTTGTTGAAAACCTTGGTAAGTTTGGGATTTTAATTATGCACTAGGTGTACAGCCTAGGACTTAGACAGAAGTGCAGATAAGAAGTGCTGGCTTAGGACAGGCGAGGTGGCTCAAGCCTGTAATCCCAGCACTTTGGGAGGCCGAGACGGGCGGATCACGAGGTCAGGAGATCTAGACCATCCTGGCTAACACGGTGAAACCCCGTCTCTACTAAAAAAAAAATACAAAAAACTAGCCGCGCGAGGTAGCGGGCGCCTGTAGTCCCAGCTACTCGGGAGGCTGAGGCAGGAGAATGGCGTAAACCCGGGAGGCGGAGCTTGCAGTGAGCTGAGATCCTGCCACTGCACTCCAGCCCGGGGGCGACAGAGCGAGACTCTGTCTCAAAAAACAAAAAAAAAGAAGTGCTGGCTTATTTCAGCATTTAGCTCCTTGCGTCCTAGGTTTTAACCTAGCTGCAAAGCAGGCAAGTTGTACAGCTAAGAGTTGTAGTGACATTTTATAAAGCATTCAGGAGGCCTAATCACTTTTAAATTGTGAAACATTTCTTGCATAAATTTCCTTTTACAAAATTTTTCACTACTTTCACAGACAGTCTCTGACACTATTGATTGTGGATCCCGTGGAGAGCTATTTCAACAAAGCTCTGTGGGTAACAGCTGATTTGTCATTGAGCTGAGGGCTGAAAGCAGGGGGAGCAGGCTTCTGTTTTGAGAAAAAGGAGGGAAGCTGAGATGAACTTTACAGATGCTGTTCGATTTAGGATGGGGTTATGTGTGGATGAACCCACCCATCCTCATAAGTTGAAAATATCCTAAGTTGGAAATGCATTGAATATGCACAGCCTGCCTTCAGTGTGCTCGGAACATGTACATTAGCCTATGGTTTGGTGATATCATCTAACACGAAGCCTATTTTATAATAGTCTTGAATATTTCATGTAATTTATTGAATACCATACTGAAAGTGACAAACAGTTGTGTGGGTACTCAAACGAACAGTTGCTACTGTACAGTTTTGACTTTTGCTCCATCCTGAAGTCGAGCAGTTCTAAGGCAGGGACTGTCTGTATTCAGAGGTTGAGGGGAAGAATTCAATAGGGAGGGAGGCTGAAGACAGAATCGAGCTAATGGAGCAAAGATCAGGAGGTATGGGTAAGGGGGGAGCTTGGCCACAAGGGCTAGATGCAGGGCTGGTCTGGAAGAGGAGGAAGGCTAAGAGGCTGCAGGGCTAGAGAATGGGTGTAAGGACGGTGCGCTGCATAAAGGCTTATGGGGCAGGTAGGGAGATATCACATTTTCGAACCCCACTTCTGTGAGACAGGTTCAGGAGCCCTGCTCAGAATGGGAGTCACTGGGCTTCAAGTGGGCCCTTGGCGGGGATGGAGACAAGACAGGCTGCAAAAACAAGAAAACAGATCCGTGGTAGTACTGGTGCCTAGGTGCATTTCGGCTACACTATAAACTCAGGTTTGCTTCTGCACAACCAAATTATAGGTTGAACATCCCAAATCTGAAAATCCGAAATCCAGAGGGGGCTCCAAGGAGCATTTCCTTTGAGCATCATGTCGGGTGCTCAAAAATTTTTGGATTTGGGAGCATTTAGGACTTCAGATTTTCACATTTAAAATGCTCAGCCAGTAAGTATAATGCAAATATTACAAAACTTGAAAGAATCCAAAGTTCACAACACTTCTGGTGCCAAGCATTTTGTATTTTACTTTAGCAACACTCAGTTGCCCTGGTACAGGAGCAGGAAAGATGGACAGAGACATTAATTCAAGTTTGGGGTTTTGCCTAGTGGATTCAGCCGGAAGATTGCAGAATAATCAAATTCTTAGTCTGATTCTTGTATGGGTCAGGAAGGATGAGCAGTCAGAGGGGGCTGACAGACTGACAGGAAAAAAAACCCCACAAATAATGGGACTGGAGGACTCTGTGAAGTCAGAGAGTCCTGGTGGTAGCTGGAGGGAGGGGAAGGATGCGCAGATTTGCTGAGTTCTTTGCTCTAATCAGGCTCTGTTAAAGGAACTCATACAGGGCAGGAAATAACATTTGCTGCGTGCTTATTGTATGCAAAATACTCAAGTACTTGCGAGGGACTTTCAGAGCACTGCTCTCCGGGAGCTTCTGGTGTTGTAGGAGGATGGACACATTTAAACGCTTTTGTACAACGCAGGATAGTCAGTGCTGAAAGAGAGATGAACAAGGCTCTATGGAGCCCAGAGGAGGGCCACCTGTGCAGCCAGGAGAGCGTGTTTGAGGGCTGAATCATCTTAGAGTTTGCCAGGCAGGCAGTCTGAGGGCAGGTGTTCTGCCCATAGTGTGGGCAGAGGCAGAGGGGTTGAAGGGAGGCAGCAGGCTGGGGAGTGGCTGGGAGTTGAAGGCAGCAGTACATGAATGGATGTCTCTTAATGTCCATCAGTATGCAGAAATCTATGTAACAGTTGTATTTTATTTTATTTTTATGTAAATTATTTTATTTTATATTTTAACTATGTAAATTACCTTTTGAACATTTATATTGTTTCCAATTTTTTTCTGTCAGGAGCAACATTGAATAAAATCTCTTCGAAGCTGTATCTTTATACACAAGTTTACTTATTTTCTTAGACTCAATTTCTGCAAGTAGAGTTGCGGGTCAAAGGATATAAACATTTTAAAGATTTAAAAAACATAATTTGGCCTCCTGAGAAATAATACCAATTAACCAACTAACTTCGCCAGCAGTATACGTACCTGAATGCCCATTCTCCTGAGGCTTTACCAACTCAGAGTATTTTATCTTTTACTTCTGACTTTGAGCTGCTTGTTTGGTGAAATTTATGTCAATTTGCTTTTTGTTGTTGTTGTTTTTTTTTTTTTTTTGAGACGGAGTCTCGCTCTGTCGCCCAGGCTGGAGTGCAGTGGCCGGATCTCAGCTCACTGCAAGCTCCGCCCCCCGGGTTCCCGCCATTCTCCTGGCGCAGCCTCCCGGGTAGCTGGGACTACAGGCGCCCGCCACCTCGCCCGGCTAGTTTTTTGTAGTTTTTAGTAGAGACGGGGTTTCACCGTGTTAGCCAGGATGGTCTCGATCTCCCGACCTCGTGATCCGCCCGCCTCGGCCTCCCAAAGTGCTGGGATTACAGGCTTGAGCCACCGCACCCGGCCGTTGTTGTTGTTTTTCTAAGACAGGGTCTCATTCTGTTGCCCATGCTGGAGTGTAGTGGTGTGATCATGACCCACTGCAGCCTCGACCTCCCTGGCTCGCGCAATACGCCCGCCTCAGCCTTCACAGTACCTGAGACCACAGGCGTGCACCACCACGTCCAACTAATTTTGTATTTTTTGTAGAGACAACTCCTGGGCTCAAGTGATCCTCCTCCCTTGGCCTCCCAACGTGCTAGGATTACAGGAATGAGCCACTGTGCCCAGCCAATTTGCATTTCTTTTTCTTTTTTTTTTTTTTTTTCCAGACATTGTCTCACACTATCTCCCAGGCTGGCATGCAGTGGCACAATCATGGCTTACTGTAACCTTGAACTCCTGGGCCTCATGATCCTTCTGTCTCAGCCTCCCTAGTTGCTGGGACTACAGGCACATGCAACCACACCTGGCTAATTGTTGTTGTTGAGACAGGGTCTTGCTCTGTTGCCCAGGCTGATCTTGAACTCCCGGGCTCAAGAGAGCCTCCTACCTCGGCCTCCCAAAGTGCTGAGATTATAGGTGCCACCCCTGGTGCCCAGCCCTAATTTGCATTTCAATGAGCTTTTTTTTTTTCCCCTCTCTCCTAGGGGAAACTGGCTCTGGGAAGACAACTCAGATCCCTCAGTACCTGTATGAAGGAGGGATCAGCCGCCAGGGCATCATTGCTGTGACCCAGCCTCGTCGAGTAGCTGCCATCTCTCTTGCTACTAGAGTCTCAGATGAGAAGAGAACTGAACTCGGGAAGCTGGTACCTGGTTCCTTCTTTACTCTTAATACTTCTTGACTAAACAGCTCTCCCACCATGCCCCTGCCTTTTATTTTTCTAAACAAGACTCCTTTTACATAACATAATGAGCTGCTTTCTTGCCTATTCTTCCAAGAGTTCTTTACAAGCTCCTGAGAGATCAGGGGCTCTATTGGTCCCATGTGCTTTGCTTTCAAAATCTGTTGTCAAGTTGGATAAATTAGTTGTTTTCTTTGAATATCTTAAGCCTTCAGTAACCTCTGTTAACTCTCTTATCTATGTCTTTCTAGAAAAATTGTAAGCATTATGCCAGTGTATATGTGAGTATTGAGAATGAGTCTCAGAACTGTATATAAGACAGATTTGTGTGTGTGTACTCACTTCACTTAAAAATATTTTAGACATCTTTTCATATCTGTACATAACTTCACATGAAACTTTTTTTTTTTTTTTTTGAGACCGTCTTGCGCTGTCACCCAGACTGGAGTACAGTGGCACAATCGCGGCTCACTGCAACCTCCTTCTCCTGGGTTCAAGCGATTCTCTTGCCTCAGCCTCCTGAGTAGCTGGGTTTACAGGCGCCCGCCACCACGCCCGGCTAATTTTTGCATTTTTTAGTAGAGACGGGGTTTCACCATGTTGGTCAGGCTGGTCTCAAACTCTTGACCTCATGATCCACTTGCCTCAGCCTCCCAAAGTGCTGGGATTACAGGTGTGAGCCACAGCGCCTGGCCCACATGAAATTTTTAAATAGCTTGTGCTAGAAGGTTACTTTTAAATATTCCTTGTAGTAGTTACATTAATTGCAGTTGAAGGAAACTTGACCGTGGTCTCTCCCAGCTAGACTGCATGCCTCCCAAGGGAGTAGGAAGGGTTGGTGTTGGTCATTGTTCACTGTGGTGGTGCAAGCACCCAACTTCGTGCTGGACGCAGCAGGCGCTCAAGAAATGTTTGATGACCGAGTAAGTTGTTTCTCTGCACAGGTCGGCTATACAGTGCGCTTTGATGACGTCACCTCAGAAGACACCAGGATCAAGTTTCTGACAGATGGCATGCTTCTGCGCGAAGCAATTTCAGACTCTTTGCTTCGGAAGTACAGCTGTGTCATTTTGGATGAAGCTCACGAACGGACTATCCACACAGATGTGCTCTTTGGAGTGGTGAAAACCGCACAGAAGAGGAGAAAGGAACTAGGGAAACTTCCTCTGAAAGTATGCATAACACAGGGAAGGAAACAGGCCTGGACGGGCGTAGGGGCTCACTCCTGTAATCCCAGCACTTTGGAAGGCCGAGGCGGGTGGATCACCTGAGGTCAGGAGTTCGAGACCAGCCTGGGCCAACATGGTGAAACCCCGTCTCTACTAAAAATACAAAAAATGAGCCGGGCGTGGTGGCATATGCCTGTAGTTCCAGCTACTTGGGAGGCTGAGGCAGGAGTCACTTGAACCTGGGAGGTGGAAGTTGCTGTGAGCCGAGATCGCGCCACTGCACTCCAGCCTGGGCAACAAGAGTGAAACGCTCTCGATTTTTTTTTTTTTTCTGAGACGGAGTCTCGCTTTGTCGCCAAGGCTGGAGTGCAGTGGCGCCATCTCTGCTCTCTGCAAGCTCCGCCTCCCGGGTTCACGCCATTCTCCTGCCTCAGCTTCCCGAGTAGCTGAGACTACAGGCGCCTGCCACCGTGCCCAGCTAATTTTTTGTATTTTTAGTAGAGACAGGGTTTCACCGTGTTAGCCAGGATGGTCTCGATCTCCTGACCTCATGATCCGCCTGGCTCAGCCTCCCAAAGAGCTGGGATTACAGGCGTGAGCCACCGTGCCTGGTGAAACTCCATCTCAAAAAAAAAACAAAAAAAAAAAAACAAAAAAGGAAAGGAAACTGGCCTGTGTGCTTTAGCAGGGTGTTTTCCTCTGCCTGTTCTGCTCAGAGCCTTGGAAGAAAGTTAGCTATAATGGAGGTGGCACAGGCCTCAATCATCTGCTTTTGGGGCTTGAGAGGGACATGGAAAGGCTGTCCCAATGTTTGTTTCTGGTCGTCTTCGTTCTCTCATGCAGGTGATTGTGATGTCAGCTACGATGGATGTGGACCTGTTCTCTCAGTATTTCAATGGCGCCCCCGTCCTCTACCTAGAGGGTCGGCAGCATCCGATCCAAGTGTTTTACACCAAACAGCCTCAGAATGATTACCTGCACGCCGCGCTTGTCTCAGTCTTCCAGATCCACCAGGTATGGTGTGGGGGGCAAATTCCCAAAAAGTTCTCTTTTATCTTGCAGTTGGTAGTGAGAACATTGAGCCTTAAAAAGCAAAGCTACTCAATAACAAAACAACTTTGTGAGTTGTGTCATCAACATGAATAAGGCGGCCAGGCACGGTGGCTCACGCCTATAATCCCAGCACTTTGGGAAGCCAAGGCGGGCAGGTCACTGAGGTCAGGAGTTCAAGACCAGCTTGGCCAACATGGTGAAACCCCATCTCTACAAAAATACAGAAATTATCCAGGCATGATAGCGGGCGCCTGTAGTCTCAGCTACTTGGGAGGCTGAGGCAGGAGAATCGCCTGAACCCAGGAGGCGGAGGTTGCAGTGAGCCGAGATCGTGCCACTGCACTCCAGCCTGGGTGACAGAAGGAGACTCTTGTCTGGAAAAAAAAAAAAAAAAAAAAAATGAATAAGGAGTTGATTTGCTGTGTCTGGATTTTTATCCTTTATTTATGGTATCTCTCCTTTTCTCTGAAAAGAAAAATAACTCTGACCAGCAGCTTTCTTACACTGAGCCAGAAAATTTCCATGTTAGAGCAGTAGCTTACCAACTTGTCTTGATTATAACCCCTATTAAGAGTACTTTTGGCCTGGGCACGGTAGCTCACACCTGTAATCCCAGCACTTTGGGAGGCTGAGGTGGGTGGATCACGAGGTCAGGAGATCGAGACCATCCTGGCTAACACGGTGAAACCCTGTCTCTACTAAAAATACAAAAAATTAGCCTAGTGTGGTGGCATACGCCTTTAGTCCCAGCTACTCGGGAGGCTGAGGCAGGAGAATGGCGTGAACCCGGGAGGCGGAGCTTGCAGTGAGCCGAGATCACGCCACTGCACTCCAGCCTGGGCGACAGAGCGAGACTCCACCAAAAAAAACCAAAAGAAGTACTTTTATTTTGCAACCCAGTACGCTATACATATAACTGAAATAAGTCCATGAAACACAGCTTCTGGCCAGGCATGGTGACTCACACCTGTAATCCCAATGCTTTGGGAGGCCAAGGCAAGAGGATCACTTGAGTCCAGGAGTTCAAGACCAGTCTGACAACATAGCAAAACCCTGTCTCTATAAAAAATTATAAAAATTGTTTTTTAAAAAAGAAACTACGTCTTTTACTACATGTAGAATACTCTGATATTTTGTACCTCATTTAAAGAAAAAGTTGGCTGGGCACAGTGGCTCACACCTGGAATCCTAGCACTTTGGGAAGCAGAGGTGGGTAGGATTGCTTGAGCTCAGGAGTTTGAGACCAGCCTGGGCAACATAGCAAGACCTCATCTCTACTAAAAATAAAAAAATCAGCCAGGTGTGGGGGTGCACGCCTATAGTCCCAGCTACTTGGGATGCTGAGGTAGGAGGATCACTTAAGCCTGGAAGATTAAGGCTGCAGTGAACTATGATCACTGCACTCCAGCCTGGGAGACAGAGCAAGTTCCTATCTCAAAAAAAGAAAAAATTGACATTGGTCCAATAATGGGTTGCAACTTAGAGTTTTGTTTTGTTTTTTTTTTAACTATGTTAGGAGAATATTAAAAAATATTTTCTCATTTTATTAAACATTTACTTCAAAAATTTGAATCATTAAATCACTTTTGTTTAATTTGTATAAAATTTAATATTTTTACCTTCCTTTTAGCTTTCTGAGAAAACCCAGAGGCAAACTTTTAAAATTAATTTTTATTTAATTTATTTATTTAGAGACAGGGTCACCCAGGCTGGAGAACAGTGGCATAATCATCGCTCACTGCAGCCTCGATCTCCTGGGCTCAAGCAATCCTCCTGCCTTTACCTCCTGAGTAACGGGAACTATAGGCACACACCACTACACCTGGCTAATTTTTTTTATGTTTTGTAGACACAGGGTCTTGCTATGTTTCCCAGGCTGGTCTCAAACTCCTGGCCTCAAGTGATTTTCCCGACTCAGCCTCCCAAAGCACTGGGATTGCAGATGTGAGAAACCGTGCCCAGCCAATTTTTATTTTAAAAGAAGTGATGGATATGGGGTTTAAAGTTTTAAAAAGTCAAGGAGTCTATAGTAAAAGGCTCATAATAAAAGAATAACAGTTGTTTTTACTTCAACATCCCAGATTTCTGCTGTTTAGGCACCTCCTTTCAGTCTCTACATATTGCTTTCATATTTCTAAACTACCTTGCTTTTGCCACTGTTTCTTGAGTTATGGGTATCAGGCATCGTATGCTAATTTCTTACCATGGTGACAAGAGTTTAGAATTGCCCCTCCCCAGCCCCCTTTATCTCCAACCTCTTGACAGTTCTATCATGATGTTTTTGTTTAGGTTTTTGTTTTTGAGGCAGGATCTTGCTGTGTTGCCCAGGCTAGTCGTGAACTCCTGGGCTCAGGCAATCCTCCTGCCTCAGCATTGGGGAGTAACTAGGACTGCATGCTTGCACCCCTGTGTCTGGCCTATTATGATGTTTTCTGAGTTCAGTATCAATACTAACGATATTATGACCAAACATTGCTAGTAGCACACCGTCATCCCTATACCTTTTTTCTTGAACAACACAGTTGTGCAAGCTTTGGCTCATTTTTTTCCAAATGTTCCAACATTTCTCATAGGCCAATCGTGAATGGTTCTGTGTTCAAGCACAGTCTGTCTTTTCAGAGTCCCTTATGCTGCTGTTCCAGTTAGGGCAGGTGGCTGTCCTGGGCCTTTGTGCAGTTGTCATCATGACTCTTCTCTTTGTCACCATTTTCCTGTGGTGAAGCCCAGGGCTTCCCAGTCTCCTGGCCGTGCTGGGTAGGAGAGGGAACTGGAGGGTTTAACCATGCTATACTCAGACTTTGAGCCAATCCCTGGGTTTTCACTCTCCCACAACACAACTTGTAGTTCCCTCCCTCCAGCCAAGTCATCCATCCCCTTTCCCCTCTCTCTTCCAAAGTGATTTGAGCCTCCTCATCTCTCATTGTCTTTTCTTGCTGAGACAGTGGCCTTTACTGTCATTTTCATAGTATTTGGGGAAGAAGTCTGCCTTGTTTAACTGCGGAAAGCAAACGAGATGAGAATTTTTCATAAATGGCAGCTGCTGGTGCATTAGGTTACCGCTGGCTTTGATGAAATCTCCCACTGATGAGGTTTTGACTGATTTAGATTTTATCCTGTCTGTGTATACCTCTGAACAATTGTTCTCTTCATACTGGGCTGAAAAAAAGATACACGTATTTAAAAATATGTGTTTTTACATATATACCTAAACATACATATAATTATTAACATTTTTTTCTATTTATTTTGCCATTAGGCACTTGTTTTTTTTTTTTTTTTTTTTGAGATGGAGCCTCACTGTGTTGCTCAGGCTGGAGTGCAGTGACATGAGCTCGGCTCACTGCAACCTCTGCCTCCCAGGTTGAAGCCATTCTTGTGCCTCAGTTTCCCGAGTATCTGGAATCACGCCCGGCTAACTTTTGTATTTTTAGTAGAGGTGGGATTTCACTGTGTTGGACAGGCTGGTCTCAAACTGTTGACCTCAACCCGTTCGCCCACCTCAGCCTCCCAAAGTGCTGAGATTACAGGCATGAGCCACCACGCCCAGCCCATCAAGTGCTTTATTTTATTTTATTTTATTTTGAGATGGAGTCTCGCTGTGTCACCCAGGCTGGAGTGCAATGGCGTGATCTCGGCTCACTGCAACCTCCGCCTCCCACGTTCAAGCGATTCTCCTGCCTCAGCCTTCCGAGTAGCTGGGATTACAGGCGTATGCCACCACGCCTACCTAATTTTTTGTATTTTTAGTAGAGACGGGTTTCACTGTGTTAGCCAGCATGGTCTTGATCTCCTGACCTTGTAATCCACCCGCCTCGGCCTCCTAAAGTGCTGGGATTACAGGCGTGAGCCACTGCACCTGGCCCTATTTAATTTAATTTTATTTTATTTTATTTATTTTATTTTGAGAGAAAGTCTCGTTCTGTTGGCCAAGCTGGAGTACAGTGGTGCAATCTGGGCTCACTGCAACCTCCACCTCCCAGGTTCAGGCAATTCTCTTGCGTCAGCCTCCTGAGGAGCTGGGATTACAGGCACCCACTACCACCCCCAGCTAATTTTTGTATTTTTAGTAGAGACAGGGTTTCACCATGTTGGTCAAGCTGGTCTCGAACTCCTGACTTCAGGTGATCTGCCCGCCTTGTCCTCCCACAGTGTCAAGCACTTTACATCAAGCAAATTAATATATCTGATCAGAAATCAAAGAAAAATCAGGGCATGAGGTATGTCATTCACACTTGGGTGTTGTTCCCTTTGAAAGTGAGGAACCCCGGCCGGGCGCGGTGGCTCAAGCCTGTAATCCCAGCACTTTGGGAGGCCGAGACGGGCGGATCACGAGGTCAGGAGATCGAGACCATCCTGGCTAATATGGTGAAACCCCGTCTCTACTAAAAAATACAAAAAACTAGCCGGGCGACGAGGCGGGCGCCTGTAGTCCCAGCTACTCGGGAGGCTGAGACAGGAGAATGGCATGAACCGGGGAGGCGGAGCTTGCAGTGAGCTGAGATCCGGCCACTGCACTCCAGCCTGGGCGGCAGAGCAAGACTCCGTCTCAAAAAAAAAAAAAAAAAAAAAAAAAAAAAAAAAAAAAAAAAAAAAAAAAAAGAAAGTGAGGAACCCCATTAACCTCAACAGCTCAAGCAGTCGTGTAAGTATATAGTGTATGTTTGGGGGCGTGTGAAAGCGCTTTTGACGGCATCGTTCATTAAAGGCTCCTTTTCCAGCGTGGCTGCATCTGTTCATTTCCATGGATTAGGATTTCCCCAAGTTGCCTTCTGTTTTGTCAGCCTCATCTTTCAAGATGCTTACAAAAGGAAGGAAGCCTCATGCAGATTTTATTTGCTTGCCTGATTATGCTTTTCATGGTATTGTTCTTGTTAGAAAAAACAGTCTGATGATTTTCCTTCAGAATTTCATCACTTGGCCTATAAACATAGCTGGCTAACTCCTATATATTAGTTTTGTTTTTTATGTTTTTGAGTCAGGGTCTCGTTTTGTCGCCCAGGCTGGAGTGCAGTGGCAAGCAGCTGGAGCTATAGGCATGTGCCACCACCCCTGACCAATTAAAAACAAATGTTTTGTAGAGATGGGATCTTGCTGTGTTGCCCAGGCTGGTCACAAACTCCTGGCCGCAAACAGTCCTCCCGCCTCGGCCTCCCAAAGTGCTAGGTTTACAGGTGTGAGCCATCACACCCAGCCTGTTACCATTTTATGCACTGCTGGTCAGGGTTCTCTCCAAGCTAGACATCAACTTTTAGGCTTGTTTACATTTCCATAGTTAAGAAAAATAACTCTGGGAAACATCATCAATCACCATTGTCTTTTTCTGTGCAAGCTGCAATTCTCTCAATGCCTAGTAAACCCACTCTACGTTTTTTACAGGAAGCCCCTCCTTCACAGGACATCCTGGTGTTCCTCACTGGGCAGGAGGAGATCGAAGCCATGAGCAAGACCTGCCGAGACATTGCAAAGCACCTCCCAGACGGCTGCCCTGCGATGCTGGTCCTTCCGCTGTATGCCTCCCTGCCCTATGCGCAGCAGCTGCGAGTCTTCCAAGGGGCCCCAAAGGTGAGTGCACCACCTCTTCTCTCCAGCCCTATTCTGGGCACCCAGACGGATCCACCAGTGAGGTCTGTGTACCTATTACCAGGCTCCAGATAAGGTGTATGGGATGGGCTACCCAGGTACCAGATGAGCACATTGAGGAGGTGCAGGAGTACAATGCACGGTGACACATACGGCGCTCCTGTGATGGGAGCAGGGAGACAGTTGTTGGGATGAGGGAGAGTATAAACCAAAGCTGCAAGGTGAATGAGGACCCTCATGAATTGCATTTGTCCATAGTGGCATTTATTGTGTGCCTTTGCCGTGCCAGGCACTGTGCTAGCATTGATATCCACTGTCTCTCATCCTCATGGGAACCGGCAAGGCCGGTGATGATCCCATGGGGATCGCGAGGCCCCAAGAGGAGAAGTCACACTTGCTCAAGGAGCGCATAGTAAGTCACTGGCGGGGCCACGATTCCAACCCACATCTACTTGCTTCTGATTCCTGTGCTTGTTCCGCTACATCTCATTGCCTCAAATTAACCTTTAAGACTGCAGCGTCCCTTCCCCCGCCTAGTTGAATGACCAACCATTCATACTAATGACTGCCATTAATAATGGAGTCATCTTTTCGTGGTCCTGAGTGACTTGTGGAAATCAATGGTGAGAATATGTTTGAAGACTTCTGAATCATCCGTGTGTCAATGCGGCTTTTTGGTTTTCTTCCTCCTTTTAGGGCTATCGCAAAGTGATCATTTCAACCAACATCGCTGAAACCTCCATAACCATTACAGGAATAAAATATGTAGTTGACACGGGCATGGTTAAAGCAAAGAAGTATAACCCTGGTGAGAATTTGTAGTTCATGAATGTCTCTCCTGTGTCTAGTGAGCAGCCACTGAAACTGTAGTCCCGCAGTTTTCCCCTGAGTGTTTCATGTTTGTAACTAACAAATTCGGGTGGCAGGCGCCATGAGTGAGATATCTACACTCCAGGTCCACAAAGGAGTCCTGAGGCGGATTATGTGAGACAGGAAGTAGAGGCAGGCAAGAAGAGCCCAGGTTGAGCAAACTTGGGCACACAGGGTCTGGGACCTGAGCAGAGGGTCTAGTACCCCATCAGAAGTCGGCTGTAACGCCAGGAACAGCTGGGTGTCAATCAGGCTGTCATCAGAAACTATATATATATATATATGGCTGGTTTGAGCTCCCAGGTTTCCTAGGAAGGAACCGGATCCCCTGGCTGGGCTGAGGCATGGAAGGAGCACTGGCTTCTCCTAAGAAGGTGCAGTGGGAAGCTACCTTAAGGTCATCTTGACTCAAGTCTGTTTGATACTTCATTTTATTCCACAGAGGATTGGAGGCCACTGAAATTATTGCTCCCAATTATTGAGCTGAAATGCTCTAGCAAACATTTGAGGGTCCTGACTTCCACAGGTGTATCTTTTTGAGATGATGTAGGTGAAAGAAAGAACTTGGGTCTCCAGTGCCTGGCTAAGAATACACCTTTATGAAGAAAATGAACCTCATTTACTGCTAGAAAACAGACATCACATTATTTCTGTCTTACAGCAGAACTGGGAGGGAGGATAAAGCACTCAAGTGATTTGAGGCATTGAATTTCGGAGTCATTGATTGATAGTGTGACCACCATCTTCGTTTGCTGAAACTGTCCCAGTTTTAGCACCCAAAATCCCACATCCCAGGAAACCCTCTGTCCCAAGCAAACGGGAGGGGTTGGCCGTCCTACCATCTAGGGCAAGACCTCGGAAACTCTTCTGGCCCCTTGCTGCATGCATGAGTTTTTTCTGACGTTTTCGTGACAGATTTCACACTGGGCTTATTGCAAAGCCTTGTTTCACTAGGGCCAAACCACTGCGGAGCATCCTGGTTTTGCGCTGTCCATTGTGCTAGCCTTGAGGTTTTCTGGACCCCTGTGTTGCTGAAAGAACCACTGGTGTGCTTCTTTTTATGAACACTGTAGAAAGAGTTTGTTCATGTGATGAAGCACTAATGGGGCTCACTCTCCGTCCAGACAGTGGTCTTGAGGTGTTAGCAGTGCAGCGAGTATCGAAGACGCAGGCTTGGCAGCGCACAGGGAGGGCTGGCAGAGAGGACAGTGGCATCTGTTACCGGCTCTACACAGAGGAGGAGTTTGAGACGTTTGATAAGATGACCGTGCCAGAGATCCAGAGGTGGGCACCTGCACTGCTGCCATTTGTCCCCACATCTCTCCTGCTTGCCCAGAGCTGAGTTTTGACTCACACTCCTCCGTGAGTGGTTATGACTCACAGGCAGAGGGATCAGGTCATGACCCTGGTCTCACGCTCTTCGCAGGTGTAACCTGGCCAGTGTGATGCTTCAGCTTC
This sequence comes from Rhinopithecus roxellana, assembly GCF_007565055.1. Lineage (NCBI taxonomy): Eukaryota > Metazoa > Chordata > Mammalia > Primates > Cercopithecidae > Rhinopithecus > Rhinopithecus roxellana. The sequence goes on from NC_044567.1 coordinate 45,357,375, forward strand.
TGGCAATGAAAGTCCCAAATGTGCTCACCTTTGACTTCGTGTCCAAGCCATCTCCAGGTAAGTGAAATCCACAGTTTTGCCGAAGGTGGGTGAGGAGACAAACAACAACAAATGGACGCTTCCAAAAAAATAAAGTATTTTGGTCATCTCCTTTATTTAATTTTGTGGATAACAATATTAGGTATTAGAGAAGCATCTCAAAATCATGAAATGATAGATAAATTGATTGACTTTTAAAGAGACAGGGTCTCACTGTGTGGCCCAGGTGGAAGGGCAGTGGCTACCCACAGGCTCCATCACAGCCTCCAACTCCTGGGCTCCAGTGATCCTCCCACCTCAGCCTTCCAAGTAGCTGGGACCACAGGCATGTGCCAGTGCTCCTAGCTATGAAATGATAGATTCTGTACTGTCAGCACCATCAATAAGGTTCTTTGACCTCTGGAACCAGTGAAGGTCATCATGTGAGTCCTTGGGATACTACAGAACTGTAATGAAATTGTGCTTTTTTGAGCACAGGGACTGCAGAGATCACATTTCTGTGCCTTTAACTGGAATTTGATCAGTCTCCTGTTCATTGGTAATTTCTCTGCAGTGGAAGAACATAATTGGAAATCTTTATGATAGTAGCTTTGGCACCTGGCGTCTCATCAATGCACCATTTTCCTTTTCTTCCCCCCGTCCCTTTTCTTAAGTAATGCAATTGGTTTAAAAAAGAAAGAAAGAAAACACAAAGTCAGCAATTGATGGGTGTACAAGGGTCCTGCTCTAATCCTCAGGTTCATCGTTTTCTTCCCCTAGAACCACCACTGGAAGTATTTTCTAGTAGACTTCTAGAGCAAATGTATGCATATGTGAGTATATGTAGTGTGTTTAATTTTATGCATCTATGTATGTATGTATGTATGTATGTATTTAGTTAGTTAGTTAGTTAGTTATTTTTGAGACAGGGTCTTGCTCAGGTTGTCCAGGATGGAGTGCAGCCGCACATTCTCAGCTCACTGCAGCCTCAACCTCCCGGGCTCAGGTGATTCTCCCACATCAGCTTCCCGAGTAGCTGGGAGTACAGGTGTTAAGCCACCAAGCCCCCGCTGTAGTATGTTTTTGTTTTTGTTTTTGTTTTTTTGTTTTGAGACAGGATCTCACTCTGTTGCCCAGGCTGGAGTGCAGTGGTGCGATCCCAGCTCACTGCAACCTCTGCCTGCCAGGTTCAAGTGATTCTCCTACCTCAGCCTCCCAAGTAGCTGGGACTACAGGTGTGCACCACCACACCCGGCTAACTTTTGTATTTTTTAGTATAGATTGAGCTCAATGTTGGCCGGGCTGGTCTCAAACTCCTGACCTTGTGATCCACCCGCCTCGGTCTCCCAAAGTGCTGGGATTATAGGCGTGAGCTACCGCGCCCAGCCTGTAGTATGTTTTAAACCATAAACAGCAACAAACATTGAGCGTTGTTCTGTGCTTGATTTTTTTCCTTCGTTGCTAAATCCTTACAAACAAATGAAAATACATAAGGTATAAGGAATGATTAAAATCCAACACCTGTGTACCCAGTTGAAGCCCCCAGGGCACCCCCGCCACCCGCTTGCCCTTGCCTCCTTCCATTCCTTTGGGGTAACCACTCCCACATTTTGTTTGTAATTGCCTTGCTTTTCTTTATTGTTTTACTCTATGCGTCTGTATCCCTAAACCACCTGTTTGTTCTTTGTTTATAAGTTTATGTTATTCTTGAGTAAGCTGTTTCCATTCAGCTTGTTCTGTATAGTTTATTTGTGTTGATGCTTTTTCACATCAAGTGCTATTCTATTCTGTGAATAAACCAAAATGCATTTATCCATCCTTCAATTGGTAAATATTGCTTTAAAAAAAGCAATGAGAAGGCCGGGCACGGTGGCTCATGCCTGTAATCCCAGCACTTTGGGAGGCCAAGGCGGGCGGATCACAAGGTCAGGAGATCGAGACCATCCTGGCTAACACGGTGAAACCCCATCTCTACTAAAAATACACAAAATTAGCCGGGCGTGGTGGTGGCGGGCGCCTGTAGTCCCAGCTACTCGGGAGGCTGAGGCAGGAGAATGGTGTGAACCCGGGAGGCAGAGCTTGCAGTGAGCAGAGATCGCGCCACTGCACTCCAGCCTGGGCGACAGAGCGAGACTCCACCTCAAAAAAAAAAAAAAAAAAAGTGGCTCAAGCCTGTAATCCCAGCACTTTGGGAGGCCGAGACGGGCGGATCACGAGGTCAGGAGATTGAGACCATCCTGGCTAACATGGTGAAACCCCGTCTCTACTAAAAATACAAAAAACTAGCCGGGCGAGGTGGCGGGCGCCTGTAGTCCCAGCTACTCGGGAGGCTGAGGCAGGAGAATGGCGGGAACCCGGGAGGCGGAGCTTGCAGTGAGCTGAGATCCGGCCACTGCACTCCAGCCTGGGCGGCAGAGCGAGACTCTGTCTCAAAAAAAAAAAAAAAAAAGCAATGAGAAACACACTGCTTTCTTTCATTTAATATATTTTACAGATCACTCCTTATTGGGATGTATATATTTACTGCATCCTTAGAAATGCTTTTTTATTCTTTAATAGGTAATGTATTTACATGGTTCAAAGTTTTAAAAATATAAAATAGTAAATAGTGATAATGTCCTTCTCACCCCTCCTTGTCTCCCAGCCTCCCCAGCTGGCCCCTGAGACAACTGCTATTTCCACTGTTATGTGTTTGCTTCTGGCGATATGGTCTCTGTGCGATGTATATCTGCAATTGCAATTCGTAAGTGTAGCATTGCTGGGTCAAAAGTTACACTTTTGATGTGTGTATTCAAAATCTACACACATATTGCTAAATTACGGGTCATTTAAAAAGGGAATCGAGGCCAGGCGCAGTGGCTCCCACTTACAATCCTAGCACTTTGGGAGGCCAAGGCAGGCGGATCACCAGAGGTCAAGAGTTTGAGACCAGCCTGGCCAACATGGTGAAACTCCGTCTCTACTAAAAATACAAAAATTAGCCAGGCGTGGTGGCATGTGCCTGTGGTCCCAGCTACAGAGGAGGCTGAGGCAGGAGAATCACTGGGACCCAGGAGGTGGAGGCTGCAATGAGCTGAGATCACACATTTGCACTTCAGCGTGGGTGACAGAGCAAGACTCTGTCTCAAAAAAGAAAAGGGAGGCCAGGCACAGTGGCTCACGGCTGTAATCCCAGCACTTTGGGAGGCTGAGGCGGGTGGATCACAAGGTCAGGAGATCAAGACCATCCTGGCTAACATGGTGAAACCCTGTCTCTACTAAAAATACAAAAAATTAGCCAGACATGGTGGCGGGCACCTGTAGTCCCAGCTACTTGGGAGGCTGAGGCAGGAGAAAGGCGTGAACCCGGGAGGCGGAGCTTGCAGTGAGCCGAGATTGCACCACTGCCCTCCAGCCTGGGTGACAGAGCGAGACTCCGTCTCAACAAAAAAAAGGGAATTGGACTGAAGACAGTGATGTCATTCTTTGACAGGTGTGTCAAGGGGGCAGTGGTGGTTATGATGTTTTGCTGTTGTTTGATGTAGAGTTATCAAAAGCTCCCAGAAATACTGAACTGGCTGCAACTTCATTCTTATTGGACTTTTGGCTCCTTTTTATGTCTCCGTTTCTTTAGATCACATTCAGGCGGCCATTGCCCAGCTGGACCTGTTAGGTGCTCTCGAACATAAAGATGACCAGCTTTCCCTGACTCCAATTGGAAGAAAGATGGCGGCATTTCCTTTAGAACCCAAATTTGCCAAAGTAAATGATACCCTCTCCTCAGTCCCCTTCCTGTGCATTACAGTCAGCCATCCCAAAGTAGAACCATTAACCCAGTGCTTCTCGATTAATCTCACTTTTTCTGTTAAATAATTACCAATCCCTAGTTTTTTAAATAGCCCTGGTTGATGTTCAGTGTGGGATTCAAAGATATGAAGTCAAGAGCCCTACCCACAAGAAATTCGGAACTCTGTAGGGAAGGCAGTCACCTGTTTTATTTAATATTAAAGAGTGAAATAACACTAATGTACATAGCCATGGTTTTAGAAATACCTGTCCTTTAACTCCTTAGAAAGGAAGCTGCAAAAGCAATGTACAGAAATAGTGCATTCTAAAGCTAGGAGAAGGCTGGGTTTACACAATTTTAAATTTCGGTTTGCAGACCATCCTCATGTCCCCCAAATTCCACTGTACAGAGGAGATCCTGACCATTGTCTCCCTGCTGTCTGTGGACAGCGTCCTCCACAACCCTCCTTCCCGGCGAGAGGAAGTGCAAGGGGTCCGCAAGAAGTTCATATCCAGCGAGGGGGATCACATGACCCTGCTCAATATCTATCGGACCTTCAAAAACCTGGGTGGAAATAAGGTGAGCCTTGTCTTGCTCCTGTTCTCCAGAGATAGCTGCTTGTCTCTGCTGCGTGCTTCCCTTTTTCTACTGAAGCCGTACAAAAAGTACATTTTCCCTTTGTGGCTGAATGATCTAAAGAATCACAAAAAGAAAGCCGGACATCATTTTGGAAATGCCTCAGTACTGGGAGGTTACCAAAGAAATGTCGCTTCGGTCTCTGTTCTGAATGTGTTTAACTCAGCAAGACTTAAGTGACTCCCAACCCATCAAAACGTCGTTGGAACTTAATAAAGTAATATGTCTAATGATAGCGCATACCAATTAATGAGTACTTACTCCGTGCCAAGCCCCATGCTAAGCACTTTTTGATGTATGATCTCATTCATCATTCAGTACAGTACTTATAAGAAATGAGGCCGGGCGCGGTGGCTCAAGCCTGTAATCCCAGCACTTTGGGAGGCCGAGACGGGCGGATCACAAGGTCAGGAGATCGAGACCATCCTGGCTAACACAGTGAAACCCCCTCTCTACTAAAAATACAAAAAAACTAGCCGGGCGAGGTGGCGGGCGCCTGTAGTCCCAGCTACTCGGGAGGCTGAGGCAGGAGAATGGCGTAAACCCGGGAGGCGGAGCTTGCAGTGAGCTGAGATCCGGCCACTGCACTCCAGTCCGGGCGACAGAGCGAGACTCCGCCTCAAAAAAAAAAAAAAAAAAAAAAGAAATGAGCACTGTTATTATTATCTTTTATATTCATGAAACATAGTCGTGGAAATGAAGCTTCGTGCAGTTGAAAAACTTGCCCAGGGCCAGGCACAGTGTCTCCAGCTTGTAATCCCAGCACTTTGGGAGGCCGGGGCAGGTGGGTCACTTGAGCCCACGACTTCCAGAGCAGCCTGGCCAACATGGCAAAAGCCGGTCTCTACTAAAAATACAAGAATTAGCCGGGCGTGGTTGTACACACCTGTAATCCCAGCTACTCGGGAGGTTGAGGCAGGAGAATCATTTGAACGTGGGAGGCAGAGGTTGTGGTGAGCCAAGATCGTGCCACTGCACTCCAGCCTAGATGACAGAGCGAGACTCTTATCTCCAAAAAGAGAAAAAAGAAAGAAGCCGCCTTACCTACATTGGGCATTTCTGTTTTGTTTTCTGTGTCTGTTCACATCCTTTGTCCATTTTTCCACTGGGTCGTTGGTCTGTTTCTTAATGACTTGTAGAACTTTTAAAATCTATTCTGGAGATTCTGCTGTTATACTGGGTATGATGAGACAACTATCCCAAGCTGGGAAACTTTAAGTTTTTCTTTAGTTTAAGTTACTAATAGTTTTCCTTATAGTTCATGTTTTTTGATAGAAAGATATTTTCCTACGTTCCTTTTTGGCACCTGAAGTTTTTCCTCTGAATTCAACTGTGTTCTAAAAATGTTGTTATATTTTTTCTATAGAAATGAGAGGCTTGTTAGCTGGATGGTGGCACGAGCCGGTGGTTGAAGCTATTTGGGAGGCCGAGGTGGGAGGATTGGTTTGTGGTGAGCTATGATGGTATCACTGCACTCCAGCCCAGGGAACAGAGCAAGACTCCGTCTCTATGAACAAATAAATAGTGAATGAGTGGATTGTGATATCATTCTGTCTCCTATTCAGGACTGGTGCAAAGAGAATTTTGTCAACAGCAAGAATATGATGCTGGTCGCTGAAGTCAGAGCACAGCTGAGGGACATCTGCTTGAAGGTATTGTCCCGGTCCTAGTGTTCTTTGGGTGACAAAGCTGTTACTTCGTTCAAGGTAGACATTTTGAAATTGCTTATTGCTAGTGATTATAAAAGGATTTCTCATTGTAGAAAATTTCACAAATAAGAAAAAAGGAAGTTACCCACAATTCCACATCTCAGTAGTTTTAGCCTATTTCCTAACAGCCTATTTTTTATTGTATTTTTTCACATAGTAAATTCTATGTATAATTTATATTTGGTTTTATAATCTTTATAAGCATTTTCCAGTGTTAGAATTCTTCATAAGATTTTAAGTGGGAATATCTCCATTATTTTCTTTTAGATTACCAAAGTCATGTATAGTTGTTAAATATTTACACAATGCAGAAAATAGTGATTTATAATGTAGAAAGTTTAAAAAGTCTCCCATAATCCTGCCCCTCCAGAGATAACTACTGTGAACAGTTTGGGGTAGATCCTTCTAGAATTTGTTTCTGTGTATGTATGTTTTTGTGCATGTCTGTGTGCCTGTGTACGAGCACACACATACACGGATACGTGTATATGAGGTACTGTTCCACAACTTCCCTTCTTCCACATGGCCTCCCTTTCCCCTTCCCCTTCCCCTTCCACTTCCACTTCCCTTCCCACTATTTGAGACAGAGTCTTGCTCTGTCACCCAGGCTGGAGTGCAGTGGTGCCATCTCGGCTCACCGCAACCTCCGTTCACCGGAACCTCCGCCTCCCGAGTTCAAGCGATTCTCCTGCCTCAGCCTCCCGAGTAGCTGGGATTACAGGCTTCCACTACCACGCCAGGCTAATTTTTGTATTTTTAATAGAGACAGGGGTTTCACCATGTTGGCCAGGCTGGTCTCGAACTCCTGACCTCAGGTGATCCACTCGTCTCGACCTTCCGAAGTGCTGGGATTCCAGGTGTGAGCCACCGCGCCTGGCCTCACATGTGTATATCTTGAATCCTTCTGGGCTTTTGGTGCTGCATGTGTCTAGCTCATTCATTTCAGTGATTTCATAGCATTTCATTGTATTCACTGCAGTTTATTTAAGCCTCTAGTAACGGTCATTTAGGTTCTGCCTCCTGCATATGGGCTGTGGTGTGCACAGAATGAATTTCTAGATGGGGAATTTGGATTTTGTTAGATATTGCCAAAGTGTCCACCACAAAGTGTTTTTTCTTTTCTTTTCTTTTTTTTTGAGACGGAATTTCGTTCTTGTTGCCCAGGCTGGAGTGCAGTGGCACGATCTTGGCTCACCACAACCTCCGCCTCCCGGGTTCAAGCAATTCTCCTGCCTCAGCCTCCCAAGGAGCTGGGACTACAGGTGTGACCCACCACGCCAAGCTAATATTTTGTATTTTTAGTAGAGACGAGGTAAAGTGCTGGGATTATAGGCGTGAGCCACCACGCCCGGCCAATTTTTTGTATTTTTAGTAGAGTTAAGGTTTCACTGTGTTGGCCAGGCCGGTCTTGAGCTCCTGACCTCAGGCGATCCACCCACCTCAGCCTCCCAAATTGCTGGGATTCCAGGTGTGAGCCACCGTGCCCGACCCACAAAGTTTTATATTAGCTTTTTATTCCCTCTTAGGGTACATGGTGTTTGAAAGGCCTGTCGTGGTATATTTAATGCTCACGTGACACTCCACATTTTATGTCAGAGGTAGAGGGTTGCATGAGTGTTCTTTTGCTGTTGGTCACTGAGACAGTGTCCATGTTTTTGCTGTCGTCATAGGCACTCTGTGGTGAATGCCTTGTGCCCCCTCAGTGCGGACACTCCTAGGAGACAGTCACAGCCCGTACCCAGGCCTGTGTCTGATGCCAGCGGCCTATAGTTAGCACTAGAGCTGTTTCTTCTCTTAGTAGCCTATTGTATTCTGTCTTTCACACATTTTTTCAGACTGCTCTTGTATTTGAACAGTTTCCTGCCAGTCTGTCTCTTGGCTTCGTAAGTTTTCTCAGTTTATAATTGACAGTAGAAATGGTGCTTCTCTATTAGTTCTGAATTTAGGACTCTGTAGTGGCCAGGGATACCTCTCATTATATGCCAGGCACTGGTCAAGGTCCTGAGACTTTACAGACATGCCTGTTCAATAACTAAGTAATGATCTAGACGATGACCTGACGTACATACACTCACGCCAGGAGGCCATCAGATTAAAGTAACCACTATCATTTATGAGGTGTTTGTTCAGCACTGTTCTGAATACTTTTTTTATGTGATTGCCTTATTTAAACTCCTCATTTCTTTTTATTTTTTTTCTTTTTTAACTCAGACCTTAACCCAAAGGATAAAATCCTCTTTTCAACCAATAAGACTGATTCTGTTGTTATTCCCATTTTACAAAGGATGAAACTAAGCCTAATCAGGTTAAATAATTTGCCCCAAATCACTCAGCCAGTGAGTGGTAAAGCTGATAGTAGTCTGGAAGGAGAGACACCACTTAGCCTCTGGGGCTTCCTGGAGGTGAGCTAGATCTTGACAGATAAGGAGATAAAAGAGTATCTTCCAGACCAGGTGTGGTGGCTGGCTTATGCCTCTAGTCCCAGCACTTTGGGAGGCCCAGGCAGGTGGATTGCTTGAGGCCAGGAGTTCGAAATCAGCCTGACCAACATGGCGAAACCCCATCTCTGCTAAAAATACAAAAATAAGCCGAGCATGGTGGCGCATGCCTGTAATCCCAGCTCCTCAGGAGGCTGAGGCACAGGAATCGCTTGAACCCAGGAGGCAGAGGTTGCAGCGAGCCGGGATTGCGCCACTGCACTCCAGCCTGGGCAACAGAGCGAGACCCTGTCTCTTCAAAAAAAAGTATCTTCTTCAGGCATAGATCGCCTGATTATCAACAACAACAGAAACCCTTGAGCCATCATAAAAGACAAAAGAAAGATCTTTCCAAGGATCAAAAGATATTTCTGAGAAACTATAGGCAGGAAATAGAGTCACAGGAACTAGAAAAAGCCTGCAGGAGCCAGGGCCGCTGCTTTCTCTGGACCTGCTGCTTCCCTTGCTTCGAGTACCCTCTGCGTGCCTCCTTCCCTCTTCTCCCCTTTACCTCCACATGGAAGTGATTGCTCTGCATGGCCCCCACTCTCAAGAGCCCAGCAGAGATGGACAAGTTTTCCAGTTTCAAACTTAAAAGATGCCTGCAAGAGAGAAGCTGGCCAGCGTAGGTACAGCGAGTGTGTACCACTGGTTTGTTCATCTGTGCCCAGGGGCGTAGGTTACATGACCCACTCATCAAGAGCAGTAGAACAAGGACATTGACTGGTGACTGACATTTCCTCTGATGAGACAAAGGCAGCATTTCTACTAAGAGCAGCAAATGTGAAGGCTGAGAGATAGGAATCATGAAACGGGGCGAGGAAAGAGAAGGCAGCCAACTATGGGGAACCGTGGAGTGTTTAAAGAAGAGTGGTGAGGCCGGGCGCGGTGGCTCACGCCTGGAATTCCAGCACTTCGGGAGGCCGAGGCGGGCAGATCACTTGAGGTCAGGAGTTCGAGACCAGCCTGACCAACATGGTGAAACCCTGTCTCTACTAAAAATACAAAAATTAGCCAGGCGCAGTGTCGGGCGCCTGTAATCCCAGCTACTTGGGAGGCTAAGTAAGGCAGGAGAATCGCTTGAACCTGGGAGGTGGAGGTTGCAGTGAGCTGAGATCACACCACTGCATTGCAGCCTGGGCGATAGAGCGAGACTCAGCCTCAGAAAAATAAAAGAAAAAGCGCAGTGAGAGGAAAGACGGGGGAGCGGCTCAGGGTGGCTCCTTCGTGGCTCCACCACGGGAACTTTGCATTGTTTTGCAAGGAGCGATAGAGACAGTGTTGAAGGTGTCTGAGTGGATGGAGAGTGGTTTGGGCCGTGCTTTAGGTAGATGAGGCTGGCAGCAGCATGTAAGGCGAATCGGCGTGAGGAGATGGTGAGATGGTCAAAGCGAGAGGGAAGGGCTGAAGGGGTGGCCTGCCCCTCCACACTTGTGGGTGTTTCTCGTTAGGTGGAAACGAAAGACTTGAGAAAAGGAATAAAACACAGAGACAAAGTGTAGAGAAAGAAAAGCGGGGCCCAGGGGACCGGCGCTCAGCTTACAGAGGACCCACGCCGGCACCGGCCTCTGAGTTCCCTAGGTATTTATTGAGAATTATCTTAGTCATTAAAAGGATAAGGGAGTGGCTGGACAATAGGATTATTGTAGGGAGGAAATCAGCAGTAAGACACATAAAAAAATCCTTGTAATATGAATAAGTTTAACAGAAAATGCTGTCCCTTGAGATATATATGCGACACCTCCATAAACCTTTTAGCAGTATTGCTCCAGCAAGTCCCACCTTATTCCTAAAGGCGGTTTGTCCTCACTCAGTAAACAAGGCACACAATGGGTATTACCCGGAGATGTTCCATTGCCCAGGGAGGGGCAGGAGACAAATGTTTTTCTCTTTCTTGAGATTTAAGAGAATGGTGATGACCTTTAACCACAAGCAGCCTTTAGGCACTTGTTTAACAAAGCACATTCTGCACCGCCCAAAATCCTTTTAACCTTAAGTCACCACAGCACATGTCTCTTGCAAGGACAAAGTTGAAGGTAAGGTCACAGATTAACAGCATCTTAAATACAGAACTAAATGGAGTCTTTTATGTCTACTTCCTTCTATATAGACATGGTAACAAGCTGATCTCTCGTTCTTTTCCCCCAAAAGGGCCTTTCCTTTCTGGGTGTCCTGATGGAATTTAGGTGAGGGGTGGGTCACCCAGCCTGCCTGTGGTCTGGTGGCTAACGTGAGCGCCTCCCTCCCAGCCCTGCCTTCGCAGGCGGTAGTTTCCCTGTTTCCGGTCTGCCCTCGTCCAGCTGGGCCTTCTTCCCCTGACCTTGCTGATGCTTGGTGACCACCTCTGAATGTCAGAATCCACTTTGTTAGGCTCACAGTGCGGGCTGCATTTGCCCTGGTAGGTCCAGTTTCCCCAACACACTGTGTAGTGCTGACCAGTGTTTGAGGTCGGCTCCATTCCTCGCTTTCTCCCGAAACAGATGTCAATGCCAATCATGTCATCCCGAGGAGACATGGAGAGTGTCCGCCGCTGCCTGGCTCACAGCCTCTTCATGAGCACCGCCGAGCTTCAGCCAGACGGTACCTATGCCACCACGGACACCCACCAGCCGGTGGCCATCCACCCATCATCTGTCCTCTTCCACTGCAAGCCGGCCTGCGTCGTGTACACCGAGCTGCTCTACACCAACAAGTGCTACATGCGGGACCTCTGCGTCGTGGATGCAGAGTGGCTGTACGAGGCTGCCCCTGAATACTTTAGGAGGAAGCTGAGAACCACCAGAAACTGAGCCGCCCCAGGATGCCAGGATGCCACCAGAATCGCTGGTCCCTGGGAGCTTGGACTTCAGTCGTCCTCACAGCAGCCTTCCAGGTTGGCACTTAGAGAAGCCTTGGAGTCAGCTGAGCGTGCCTGACTTCCAGGAGCTTGAAAGCATCTTTGCTTCAACTCCTAGGACTGAACCATGTAGACATGGACATATCATTTGTACCTGGAAACTTCAAAATTATGCTTTTGGTTCTTACTGGCTGACTTTGACTTAATTAACACCTGAGCCTCAGTTTTCTCATCTGCCAAATGGGAGCAATAATAATAATCCTTATAAAATTGGGTTCATAAAGTTTAGAGAAAATGAATGGAAAGTACCCAGAACTATGCCTGGAGCACGCCACACATACAGTGAGTTGGGAGCCATTAGGCTGAATATTAGTGCTTTCCACGTGATGTGAATTAGGTACAGCAACATCCCAAGTTCTTGTGACTAAGGGCGATTTTCTGGAAGGGCCACAGGAGGTTGCGGACCTTGGATGTTGCCCTTGGTTCTTGTTTAACGTCTATCTGTATGCAGTTTTAAAATAGAAAACACAACTGACTTCTGTAGAAGTTTCCAGAGGGGGGTGCTGTTACCTCATACCTCCTGGGATGGCGATCCCTACTGAACACTTACGTCTAGGGGTGGACCGCTGTCTGTCTGTCTCCAAGCAGAGACCAGTAAAGGAGCCTCCTGGTCCTCGGTACGTGACCCTGTTGGTGCGTGACCCTGTCAGTGCTTTCAGGAGACATGTAAGCTTCCTGGGTGAAGGATGATTTATACTTTCTGAATCCTGTCACACGTAGACATGGGAAACTGGCCTTTCAGTGTTTTGTATGTGTAAGTGACTCCCACATACACAGTTGCCATTTTTCTCTCTAACTGGGCACCAGCAAACATGTGGGCATAAGGAGTGACTCTGTACCATTTCAGCTGTTTCTTTTTGGGCAGAGCCCCTGGTCACAGGTGATGGGGGTGGGGGAGGGGAGAGGGGTACATAGAACCCAGAGAACATTGGCTTATGCCAGAGACCACACCACATCTGGGCTTGCATTCTTGTATCTTTCTTGGTGTGTGGGCAGGGGGCGGTTCAGTGAAGACTGGAAGGCCTGCTGGACAAACTCGAAAAGAGCTAGAGCTGTAACACTTACTCTTGCATCTTATTAATGTTCTATGAAATTTTTTCCTTCTTCGTAGGGACTTGGGGACAATCTGGCTTTGCTGCTTTCTAACTGCTAGGCACCTCCCTCTAACCCTCATTGTCAGAGGGAATTGGAGATCTCCACAGTCTCTTCCTGATCTGACATTCCGAGCAGAGAAAGGGCACTCACTGTTCCTCTTAGCTATTTAATTATCAGAAGCAAGTAATCTTTCCCCAGATAGTGTTCTGTCCTAGAAGTCGTCGAGCTTTGACTCTTCTATTGTGCTTACTTGGTCCAAATGCATCTGTGGGTGTTTTGTCACTTACTGAATGAATCATAGTTATAACCAGGGGCCAAACTGCCCAAGAGGTTCTTCAGAGATCACGGATGGTCTCTTTCTGGAAGCTGTGGCCTGACGGAACAGCCCCATCCCAGGGTCCCATCTGTCTGGAGTTGGGTATGTCAAGTCCAGCTGAGTCTTTATTTCCAATGCTAGCCACGGTCCTGCGCCGTCAAGCTCTCAGCTAGTGTTTAGGTCTCTGTCAGAAATGGTTATATGTGGGCAACATAAGATCTGGCAGCTCCTATATACCTTACCTTACTGAATTCTTAAACTTTGAACCAGTTCTTCCACTTACTGACTTGTTACCATGGCTGACTTTCTGAAGTTTCCCACAGTTTTTTTTTTTTTTTTTTTTTTTTTTTTTTTGCAGTAGGGGATTAGGATGTTTCGTCCTACTTGATAAGAAAAAGTATTGTATTTTTAGTAAATCATTCATAGTGCTGGTAAAAAAAAAAAAAAAAAAAAAAATTGTGGGGTGGCTGGGCGCTGTGGCTCACACCTGTAATCCCAGCACTTTGGGAGGCCGAGGTAGGCACATCACCTTATGCCTGTAATCCCAGCATTGGGATGGGAGGCCAAGGTGGGTGGATCGCTTGAGAAGTTCAAGACCAGCCTGGCCAACATGGCAAAACCCCGTCTCTACGAAAAATACAAAACTTAGCTGCATGTGGTGACACACGCCTGTAATCCCAGCTACCCAGGAGGCTGAGGCACAAGAATTGCTTGAACTTGGGAGGCAGAGATTGCAGTGAGCCAAGATTGTGCCACTGCATTCCAGCCTGGCCAACAGTGAGAGACTGTCTCAGAAAAAAAAGAAAAAACTTGGGGTAATTTATGTCCAGCTTAAGTACCTGAACAGTTTCCAGAAATGTATATTTTTTTTCTGAGAGGCAAAGGATGTAAACAGCTTCTAAGTAGCTTTAATGTTTCTGTACAGAAATAATGTTTATCACTGTAACATTGTGGTAGAGTTTTAATACAGTATTTAGTTTTTTATTGGGCTTTTTAAAAAAGTTAACTTTTAACGTAGCTGCTCAGGGATTAAATCAGATTGGAAAACCCATTCTGACTCCACGTATTACTACAAAGATACATCGTTGTTTATATTGAGCTGCAAGGGATAGTACACTTTACGCTTAAGAAAGTTAAATGTTTCGGCCAGGCGCGGTGGCTCAAGCCTGTAATCCCAGCACTTTGGGAGGCCGAGACGGGCGGATCACGAGGTCAGGAGATCGAGACCATCCTGGCTAACATGGTGAAACCCCGTCTCTACTAAAAATACAAAAAAACTAGCCGGGCGACCTGGCGGGCGCCTGTAGTCCCAGCTACTCGGGAGGCTGAGGCAGGAGAATGGCGTGAACCCGGGAGGCGGAGCTTGCAGTGAGCTGAGATCCGGCCACTGCACTCCAGCCTGGGCGACAGAGAGAGACTCCGTCTCAAAAAAAAAAAAAAAAAAAAAAAAAAAGAAAGAAAGAAAGAAAGTTAAATGTTTCACAATAACATTGCAATATAACCTTCAGCTACTCTTCTTCAATTGGTAAAATCTGATGGTATGATACCTCTTTGCCAGCCTGCGAAACCCGTATCTGGAAGAATCACCAGCTCCCCTGAGCAGCTTCATGTAAATAGATGCACTCCAAGCAGATTGCATGCCTCAGGTGTTTGTCTTCTAGTAATCATGGAGTATGCAACACCCAGAGTAACACGACAAGGGGCAGGACTGCAAACAGCAGGTCCTGCTACAAACCCTTAATGCTGCATTGCTGCCAGTTGTAAAGAGATGCCTGAATGGAGGTAAGTTTTGCCCTGTGGGTAAAACTGATGAAGTACTGTACTGTCATATATAAATCCACTAAATCCAGCTACTGGGAACTGCCTGGAACTATGGCCATGCATTTCTTTTTTCTTTAAAGACCAGTGTGATAGCAGGCCATGCATCTGAGATACGATATTCCTTGGTAACTAGAGGGAGGAAAAAAAACATCAAGTAGGTTCAGGCTATGTTGTATTTTGAGAATCTGGTTTTATTTGAACAGAAATAACTCTACAGAAAGCTCCTGTAAATAATGCTCAAATTTGCACTCAATGATCAAATCCATTAAAAATGAATCTTGTATATAATGTGTATGGCTTGTTTCTTGGGTCTCTTTTCCATTCATAGAAAATTATTTAGAAAATATTAAGTGTTAGTCTTATGAAGAGTTAGTAAGACATACCTTCTTAGTAGCTTGTACGTCCTGTATATCCTGGGAAGGTAGGCTTGTTGGTTCTTAATCTAAATCTGAACTCCATCTTTGGGTTATATGAATTTAGTGGAGCAGCTCACAGAACTCAGGGAAACACTTTTACCAGTTTCATATAAAAGATATGACCAAGGGTACAGATGGAGATGAGCAGGGTGGGGAATGGGGAAGAAGCTCCGAGCTTCCATGCCCTCCCTGGGCCACCACTCTCCAGGAACCTCCATGTATTCAGCTATCAGAGGCTCTCCAACCCCTGTCCTTGGGTTTTTATGGAAGTTTCTGGACATATCTAAATGATACAAGCCGGCTTCTTGTCCCCAGACAAATGATGTTCCATTAGAACTTGGATGCAGGGTTGGAGGTGCAGAGAGGGAAGGTCACAGAAATTACTCATGGATCCTGCCCTTCAGGATGTCACAGTCTGGTTGGGTTTAACCTGGTTAAACCAGCAATGCCAGGAGGTTCCTGTTGAAAAGAGAATGAAGCACAGGGGCTGGGGGCGCACAAGCATGAGTTCCGAGCCGACGGAAAAAAGGAGGTTCTAGGAAGGCCTCTTTCAGGAAAACCCTCAGACTTTTTCCTTTGCTCTTACAACAATCAGCACAGAAGAGTTCTGTGACCAAAGGTTTGGGATTTTTCCCTCCACACTAAGCAGCAAATGCCAGCTGGGTGTCCTCCAATTCCATCCCAACATTGTCTACCTGGAGATAGTGTCAGATCCCATGAGATAGTGTCAGATCCCATAGGTTGAGGGCTCAGTCCCGAAGACCGCCCCCACCTTCAGACAGCAATGGCAAGTCTGGGCCTCTGAAACTTCCGACCAACCCGCTTCAAGTTGGGGTTCCCATGACCCCCGTCTTTGGGTTGTATTAACTCACTGGAGCAGCTCACAGAACTCAGGGAAACACTTTTACCAGTTTCATATAAAGGATAGGACCAAGGGTACAGATGAGGTGAAGGGGTGTCCTGCCCCTCCACACTTGTGGGTGTTTCTTGTTAGGTGGAACGAGAGACTTGAGAAAAGAAATAAGACACAGAGATAAAGTATAGAGAAAGAAAAGCGGGGCCCAGGGGACCGGTGCTCAGCTTACACAGGACCCACGCCGGCACCAGTCTCTTGAGTTCCCTTAGTATTTATTGATAATTATCTTTACCATCTTAAAGAAAAGGAAGTGGCAGGATAATAGGATCATTGTAGGTAGAAAATCAGCAATAAGACATAGGAACAAAAATCCCTGTGACATGAAT
Source organism: Rhinopithecus roxellana (assembly GCF_007565055.1). Lineage (NCBI taxonomy): Eukaryota > Metazoa > Chordata > Mammalia > Primates > Cercopithecidae > Rhinopithecus > Rhinopithecus roxellana. Next base: position 45,373,767 of record NC_044567.1, read on the forward strand.
AAGTTTAAAGGAAAATGCTGGGCCTTGAGATGCATATGCAAACTCGCCATAAACCTTTTAGCAGTATTGCTGCAGCAAGTCCCACCTTATTCCTAAGGGCGGTTTTCTCCTTGCTCAGTAAACAAAGCACACAATCGGGTTTTACACCGAGATGTTCTATTGCCTCGGGACGGGCAGGAGACAAATGCTTTTCTCTTACTTGAGATTAAGAGAATGGTGATGACCTTTAACCGGCAAGCAGCCTTTAGGCACTTGTTTAACAAAGCACATCCTGCACAGCCCAAAATCCATTAAGCCTTAAGTCTCCACAGCACATGTCTCTTGCAAGGACAAGGTTGGGGGTAGGGTCACAGATTAACAGCATCTCAAATACAGAACCAAATGGAGTCTCTTATGTCTACTTCCTTCTATATAGACAAGATCTCTCTTTTCCCCACAATGAGGAGATGAGCAGGGTGGGCAATGGGGAAGAAGCTCGAAGCTTCCTTGTCGTCCCTGGGCCACCACCCTCCAGGAACCTCCACGTATTCAGCTATCAGAGGCTCTGCAATCCCTGTCCTCATGGGTTTTTATGGCAGCTTCTGGACATCAGCATCCCTTCCCCCAGGGTATAGGGTGGGACCTTCTGTGGGAAGGGACTTAAGACCCATGATCAGAAATGTGGGAGATTAGAGTCCTGCATTGGGGCAGGTGAAAGGAGGGCAGGAGAAGGGGAGAGAGTCTTTCCTGAGGCCTAACACACCCAGCATTATCACAGAACACTGTAACAAGGGCTATGGGAGTTAGACCCAGGAACTGGAGATGAAAACCAATAAATACATAATATAACACCACAGCCTCCTAGAGGAAAGTGACCGTGTAAGGGGCTGGTGAGAGCTGGGGAAAGACAAGAGTGCATTCCACGCAGCCCAAAAGCCTGGCGTGCTTTGAGAACAGTAAGTGGAAGCGGCCACTAGAAAGAATTAAACAGCTTCGCACAGCGGACTCAGGCCAGCGCAGCAAAAAGGCTCCGGAAACCGGATTCGAGGCTTCCCGGGCTGCACCGGAGGTCTCCAGCAGAGGGCGCTATTCCGCCTGCTGGCCTTAGGTACTCAGAGCGCCGGCGCGGGAAGCGCTTCCGGGCAAGGGCGGGGCTTCCGGCGGCGCGCTAGGTCGCGGGGTACTTGGGCCTGGGTTGTCCTTTGCATCTGCACGTGTTCGCAGTGGTTTCCGCGATGCTACCTCTGCTGCGCTGCGTGCCCCGTGTGCTGGGCTCCGCCGTCCCCAGCCTCCGCGCTGCCGCGCCCGCCTCGCCTTTCCGGCAGCTCCTGCAGCCGGCGCCCCGGCTGCGCGCCCGGCCCTTCGGGCTACTCAGCGTGCGTGCAGGTTCCGAGCGGCGGCCGGGCCTCCTTCGGCCTCGAGGACCCTGCGCCTGTGGCTGTGGCTGCGGCTTGCTGCACACTGAAGGTGAGGTTCGCGCACGCGGGCCAGGGGTGTGGTTTGCGATCCATGGAGGGAAAAAGACCAGGAGTGGGGCCTGCAACCCATCTCCGAGGTCTGGGACATTTTTCCATTGATTGGCAACCAGCGGGTTAAACCCACGTGTGATCATATTCCCCCCACCTCCCCTATCCACCAGTTTCATTTTCTGTTGGTAGGGGGGGTGAATAAAATTAAATACTAGAGGGTACCTTTATCCTTAGTCTTACTCTCTCGAAAGTGGACCTTTGGGAAAGCCCAAGGTCGTGTTTGAAAGTCGCATACGATATAACTATCGTTTGGAAAGTGGAAGAGGATGATTGGAAATTCTTCTGCTTTATAGTGGAAGGTGGTAATGCGTTCATTGTTGGAAATCACTTTTCCAGAATCAGGCTCAGCTTCCCTTATGGTATTTTTACAGATAAGGAGACTGAGACTTCTAGAGTAACCGTAATAGCAGAGAGTCCAGGCTGCGATAACCAGGGTAATAGTTTTATGTTTTAGACTAACTGGCTTTTCTTTTTATGTATATGGATTTCTTTTCTAGGAGACAAAGCTTTTGTTGATTTCCTGAGTGATGAAATTAAGGAGGAAAGAAAAATCCAGAAGCATAAAACCCTCCCTAAGATGTCTGGAGGTTGGGAGCTGGAACTGAATGGGACCGAAGCGAAATTAGTGCGGAAAGTTGCCGGGGAAAAGTAAGTACTGGTCTGGGGATCCCAGGGCACCCACTCCCTTAATCTTGCAAGACCCGTCCTGGGTCATCCCTAGAAGAGCCTTGAGTTCAGGTGTGGATAAATGGTTTTCAAGAGAGTGAGGGACTCATTTGGACAGCTTCATAAGGTCCAGGCAGTCCATTCACTGAACACAAATTTGCTGTGGGCTGGTTACTAAGGAGACAAAAATGTAGCGCAAAAAAAGTACTGACAGAATCAGTTTGATCTCTGATTTACAGCCCTGATACAGTAGCACACTGCTCCCTAATGTTTAGCATGGGTGAAAATGCAAGGTATGTAACTTACATGTAACAGGATGGGTTTCCACCGTAGTAAGGGCTGCCGTCAGAGGTGGGGAGTTTGTGACCTAAGTCAGCTGCCCTACCTGCTCCTAAACTGTTACAAGTGTTTACACTTTTCTGCATTATAGTCATCCGTAATCTCATTACACAGATAAACATTTGGCATCTTCCAGATTTTTAAATTGAGGCTGGGCGCGGTGGCTCACGCCCATCATCCCAACACTTTGGGAGGCAGAGACGCCAGATCATGAGGTGAGGAGATCGAGAACATCCTGGCTAACACTGAAACCCTGTCTCTACTAAAAATTTTAACAGGGTGTGGTGGCAAGCGCCTGTAGTCCCAGCTACTCAGGAGGCTGAGGCAGGAGAATCACTTGAACCCCCGGGTTGCAGTGAGCCGAGATGGCGCCACTGTACTCCAGCCTGAGGGACAGAGCAAGACTCCATCTCAAAAAAATAATAAATAAATAAATAAATTGAATTTTCTTTATAATTGACCTTATGATGTATATATAATTCTTTTTTAAAATCACAGCTTTAATGTGATTTAATTTATATGGCATAAAATTTACCCATTTATTGAAGTTTATTAAATTAAGTGATTCTTAGTCCTCATAGAATTATGCATCGGTTACCACTACCTAATTCTAGAACATTGTTGTCAATCCCCAAACAATACCTATTAGCAGTCACTCATTATTCCTCCCTCTAGCCACCCCAGGTAATCACTAAGCTACTTTATGGATTGCCTCTTTTGGACGTTTCATATAAATGGAGTCATACAATTTGTAGCTTCCTCCCCACCCCACGGAGTCTTGCTATCACCCAGGATGGAGTGCAGTGGCATGATCTTGGCTCACTGCAGCCTCTGCCTCCCAGATTTGGACAATTCTCCTGCCTCAGCCTCCTGAGTAGCTGAGATTACAGGCACGCGTCCAGTTAATTTTTGTATTTTTAGTAGAGACAGGGTTTCGCCATGTTGGCCAGGCTGGTCTCAAACTCCTGAGCTCGTGATCCGCCCTCCTCGGTCTCCCAGAGTGCTGTGATTACAGGTGTGAGCCACCCTGCCCAGCCTGTTTACATTTTTAATTGTTGGGTTGTAAGAGTTCTTTAGTTTTGACAGGGCACGGTGGCTCACACCTGTAATCCCAGCACTTTGGGAGGCCGAGGCAGGCAGATCACGAGGTCAGGAGATCAGAACCATCCTGGGTAATGCAGTGAAACCCCATCTCTACTAAAAATACAAAAAATCGGCCAGGTGTAGTGGCGGGCGCCTGTAGTCCCAGCTACTCAGGAGGCTGAGGCAGGAGAATGGTGTGAAGCCCAGAGGCAGAGGTTGCAGTGAGCCGAGATAACGTCACTGCACTCCAGCCTGGGCGACAGAGCAAGACTCTGTCTCAAAAAAAAAAAAAAAGAATTATTTAGTTTTTCTGGGTATAATGAGCTTATCAAATTAATGATTTGCAAGTATTGTTCCTCATCTTGTGGGTTTTCTTTTCACTTTCTTTGTAATGTCCTCTGACACAAAAGTTTTTGATTTTGAGGAAGTTCAGTTGACCTATTTTTTTGGTTGCTTGTGCTTTTTTAATTTATTTTTTACTTTGCTTCTAATTCACCAAGTGCAACTTGTGCTTTTTTAGTGTCACATCTAAGAAACCACTGCCTTGCCCAAGGTTGTAAAGATTTATGCCTTAATTTTTTCAGAGTTTTCTAGTTTTAGCTCTTAGTTGAGGTCTGTGATTCATTTTGAGTATGATGTGAAGTAGGGTCTCAATTCTCTTGGCTATTGTGTAGTGTGGTTTTCCCTACACAGGTCAATTGTGTCTTCTGTAATCTCACCTAAAAACCATTTGCACAAGGTTTTCATAGCTATTTGGGGGCCATTAAAAATAATGCTCTGACGAACATCATTCCATTTCTGTGCCCAGGAGCTCAGCTTGGTCAGCACAGTTGGAATTAGACCGATTGTGTCAACCTCAGACTGCTTCTGTTGCTATGGAAAGGTGACTTCCTGGCAAAGCAGCTAGTTAGCACAAGTCGAGGGGGTGGCACTTCATGTTCATGTACTCTTGTATGGAACAGTGCCTGCCAGAGTTGCATAGTCCAGCAGTTCTGGTTCTAAACTTTATCTCCCAGGAATTTTGACTCAAACTTTGGAACATGATTTGTCAGGTGTGGCTTCTTGCACCTTAAAATGGTCGCTAGTTGGTGTCTCTGGCCTGCTTTGTGATGATAAAACTTCCCACAAGTACTCTGAAGGATGACTCTCTACTACAGCCTTTTTTTCTTTGTGAGGCATCCCCTTCCCGGGGCCAGGGCTGCTCTCGGTGTTTAACAGATGCAACCCTCCATTGCTCCTTCTTCCTTTCCTTGCAGGGCAAATTTTCTTATGGGGAAAGGCTCCTAAAGGGGCTTCTGTTCCATCTCACTAGCCTCTCAGGTCCTTACTTTTACCAAGGATTCCCTGGAAAGACCGGGGTGGGCAGTGTCAGCTGCTTGTGGCCATGAGATGCCCAGTCAACACATGGCAGCCCTGGGGTACTGGCCCTGTTGGGAGTAACCATGCATGACTTGTTTGGCTGAGAGAAACTGAGGCCAGCTTTGGCTTCCAGCAGCTGGTGCATGGTAGGCACACTTCAGACCTGCTGAATCACTGAGGACTGGATGTAGGCACGTAGCTTGTTTGAAGTTCTGCATATAATTCAGCCAGCTAGGATAGAGACATTGTTTCAATGTAACTGTAGAAATTTTTAGTAGATTACAAAATTTAGAAATTACAAAATTTTTAGTAGAGATGGGGTTTCACCATGTTGGCCAGGATGGTCTCGATCTCTTGACCTTGTGATCTGCCCGTAACTGTAGCAGGCCTCCATGTTTGTGTGTTAACCTACTCAGTTAAAATGATGCCTTGTCTGTTACGTTTTCTCTTGCCCTTCTAGAATCACTGTCACTTTCAACATTAACAACAGCATCCCACCAACATTTGATGGTGAGGAGGAACCCTCGCACGGGCAGAAGGTTGAAGAACAGGAGGTAAGCTTAACACTATGATCAGCTTTTACCTCAGTTCTGACAGGCTGTCCCTGGGACTTAGAGAAGGAGCGTTTTTCTTTGCTCGTTCAAAAAAAAAAATATTTTTTTTTCCTGTAAGGCCAGGCGCATGGCTCACGCCTAAATCCCAGCACTTTGGGAGGGCAAGGTAGAAAGATCCCTTGAGGCCAGGAGGACCAGCCTGAGTAACATGGCAAGACCCTGCCTCTACGAAAGTTTAAAAAAAAAAATTAGCTGGGCATGATGGCACGACTGTGGTTCCAGCTATGCAGGAGCCTGAGGCAGGAGGAATCAGTGGTTTCTGGCCAGCTTTAACAGGACTGTGGCCCTCTTCCTTTTTCCAGGGGCAAAATACGTTGCTGTCTGCCAGCTCAGGCTTAGTAGTTTGGCAGTGTTCTCTTAATGGAAAGGAAATGTTCTCAACCTTTCCCATGATAGGGAGTTTTGTTGTTGTTTTTGAGAGAAGGTCTCACTCCATTGCCCAGGCTGGAGTGCAGTGGCGCGATCTGTGCCCACTGCAGCTTCCACCTCCCACGTTCAAGCGATTCCCCTACCTCAGCCTCCTGAGTAGCTGGGATTACAGACGTGTGCCACCACACCTGGTTAATTTTTGTATTTTTAGTAGAGACAGGGTTTCACCGTGGTTGCCAGGCTGGCCTCAAACTCCTGACCTCAAGTGATCCAGCCACCTTGGCCTCCCAAATTGCCAGGATTACAGGCGTGAGCCACCACGCCCGGCCTATGGGGAGATTTTTTATATTGGAGGTTATCATTTGGTGTGTTTGCATGTGAGGAATGTTCCTAACGTATCAGTCACAAGCTGGTAATACACAACAGCCATTTAACCAAGATAAGAATGCCAGGGGCAGGCTAGATGTGGTGGTTCATGCCTGTAATCCCAGCACTTTGGGAGTCCGAGACGGGCAGATCACAAGGTCAAGAGATCGAGACCATCCTGGCCAACATGGTGAAACCCCATCTCTACTAAAAATACAAAACTTAGTTGGGCGTGGTGGCAGGCACCTGTAGTCCCAGCTACTCAGGAGGCTGAAGCAGGAGAATTGCTTGAACCCGGGAGGCAGAGGTTACAATGAGCCGAGATCACACCACTGCACTCCAGCCTGGCAACAGAACAACAGTCTGTTTCAAAAAAAAAAGAATGCCAGGGGCATAAGAGACTTTAACTGGATCATGGCTACTCTTCAGACATTTTAGGAAGTGCTGTGCCCAGCCTGGTAACCAGCCAGTATGAGGGCCACAGAGTCCCTAGACCTTCTGCCCAAAAGCCATCAATACAGTGTTGAGTCATGACCTGGTGTGGATGGCACAGCTCTCTGGTGTGCTTCATTCCCAGCCACCCCAACTAGCATCTCCCTGACATTGGACCCAGTCTGCTCCCAGAGCTTCATATCAGAGGAAAAGCTGCTGCTGTTATTCAGCCATAAGGATGGCCAGGTTCCCCAGCCTTTGACCCTGGTCCCTTATGAAGACTCCTGGAACAGTCAAGCTGGAATCTTGAAACTTTAGGAAAGCTTTGCAGTGTATGGGTGGAGGAAAAGGCTTGGAATGTTAAGGAACTGATACAAACTTAGTTAATTGGCACATAGCTGAGGAGGCTGGTATCCAGATTCCTTAATTGAAAACCCAGTGTGTTACTTAAACAAGCAGGGTGCCAACAGAAGTGAGATCAAGCTCTTCATTTGGGAATAGTATGGCATAAGACTATTAAAATGGCTACGTAACATCCTAATGGTGGCTATCGGAGACTCTGAACAGAGATCCTTGATCCAGGCTTTCATCTCCTTCCAGCAGTGGCATGCACTGACTTCTTGTTTCCCCAGCCTGAACTGACATCAACTCCCAATTTCGTGGTTGAAGTTCTAAAGAATGATGGCAAGAAGGCCCTTGTGTTGGACTGTCATTATCCAGAGGATGAGGTATGCAGGATGGAGTGCTAGCCCCTTGGCGCCCCTGGGGATCACAGTGTGTCCCTTGGGAACTTCCTGTCCCTTTTAGCATAAATTTAAAGACTTTCTAGCTTAGACCAGCCCAGCAAGGGGGGAGAGGAGGGGAGTGAGGGAAGAGGGTTATTAAAACCTGATCAGTTTCATGCTGTCAGTGGCCCCCTTTCTTCGCGTGAGTCTGGTTTATCCTGGAGAACCCTTCAGTTTCCCCAAATATTGTTTCTTCTCAGGTTGGACAAGAAGACGAGGCTGAGAATGACATCTTCTCTATCAGGGAAGTTAGCTTTCAGTCCAGTGGCGAGTCTGAATGGAAGGATACTAATTATACACTCAACACAGATTCCTTGGACTGGGTGAGTGCTTGATAAGATGGGGGAACCTTTTGGGCCTTGGAAGGAAGGGTGCTAGTTCAAGGGGAGAAAGAAACATTTTAATGTTCATTACAGATTTTTTTTTTTTAACTAGTAAATGTTGTTCTTTGCAGGCCTTATATGACCACCTAATGGATTTCCTTAGCGGACCGAGGGGTGGACAACACTTTTGCAGATGAGTTGGTGGAGCTCAGCACAGCCCTGGAGCACCAGGAATACATTAGTTTTCTTGAAGACCTCAAGAGTTTTGTCAGGAGGCAGTAGAGCAGACAGACGCTGAAAGCCATAGTTTCATGGCAAGCTCTGGCCAGTGAACAAGTCCTACTCTGAAGCTAGACGTATGCTTTGAAATGATTATCATCCTAATATCATGGGGAAAAACACCAAATTTAAATTATATGTTTTGCGCGCTCATTTATTACCATTTTTCCTGTACAAATCTATTATTTCTAGATTTTTGTATAACATGATAGACATAAAATTGGTTTATCTCCTCCAAAGCAGTGTATCTATTATGTTCCTCCCGCTTCAGCCTGCGTCACAAAAGACCAAGAACGGAGATGTCGGGAAAGTGTTTTTTCCTGCAGTATCGGTTAAAAGTTTAAATACAAAATAAGTTATAAATAAAAGGCTTGTATGTACAAGGCTCCTCAGGGAGTGAGTTGTTTTCAACCCGTAGAATGATGTGAGTCCACGCTGGCTCTAGAGGATCACAGCCCAAGTATCACAGGCCTAGGTTTAAACAGGAGAAGAATTAGCTTAAATTGTATTCTAGTCATGAAAGACATCTGATACATAGTTAAAAGTTGTAATCAATGAGAATTCTACACATTAGATGAGGTCTCCTGAGTCCAGTTTGAATTAGTTCAGTTGTGTAATTTGTCATGAAGGCCACCGATGACCGCCCCTCTTTGGCTTTGCTGGACCTCTGTCCTGCAGCCTTCAAACAACTGTCCTGGAAACCGTCAGCATCAACAGTCTTCAAGCTAAGATCAAATCCTGTAGATGAACTAATCAAACATCCTCACCCTCAGGAAACTACTGACCACAAAGATTGTATTCAAACTCTTGGTAGCTTGGAGCTTTTAGAGCCCAGCAGGAAGATGAGACTCCAAGTCTACACAAGATTGAAGCAGGTACATATCACGGGAGGTACCAACCATGCGTGATCAGTACGGGCAGAAAACGTCTTCCCGTTGATCTGTAATATGATCAGTAGGCACCTGAGTGTAAAACTGGCTCCCGACTCCTTGGTGGCTCAGCCCCTCCACTATGCTAAGGAATCATCTGTCCTTAACCAATTTATGCCGGAGGTTGCAAATTTTTTTGTGTGAAAAATCAGACCTTGGCGATGACCTTGAGCAGTAGGGGATCAATAACGCCCTCAGGCTTAGCATTCCAATAACAAAACAGTAGGCATAAATAGGTGACCCTTGTTTCTTACCACTTTCACAGGTAATATATTTGGCTTTCTCTAAAAGACACTGTAACCCTGCTAATAGGTGGTTTAGCATATTCTATTCCATGACCACCACCTGAGCACCGTCACATCCAAAATACTCCTAAGTCTTGTAATATAGTGCCATCTTCTGTAACCCATCCATATTTTCCAACACATCCTCAGCCATCTGTGCTGAGCTTCCCTACATCCTGACTTCACTGGATTCTAACACAATGGTCCTTGAGTCCCCCTTAAATGAAAACCAAAGGTCTAGTGAACTACAGCATTCCAAATGTCTACCTTTCCAAATGTTGAACTCGGAACCTACAGAATACAATTTTGTCTTTCCCCCTCCTGTTTCTTGTTTTTTGATTTTTTGAGGCTCAATCTCATTGTCACCCAGGCTGGAGCGCAATAGGCGCCATCTCAGCTCACTGCAACCTCTGCCTCCTGAGCTCAAGCCATCCTCCCACTTCAGCCTCCCAAGTAGCTGGGAGTACAGGTGCGAGCCACCAGGCCCAGCTAATTTTTGTATTTTTAGTAGAGACCAGGTTTCACCATGTTGTCCAGGCTGGTCTTGAATTCCTGGCCTCAAGTGATCTACCCACCTCAGCCTTCCTAAGTGCTGGGATTACAGGTGTGAACCACAGCGCCTGGCTGTGTTTCTCGTATTTGCTGTGAACCCCGCCTCCCCTCACCCCTCACTTACCCAACAATGGTCTCCCTGCCCGCCCCAGAGCCAGCACTGACAACTATGATCTCCAAGACTGCTACACAGCACTCACCTTCCAAACCTCACCTCCCACTGAGCTTCACTGCTGCTCTGAGCCACAGGACACTGACGGTTAGGTGAGTGGATAACTGGGGTCCATAATTATATGCTGAGCTGAAGCTGTACACTTGGCAATTAGGCAATCTTCCGCTTACCCTTTAATTGCCCTTCTCATCCACCCGCCAGCATTTGGTCTTTCACACTTAAGGGGACTTTCCTACTCGAGGAGCTGTACACTCCAGCTCTGCTACCATTTTAATCTGTGTAGATGACTCAATGTTCACCTTACTAAGAAGCCAAAGCCAGCTGACCTGTGCCCTCTTCAACTCTCCTCCCTCCACCTTAACTCATCTGTACAAACATATTAAGCATGTATTTATTACTATATGCCAAGCGCTGGGAGCAAAAATAAATATGGGCCATGCCCTCAAGGACAGACATGAGCAGGTAACTGCAACACTGTTACAGATGACACGGCATGAGGTATGGTGGAAGCCCAAGGAGAGACTGGCCAATTCCCCTCTGCCAGCCCTCATTAGGTTTGTTGCAAATGGTAACACAGACTCCAAAGGAACAGACTTCTCAGGCTGGCCAATTCTTTTTTTGTTTGGTTTTTATTTTTTGAGATGGAGTTTCGCTCTTGTTGCCCAGGCTGGAGAGCAGTGGCATAATCTCCGCTCACTGCAACCTCTGCTTCCTGGGTTCAGGCGATTCTCCTGCCTCAGCCTCCCGAGTAGCTGGGATTACAGGCGTGCGCCACCACACCTAATTTTTTTGTATTTTTAGTAGAGACAGGGTTTCATCATATTGGCCAGGCTGGTCTTGAACTCCTGACCTCAGATGGTCTGCCCGCCTCAGCCTCCCAAAGTGTGGGGATTACAGGCGTGAGTCACCGCACTCGGCCACCAATTCTGTTTTTGACACAGAGTCTCACTCCGTGTCCCAAGCTGGAGTGTAGCAGCGCAATCTCAGCTCACTGCAACCTCCACATCCTGGATTCAAGCAATTCTCCTGCCCCAGCCTCCCGAGTAGCTAGGATTACAGGCACCCACCGCCATGCCCAGCTAAGTTTTGTATTTTTAGTACAGATGGGGCTTCACCATGTTGGCCAGGCTGGTCTTGAACTCCTGACCTCAGGTGATCTGCCCACCTCAGCCTCCCAAAGTGCTAGGATTACAGGCATGAGCCACTGTGCCTGGCTGAGACTGGCCAATTCCTTGTGAGGAATCAGGTGAATGAAGTATGTGGCATATTGTAGTGCTCAATAAATATCTGTGCAAATGATGCTTAAATGTAGTGGGAGGAGTCAAAGGCATTCAGACAGAACAGCATGAACAACAGCACAGAGGCCTGAAGGCACTGCATATTTGAGCATCTGCAACCAGTGCTAGAGAGCTGGAACAGAAGGGAACATATGCCTGTAGTCAACAGGAAGTAGTGAGGTGTTTTATTTAAACTTTCACCTGCTGTATCTCTTTCCACACAAGCTGATGGAAAATGGCTTCCTTCCACCAAGGCCGGAGCCTGGAGCAGGAAACAGCAGGGGCACTGGAAGCACAAAGACCTGGGGTCTAACACCAGCTCTATCGCTTATTAGTAGTAAAATTTTGGCCAGATGACATCACTTCTCTGAATCTGTTTCCTATTCCTAACAGGAACTATCCTCTCTCCCTCATGAACCTAATGCTCCAGCGAAGTAGAACAAGATGCTCTTTGTATACACTCCAGTTTTCTGCTTCTCTGCCTTGTTCCTCTATGTGGGGATCTCCCACTTAAGCTCTACCCCCACAACTCGCCAGATCTCCAAGTCTGTCCAGATCGGTTCCACGCTTCAAGGCCAAATTAAATGCCTCCTCCAGGAAGGTGTCACCATAAAGGAGATCACCCTCCTCTGAACTCCCATAAGCCCTCCCACTACAGCTCTCCAGGGTACTGCCTGTTTATTCTGTTCTCTTACTATCAACCCAAGGCTTGAGCTCCATGAGAGATGTGTATTTCTCAATTTTAATGAGTCCTCAATTCATTGTTTTTTTAATGAATGAGTAGAATTAAATACCTATGGAAGAAACTTGATAAAGGTGAAATGGCTGTTACTAGGCAATGTTGCTTATAATAAAAATGACCCCTGTAGGTTACTTGCATTTGCAATGAGAGGGCCATGAAGGAACTCTAAACACCCAGCAGAAGGCCATGGCTATGAACTACCTGAAGTACAGTGTGCTCCTAATCCCAAGGCTCCCCCTGCCTGGGATCTAAAAGCAATAATAATATATATCATATTGGTTTTATGTGTGTTTGTATGATATATATATATATACACACACATGTACACATATATATACATAGATAGATAAATGGATTATGAGAGATACTGGTTCCTATAGCACGCTTCTAAGACAGGTGGTTCCCATACCCACTTGTGTTCCCAGCCCTCACACCTCAGTTGTCACTCAGGCTAGCGACTAGCCCTTGGACCTGTGAAAATTCCACCGACAGACAAACTTAAGGCTGCCCTGCTATGCTTTCTGCCCTGTTTCCTTCTGCAAAAGTGATGCCAGCATGGCCTATTTGGGTCTTATGACGATGAAATGACCAGCTGAATCCAAAACCACCGTGCTGATCTATCAGGAGAAGGTATGGAGCCACACGTCCTAACTCCCAGACCAATCCTCTTGCCATGATCCTATGCTGCCTCTTCCTTTCTGACTGGCCTTTGAGTCGACATGACTTGTTACCTTCACTTTTCTATGGAGTAAATTCCTCAGATAATACACTGCATTAAACATTTACCTGTTTCTAGGTCATTATTTCTATCGAGGCAGGAATAAAACCAAGCACAGGCCCCTCTTACCACAGACTGCGTCCCAGGAGAGGCTTACCAGACAGCTCATGAGAAGACTGCACTTTTCTTCTGTTCCTCCAGTGACTGAAAATTCAGGTGTGTGGGGACAATGTGCACTGTGCTCATTTATACTACCCTCTAAACAGGCACGAAGCTTCTGCTCTGTCAACTCAGAAGTCTAAAAAATAAAAAAGTTCAACCTCCTCTCAGTGACTTGATAGCCAACAGATGGAAAATCCTCATTCCTCATGCCAACCAATATAACTGTGGCTCACTGTGACGGCTTGATTCCTTGGAGCCTTACGGACACTCTTGGGCCCATGACTGTACCAAGATCTCTTTTTTTTTTTTTTTTTTTGAGATGGAGTCTCGCTCTGTCGCCTGGGCTGGAGTGCAGTGGCCGGATCTCGGCTCACTGCAAGCGCCACCTCCCAGGTTACGTCATTCTCCTGCCTCAGCCTCCCGAGTAGCTGGGACTACAGGCGCCTGCCACCATGCCCGGCTAGTTTTTTGTATTTGTTTTTTTAGTAGAGACGGGGTTTCACCGTGTTAGCCAGGATGGTCTCGATCTCCTGACCTCATGATCCACCCATCTCGGCCTCCCAAAGTGCTGGGATTACAGGCTTGAGCCACCGTGCCCGGCCGACTGTACCAAGATCTCTTAACCAATCTCCATTTAACTGCCTCTCCAGTTTAACCAATGCCCTCTACTCCTGCTGTAAAACACACTGATGGCCACTCACAGCAGAAAGAACACTAAGAGGTTGTAGGCTACTTTCCAGCCTTCCTCTGCCTCTGCCCCCACCAGCTGAGTGCATCCTTACCAACAACTAGCAGTATATGCTCCCAGGTCTGCTTGAGTTACTTGAACTTGATACTGTAACTCAGTAACGCTAATTACTTATTATGTAAAGCAATAATACGAGGGAATAACCATGAAGTTTTATTTTTATAATAAGTGGAAAGTTTAGGAAACAAAAAGATGAGCTGCTTAAAAAAAATAAAAATAAAAAACGGAAGAAAGAAAAAGAGCCATAGAATTAGGTAAAAGATGGGGGAGAAAAATTCCAAAGTTGCATACTCAGCTTCTTGATCCACTTTACAAAATTAAAATCGTAAACTCTGGACTATGTATTATAAGAGTTGTTTATGTGGGGAAAAGAGAGATCAGCCTGTTACTGTGTCTATATAGAAGGAAGTAGACATAAGAGACTCCATTTAGTTCTGTATTTAAGATGCTGTTAATCTGTGACCCTACCCCCAACCTTGTCCTTGCAAGAGACATGTGCTGTGGTGACTTAAGGTTAAAAGGATTTTGGGCGGTGCAGAATGTGCTTTGTTAAACAAGTGCCTAAAGGCTGCTTATGGTTAAAGGTCATCACCATTCTCTTAAATCTCAAGAAAGAGAAAAAGAAAAACATTTGTCTCCTGCCCCTCCCTGGGCAATGGAACATCTCCGGTAAAACCCTTTGTGTGCTTTGTTTACTGAGTAAGGAGAAAACCGCCTTTAGGAATAAGGTGGGGCTTGCTGGAGCAATACTGCTAAAAGGTTTATGGAGATGTTCGCATATGCATCTCAAGGCACAGCATTTTCCTTTAAACTTATTCATGTTACAAGGATTTTTTTGTTCATATGTCTTACTGCTGATTTCCTCCCTACAATGATCCTATTGTCCAGCCACTCCCTTATCTTTTTGATGGTAAAGATAATTATCAATAAATACTAAGGGAACTCAGAGGCCGGTGCCGGTGTGGGTCCTGTGTAAGCTGAGCACCAGTCCCCTGGGCCCCGCTTTTCTTTACTTTGTCTCTGTGTCTTATTCCTTTTCTCAAGTCTCTCATTCCACCTAACGAGAAGCACCCACAGGTGTGGAGGGGCAGGCCACCCCTTCAGTTTATGTAAAAAAGGTGACTTGGCCAGGCACAGTGGCTCATGTCTGTAATCCCAACACTTTGGGAGGCCGAGGCGGGCGGATCACCTGAGGTCAGGAGTTCGAGACCAGCGTGACCAACATGGTGAAACCCCGTCTCTACTAAAAATACAAAAATCAGCCAGGCGTCGTGGTGCGTGCCTGTAATCCTAGCTACTCAGGAGGCTGAGACAAGAGATTCGCTTGAACTCGGGAGGCGGAGGTGGCAGTGAGCAGAGATCTCACCACTGCACTCCAGCCTGGGTGACAGAGTGAGACTCTGTCTCAAATAAAATAAAAAATAAAACAGGTGACTCAGCTCTCCAATCAGCAGGGCCCCACTTAAAGGCTGGCAAATAAATTTATGTTTTTGAAACTTACCATAAAACATTTTATTTTTATAATTTGCCTCTTTAACCAATTGCTCAATTAACGGGCAAACTTGCAGTCCCCATCATGCCAGATAAAAGGGCTCTTTCTGTATTTTAAGATTACTGAAGGCCGGGTGCAGTGACTGATGCCTGTAATCCCAGCACTTTGGGAGGCTGAGACAGGTGGATCACAAGGTCAGGAGTTCGAGACCAGCCTGGCCAAGATGGTGAAACCCCATCTCTACTAAAAATTAAAAAAAAAAAAATTAGCCAGGCGTGGTGGCAGGCACCTGTAATCCCAGCTACTTGAGAGGCTGAGGCAGGAGAATGACTTGAATCCACAAGGCAGAGGTTGCAGTGAGCCAAAATCATGCCACTGTACTCCAGCCCGGGTGACAGAGTAAGACTGTCTCCAAAAAAAAAAAAAAAAAAAAAAAAAAAGATTACTAAAGCTTACATTCTGAATTAGGTATGTCTTCATTTATAGAAAATTTTTATGAAACGTCAGATACAGGCGTTTCCAATCCCAAGCTGAGGTCTCCATAAAAACCTTAAGCAGTGGTAGCTCTCCAGGGCCCTAAAAACCCTGATATGTACTGTTTGCCAATTTTCATGCCATAGATATTCTCACCATGGCTGATTTGAAGCTACCAATGTGACACCACTGAACATAAAACTGGGAAGAAATATGCACAATGGGCTCCAAGACAGTGCTTGAAGATCTTCAAGAAAGTAGATCCGTGTGGGAAAAAGTATCATGAAATCTTGTGTGGAACACTCACGTGAGATGGGATGGACAGGCCACACTGACACACCACCACACCGCTTGTGATTCTCAGGTTGTACCTAGAAGCAGAATTAGGATCCCAGAGCATCATGGCCACCAGAACTGGATCTCCAAACCTTTTCAGGCAACAAATCTCAGGAGAGATTCCATTCACCTTGGAGTGGGGAATGGGAACAAATAATGCTGAAAAGGTTTTCAAAACTCTTACTTTGTACATACGGGACAGACGAGTGGGTTTGCCTCCCACTCAGCCAGCATGATGCTGAGACACTTTTCATCAAACTGCAAGCTCTTCTCATACTCGCGGATGATGGACTGCTCTGCAAGGCAAAGGCAGATGGAGTGCTTCACCGTGCTTCAGCTTGCCCTCTATTTAATTCTAAGCTTCACTGCCAAAGGCTTCCTTCACACAAGGAAAAGATTTGGGCAAAACCACAACAGCCATCACTGGTTTTTACTGCTCTCTCAGGCTGGCTTCATCTTGCTGGATCCCTCTCCCTCCTCTCTGTCCCCCTTTTGTGAGCACAAGAGGTAAAGTAGGGTAAGGGCCAAAGAGACAATTTTCACACACATCTCCAGAGGCCATACGAGCACAGACAGGGTTTGACAGGGTCCCACAGGCAACTAAGGAAAGCTGACCAAGAGAACTGATTGCTGGCCAGACAAGGTGGCTCACGCCTGTAATCCCAGCGCTTTGGGAGGCTGAGGCAGGCTTGAGGTCAGGAGTTCGAAACCAGCCTGGCCAACATGGTGAAACCCCAGCTCTACTAAAAAATACAAAAAATTCGCCCAGCATGTGGTGCGCACCTGTAATCCCAGCTACTCGGGAGGCTGAGGCAGGAGAATCACTTGAACCCGGGAGGCGGAGGTTGCAGTGAGCCGAGATTGCGCCACTGCACTCCAGCCTGAGCGACAGAGCGAGACTCTGTGTCAAAAAAAAAAAAAGAGAGAACTGATTTCTGATGCCAGGACGACCTGCTGAGTCAAAAGAGATCTGCTTTCCAAGTATGTCCACATACTTGGAATCTGTGTTGCTCAGAATCTGTGTGCTCATTCATTCAGCAAACATACAACAGTACCTAGTATGTGCTAGTCACAGGGGCACAAAGATGAAAAAGACTGTCCTGCCCTTATTGAGCTCATAGTCTAGACATTAGGGAAGGGGTCAGAACACTACAGTCATGCTTATTTGTTTATGTGGTGTCTATAACTGCTTTTCCACTAGAACCGCGGAGTTGAGGAGTTATGCCAAAGACCACATGGTCTGTAAAGTCTAAAGTATTTGCTATCTGGTTCTTCACAAAAAGTCTGCCAACTTCTGCTTTAGAATGTTCCTATGGCTGAGTACAGCACAACACAGTAAATCTTTGTCACTTCAGATTTATTAAATGTGCCCCAAAATAAACATTTGGTGAGGCTTATGTTTCACCACTAAGATAGGTTTTGTAGGTGGGGGGAAGGGAAAATCAATTAAAAAAGATGATAAGGAATTTACAGTCTAACTGGAGTCAACAGCAACAATCATTAACAACTAACACTTGCATGGCACTTATGTGTCAAATGCTATTTTAAGTCCCTTACATATATTAACTTCTTCACCATTATCCTTATTTCTAAGGTGAAGAAACTGAGGCACAGGGAAATTAAGTGCTTTGGTCGGTGCCACACAAATTAAAGTGGTAAAGCCAAGTGAATCTTAGAGGTATGACTCAAGGGTTTGTGCTCTTGCCTCATCATAACAATAGCTGTTGATTACTGAAAGCTCTCTATATGCCAGGCAATGCACTAAGTCTTCTACACGTTATTTAAGCCTTACAACAAATGTATAAGGTATTATCTCCATTTTACAGGTCATAAAAATGAAGCCTTGGCCGGGCGCGGTGGCTCAAGCCTGTAATCCCAGCACTTTGGGAGGCCGAGACGGGCGGATCACGAGGTCAGGAGATCGAGACCATCCTGGCTAACACGGTGAAACCCCGTCTCTACTAAAAAATACAAAAAAAACTAGCCAGGCGAGGTGGTGGGCGCCTGTAGTCCCAGCTACTCCGGAGGCTGAGGCAGGAGAATAACGTGAACCCGGGAGGCAGAGCTTGCAGTGAGCTGAGATCCGGCCACTGCACTCCAGCCTGGGCGACAGAGCGAGACTCCATCTCAAAAAAAAAAAAAAAGAAGCCTAAGGCTGGGGGCCATGCCTCATGTCTATAATCCCAACACTTTGGGAGGCTAAAGTAGGAAGATGGTTTGAGTCCAGGTGTTTGAGACCAGCCTAGGCAACACAGTGAGACCCTGTCTCTACAAAAAATAAAAAAAAAATTAGGATAGGCATGTTGGCTCACGCCTGTAATCTCAAAACATTGGCAGGCTGAGGTGGGGGGATCACATGAGACCAGGGAGGAGTTCAAGACCAGCTTGGGCAACATAGTGAGACCTTGTCTCTACAAAAAATAAAAAAAATTAGCTGGGCATGGTGGTGCACACCTGTGGTCCCAGCTACTCGGGAAGCTGAGATGGGAGGATTGGTTGAGCTTAGGAAGATGAAACCACAGTGAGCCATGATCACACCACTGCACTCCAGTCTGGGCAACAGAGCAAGAACGTGTCTCAAAAAAATAAATACATAAATAATTTTTTGTCTTGTTTTAATCATCTTTAGCTAAAAAAAAAAAAAAAAAAAAAAAGTTAATAAAAAAAATTAGCCAGGGGTGGTAGCACACGTCTATGATCCCAGCTACTCAGAAGGCTGAGGTGGGAAGATCGCTTGAGCCCAGGAGGTCAAGGCTGCAGTGGGCTGTGATCACACCACTGCATTCTAGCTCGGGCAGCGACCGTGTCTCAAAACACAAAAAAAAAGAAAAAGAAAAGAAAAAACACAAGGCCTAATCAAATCAGGGCTACATGGAAAAAATGACTTAACTATATAAAGTACAAAATTATGCTCTCTACACAGTGCTATGGACACCTCCCTCAAGCAGTGGATGCTCACAGGCCCTGGGGAGTTAAGAGAAAATGTGGCACTTGAAATGAATAGGGCAAGGGATCAGACCACGCACTGTCACTGTATCCTGTAAAGTGGCAGGTTTACTTTTTATTTATTTATTTTTTAAGAGACAGGATCTCACTCTGTCAGCCAGGCTGGAGTGAGGTGGTACGATTATAGCTCACTATAACCTTAAACTCTTGGGTTCAAGTGATCCTCCTGCCTAAGCCTTCTGGATGAGGGAGGCTACAAGTATGTGCTACCACACTCAGCTAACTTTTTTATTTTTTACTTTTGTAGAGGGTCTTGTTATGTTGCCCATGACGGTCTTCAACTGGCCTCAAGCAATACTCCTGCCTAAGCCTCTCAAAGTGCTGGGATTACAGGCATAAGCCACCACCCTCAGTGAACTATTAACCCATTAATAGAGAGGCAGGATGGTAGAAGAAACATGAGAACTGGATTCACACAACTGATTTTGCTTCCCATCTCCTCCACTTACTAGCTGTATGACCTGCATGAGAACACCACCTTCTGTTCTAATGCTACTATCTTACAGGGCAGTCACGTGGAGAAAACAGCATCATTAAATGAGTTCTTAGCACAAAGCCTAGCACCCTGGAGACCCTTATTATTGGGAAGCTAGACAGCCAAGATGTCAGAGTGCAAAAGGAGCCTTTTGGACACTTGATCGATAGAGGTAGACAAAGGGGACTTATGAACTAATTCTGATTGGAGGAAAGGTCACAGCATTTGAGAAGCTAAATACAGGTAAGGAAGGACTACTCCTAGGGGTTACCTTGGTCAATCAGCTCCTGTTGAATTTCCTCCAGTACAACCATGTCTATCAGCTCCTCCAACTGGAAGAGAAAGGGGAGGCATCAGAAGTTTGAAGTATTAATCACCAACCAAGCCCCACGATGATTCATTCTTGGAGGCTGGCTTGAAGAACCCAGATTTGTCGGACAGAATCAGTCCAGTCCTCCTGCACAATATGCTGACAGTGGGGTAAGGCTGTCATGCTGACACATCATCAACAAATGACCCAACTACCCAGTGACAAAATAATGGTACCCACTTTTGAAGAGACGATATGGGGTAGGAGTTAGGTACATTTTCTTCTAAGGCTATGTAATCACAGGAAAAGTTCCTAGTCTCTGCAAATCTCAGTTTTGGCCTCTGTAAAGTGGAAATAAAATCTATCTAAGAGGGTTACTGTGAGTACTAATTGTGGTAATATATGGCAAACATTGGTGTATTGTAGGACACATAGAAGCCACTGAATAATGCATTATTATTACACAGTGTGTTGATGGTTTCAAACAGTTGCCCGCATTTTCTTACATAATCCTTACAATGCTGAAAACATGATCTTCTCATTTTATAAATGTGAAAACTAAACCTCAGAGAGGCAGACTGAAGAGTCAATAGCCAAACCAGGATTCAAATTCTGGAACTCCTGACTTCGAATCCAGTGCTTTTCCTGATACACTATAAATGGTATCTTTTCCACACATGGCTCCCAACGCTGGCTGAGATTAGAATCTGAAAGTTTCTGGAGAACGTTTTAGAAAGCGATTCCTGAGGTGGGCAGATCACTTGAGGTCAGGTGTTCAAGACCAGCCTGGCCAACATGGTGAAACCCCATCCCTGCTAAAAACAGAAAAAAAAATAGCCAGGCATGGTGGCACACATCTGTAATCCCAGCTACTTGGGAGGCTGAGGCAGGAGAATCGTTTGAACCCAGGAGGTGGAGGCTGCAGTGAGCCGAGATCTTGCCACTGCACTCCAGCCTGGGCGACAGAGCAAGACAAAAAAAAAGAGAGAAAGAAAGAGATTCTTAGCCTATGCCTACTAAATCATAATTTCCAAGGGTGGAGGCAAGAAATGAAATTTCTTTCTTTTTAGTTTCATAAATTATGATGTTGCAATGATGAGCAGATCTACAGTCTGGTATTTCAGAACAATTCATCTAGACAAGTCTAACATTAAGGGTAGAAAAGCCTGGGTTAAGGCTGTTGAATTCTAGGCCGGGTGCAGTGGCTCACGCCTGTAATCCCACCACTTTTGGAGGTGGAGGCAGGTGGATCATGAGGTCAGGAGATCGAGACCATCCTGGCTAACATGGTGAAACTCCGTGTCTACTGAAAATACAAAAAACTAGCCGGGCATGGTGGCGGGCGCCTGTAGTCCCAGCTACTCGGGAGGCTGAGGCAGGAGAATGGTGTGAACCCGGGAGGCGGAGCTTGCAGTGTGCCGAGATGGCGCCATTGCACTCCAGCCTGGGTGCCAGAGCGAGACTCCGTCTCACCAAAAAAAAAAAAAAAAAAAAAGCTGTTGAATTCTAAATGGGGGTAGGGGAATGGTGGGTTTAGGGGACTCGAGTAAACAAGTAAAAGAGGACAGTAGCCGTTCTGGGTGGAGTCCTCCTGAAAACACATAGCCCAGCCTGACCTGAGCCAAGTCTTCTGGACAATTCTCCATTGACTGCAAAGCATTCCACTCTTCTTCCATCACCTCTTGCACTAGAAAGGTGTTCTGAGCATTCCCTGGCCCACTGCTTCCAGCCTGGCGGTACCTGTTTAGGAGCCTGTCCCGGCTGTTTCTCATTCTCTCCAGGCATCTCTGGGAAAAAAGAGCAACATGGGGAGGAAAAAAAAAAAAGCATTTCTACTTTTAAAAAACACTCTTACAGTAGTTGGGAAAACATTAAAGGAAGTTTACAGACACAAAATTTCAATGATAATACTAACTAGTGTTACTTTTGCATATTCCTCTGTAGAGATACGTAAAACTACAATGCTTTGTACATGTATTTACATATAACCATATTTTTTATTCTAGCTTGCCAGTTTCCTTAATGGTTGTGTGCATAATCTCTCAGCATCCAATGTCCTATTACACAACATTTATATTCCTTCCAAATTCTTGCTACTCTAGATATGGCTGGGTAACAGCCTTCCTGCACAGCAACGTTTCTGAACTCAGGGAGGTTCTGTCCGCCAAGGAACATTTGGCAATGCTTGGAGACATTTTTGGTTGTCACAATTCTAGTTATAGGACTATTAGCATCTAGTGGGTAGAGGCCCGAGATGTGGCTTAAACAGCCCTCCACAACATGTAAATATCTCCCTCAAAATGTCCATTGTCAAGGCTGAGAAACTGCTATATCTGCTATCTTTCTTGCGTCGGGTTCCTTTCTTGGACATTACTTACTAGCAACCACACTGTGTCCAGAAGAGGCCAGAACTGAGGTGGAGCGCTCTTCTAAGCCTCGGTTTACTACTCTCTAGAATAGAAATCATCTCTATCTCACAAGACGAACGTAGGCAAAGTGTCTCTCTCGGCGGCCACCTCCGCAGCAACAGTAGATAGTGTTACTGCAGAGGTGCAAAGGGTGATGTCATGACCACACTTTAAATCAAAACAAAACCGAATCCAAAAACAAGGCTTTCTAGGACTGGGCCGACCCGGGCTAATCCCACACTCTACAGTCAGGAGGCCTGGGTTTGAGGTCCGCTTCCACAGACCAGGCACGCACTGGCACCTGCTCCACCCAGCAGGGCTAAGGCGAAGGCAGGGAAGACGGCGGTCGCCGGGACGGACTGAGATAGTGACCACGGCGCAAACCCCACACCCACCTGCCGGAAAGTCTCTTTCCAAGGCGGCGAGCCCACCAATTTGTACAAGGAGCGGCGGGGGGACCTCGATGACTCCGCCATCTCCTCTCCGCGGGAGACAAGGCCGCAAGCCCCGCCCCCTGACGGCGCGCACAGACCCCTGGGAGTTGTAGTTTCCGCGTGCAGACCGCTCTTGGATCGCAGGGTATTCTGGGAAGTGTTGTATTACCGCCCGGCCCCATGTGGAAACAGATTTAGGCATCCAGGCGAAATGTGTGAGGCCAGCCCAACCTGCACTGAGGGAAGTAAATCTTGAGGGAAAGTTCTGGATGCCTGAGTTTACCCAGATGGAGGTGTCCAATAGGCAATTAGATACACAAGTCTGTCTCTCCCCAGGTGCTAGACTTCCACTAGCATCACCATTCTGCTGACTTCTCGTCCCGCCCCCTTGGGCTTCAGAAATAATGGTGATTGGGTGTCCCTTGGCGACGCCCCTGCCCGGTGGGCTGGCCTCGCCCTCGCCCCTCCCCTGGCACGAGCCTCTCGAGCTTCCGGGCTGCCTGCTTGGTGATTGGCCGAAGCAGTGAGTGGACGGCCGCGGATTGGCTGCGCTCAGCGGCGGGCTGAGCAACTGGAGTGAGAAGAGCAGTTGGGCCAAGATGGCGGCCGCTGAAGGGCCAGTGGGCGACGGCGAGCTGTGGCAGACCTGGCTTCCTAACCACGTCGTGTTCTTGCGGCTCCGGGAGAGACTGAAAAACCAGAGTCCAGCCGAAGCTGAGAAACCAGCTTCTTCGTCGTTGCCTTCGTCGCCGCCGCTGCAGTTGCTGACGAGGAACGTGGTCTTTGGCCTCGGCGGAGAGCTCTTCCTGTGGGACGCAGAAGACTGCTCCTTCTTAGTCGTTCGCCTTCGGGGCCCCGGCGGCGGCGATGAAGAGCCCGCCCTGTCCCGGTACCAGGTACTGCCAGGCCGATCTGGAAGTGACCCTCACGGGGATCTGAACTAGTTTTTTGTTCCTTTCCCCTCTTGGCTGTGTTTTCATCTTGTGACAGGCGTTCCCGCGGATTGACTCCGACGCTGCCCTACGCGGTCGCGGGGACTCAGGCTCTCTCCATGCTTACGGCCTGGAGGTCTGGGAGGAAGGAAAGGACCATGGAATAATCAATAAAAATACTAGTGATGGATGAGTGCTCTGGAGAAAAACAAAGCGGGCTAAAGGGGTTGAGAACGAGTGGGCGGAGTTGCTATTTTTAGTTTGGTCGGGAGAAACCTATTTCCTGACGTGACGCTTCTAATAGGCGTAGATCGTAAGTTTCTCTTGTGTTGTGCACAGCGTGTCAGGTAGCAGGTTTCAAAGCACCACGTTTCATGCTTGACGTGGAGGAGAAAGTCTGTTAATTCTCCCCCCCACCCCCAACGCCCGCTTTAGAAAATAAAGCCATACCCCAAACTGGGATTTTTGTTTTTGATTAGCCAACAGCATGTGAAAATGGGCGTGATCCAGAAAGTATTACACACTTGCTGCGATCAAATATTGGTTTATGGAAATGTTTGTTTGTAATACACAGATTCTCTTAAAGATTAAAAAGTAAAGCGCTTGGTACTCATTCTAAGGTATGACATCTGTTGTGGACCCGGTCCAACTCTTGTTACCGAGAAGTGATTTAATTTTAATAAGACGCTAGCAATGCTTCTGCAGTTTTGAAAATAGGGCAAGAGTCTACAGTCTGCTTACTTATACAGTTTCAGTTAAAAATTATCAAGGCCGGCCGCGGTCGCTCACGACAGTAATCCCAACACTTTGGGAGGCCTGGGCGGATGGATCACCTGAAGTCAGGAAGTCGAGACCAGCCTGGCCAACATGGTGAAACCTCGTCTCTTCTAAAAATACAAAAATTAGCCAGGCGTGGTGGTGCGCACCTGTAATCCATCTACTCGGGTGCCTGAGGCAGGAGAATCTCTTGAACCTGGGAGGCGGAGGCTGCAGCGAGCTGAGATCTAGCCACTGCCTGGGCAACAGAGCAAGACTGTGTCTCAAAAAATAATAATAATTACGAAATGTTCAGCACACAGTATTTTGATAACATACTACTATGTAGCATTTGACACAATTATAATTTAATTATAATTACTTTGTGGGTTTTTTTATTTTGTTTTTTTTTTTTTTTGAGACGGAGTTCTCTCTAGTTTCCCAGGCTGGAGTGCAATGACGCCATTTCGGCTCACCGCAGCCTCTGCCTTCCGGTTTCAATCGATTCTCCTGCCTTAGCTTCTGGAGTAGCTGGGATTACAGGCATCCGCCACCAAGCCCGACTAATTTTCGTATTTTTAGTAGAGGCGGGGGTTTCACCATGTTGGCCAGGCTGGTCTCGAACCCCTGACCTCGTGATCCACTTGCTTCGGCCTCCCAAAGTGTTGGGATTGCAGGCAGTCAGCCACTGCGCCGGCCCTTTTTTTTTTTTCTTTTTGAGACAGGATCTCCCTCTGTTGCCCAGGCTGGAGTGCAGTGGTGCAATCTCAGCTAACTGCAGCCTCCACCTCCTGGATTCAAGCGGTTCTCCTGCCTCAGCCTCTTGAGTAGTTGGGTTTACAGGCCCACACCACCATACCTGGCTGCTTTTTGTATTTTTAGTAGAGACGGGGTTTCATCATGTTGACCAGGCTGATCTGGAACTCCTGGCCTCAGGTGATCCACCCGCCATGGCCTCCCAAAGTGCTGGCATTCCAGCCGTAAGCCATGGCTCTCTGCCTCTGTCTTCTTTTCTAGACTGTAAGCTCCAAGGCGGGGGCAGGGTCTGCCTTTCTCATTTTTAAAAAATTTGTTTTATTTTTTATTTTTGAGATGGGATCTTTCTCTGTTGCTCAGGCTACAAAATTGTTGTCCAGCATACAGAAATGCTGGAGTGCTCTCAGTAAATATTGGTGACTCTCAATAACCTTCACTCCTCCAGAATCTCAAAACCTTAGAGATAGGGAAGAAAGCAGCTTATCATGAGTTGTAACTTTCGATGTTAAAAGAAATCATGAGTAAGCTGGGTGTAGTGGCTCTAGCCTATAATCAGCACATTAGGAGGCCAAAGTGGAGGCAGGTGGATCTTGTGAGCACAGGAACAGGTGTTCAAGACCAGCCTGGGCAACAGGAGGAAACCCCCATCTCTACAAAAAAACCTTTTTAATTAGCTGGGTGTGGTGGTGCACACCTGTAGTCCCAGCCCCTCTGGAAGCTGAGGTGGGAAGGACACTTAAGCCCCTACAGTAAAGGCTGCAGTGGGCTGCCACTGCACTCCAGCCTGGGTGACAGAGCAAGACTCCATCTCAAAAAAAAAAAAAAAGAGTATGAGTAGTAACTTTAAAAACAACAACAGCAACCGAAATACTGTGATTATCGTGAATGAACTAAAGTGATTGAATTGTATATGTAACAAGAAAGGTGGCCTTTGTTTGGTTTGAGTTTGACTAGAAAAATCAAGCGGAAAGAAGATGGGGGTTGAGTATAGGGAAAAGAAGGAAAGATGAGGAGAAACAATTTGATTAGAATCAGCAAAGTGCAACTAGAAAAACTAAAACAAAACCAGGATTACAGACATCAGCAATTTGAAATATTGTATTTAGAACAGTCGTGTCTGTTCTAAAAGCATTTTGGCTTAGGGTGATTCTTCATACATAAAGATAAACAATACCTTGGCAGTCTCATAACATATTCCTGAAAGTAGAAAGAAAAGAAACAGATGGTCATGGGAGAACAAATAGAACCAAGAGAAGAAGAGAATTTTGAGGACATGTGATGCTGACACAGCATACCAGAATCTCATGAAAAGATCACTGTTATTAAGCCTTCATGGGTAAAGCAGCATTCTGCTTGCTACAGAAACTCTTAAAGCCACCCATTTTTTCCCCCCAGTTTTTGTAGAAACGAGGTCTCACTGTATTGCCCAGGCTGGTCTCGAACTTTCCTCAGCCTCCCAAAGCACTTGGATTACAGGTGTGAGACACTGTACTTGGCCTTCAAGCCATTCTTTACTATTATATAATAATTATCATTGCTTATTAATTCTGAGTTTATGTCTATTTACTAAGCATCTGTTGATAGCAGTATGCCAGAATGCTAAGAATACAGAGAGGAAAGATGTAGATCTCAGGTAATTCATAGTTGTGAGGGATGAGCAAGTAAAAGGGACAATTAGAATGTAGGGTGATAATAAGTATAATAGAATTATCCAGAGCATATCATTGATGTACAGAAAAGATGGCCAGGCACGGTGGTTCACACCTGTAATCCCAGCGCTTTGGGAGACCAAGGTGGGCAGATCATTTGAGGCCAGGAGGCCCATCTCTACTAAAAATCAGGAGGTGGAGGTTACAGTAAGTCGAAATCGTACCACTGCACTTCAGCCTGGGCGACAGAGCGTGACTCTGTCTCAGGAAAAAAAAAAAAGCAGAAAATATGCACTTATTCCTGGCCAGAAGATCGGAGATGTTTTCTTGGGAAGAAAGTGCATAGAAGCTGAATCTCCCAAGAATGTGTAACTCTTGTTAGCTAAAAAAGAAAAACAAAAGCATTGCAAGAAGAGAAACAATTGTACAAAGACACAAAGGCATGGCAAAGCATGATGGTTTCCCAGAAATACAGAAATACCAATTAATCTGGCGTGTGAAGTACAAGCAGAAGAGTGGTGGAGAGTTGAGACCTGGAGTAGTAGGGTGGAGCTTGATTATAAGAAGGAACATTATGTGTAGTAGTCTCTATTTATCAAGGTAAGGAAATCTGATGCATTTTATGGAACATTCCAATCTAGATGATTTAAAAAATTTCATGGCCGGGGGCGGTGGCTCACGCCTGTAATCCCAGCACTTTGGGAGGCCAAGGCAGGTGATCACGAGGTCAAGAGATCGAGACCATCCTGGCCAACATGGTGAAACCCCCGTCTGTACTAAAAATACAAAAATTCGCTGGGCGTGGTGGCGGGCGCTTATAGTCCCAGCTACTCAGGAGGCTGAGGCAGGAGAATCGCTTGAACCTGGGAGGCGGAGGTTGCAGTGAGCCAATAGTGGACCACTGCACTCCAGCCTGGTGACAGAGCAAGTCTCCATCTCAAAAAAAAGAAATCGTGAGTTAATGGTACAAGTGTGAGCACTTACCCAGGGTTTTATTATCCTATAATTGTTGTAAACAATTACTGTGATTTCAAGTAACTGCCATCTATATTTATATTAAAATTAACTATGTTGACTGGTTTGCTTTAATTTTCAGAGATTACTTTGCATAAATCCACCCCTGTTTGAAATCTATCAAGTCTTGTTAAGTCCAACACAACATCATGTAGCACTTATAGGAATAAAAGGACTTATGGTATTAGAATTACCTAAGAGATGGGGGAAGAATTCTGAATTTGAAGGTGGAAAATCAGCAGTGAATTGTAGGTAAGTTGTATAGTATTTATCTGTATCATTTATTATATATACAGAAAATTGTTCAAGACCAGTGGTTCTTAAGCATGTTTAGTGTACTTCTCTTGAAACATTAGAGCATTCCTCGTGTCTGCAGACTGGCTTCTGTGTTATCAATGTTTATAGTATATGTGTGATTGATTGTACTTTTATTCTGCCTGAAGTACCACATTGCTCTCTCATTAGAGGCTAGGCCATTCTTGCAATTAGGTAGAAGTAACATTTTGTAAAACTAGTTATTATCTGTCAGCCAGAAGTTTGCCAGAAGTTTATCTTAAGTATTTTATATATATATATATATATGTGCGTGTTTATATATATATGTGTGTGTGTGTGTGTATATATATATATATTTTTTTTTTTTTTTGAGATGGAGTCTTGCTCTGTCGCCCAGGTTGAAGTGCAGTGGCACAATCTCGGCTCACTGCAACCTCCGCCTCCTGGATTCAAGTAATTCTCGTGCATCAGCCTCCCGAGTAACTGGGATTACAGGCAAGCGCTACCACGCCCAGCTAATTTTTGTATTTTTAGTAGAGATGGGGTTTCACCATGTTGGCCAAGCTGGTCTTGAACTCCTGACCTCAAGTGATCCACCTACCTCAGTCTCCCAAAGTGCTGAGGTTATAGGTGTGAGCCACTGCACCTGGCCTATTTTTATATAATTTCTTTTTTCAACAAATCCAGAAAAGTGAATCTGAAAGATCTACTCAAAAGAGTACAGATGCTTGTCAACTTACGATTGGGTTATGTCCCGATAAACCCAGTGTAAGTTGAAAATGCATTTATTGCTGACAGCACAGCAGATGATCCCTGATTTAGGATGGTTCAGCATAGGATTTTTCAACATTATGAACCCATCATAAGTCATAAGGAGCTCCTCGATTTATGATGGATTATGTACTGGTAAACCCATTGTAAAGTTGGGGATCATCTGTATAAGGTAGAAACTACTTTTAGCTCCACAACTTAAAAGTTGAGTCCCCTTAAACTGTTTATTTTCTAAGTCTCTGTTTCCTCGTTTTAAAAACAGGATTGATAATATCTGCCCTTGTAATTTCCTAACAGGGTTAGTAAAAGCATCAAATGAGATACTATATCTGAAAACACTTGTACTGTGTAAAATGTGTATCAATCCTAAGTCAAACCATCCTAAAATGTATATATATGTATGAAATATGATATAATTTGGGGCCGGGCACGGTGGCTCACGCCTGTAATCCCACCACTTTGGGAGGCCCAGGTGGGTGGATTGCCTGAGCTCGGGAGTTTGAGACCACCCTGGGCAACATGGTAAAACCTCATCTCTACTAAAATACAAAAAATAAGCTGGGTGTGGTGGCACACGCCTGTAGTCCCAGCTACTCAAGAGGATAAGGCACAAGTACTGCTTAAACCTGGAAGGCAGAGGTTGCAGTGAGCCAAGATTGCACCACTGCACTCCAGCTTGAGCCACAGAGTGAGATTTCATCTCAAATAAATAAATAAAATTTAAATAAATTATTAAAATAAATTATTTATTTATTTTGAGACAGAGTCTTGCTCTGTAGTCCAAGCTGGAGTGCAGTGGCGTGATCTTAGCTCACGGCAACCTCCTCAGCCCAGGCTGGAGTGCAGTGGCGCGAGCTCAGCTCACTGTGGCCTCCA
This sequence comes from Rhinopithecus roxellana, assembly GCF_007565055.1. Taxonomy (NCBI): domain Eukaryota; kingdom Metazoa; phylum Chordata; class Mammalia; order Primates; family Cercopithecidae; genus Rhinopithecus; species Rhinopithecus roxellana. The sequence goes on from NC_044567.1 coordinate 45,403,439, forward strand.
CCTCCTGGGTTCCAGCAATTCTCCTGCCTCAGCTTCATGGGTAACTGGGAATACAGGCACGCGCCACCACACTTGCCTAATTCTTGTATTTTTTTTTTTTTTTTTTTTTTTTGAGACGGAGTCTAGCTCTGTCGCCCAGGCTGGAGTGCAGTGGCGCGATCTCGGCTCACTGCAAGCTCCACCTCCCGGGTTTACGCCATTCTCCTGCCTCAGCCTCCCAAGTAGCTGGGACTACAGGCGCCGGCCATCTCGCCCGGCTAGTTTTTTTGTATTTTTTTTAGTAGAGACGGGGTTTCACCGTGTAGACCAGGATGGTCTCGATCTCCTGACCTCGTGATCCACCCGTCTCGGCCTCCCAAAGTGCTGGGATTACAGGCTTGAGCCACCGCGCCCGGCCAATTCTCGTATTTTTAGTGGAGACGAGGTTTCACTATGTTGGCCAGGCTGGTCTCAAACTCCTGACCTCAGGTGATCCACCCGTCTTGGCCTCCCAAAGTGCTTAAGATAGGCGTGAGCCATCGCGCCCAGCCATTGTGCTATAATTTAGAAGATATTTTTATTTCAATTCTTTGATATTGTTTGAATAGATGCCTTGAATGCCCTCTCAGCATGATGTCAGGAAAATACATTTGAAGGAAAGAGAAGCAAAGAGTGTTAAAATAGAAATTCCTTTAGGGCCTGGCACGGTGGCTCACACCTGTAATCCCAGCACTTTGGGAGGCTGAGGTGGGCAGATCACCTGAGGTCGGGAGTTTGAGACCAGCCTGACCAATGTGGAGAAACCCCTTCTCTACTAAAAACACAAAGTTAGCCGGGCGTGATGGCAGGTGCCTGTAATCCCAGTTATTCGGGAGGCGGAGGCAGGAGAATCGCTTGAACCCAGTAGACGGAGGTTGCAGTGAGCCAAGGTCGTGCCATTACACTCTAGCCTGGACAACAAGAGAGAAACTCCATCTCAAAAAAAAAAAAAAAAAGTTCCTTTAGAAGATTTTTCATCAAAGTTGTATAAAATGTTTTGGAAAATTATTATCTTTATTTTAGTACCACTCCAGTTGCTGAGAGATTTTTCACCAGTTCTACCTCTCTGACTCTAAAGCATGCTGCATGGTATCCAAGTGAAATACTGGATCCCCACATAGTGCTGTTAACATCAGACAACGTAATAAGGTAAATTTTATTTTTCTCTCTCTTGAAGCCTTGCCAGTGGGAAAGCTCTGTTTCTGTTTGCCAATTAACAGCTCAACATAGAACAAAGTGAGTCATTGAATGAGTCTGCTTTTATTTGATGGCTGTTGTAACCCATTCTCAATCGTAAGAATTACCTAACTGACCTAACTTACATGCCTTACTTACCAGTTCCTTCTCAACTAGTCTTCCTGCCTCCAAGTATCTCCTTTCCTAATCTTACACATTAGAATAATCTTTCCAAAACTTTCATCATGTCACCCTTTTGGTGATAATGTAGCATAAAAGAAAGAGAATATAAGTATAAATTGAGAGATTTGAATTCTTGTCCCACCTCCTCTTCTGTTATCTTTGAGATCTTGAGCTTCTTTTTAGGGATGGGGGTGGCTCAGTTTCCAATCTTTTAAGTTGAGCAAGTTTGATTCAATAGTTTCTAAAGCCTCTTCCAAGCTTTGCACTCTATGATTAAATGCCCTAATGCTATGTAGATTTCTACTATATTATCAGTTAACTTTCTAAATCGTTAATTGGGAGGACTCAGCAGAAGTACAGATACCTTCAGTTTTATTTTTCTTAATCACTGCTTTTAACTGTGCTCTACTAAATCTTCCTTCACTGCTGAACGGCTCGCCCCTTAATGGTGTCTTATACAGATCCCCATAGCTTTCTTGTTACTTCTACTTATGAAAACAGTGTGTCCAGTTTAAAACTCTGATCTTGGCCAGTTGTAGTGGCTCACACCTGTAATCCCAGCATTTTGGGAGGTTGAGGTGGGAGGATCACTTGAGCCCATGAGTTTGAGACCAATGTGGGCAACACAGATCCTGTCTCTGCAGAAAAATTAGCTGGGCATAATGGCATGTGCCGGCAGTCCTAGCTACTCAGGAGACCGAGGTAGGAAGATGGCTTGAGCCCAGGAGTTTGAGGCTGCACTGAGCCATGATCATACCACTGGGTAACAGAGTGAAACCCTGTCTAAAGAAAATAAAAATTTCAAAAGCTATTTGATCTCAAATCTATTTCACAACTATGTCCTGGCCCTTTTGTAGGTCAGACCTGTGTTTCGTGGGATCAGAAGCGATTGGAGAGTGTGCGGTCTGCTCTTTCACTCTTCCTCTTATGCCAGCTCTTTGGAGCATAGGGTGAAGTGTAAGGAATGGGCTGCCTCCTCCTTCTTCCAAATCTAACTCCTTCAGCGTAGGGTAGGGGAGTGGGATAGGTGAGGTAGAGATCTTACCAAACTGGTAGCCTGTGAGTGATGGGGAAGTATGCCTGATCTTGTTTTAATCTCATTCCATCTGTCACCAGTGAACTCTGTTGATGTGGTAGTCTCTGCATAGACAGTATGTTTGTGTGTGTGTGTGTGGAGAGCAGTGTTGAACTTCCAGCTCTCCCCATCACTGAGGAGCTCTGGCTCCCATTGGCTCCTGTCAGTTCTCTATGCCCTGAATCCTCTCTCAAGATGGGGTACAGTATACCTTATCTGCAGGGTGTATATTCCAAGACCCCCCAGTGAATGCCTGAAACTGTAGATGGTACTGAACGTGATATGTGTGTATTGCTATGTTTTTTCGATCTAATAACTGAGACAGCTACTAAGTGACTAAGGGGCATTCAGCTAGGAGATACACCAGTCTCCCTTGTTACAGGTACCTCCACATCTGGCGCTTTCCTAGACCCTTCCCTGCCCACCCATTTGGCTTTGGAGTTCAGGGCAGAGAAAGAGGGTAGAGAAAATCTTCCCGTCACAAACATTATACTGTATTCCGAAGGACTCTTTGACATCCTCTCTTCTTAGTCTTCCTTTTATATCCTATGATGGAAAAGGAGATGGTGGGAAGATAGCATAAGTACAATTCTTAAGCCCCAAAGGAAGTATCTGGCCCCAAATATTGAAGGTTCTTTTTTAAAATATGTGGTACTTAACACTTCTGTTTTCCTAAGCTTTGGAGATTTTGGGCAATTTCAGAGCAAAAGGAAATTTTCACCGAATGCCCTGTTGCACTTTCTTTTTCTTTAACTGTTCCCCAATTCAACATTATTGTCTAGTATTTATGTGTATTTTCAAGTTAGTAATGCTTGTAGGAACCTGGGAACACTGTAATAAATGTGTATTCAAATGGATCAAATTATCATTAAAAACATGTATTAACTACTTAATGTGGCATTTTATTGATATTGGAAGAAACCAAGTTTAAAAATTCTTAGTGGAGTCAGACAAAATAAGTGATTGTAAGGGACATTGGATTTCTAAAATGACATTATTGGCCTTTTGAAAATTCTTTACCATTTTCACGGTAGCCTTATATGCTGTGAAATATAGGTTACTTTACATTAAAATAATTTTGATTAAAAAAATTCAGTATTATACTTTCCCTTGAGAAAATAGAGATGATATGATACTGGGTTTGTTTGTTTGGTTCTTTTTTTTTTGAAATGGAGTCTCACTCTGTCACCCAAGCTGGAGTGTAGTGGCATGATCTTGGCTCACTCCAGCCTCCAGCTCTCTGCAACCTCCACCTCCCAGATTCAAGCGATTCTCCTGCCTCGGCCTCCCGAGCAGCTGGGATTACAGGTGTGCGCCACCACGCCCAAATATTTTTTGTATTTTTAGTAGAGACAGGGTTTCACCATGTTGGCCAGACTGATCACAAACTCCTGACCTCAAGTGATCCGCCCACCTCAGCCTCCCAAAGTGCTAGGATTATAGGTGTGAGCCACTGTGCCCGGCCGATACTGGGTTTTTATAAAACAAACACATAAATAGATTTGCAGGCTAAATGTCACTCACTCTGTCAGCCAGTTGGCATATAAAGAATAAGATACGGTTCTTTCTCTGGTGGGATTTGGTGTCTAATAGGCAGAGATAGATGTGTGTAGTTGAAGGAAAACTGGCAAGCTTAGGGGCAGTAGTGAGGTGACAAGGTGAGTATAGCTGAGGGCTCAGGACGGAAGTGATAGGTGCAATGGTATGGAATAGGCTGTTAAAGAATATTGGTAAGGATAGAGAACATTTCTTCAGGTCCCAGTGAAACCTCCCTCATGTGGTTAAAGAATAAATGAAGTAGACTACTTTGCAACAGCAAGATTTTTGCAAAGAAATAGTTGTGATAAGTGGTAGGAAAATTCTCAAGAACTGACTAGATGGAGAAGAAAGTGCAGTTTTGGGAAACGAAAAGAGAATTTTAAGTGCTGGTTTTCTTCTCTTTTGGTTGCTAGAATTTACTCGCTACGTGAGCCCCAGACACCCACTAAGGTGATTATACTTTCAGAAGCCGAAGAGGAAAGCCTAGTACTCAATAAAGGGTAAGTTTTTATTTGAGTCATAAAATTGTTTTTTAAATTAGCTTATTGGGATTATAAATGCGATTTTAACGGATTGCAAGGTTTTTCAGAGGTGACTAGCATGCTTTTGGTAATATGAGAAGTAAGTGTATTTTTAGTAGAAACAGGGTTTCGTCGTGTTGGCCAGGCTGGTCTGGAACTCCTGGGCTCAAGTGATCCTGCTCGTCTCAGCCTCCCAAAGTGCTGGAATTACAGGCCTGAGCCACCATTCATTTCTGTATCACCTTTCTATGTGATAAAGAAACTAAGATAATATCTTGCATTGATGTTTGCTCTCTCAACTATATGAAATTGTGATTTCATTTGAACCGTATTTATTAACCTTGTATTGAACTAGAATCTTCCTGAATAACTGCACTAAATTTTAAATGTAAAAACAGCATGGTTTTATGATTAGTCTTCTTGATATAATGTATATTTGCTGTAGAAAATTGAGAAAAATAGATCAAAGTATTAGGAAGAAATTGAAAATCTTTTGTAATCTCCTATAGCTATAGCCTGTTTCAATACAGCAGCCAAAGTTTAATCAGGTAATTCTACTTTAATCTACAGTTTAATCAGATCAGTTTAATCAGATCATTCTACTTCCCTGCTCTCCACACCCCATTGATTTCCCAGAATCTTCACCTATAAAGGTTCCACAGGTATGCCACCTGATTGCCTTTCCAGCTTCATTCCTCCCTCTGTGCCCTGGCTCTCGGCCCCAGGCACCTTGGCCTCCTTGCCATTCCACAGACATTAAGCACTTCGGCCTTAGAGCGTTTGCTCTCCACCTTGACTGCTCCTTCCCTAGTTAACCACAGACTTGCTTTCTTACTTCTTTCAGATCTTCGCTCATATGTCTTATCAGAGTCTTTCCCATACCAACTAGTGTAAAGTAGCACCTCCATCAGTACCCTCTTACCCTGCTTGATTTTCATGATATTTTCTGAGTTTATGTTCCATCTTTATTTCTTTTTGTGGTATGTCTCTCTCTAGAGGGCAGGGCATTTGTTTAATTCACTGACATATTCCCAGACCCTAGAAAAGACCTGGCACAGAGTAAGTGCTTTGAAATTACTTGTAGAACTTACGGATCCTGCTGCTCTGAGACAACTGTTGATGTTTTCATGTGTTTTCCTGTTTCCTTTTTGCATTTGTGTGTATGTATATATTTTTGCTATTTGTATATCTGTGTATTTAAACTATTTAAGATGAGAGTAGAACCGAATAATTTTATGGCCAGCTTTTTTCACTTAATTTCGTGAGATTTTTTTTTTTTTTCTTTTGAGATGGAGTCTCATTCTGTCACTCAGGCTGGAGTGCAGTGGCATGATCTCGGCTCACTGCAACCTTTGCCTCCCAGGTTCAAGTGATTCTGCCTCGGCTTCCCAAGTAGCTGGGATTACAGGTGCCCACCACCACCCCCAGCTAATTTTTGTATTTTTAGTAGAGATGGGGTTTCACCATGTTGGCCAGGCTGGTCTCGAACTCCTGACCTCAGGTGATCCGCCCGCCTCAGCCTCCCAAATTGCTGGGATTACAGGCATGAGCCACAGCACCCAGCTGAGAATGTTTAAATGTTAACCTTCTTCATAATCATTTTTTGTCTTTTCAATCCATTGCCTACAAATGCTATACATACCTACCTCCTATTATTATTTTGTGTTTTTGTTTTGTTTTGTTTTTTCTTTTTTTTTTTTGTTGTCTTTAACAAGTTGGTTTTTACATCTCTTTCCAGAAGGGCATATACCGCATCTCTAGGAGAGACAGCAGTGGCATTTGACTTTGGGCCATTGGCAGCAGTCCCAAAGACTCTATTTGGACAAAAAGGCAAAGATGAAGTAGTGGCGTACCCACTGTACATCTTATATGAGAATGGAGAGACTTTCCTGACATATATCAGTCTGTTACACAGGTGAGTTGAGGTGGTCACCCACCTGAAATGAAAACTCAGCTTGGGCTCCAGTAGAGATCGTTGAGGCTGGACTTGGGAGCCATGTTTTTGAGTCTGTGGAAATGTTGCAGCCTTCCGATGCTTGGCTTGCATATTTTTGAGAAAGAGTTAGTACAGGTCATTTGACCTCTCATTTCTTCATGTTGTTTGGGTAAGTTCTATAGAATTTTTGGATAATCACTTAATGATAGGCCTGGATTTGTGTTCACAAATTCGGGTTATCTGAACAAGTGCTTATGGTGTTTATCTTATATGAACAAGACACCACGTAGACGTGGTAATCTGGTATCTCATGTCGCTGTTGTGGGGAGAAAGATACATACACATGAAAAAATACTATCTGTACCACAGTATTGGTACACAGACAGTCCGAACCAGAGGAAGGGGAGGTCATTCTGACTGCGAGGTTGGGGAAGTTGTTGTGGAGAAGGAGCGATGCCGCGTGTGACTTAAAGGGCTCGTTCAGGGTTAAATGAAGTATCAAGGAAGGGTGAGACCGTCTCTGTCAAGGGCAGCATAAAGTAGAGTCTGAAGATAAGCAAGTGCAAGTGTCATTCAAGCTTCATTTATTAGACATTCTGGGCTAGAGCTGAGGATTCATGTAGGGAGCATTGAGTGGTAGAGCTAGAAGTATCTGTCCCGAGAAAATTTGCTGGCCTTAAAAATACCTCGTTAAAGCGTGAGTGTGGATTTTTTTTTTCTGTAGGAATAGGGTAGTAGGAAGCCAGTGATGGTTTCTGAGCAGAAGGACAAAACAATTGGTTAGGAAAGGGACTGGGACAGAGACTTTTAAAGAAGCTTTTGCAAAATTGAGCTTATAATTTATGAGAGTTTGAACTTGGGTGGTAGTAGAACAGAGAGAAAAATGAAACACAGTAGATAGCAACAAAGGAAGGATAAATAAGACTTAATTACTGTTTGGATAAGGGAGTATACCATGAACAGAAACAGGTCAGTAAAGGCAGCTAATTGGGGGAGAAGCTTTATTTTTAAATAAATCAGTGTAAGATAGTATTGGACCAATAAAATGGAAATATTCCATGGACAGTTGGAAATACAGGATGATGAGAGACAAGAAGAATTAAAATAGAGGTATGAGAATCATCTGTCATGGTGAGAGAGTCCATACAGGAGAAGAATTTGAGGGAAAACTGCAGAGGCGCAAGGCTAAGGGCTGAGCATTAGAGTTTATTCGCTTATAAATCGACTTAACCTACTTATTCAGGGCCCACTGTGTGGCAGAAGATGGAAATACAAGATTGAAGGCAACATTCCTACCATGTGGTTCCTTATCTATCAGAAGGACATACCACTAAACCAGTACTATAGTACAGTGTCATGTGCTCAGGGCATCACCGGGTTCTTCAGGAGTGTGATGGAGTAAATGAGTAGGCCTGCTGATGTTGGAAGACTTTGAGGAAATGCTGTTACAAAAGCTTGGACTTGAAGGATTCACTAGACAGAGTCGGAAGTGGGTACAGAAGAGAGTATGCAAAACCATAAAGATAAGAAAGATGAAAGAGCTTGACAGGTTACAGAATGGTGAGGATTCACTATTGAGTGCATTCGCCTTGCAGAAATATTCTCTGCCTTTCCACACATGAGCTCAGGAGGATTTTGTGGTAACATTAGTACCTTCCCTTACCCCTTCTCCTCTTACTGCTGAGCCCTTATTTGTCCAAACCATGATCTGCCTAGTAACCTTAGCCCAAAACCCAAAAGTTATCTTCATCCTTATATTTGATCAGTCCCAAATTTCTATGGATTTTGTGATTAAAATTTTTTGGAAGTATACACCAAGCTTGTCCAACCCACGGACTGTGCGCAGCCCAGGACAGCCTTGAATGCAGCCCAACACTTCGTAAACTTTCTTAGAACATTATGAGATTTGTTTGCGATTTTCTTTTCTTTCTTTTTTTTTTTTTTAAAAAGCTCATCACCTGTTGTTAGTGTATTTTCTGTGTGGCCCAAAACAATTTCCAGTGTGACCCAGGGAAGCCAAAAGATTGGGCGCCCCTGGTTATACACCCTTCTCTCCATTCCTTTGTCCCTGCTTCAGAACTTCATCATCCGCCTAGGTTATTTTCTTTTTTTTTTTTTTTTTTTTTTGAGACGGAGTCTCGCTCTGCTGCCTAGGCTAGAGTGCAGTGGCCAGATCTCAGCTCACTGCAAGCTCCGCCTCCCGGGTTTACGCCATTCTCCTGCCTCAGCCTCCCGAGTAGCTGGGACTACAGGCGCCCGCCACCTCGCCCGGCTAGTTTTTTGTATTTTTTTAGTAGAGATGGGGTTTCACCGTATTAGCCAGGATGGTCTCGATCTCCTGACCTCGTGATCCGCCCGTCTCGGCCTCCCAAAGTGCTGGGATTACAGGCTTGAGCCACCGCGCCCGGCCGTTTTTTGTATTTTTTTTTAGTAGAGACGGGGTTTCACCATGTTAGCCAGGATGGTCTCGATCTCCTGACCTCGTGATCCGCCCGCCTCGGCCTCCCAAAGTGCTGGGATTACAGGCTTGAGCCACCGCGCCCGGCCCTATTTTCTTAAGTAGTTTCCCCAGATCCCATTTTGGACCCTTCCATGTCTTCCTCCCTAATACCAGACTGATTTGTAAAGTGAAGCTCCATTACTTGATTTAAACCTCTAGTGATATACTGTTACCCAGCAGACTGAATAGTTTAACATGGCATCCAAGATGATGTACTTTTTAAGCCAGTCCTGGATGTCTGTCTAGCTGTTTTGCCATTGCCTTAGACCTTATACTTTGCCTCCTATCATACTAAATAAGTTTTCTTCTTCTTAGTTCCTTGTCTTTCATGCTTCCAGGACTTTGCATAAGCTGCTCAACAACCCCCTTCCTAGAAATCATTCTTTCTCCATTTTTCTTATTTATTTTTGATAGCTTTCTTCATTATCTTTGTATCTTTTTGTCATTCCTTTGTACACCATAAATCCTTCTGTTGTTGCACTTATCACATGGTATACGAATTCTGGTTAAATGTCTGCCTCATCAGCTAAACAGTCATTCACTGGGAGAATCATCTAGCACTCAATAGTAAGTATTTGTCAAATCAGATTTAGTATAGGGATCCAAAGCCTTGAAGAGAAGCTACATTTCAGAAGAAAGGATTTGGTAGTCTTGGAATATAGATGGTAGTTAAAACGAGGCATAGTTTAGTAAGCTCTCATTTAAGTGTGTATTTTGAAAAAAGTCAAAACCTACAACAGAATCCTGGAGAACAATATTTAAGAGAAAGAAATTAGAAAAGGACATTAGAAAATTGTCTTTAAAGAGGTAGGAAGAGAGAACTACAAGAAAGAATTGTTATAGCTGTTAAGGATATTGAGTAGCAGTAATTGTTAACCAATGATAAATGCAGCAGAAGGTTAAGTGCCTTTTGGATTTAGCAAATCTTACAGGTGACCTTTGCCACAGTAGCTTCAATGGAGTGGTGAAAGCATAAACCATAGCAAATTTAGGGCAAGGGTTTCCAGCCTCTGTACTATTGACATTTTGGTCTGAATTACTGTTTTAGAGGTGCTGTGCTGTAGGGGAGTGTTTAGCAGCCTCTAGCCTCTAACCACTAGATGCCAATACCTCCCCGCACGTTGTGACAACCAGTTGTGACAAGCCAAAATGTCTTCAGACATTGCCAGTGTCCTCTAGGGCAAAATTGTCTCTGGTTGAGAAACACCAGGGCAGTAGAATCTGAGTGGGAAAGCGAGAAGGTGGAGTATTGGGAATATCCTACATTTATAATGAGAGTATGATAGCTGGAGGAAAACAAAGTCAAAGAATGGTTTTATGGGGTGGGCATGCTTATTGTCAACATTTCCCAAACATGTTTTTACTCCTTCTTTAGCCCTGGAAATATTGGAAAGCTGTTGGGTCCGTTGCCCATGCATCCTGCGGCTGAAGATAACTATGGTTATGATGCTTGTGCTATCCTCTGCTTACCCTGTGTCCCCAATATCTTAGTGATCGCCACTGAATCAGGAATGCTGTATCACTGTGTTGTGCTAGAAGGGGAAGAAGAAGATGACCAAGCAGTAAGTGCAGGCTGCTGTGGGTGTTTGTGTCTTCAACACTTGGCACACTTCCTGACCCAATATGGATGCTTAATATATGAGAAGGAATTTTAACTTATTTATGGAACTTCTGATATTTTGGAAATTAAACAGTTAAAAAAGTAGCTGAGGCAGTCTTAGCAATCTAAGTGGAAAGAAGTTAGAAGGTTGCCCAACTTAACTTGGTCCACCAGTCTGCATGTTACTTTCTGATCTCTATATTGCAATCTTCAGGGACAGATACAAAGAGCCTTGGAATCACTGAATCAGCTTTTTTCACAAACATCTTCTTAAAGGAAGAGAGATGTTTTCTCTTCAGAATAACAGTGCAGTGCACTGTTAGGATAGAGGTGGAATTAAGAATTTGAAAGCACTGTTTGACCCAGCTTCTTTTTTTTTTTTCTGAGATGGAGTTTCGCTCTTGGTGCCCAGGCTGGAGTGCAGTGGCATGATCTCAGCTCACTACTACCTCTGCTTCCCGGGTTCAAGCGATTCTCTTGCCTCAGCCTCCCGAGTAGCTGAGATTACAGGCACCCACCACCATGCCTGGCTACTTTTTTTTTATTTTTAGCAGAGACAGGGTTTCACTATATTGGCCAGGCTGATCTCGAACTCCTGACCTCAGATGATCCACCCACCTCGGCCTCCCAAAGTGCTGGGGATTACAGGCATTAACAATCGCACCCGGCCCTGACCCAGCTTTTTGCCTGTTTTTAATTGTGTACATTTTCAAATTAACATGCAAGATCAACATTACAACACTTTTTTTTTACAGTCAGAAAAGTCCTGGGATTCCAGGATTGACCTCATTCCTTCTCTGTATGTGTTTGAATGTGTTGAGTTGGAGCTTGCTTTGAAACTGGCATCTGGAGAGGATGACCCTTTTGATTCTGACTTTTCTTGTCCAATCAAACTTCATAGAGGTAAGCTCTTCAATAAATGTAGTGCTTTTTTCCCATGATTTTTAGACTAAGACTATCATAGACTGTTCCTATGTCATGTATTTGTTCTGTGGTTCCAGCCTTTAAAAAGTTGACTGGTTTTTTTAGCCTTTTAGTCACTATAGTACACTTTTTGTCTAAGGCAGACTGAGCAGATTTCCAAGTTTTAAAATAGTGGTCTTTGGTCCAGATCACCCGGATTCCTAATAGTGAGTTTTTCCTGGTCCTATCAAAAGTAGAACTACCATGTTATTCAGTAGTTCCACTACTGGGTATGTCAAAAGGGAAGGAAATAATAGGTTGAAGAGATACCTGCACTCCCACTGCAGTGTTATTCACAATAGCTAAGATGCTGAATCAACCTGTGTCCATCCACAGACCAAATGGATTTTTCTTGTTGTTGTTGTTGTTGTTGTTGTTGTTGTTGTTGTTGTTGTTGTTGTTGTTGAGATGGTGTCTGGCTCTATCAGCCAGGCTGGAGTTTAGTGGCGCAATCTCGACTCACTGCAACCTCCCCCTCCCAGGTTCAAGCTTTTGCCTCAGCCTCCCAAGTAGCTGGATTACAGGTATCCACAACCATGCCTGGCTAATTTTTGTATTTTTATTTTTATTTTATTTATTCATTTATTTTGAGACAGAGTCTCGCTCTGTTGCCCAGGCTGAAGTGCAATAGCGCGATCTCGGCTCGCTGGAACCTCCGCCTCCCGGGTTCAAGCAATTCTTCTGCCTCGGCCTCCCTAGTAGCTGGGATTACAGGCGTGTGCCATCATGCCCTGCTAATTTTTGTATTTTTAGTAGAGACAGGGTCTCATCATATGGGCCAGGCTGGTGACCTCGTGATCCGCCCACCTCGACCTCCCAAAGTGCTGGGATTCCAGGCGTGAGCCACCACGCCTGACAATTTTTGTATTTTTAGTAGAGGTGGGGTTTCACCGTGTTGGCCAGGCTGGTCAAACTCCTGACCTCAAGCAGTCCACCTGCCTCAGCCTTCCAAAAGTGCTGGGATAACAGATGTGAGCCACCACGCGCCCGGCCCCAAATGGATTTTTAAAATGTGGTGTATATACACGGTGGAATACCATTTGGCTTTTGTGTGTATGTGTGTATGATAATAATCTCACTGTGTCACCTAGGCTGGAGTACAGTGGTGTGATCTTGGCTCACTGCAACCTTCGCCCCCCCAGGCTCGAACAATCCTCCCACCTCAGCCTCCGGAGGCTGGGAGTAGCTGGGACTACACGCCTGATTTTTGTATTTTCGGTAGATATGGGATTTTGCCATGTCATCCAAGCTCAAACTCCTGAGCTCAAGTGATCCTCCCACCTCGGCCTCTCAAAGTGCTGGTCCACAGGTGTGAACCACCATGCCTAGCCCTATTTGGCTTTAAAAAAGGATGATCGGCCGGGCGCGGTGCTCAAGCCTGTATCCCAGCACTTTGGAGCCAACGGCGCACAAGTTCGGTATCGAGACTCCTGGCAACCGTGAAACCCGTCTCTACTAAAATACAAAAAAAAAAACTACCGGGTGACGGGCGGCGCCTTAGTCCCAGCTACTTGGGCTGAGGCCGGAGGAATGGCGGGAACCCGGAGCCTTGCAGTGAGCTGGAGCCGGCCCTGCATTCAGCTGGGCGACAGAGCAGCTAAAAAAGGATGGAATCGTGTCATTCACTGCAGCACAGGAGGATTTCAATCTTGTAGCAATTTGACCTACTCTCCTTACAGTTCTTGTTAGCCAGTTTGCCTAGTTTTGGTAATAATGGCCTCAACTCTATACTAAAGTTATAGCCAAAACATTTAAGGGGGCAGAATTCCTTACATAACAAACCAGCAAAGAGCGTACATTGAGTTTGTCTAATTAAGGTATTTTGAGATTTATGTTGTCTAAGAATTTTATAGATGAGGAAACAGACCAAATGAAGTAAAGTGACAGAAACTAATTGGTTTCCTCATATAGATACATATATCTTTGGGAAATCTTAAGTGTAGATGTAGACATTTTGTTCTTGGGTTTTCGTTTTTGTTTGTTTGTTTGTTTTCAAGATGGAGTTTTGCTCCTATTGCCCAAGCTGGAGTGCAATGGCATGATCTCGGCTCACTTCAACCTCCGCCCTCCAGGTTCAAGCGATTCTCCTGCCTCAGCCTCCCAAGTAGCTGGGATTACAGGAATGCGCCACCACACCTGGCTAATTTTTGTATTTTTAGTACAGATGGGGTTTCACCATCGTGGTCAGGCTGGTCTCAAACTCCTTATCTGTCCACCTTGGCCTCCCACGATGCTAGGATTTTAGGCATAAGCCACCATGCCCAGCCTTTTCTTGGTTCTTCTAATGAGAATAACATTTTCATACGTGAAAATAAGAAATTTTTTACTTGTTCATAATTGTGCTGAACAAGGCATATTATAATCACTGAGGCACACCAGATTTCTTAGTAACAAAGTGAAATGGCTACAGTATAACATAGGGTGGTGTCTAACAGATTTCCTGTTAACTAAATGTTGGCTCTTTTTAGTAATCAATTTGTTTTACACCCCAGTACTAAGATTTTTCTGTTGATGTTAGCACTACAGGTTTTGAAAAGTCATTTTAACAATGTTAGATTTGATGAGATGATTTGAGCCTTAAGTCTTAAAATATGGGCAAATGAAAAAATTTTCAATACTTTATTCAAACAGATCGATGATTCCCATAGACGAAGGTTTTTTAAACTTTTTATAGTAGAATGCTGTTTTCTAAGATGTTTTATGGAACCTCAATGTATAAGACAGAAAAATAATATATCAGCTTTAGAACATTAATATAGGATAAAGTCACTAATCATAAAGTGAGACTGTTAAAGGAAAATTTAATGTAGGGGTTTTATGGGTTATTGTGCCATTTAATCAGCTTTAATATATACCTTATCTCTGTATTTTGTTTTTACTTTAATAACATTATTATTTTGCTTGTTTGTTTGAGACAGAGTTTCGCTCTTGTTGCCCAGGCTGCAGTGCAGTGGTGCAATCTCAGCTCACCGCAACCTCCACCTCCCAGGTTTGAGCAATTCTCCTGCCTCAGCCTCCCAAGTAGCTGGGATTGCAGGTGTGAGCCACCACACCTGGCTAATTTTGTATTTTTAGTAGAGACGGGCTTTCTCCATGTTGGTCAGGGTGGTCTTGAACTCCTGACCTTAGGCGATCCGCCCACCTCAGCCTCCCAAAGGGCTGGGATTACAGGCGTGAGCCACCACACCCGGCCAGTAACATTATTAATATTAATAAAAAAAACGAGTTACAGAGATAAATATACACAATAATAAGTATTCAATAGCTTATCTTTTAGTCTCAGGATTGTCTTACTGATACTGGGGCTCAAAGGAGGTACAGAAATTTTTGTTTCAAAACCACTTAATTAAAATTGTATAACAGCTACTCATACTTCTTAGTTATAAATGATTGTCAAACAAAAAGAGCATCCCAAACTGAAAATAACCTTTAAAACTATCTGTCAGTCAACATTATGAAGACATACTAAACTTCACTTCTCATTTCACACCTTACTACACTGATAGAACTGTTCCCTGAGCCGTTGTGTTAAAGTCTTTTGTGATACCTATGCTATAGGAGTGCATTTGCTTCAACAATTTTATTTAAGTCGATGTATGCAAGCATAGGTTTTCTACAGAGCTGCCATTTTAACCACCATTCTTTTGAAGAACTAAATAAATGCACAGAGAAAAGCACAAACAAGTTACTTAACAGCAAGTATTTATGTTTTGGTGAACCTCTTGTGTTCATATTTAGAAAATAACATTCAGATTGTGTTTTTTTATCTTTTTTTTTTTTTTTTTTTTTTTTTTTTGAGACGGAGTTTTACTCTGTCGCCCAGGCTGGATTGCAGTGGTGCAATCTCGGTTCTCTCACTGCAACTTCCGCCTCCCGGGTTCAAGCAATTCTCCTGCCTCAGCCTCCCGAGTAGCTGGAATTATAGGCGGCTGCCACCACACCCGGCTAATTTTTGTATTTTTAGTAGAGACGGGTTTTCACCATGTTGGTCAGGCTGGTCTCGAACTCCTGACTTTGTGATCCACCCACCTCAGCCTCCCAAAGTGCTGGGATTACAGACGTGAGCCACTATGCCCAGCCATTTTTTATACTTTTCAGAATACAGGCATACCTCCTCATTTTATTGTGGTTCACAGATAGTGCTTCTTTTTTTTTTTTTTTTTTTTAAACAAATGAAAGCTGCAGCAGCCCTGCATCAAGCAAGGCTATCAGCACCATTTTCACACAGCATATGCTCATTTTGTCTGTGTCAGCATTTTTTAGCAATAAAAAATGGTTAAGGTGTGTACATATTTTTGGATGTAACGCTGTTGCGTACCTACTAGTATAAACATAACTTTCTGCATAGTGTAAACACAACTTTCATATATACTGGGAGACCAAATGATTTGTGTGACTCACTTTATTTCTATATTCACTTTATTGCAATGGTCTGGAACCAAACCCACAGTATCTCTGAGGTATATCTGTTCTTAAATATATTCGAAATTTGAATTCAAATTTTAAAATTTTCAAAACCCCTAACAATAGGAAAGCCTTTTATAAAACCTTCCATCAACAAATGTGTTTGTAGGCTACTGTGGGGTAATCAGCAAATTTGAGGTAAATTTTTTTAGTTATCCAATGGCTACTTTTGTATCATTAATCATTCCATTTGCAGATCCCAAGTGTCCTTCAAGATATCACTGTACTCATGAAGCTGGTGTACATAGTGTTGGGCTAACATGGATTCATAAACTTCACAAATTTCTTGGATCAGGTGAGTTTACTAACTCTCTGCACTTTTAATAGATTTCAGAGGAAAAATAGATTTAATAGATTTCAGAAAAGTAGTTTGGAATAGAAAAATGGTAGAGAAAATCAGTGAAACCGAAAGGTTCTTTGAAAAGATCAACGACATTTGACAAGCCTTAAGCTAGACTAACTATACTCAGGAATAAAAGCAGGGGTATTACTATTGACCTTACAGAAATAAAAGATAATAAGGGAATATTATGAACAAAATGTACGCCATTACATAATCTAGATGGGATGGACAAATTTCAAGAAAAAAATACCAAAACTGACTCAATCAAGGTCTGGAAGAATTTGCTTTAAAAAGAAAAAAAGACCGGACGCGGTGGCTCATGCCTGCAATCCCAGCACTTTGGGAGGCCAAGTGGCGGATCACGAGGTCAGGAGATCGAGACCATCCTGACTAACATGGTGTCTAGGTGGGAGTGCAGTGGTGCAGCCATAGGTTGCTGCAGTCTCGAACTCCTGGGCTCAAGCAGTGCTCCTGCCTCAGCCCCCAAAGTATCTGGGACTACAAGAGTAAGCCACCATGCCTGGCTAATTTTTGTGTCTTTTGTAGAGATGGGGTTTCACTGTGTTGCTCAGGCTGGTCTCAAACTCATGAGCTCAAATGATCCACCTGCCTCAGCCTCCCAAAGTGCTAGGGTTACAGGTGTGATCCACCGCACCCGGCCATCAAAATTTAAAACTTTTTTTTCCTTCAAGGATACTGTTACAAAAGGGGAAACAGCCCACAAAATGGGAGAAAATATTTGTGTGATAATGAACTCGTATGGAGAACAATATAAAGAACCCTTAGCATTGAATACAGTTGGGCAAATAGCATATCTGTAAAAAGATATACAACATCATTAGTCATTATGGAAATAAGATACCACAAAACCACAATGTGGTATCATGTCATATCCACTAGTATAGCTAAAATGAAAAAGATGGACATTAACACGTGTTGAGAATGTAGAAAAAAATGGGGACCTTTATACAGTGCTTATAGAAATGTAAAATGGTACGGTCACTTTGGATAACAATCTGGCAGTTCCTCAAATGATTACTGATTTACCACATACCTGATAGTTCCAGTCCTGAGTATATTTCCAAGAGAAATGAAGACCTGTATCCACACAAATACTGCTACATGAGTGTTCATAGCAGCATTATTCATCATAGCCCAAAAGCCACATACCCAAGTGTCCATAAGCTGATGAATGGATAGATAAAATGTGGTATGTCTATACAACAGAATATTATTCAACAATAAAAAGGAATGAAGTACTGATACATGCTACAATATGGATGAACTGTGAACAGATGCTAAGTGAAAGAAGCCAGTCACAAACAACTGTGTGGCTGTTTATATAAGATGTCCAGAATAGACAAATCTACAGAGACAGAAAGTAGATTAGTTGCCTGGGTCTGGAAAGTTTGGTAGAAACTGAGGAGTGATTGCTAATGGTTATGTGGATTTCTTTTGGGAAAATGAAAATATTCTAAATTGTTATGATAGGCATACAATTTTTTTGTTTGTTTGTTTGTTTTTTGTTTTTTCTTTTGAGAAGGAGTTTCACTCTTTTTTGCCCAGGGTGTGGTGCAAGAGCATGATCTCGGCTCACTGTATCCTCCGCTTCCTGGGTTCAAGCGATTTTCCTGCCTCAGCCTCCCGAGTGGCGGGGACTACAGGTGCCCGCCACCACGTCCAGCTAATTTTTTGTGTTTTTGGTAGAGACAGTGTCTCGCCATGTTGGCCAGGCTGGTCTTAAACTCCTGACCTCAGGTGATCCACCCACCTCGGCCTCTCAAAGTGCTGGGGATTACAGGCGTGAGCCACTGCACCCAGCCAGGCATACGGTTCTTTTTTTTTTTTTTTTTGAGACGGAGTCTCGGTCTGTCGCCCGGGCTGGAGTGCAGTGGCCGGATCTCAGCTCACTGCAAGCTCCGCCTCCCGGGTTCACGCCATTCTCTTGCCTCAGCCTCCCGAGTAGCTGGGACTACAGGCGCCTGCCACCTCGCCCGGCTAGTTTTTTGTATTTTTTAGTAGAGACAGGGTTTCACAGTGTTAGCCAGGATGGTCTCGATCTCCTGACCTCGTGATCCGCCCGTCTCGGCCTCCCAAAGTGCTGGGATTACAGGCTTGAGCCACCACGCCCGGCCGGCATACAGTTCTTACAGTAGAAACTTACTGAATTGTATACTTTAATGGGTATACTTTAAATGGATGACTTGTATGGTACTGTGAATTACATTTCAAAAAGCTGTTACAGACTAGGCGTGGTGGCTCACACCTGTAATCCCAGCACTTTGGGAGGCTAAGGCAGGTAGATCATCTGAGTTCAAGAGTTCGAGACCAGTCTGGCCAACATAGTGAAACCCTGTCTACTACTTAAACCCGGGCGTGGTGGCATCCACCTGTAGTCCCAGCTACTCAGGAGGCTGAGGCAGGAGAATCACTTGAACCCAGAAGGCAGAGGTTGCATTGAGCAGAGATTGGGCCACTGCACTCCAGCCTGGGCAACAGAGGGAGATTCCATTAAAAAAAAGGAAAAAAAAAAAAAAAAACCTGTTACAGATTGAGTAACCCTACTCTGACAATTTGAAATCCAAAACTCTTTCTTTTTTCCATCCTTGAACCTGAGTGAGCTACAAAAGTTTTTGAGTGCTGTCATGACACTCAACAGAAATGCTCATTGGAGCATTTAGGCTTTTAGATTTTTAGATAAGAGATGTTCAACTACTAAGTATAATGCACACATTCCAAAATTAAAAAAATATATACAAGATCTGAAACACTTCTGATCCCAAGCATTTTGGATAAAGGGTACACAACCTGTATGGAAATAAAATCAGTATGGGTAAGGAACAGCCTGGAAGAGAATGATCTCACTCTTCTTAGTGAAACATTTTTGCATTTAGAGACATTACCAAGGAAAATCCTACTTTGCTTCTTGGGGCGGAAATCTAGACCCCCTGGGAAAGCACATGCCTGTGTCAGAAAAGCATAGTATTTGAGAAGCAATGTTTCCAGACAAGAACTTAATTGCATTTAACCCAATATCATGAGCGTTTTAATTTGAGACTTGTCTAAGCATCATTTCATCTATATAATGTCTTCTGTGGTAGATGAAGAAGATAAGGATAGTTTACAGGAACTCTCTACAGAACAGAAATGCTTTGTTGAACACATCCTTTGTACGAAGCCATTGCCCTGCAGGTAAGGACTCTCCCTTCCTTGTGTATCAGAAAACAATTGTTCATTTCAGCATTTCAGATATGTGCGTATCCATTACACTCACGTCCGCAGTATTCACTGCTGAATCATTTGAAAGTTGCAGACATGATACTTCTCCCCTAAGAGTGTCCTGCTCATCAGAAGCTTTCTCCTGCTCCAGGGCCACTCCACATACTATTTCCTGACTGGAAGGTCCTTCTCCAGCCCCTGCCCCAGCCCCAGCTTGCCATCTTGTCTGGGCTAACTCTTACCCTTCTTTCTCATCTTAATGTCACTTCTTCAAAGAGAACACCCTTGACTGCCCAGTCTAACTTAG
The DNA here is from genome assembly GCF_007565055.1 of Rhinopithecus roxellana. NCBI lineage: Eukaryota > Metazoa > Chordata > Mammalia > Primates > Cercopithecidae > Rhinopithecus > Rhinopithecus roxellana. The sequence continues at coordinate 45,423,283 of NC_044567.1, forward strand.
GGCTCTCCTATTCTCTTATCCCTTGTAGCACATATTATACTATTTATATTTGCATTTTTTTAATGCCTGTCACCACTACTGGAACGTATATGTTTCATGAGAGCAGAGACTGTCTGCCCTTCACTGCATTGCTGTGTTTATTTGATGTGGTTGCCTGTGTCTCCTCTTTGAAACACACTCTTCTTGGCATCCTTGACGTCTGTCCCTCCAGGTTCTCCTTCAGTCCCTCCAGCAGCCCTTTTCTCAAGTTTCCTTCTTAGGCTGGTTCCTCTGCCTCTACTTACTGCTGACAAGTGATGCTCACAACTCTCTCCTTGGGTCTTCTCTATTCTTTCTAGGTCCTTTCCTGAGTAACTTTTGCCATAATCATGGCTTCAGTGCTGACAGTTTCCACATCCATATCACCCCAGCCCAGACCACTCTGAACTCCAGATTCACATATCCAGCTGCCTGCTGGGCTCCTCCACTCAGATATCCTATAGGAACATAAAACTCCAGATGTCCCCTTAACTCATCTTCTGTCTTCCCAAAAGTCTCTCTCCTACGTCCCATTTTTCTGAAGGGTGCCATATCAGCCCAGTTATCCCCAGTAGAAACCTGGAAGGTATTCTAGATACCTCCCTTTATTCTGTTCATCAGTTACTGGATGTCTCCTAAGCATTCAGACATCGAGTATACACAAACATGAGACAAATAGCATCTACTAAGAAATAGACATAGTCTAGGTTTGGCAATACAGAGGACCACAGGGAAAACGCTTGGTGGGGCACGAGAAGGATAGCAAACTGTACCAGCTTGAAAAGTGAACAGTGAGGCCGGGTACGGTGGCTTATGCCTATAATCCCAGCACTTTGGGAGGCCGAAGCAGGTGGATCACAAGGTCAGGAGTTCAAGACCAGCCTGGCCAAGATGGTGAAACCCCGTCTCTACTGAAAACTACACACATTAGCTGGGCACGGTGGCAGGTGCCTGCAATCCCAGCTACTCTGGAGGCTGAGGCAGGAGAATTGCTTGAACTTGGGCAGCAGAGGTTGCAGTGAGCCGAGATCACACCACTGCATTCCAGTCTGGGTGACAGAGTGAGACTCCATCTCAAAAAAAAAAAAGTGAACAGGGAAAATAATAAAATCCCATGTAGGCTGGGCGTGGTAGCTTACACCTATAATCCCAGCACTTTGGTGGGGTGAGACAGGAGGATCACTTGAGGCCAGGAGTTTGAGACCAGCCTGGGCAACATAGCAAGACCCTTTCTTTACAAAAAAATTTTAAAATTAGCCAGGTGAGGCCGGGCGCGGTGGCTCAAGCCTGTAATCCCAGCACTTTGGGAGGCCGAGGCGGGCGGATCACGAGGTCAGGAGATCAAGACCATCCTGGCTAACATAGTGAAACCCCGTCTCTACTAAAAATACAAAAAACTAGCCGGGCGAGGTGGCGGGCGCCTGTAGTCCCAGCTACTCAGGAGGCTGAGGCAGGAGAATGGCGTGAACCCGGGAGGCGGAGCTTGCCGTAAGCCGAGATTGCGCCACTGCACTCCAGTCTGGGCGACAGAGCGAGACTCCACCTCAAAAAAAAAAAAAAGCCAGGTGAGGCCAGGCGTGGTGGCTCAAGCCTGTAATCCCAGCACTTTGGGAGGCTGAGGCAGGCAAATCACTAGGTCAGGAGTTCGAGACCAGCCTGGCCAACATGGTGAAACCCCGTCTCTACTAAAAATACAAACAAAAAAAATTAGCTAGGTGTAGTGACGGGCACCTGTAATCCCAGCTACTCAGGAGGCTGAGGCAGGAGAATCACTTGAACCTGGGAGGTGGAGGTTGCAGTGAGCCGAGATCGCACCACTGCACTCCAACCTGGGCAACAGAGTGAGACTCCATCTCAAACAGACAAACAAAAATTAGCCAGTGTGGTAGCATGTACCTGTGGTCCCAGCTACTCAGGAGGCTGAGGTGGAAGGATTGTTTGAGCCCGTGAGGTCAAGGCTGCAGTGAGTTGTGATCGCACCACTGCACTCCAGCCTGGGCAACAGAGTGAGACCCTGTCTCCAAAAAACCCCAAAATCCCATTTATATCAATTTCAGAAACAGGTGAAATTAACAGTCCTGCCTAGGAATGAATACATAGGAAAACTGTAAAGCAAAGCAAAGACACGGTATTATGAATGTCAAGAGTAGTAGCTGCTTCTCTGGGGAGTGAAAGGCTATGACCAGGGAAGGTCGCACGGGAACCCTGAAGCCCCCTGCAGCGTCCTGATTCTTGACCTGGATACTGGTTACATAGTATATAGCCCAGTAATGTGTAGATTTCACACTGATAATAAAAAGTAAAAGTTTACAACCTTCTAGATACCAAAAAAGTAAATGGGAGCTGTGGAAGGGCAACTAGTGTGTCGACTGCTGGTTCTAAAGGGATGGAGAGAAAGAATAAGGGGAACTGGACATTATATTGAAATGGGAGTATTTGAAATGGAAGAGACATGAGTGCAAGCTGAGGGGAGGTAGATAATAGGGATATTCTGAAACGACACAGTTAATGGTACAATTTTCAGAAGGTGTGAGAGGAGGCGGCATCCGCATTCAGGGGCAGTTGCGTGTTGTAGGCGTGCAGGTGGGATGGGCGTGGGAGCCGCTAGGAGAGCATGTTGGCAGATTGGCAGTTCCCATCTGAGGTCTCAGTTTCCAATGTCTTCACTGAAGTGGGAAGGAAGATTGAGAGAGACATGCAGGCTGTGCATGCTAAATGATTTCCTGTGACATTGACGTCGGGCCTCATTGAGACAGACTCGGCAGCTCTGTTCATTCAACCGTTTCTAGGCACTTAATTTGTTAGAAGTGGGCTAGATAGCTGGGGCTTATGTGCAAGTTGGAGAGACACACAGATCTTCAGTGTAACGTGTAACTTTTGAGATTACAGTCAGCACCACTCTACGGTTAGAGATTCCTGAGTGACTTAGTGACATGGGCTCTAGAGTTTAGTGTAGGGCTGTATGAAAGGTTTCCAGGCCACCACTTTTGAGGTTATAGTACTGACAGGATGTCCCAGGCAACTGTCAGCCCAGGCCTGAGAAGGCCATGACCTGTCATATCTTTGCTCTTGGTTCCATTGCATTTGCTGCTTTGTAATTTAACTATGACTGGGTTTTTCCAGGCATCCGGCTCCAATTCGAGGATTTTGGATTGTCCCTGACATTCTGGGCCCCACGATGCTCTGCGTTACCAGTACCTATGAATGCCTCGTCAGGCCTTTACTGTACGTCCATTTTCTATTCTCCGCACAGCTCTAATTCTGCAGTTGGGAAAATGCACTCAGTAACCAACTTGAAGCTATACAAAAGTGTGGTTTATGCTTTGGCTTCTGACTTGAGGGTTGGAAGGATGGATATTTCTGTTCCTGCCATCTCTGTAAGGTTTCATTTTAGGCATGGTTTCTGGCATCCCCTGCACCTAGCTGAGAGTCAGGAGCTTTTCTTCAGAGTGTGGGGAAAAAATACTAAAATTGAATACCAAATTCCATTATCAATATGAGTAATAATTCTCAAGCTATGACCATGTGCCAAGCTCAGAAGTAAGCCATGTGCCTGTACTGCCTCCTGGAATCATCAGGGCAGCCCTGTAAGGACAGTACTGGCATTTCCATTTTATAAGAGTGGAAACAGGGATCAAGAGGTTAGTAAATGCTGAAATCACAGGTAACAAAATAGAGCTGGGATACAGATGCAGATCTCATTGACTCTGAAGTCCATACTCATACTCTTTAATTTCTCTGTCTCTGCCAGCCTGAGGGACATTGTAGAATATGTAAACTGGAATAAAGCTGAACTCAGGCTGGGTGCAGTTGTGGTTCACACCTGTAATCCCAATGCTTTGGGAGGCCCTGAGTTCGAGACCAACCTGGGCAAAATAGTGAGACCCCCATCTCTACAAAAAACAAAAAAATTAGCCAGGCATGGTGGTGCACACCTGTAGTCCTAGCTACTCAAGTGAGAGGACTGCTTAAGCCCAGGAGTTTCAGGCTGCAGTGAACCATGATCATGACACTGCACTCCAGCCTGGGTGAGAGCAAGACCCTCTGTCTTTAAAAAAAAAAACTGAACTCTTAGTCCTTCTCCTTTAAGGAAGTCAGACAATTAAGCTATAATCACTGTCTTCCTTTTCCAACAGCCTTGGAAGATCATTCTGAGTTATATAAATGCAGGAGCATGAGTACCAAAAACAAAAGTCACTGGGGCTTCAAACACTAGACACCACCCCCACCCCTAAACACCCACAGTACATTTAGTAAAATAAAACCTAGTCACACTGGCTTACTTCAGAATAAATATAAATCCCAAAGAGGAAAAATAAACATTAATTGTCTGGATACTTTTTTTTTTTTTTTTTGAGTTGGAGTCTTGCTCTGTTGCCCAAGCTGGAGTACAGTGGCATGATCTCAGCTCTCTGCAACCTGTGCCTCCCAGGTTCAAGCGATTCTCCTGCCTCAGCCTCCCTAGTAGCTGGGATTACAGGGGCACACCACGCCCAGCTAATTTTTATATTTTTAGTAGAGATGAGGGTTCGCCGTGTTGGCCAGGCTGGTCTTGAACTCCTGACCTCGGGTGATCCACCCACCTCGGCCTCCCGAAGTGCTGGAATTACAGGTGTGAGCCACTGTGCCCAGCCAATTATCTGGATACTTTCAGATTATATTTCTGCTAGCTCCCTGAAATACAAGTTGTCTATAAAGTAATGCTATGTGAGGAACTTTCACTTTTTTTTTCTTTTTTTTTTTTTTTTGAGATAGTGTCTCACCCTGTTGCCCAGGCTAGAGTACAGTGATGTGTTCTCAGCTCACTGCAACCTCCGCCTCCTGGGTTCAAGCAATTCTCATGCTTCAGCCACCTAAGTAGCTGAGATTACAGATGTGTGCCACCACGCCCAGCTAATTTTTATATTTTTAGTAGAGACAGGGTTTTACCACGTTGGCCAGGCTGGTCTCGAATGCCTGACCTCAAGTGGTCCACCTGCCTCAGCTCCCAAAATGCTGGGATTACAGGCGTGAGCCACCATGTCCAACCAAACATTCAAATTAGAATTGTTGCCTTCAGAGTAAGTCACTTGCCATGCTGCTAAAGTTTGTGAGATCTTTTAAGCTCTTTCTGAAGTTTGAGTATTTGCACTTGAGTGAATCGTTTTTAGAAATCAAATTATATAGAACCAGTATGGTACATACAGCAGTTTTCTGGCTTAATACTGGTTTTGATCAACTCTAAACCTAACAAATTAGTAATTTATGTTAGTGGCTCTGGCTTATAAACTGGCTCTCAAGTCCTTTGCCAAGAATGCATGCTAGGTGTTTGTGCTGCCTTAATCTTTTGGAAAAGAACCAGAAATGGCAGTCAGAAATGCTTTGACAAATTAGGGGCATTGGAAGAATAAGGGTGTAGCTTCCCAAAGTGACCTTTTCAAGGTGGCAAACATGCATTCTTGCACTTTTACAAAAGTAACACCTTATTTTGTATTCTGAAAGTTCTGGATTAATGTGGTTTCTGCTTTCCTGTAATATAGTAAATCACTCCATGGTAGAATTCAATTTACTTACCTATTTTGCAGAAGTACAGTCCATCCAGCGTCTCCTCCCCTGCTTTGTACTCGAGAAGATGTTGAAGTGGCAGAGTCTCCCCTCCGTGTTCTGGCTGAAACCCCAGATTCCTTTGAAAAGCATATTAGAAGCATTTTGCAACGTAGTGTTGCCAATCCAGCATTTTTGAAGTATGCAATCTTGGGCATAGTGGTTTTATGAATGGGTTCTCTTCTGTCTTCATAATTACTGTGCATCCTTTCTGTCCTCATCTGTTTCATACACTTTTTACTGTGATGGATTTGGAAGAAACTGGTTATATTTAATCAGCTAGTGAATGGGGAACAGGGGGGAAGTGGCACCTGAGAATGATAAACAGGAAGTGTTTAAAAAGAAGTTAGGCTGGGCCAGGCACCGTGGTTCACGCCTGTAATCCCAGCACTTTGGGAGGCCAAGACAGGAGGATCACGAGGTTAGGAGATTGAGACAATCCTGGCTAACACAGCAAAACCCCGTCTCTACTAAAAATACAAAAATTAGCTGGGTGTGGTGGCATGCCCCTGTAGTCCCAGCTACTTGGGAGGCTGAGGCAGGAGAATAACTTGAACCTGGGAGGCAGAGGTTGCAGTGAGCCGAGATCACACCACTGCACTCCAGCCTGGGCGACAGAGCAAGACTTTGTCTCAGAAGAAGTTAGGCTGGGCACGGTGGCTCACACAGCTATAATTCTAGCACTTTGGGAGGCCGAGGCAGGCAGATCACCTGAGGTCAGGAGTTGAAGACCAGCCTGGCCAACACGGTGAAACCCCATCTCTACTAAAAATGCAATAATTAGCCAGGCGGGGTGGTGGGCACCTGTAATCCCAGCTACTCGGGAGGCTGAGGCAGGAGAATTGCTTGAACCTAGGAGGCTGAGGCAGGAGAATTGCTTGAACCTAGGAGGCAGAGGTTGCAGTGAGCCGAGATAGCACCACTGCACTCCAGCCTGGGTGACAGAGCGAGACTCCATCTCAGAAAAATAAATTAAAAATATAAAAAGTTTACAAAGCACCTGTGACTGGAGTCTATTTTCAGTTGTTTTACTCAGCTAAGGAAAATAAAGGTAGAAACTTTGTTTTTAAGAGCTTCTGAAAAGGACCTAGCCCCTCCTCCTGAAGAATGCCTTCAGCTCCTCAGCAGAGCCACCCAGGTGTTCAGAGAGCAGTACATTCTCAAACAGGACTTGGCCAAGGAGGAGATTCAGCGGAGGTATGGTGTCCTGTGCTCACAAACCATCGATCCCTGGCTGGTAGCTGATGCTGTGTCGTAGCCTAGACCTGGCTTCTGAGTAAACTCTATGCCTTTTTGTTCTTGAAGGGTCAAATTATTATGTGACCAAAAAAAGAAACAACTAGAAGATCTCAATTATTGTCGAGAGGAGAGGTGAGTGTCAAAAAGAAGAAGAAAATAGGTCAGTAGGGCTGGAACCATATTCTTACCCTAAGATGCTGAGCCACGTTAGTTGGTTTCCACATCAAGGTGTGGACCCCAAGAGTCTCTTGTTTCTTATATCATTAGGAAAAGTCTGCGGGAAATGGCTGAGCGTTTAGCTGACAAATATGAAGAAGCTAAAGAAAAACAAGAGGATATCATGAACAGGTCAGTGGGCTGTATAACATTTAGTTACCTACTCAGGTACTAACAGTGATATTTAAGAAAATGGGCATTGGCACGTGCTTACATACCTACACAATTGAACTGATCCCCCTACCTCTCCTCTGAAGAATATGTTGGGGAAAACATGAGGCTCTCCCTAACCCTTCTTATGGGGCCTACTTCAGAGACACCAGATCCATGAATTATGAGCTTGTGATTATGTTTCTCCTAATTAGCAGAGACCTTAACTTGAGATGTTTGCTTGCCTTTTCTAAAGGATGAAAAAAGTACTTCACAGTTTTCACTCTGAGCTCCCAGTTCTCTCTGATAGTGAGCGAGACATGAAGAAAGAATTACAGCTGATACCTGATCAACTTCGACATTTGGGCAATGCCATCAAACAGGTAGGAATAGATCCAAACTAGCTAAATTTGATAATTTTTCTTAAAGCACTTATTCTACAGAAAATTTTACAAAAATGTAAAAAACAGATTCAGATAGATAAAATGTGTGGCAAACCACTGCCAAAATATCTATTTTGATACTTAAGGTTACTATGAAAAAGGACTATCAACAGCGAAAGATGGAGAAGGTGTTGAGTCTTCAAAAACCCACCATTACTCTCAGTGCCTACCAGCGGAAGTGCATTCAGTCCATCCTGAAGGAGGAGTAAGTAAATACTTCCAGTCAGCTATTACTGTGAGAGAGTTTTTCCTTTACAGTATGCCACAGTCAGCCTGTCTTAATAGAGACCTGGATCTTGGTATTTGCATGTCAAGTAATTACTGGGCCGAGAGCCACATGATACATAGGGGCTTAAGAAATGACTATGGTGGGAGGATTGAAAGTGATGACCTTCTAGTAACATGATTTTACAGTAATTATGTTCAAAAATATTTCCAGTACTTGCACCATTTGTCACCTTAAATGAACAGTGAACACTATTGCTATGCATCTGAAACCTTCAGCTGTTAATTTTAGCAAAGCAGTTCTTAGATATTTCAGCATTACCAGTTTGAATTCTTAAGAATCCATATAAATGGTTTATTATATTTCCAAAAGTGAGTGACTGTACAATTTTACAGGGGTGAACACATAAGGGAAATGGTGAAGCAGATCAATGATATCCGCAATCATGTAAACTTCTGACACCACCAGGAGCTGACTCACACCTGAAGTGAACACCACTGAAGGCTTAAACCCATATTGTAAAACAGGTAGCATTATCTAATTTATAAAAAGGCATTTTGGATGACCTTTGCTGTGGTTGTTCATCTTTTTAAATATTTTGTTTTATAATTATTGAATAAATGTTTGTATTTAAAATTTGGATTGTGCTTTATGACGCAAGCCTACAGTTGTGTTCAGCAAGGAGTCAGGATTATTTCACACTGCACACTGCCAGAACCTCCCTGAACCCTATTGAGTGTTCTCCGTATCTGAGCAAGGTATTCTTAGGAGCTGTGTTTTAAAGGAGCAGCACCAGAAACATGGCTCTGAGAGGGATAGAACCTAGGATTCAAAGGAAAAGGCCACACGGTGTACTCGGCAGCAGCTTTTTTAATGTGAACACTTCTTAAGGACACACCTTCAGTACAGTTAACAAATGGTTACACCTGAAATCTGCCGAGAGCAGAGCTCAAGACCCACAACTGCAAAGGCCACTGCTGGCTCACTTCCTCACAGGCTGTATTACCTTTCAGAGCTGAGTGAGGCTGTGCTCTACGTCCCAACACTTGTTACTGAGTGGACATGAGGTGCAGGTTTAGCACCTTAAAGGGAGAAAAAAAGAAATAGGTTAGTACGCAGAATGTGATTTTGTCCTCACTTCGCCTTAAGTCATCTTTTTATACTTGCGATGTGAGTTCTGAAAGGTAGTACTATACCTGCTTAGAAAGGTAGACTGCCAATTAAAAGCCACATGATAAGGTAGGTTACAGGTAAGAGGTAAATCAGGTTAGACATGCATGAGAACATGTATGCACAGACTGAATATAAGCACAGGAACACTCAAGAAACCCAACTGATCTTTTGCCTTCTAAATCAGTTCCCATTTACACTGAAAACCCAGTGGAAAGAATTGTTTCCTACCTGGACAGTGACACAGTAGTTTGTTGCATACCAGAAGCACATTGTTAAACAAAACTTAGAGTCTCAGTTTGGGTTTTTCTACCGTATTTTTCTCAATAAAGTGAATTCCAGCAGTTTGCATTTGTCACAGTAGAGACCACTAACCATTCCCTAATTGTGATGATTTTATTACCCAGTACTGTCTTCTGGAGAAAAATTATCTGTAAGGTGCTCAGTCTCAGCAGAACACTTCACTGCAAGCTCTAGTTCAGTCAGTTCAGAAAGCTGTGAACTGCCCACCCTGATTTGCAGCACTAATTTTAATAATCTGAAGACAAATTCGCTTGGGGCTTATCCAAGGGACTAGTCTTAAACCTACGTAATTTAAATTGATTGCATTTTATAATTAATAAAATCCCCTGTAACTCAATAGTTATGTTTCCTTTATCTAAACCATATAGCACTCTTTATAAAGGGACTTCAAACCAATTTAAATAATGTTTCATGCGCGGCAAGCCTTTAGTACTATTTCCATAATTAGTATTTATTTTTAAATTCATAATCATGAATGCAGACTACAATAATAACCCAAGAGATGAGGTATGTAGTACTTATCATTTGTCCTATGGAAGACAGACGTACAGAAGTAAAGATCTTTAGGGCAAGTCCATAGTGACCTCATTTATAACAAAGACAATTCACTTTAAGTTGACAGTGGCTTTATGTGTACAAAACAATCTACCTAGTTCACTAACTCCCGGAAGGCTCTTTCAGGTACCTTACTGTGTATGCAACCAATCTCAAAAATGATTTGAAAACCATTTTACTTTTGAACCTCCTGGATGATGATCCATCCAGTGGATCTTCCTGGGAGAGTACTCTCAGCAAGTATTGGTGAACATGAATCAATCCTTTGTGCTTTCTGTAGCACTTCATAAAGTTATGGCAAAGACCTGTTTCATGGAGGCTTTCTTCACACAGGGAAGGAGTCTAATGCTTGTAAAATGGCAAGTTAGATTTGCAGACTGATCAGTATTCTAACTGGCTTTCCATAAGCATTGTCACTTACATTCCAGGCCTGGACTTAAAAGAAAAATACAAACTATCTGTCAACCTAGTTACCATTTTTGTATTTGACACATTTGAAACAGTAGTACTTAAGCCTAATGATCCAAGTTGAAAAATAAGCAGATTTATAAATGTATACTAGAGGTTCTCAGACAAGCTTGTTTTATTAATGTTTTTCACTGATCCAATAACTAGACTAAAACACTTCAAAAGAGTAGATGGTACCAGTTTGGCTTTATCCTGGTACCTGTGGGCCCATGAAGATCATCTAAGTATGCAGAAAAAGTGCTTCCCAAGTTTCTTGTGCTTTTCCTTTAACCTTCAGCTTCCAGTATATATAGCCCCAGCCAAGTTTTCAGATCCTCATCAATTCACTTCCTGAACTGGTTTTGTTTGCCACAGTCCTATGGTTCTCAGGTAAGTTTCAGTAGCATTTAAGGTCCTCCAAAGCAAGATAAAATGGTAAAAGGGAAACAAAAATAATTTGTATTGAGTGAGGGAAATACAGTCAGTAGCCAATGGCCTGCTCCAAACCTTCATATTTTAATATAAAATATTCATACAGCATACTACACTTCTGTCTGCTAACTGAATACTGTTACTGATGAGCTCTAGACAACAGATAAAGCAAATTCTCTCTTCCAATATCTATGAACAGAAAATTCCAAACACTAGTGGGATGTCGCTTTAGGGTAGGGAAATGTGTTCCAAAAATCTATGTTGGAGAAAGCAGGCAAGGAAACAGCACTTTTTCCATCACCGAATCTGATCCCACGCCTGTTGGAATCAAGCCTGGAGTTATCAGTGTTCGCATTTGAAGGTCTCTGGGCTGCAGATCACCCCGTTTGCTGTTTCCTGTGCCGCACAGTCTTCTCCCTCTAGAAGTAAGCATTTCTCCAGTCTTCCTTTTGTTGTGACTTCTCTTTCTTCAGTTAAGAGTTAAATAATAATTAATGTTGCTCTAAAGATGAGTTAAAAACCCAAAGTGCAGGCTAGAATCCTGCCATCAGGGTGTCATGTCTCAGGAAGCTGGTTAATGTCTGTCAGTTTAGTATCATTCAGAATTGCCCGGATTCTCTCCAAGGAGTCCGCTTGCCGGATCCGCTCTAACTGCACCTGGAGAAATAATGGTGAGGTAAGTACAGGTGGCTCCTGCCTAGATTTTCTGAACTGTGACTGGTTTAGCTGAGATGCAGCAGATTAACTCGCCAGAGTAGCAGTCACTTCAAAGGGAGACAACAAGAACAATTAAAAATTTTAAAATAATTCCCCAAAGCTATTGCATAACAGACTAGGATTTTTTTTTTTTTTTTTTTTTTTTTTTTTTTTTTTTGAGGCAGTTTTGCGCGTCACCCAGGCCAGAGTGCAAGGGTGTGATCTCGGCTCACTGCAACCTCCACCTCCTAGGTTCAAGTGATTCTCGTGTCTTAGCCTCCCAAGTAGCTGAGATTACAGGCACCTGCCACCACACCCGGCCATTTTTTTTTTTTTTTTTTCTTTTCCTCCAGACAGAGTCTTGGTCTGTCGCCCGGGCTGGACTGCAGTGGCGCCATCTCGGCTCACTGCAACCTCCACCTCCCGAGTTCAAGCAATTCTCCTGTCTCAGCCTCCCCAGTAGCTGGGATTACAGGCACCCACCACCATGCCTGGCTAATTTTTGTATTTTTAGTAGAAACAGGGTTTCACCATATTGGTCAGTCTGATCACGAACTCCCGACCTCAGGTGATCCACCCACCTCAGCCTCCCAAAGTGCTGGGATTACAGGCGTGAGCCACCATGCCTGGCCCAGACTAGGATTTTAAAGTCTAATGTGTTGGGATTATGGAGACAAATGAGACCTGACTCCTGACCCTGAAGAATCCAGTTCCAGGCTGGGTGCGGCAGCTCACGCCTGTGATCCCAGCACTTTGGGAGGCTGAGGTGGGTGGATCACCTGAGGTCAGGAGATTGAGACCAGCCTGACCAACATGGTAAAACCCTGTCTCTACTAAAAATACAAAAATTAGCTGGGGGTGGTAGCATGTGCCTGTAATCCCAGCTACCCAGGAGGCTGAGGCAGGAGAATCACTGGAACTAGAGAGGCAGAGGCTGCAGTGAGCCGAGATCACACCAGTGCACTCCAGCCTGGGTGACAGAGCAAGACTCCTCTCAAAAAAAAAAAAAGAATCTGAAGTTCCATTGGGAAAAAAACCTTAGTTTTAGCACAATATTCTAAATGTCATTATGTCATTACAGGCATTCATGGACTGCCCAAGGGAGCATGGCAGAGGGAGGGGGCGCTTTAGCCCAGCTCAGGGACCTAGAAGGGCTCCATGGAATGGACAAACCTACGCTGAGCCTTGAAAGAAAGGTGTCAGGAGGGGATGAGAGGAGGATGCTTACCAGACGGAAGAGCGCACTGTGGGCGAGGAACCACAAGCAGTTAAACATGAGAATGTAAAACAAGGCAGAGAGATGAGCAAAATGCAGGGGTACGCCTGATTGGGAAGAGTCTTACATGGTATGCTAAGGAGTTGATACTTTACTCATAAGGAGGCAAAATTGGCAAGGTATAGAGAAAAAGAAAAATGGGCCAAGTGTGAAGAACACACCAGGTTTCTGGCCTGAATGATGAGGCAGACATTTGGGGTGGAGGTAGGAGCAGCCAGTCTCTAAACCTCTAGCTACTGCCAGTGGTCAAGTCAGGGATTGGCAAGGTTCTGTCCCCCAAAACTGCCTTCATGCTCTGTATGTGGTTCCCCAAATGCCTCACCTGAAGGGTCTGTGAAAGCTTTACAAAATCTCTCTGGACTTGCTCACTGACATCTAATTCTGTCTGTAATCTCTGAGCTTTGTTCTTCTCTTCAAACATTAGTTGTTCAACGGTAGCCTAAAAAATACAAGTTTTGAATGAAGATTAATGCCAAAGGGCCAAATTAGTTAGGAAATCTAGTAACTTGTAGTTACCAACTACTAGGGCAGAAAGGTGGGTGGATATCCATCATACTCCTATACACGACCAATCTCTATAGGGCAAGTGTGCAAGCCATCTGGACTGCTTGCTCTAGGTCCTAAGATGAACTGGGTATGAAAAGCCAGAGGAAGAAATGGATTAAAGTGCTGCCCTCCCCCACCCCCACCCCCAGCAGCTGGTGACAGTGACAATAATCATCAAAACAGTTGCTGAGATGAGAATCTGTCACAGCGACAGGGATGCATACAGGATTTCCTCTGACAACCTCCACAGTCAAGCATCCACCAGGAAACTTAGTGACTACGTCCCAGGCAGCCCCAGCTATCCCCAGTCTCTCTTACGGAAAACTTCAGCAGGATGTGTGGGAGCCTTTCTAAAAGCAAGCAGTTCAACAACACTGTGCTTTAAGGTCTGACCCCTCAGCTCACTACCCCCACAACATGCACGTTTATTCTAACGGAACTAATCAAAATGTAGGCGGCAAACCCGGTTTGATGCCATCTCTCTTAGGATTTGATATATCAGTCAGATGGAATGACATTTTCAAGCTGCTTCTAACCGGGCAGCGCCCAGGCTTGGTCAGTGGCCCTGATTGCCCACCTACTCTCTAAAGCTAGCCCATGACACAGGCCTCCAGACCTGGCAGAAAAGATTTAACCCAGCTGGAACAGATCAATTCGTTTAATTTTTTTCTTTTCACAAGCTGTCGGTCTTGCCAACTTTTTAAAAGGTGACACTTCAAAGCACCAGTATTTTTTCTTAACATGCAAGATGTGATCCTACCTTCTTAGCCCTACTTTTTAAAATTAAATGACCAATGAAAATACTACCTTAGCAGCAGTCTCTTTTTTTAGCTGCTCTTCCAAACTGATCTGTATTTCCTGAAGACTCTCAAGCTGTTGAGACTTCTCTCTCAATGTGGACTCCAACTGTGAAAACAGAAAAGGCTGAGACACAAACTCCCTCAGGGCCCCAGTGCACTGCCGAAAAGAACGTAGAGCCCGGAGAATTACACCAGGACACTCAGGCTACACTGGGAATACTCTCACCCTTTCAGCTCTGTATCCCCTCTGTGTTCTTCCTGAACGATTCTTTCATTGACCATTATTAGGCACCTACTATATTCTAAGGCCTCAAAATGGAGAAACCAGGGGAAACAGACGTGTGAAGCGTGAAGGAAGCAGCATTTAATTCTGCCAGACAAGTTACAAAGGACTTCCTAGGGGAGATGATATTTGACTCCTACATTTTTACAGGGCAAAGACAGGGGTGACAAGGGGAGAAGATGGAGAGAGATACTCCAGTAAGAGGGAATGGACGGCACGCATTAAAAACACATGCAGGAACGGTGGCATGTTCGGCTGGCCTGTAGCACGGCCCACTAGGAGCCACAGGCACTGAGGCGGAGAGGCAGTGTGAGGCAGGAGAGCTCTGGCTGGGCTAAGGATACGGACTTGATCCTGTAAATAAAGGAAACCACTGGAGGGCTCTCCACTAGACTGAGATGCGAACAAGTATAATGTTTAAATATAACCTTGATTTCAATATGGAGATGAATTAGGGACAAATTTTGGAGGCAGGGAAGTAAGTTAGGCTGTTACAATAAGCCAGGTGAGAGTGAAGTCTGAACTCAGAGAGTGGCAGCTGGAATGGAAAGGATGAGATGTATTTCAAGCACTGGTAATTTCTGCTCGGGCAACCTCAGAAGCAAAGTGGAGGCAGGAGACAGACTGCAGCGGGTGGAGGGGTAGGCTGGGAAGTCGGGCAGTGGACATGATCAAGACTGTGGCAACAGAGGCAACAAGAAAGATTGGTAGCTTGAGAGAGGAGTGCAATCCAAAGACAGACTCTTTCCTTCTGAATGGGAGACACCTGAGACTGTTCATGCATAATGGAAAAGACCAGTCAAGAGGCAGAAGTTCAAGGCCCAGCACGGTGTGGGGACATCTGGAGAAGTCCGGAGACACTCAGTCAAAGCACCTATGCAGTGACACACTGTGCTCAGAAGCAGGCCATCATTTTCTCTGAAGAACAAGAGAAGGCTGGGAATAAAAGGAGAACCTGTAATTGAGGAGCCCAGGAGCTGAAGGTGGCCCTGCCTGATGCCTGAGGAGTGAGGCCAGCATCTGCTGAGAGTGAGGAGGCTGAGGTGAGATGCCTCTGAAACTGCCACTGTGAGGAATGGAGGAGACACAACTTAGAACACATGAAAGGCTGCATAAGGAGCACTGGAGGCCCATCTGGCAGCACGAGCAGGCAGTGTCACCAAGTCTGGTGGCATCAGCAGCTAGGGACAGCAGGACTAGTCCAGGGTTGGGCAGTGGTCAGGTGAGGGCAGCAGCAGGACAAGGAGTGAAAGACCGTAGGGGCAGGTGTGGTGGGAGATGAGGGGAAGAGGCAGGCCAGTAAGATGCGACCTAGGGGAAAGCAAGCAAGCCATGAAGCTGCTAAAACCAGGATAAAAGGGGAAGTTCAGAGAAGTGGAGGTCTGAATGAGGTACTCCGATGGATAGGCCTGCAGGATGAAGAGCTGGAAGGATGGCAGATTGTGGTCAAGGAACTTAAGGCTGCAGTGAGATGTCACAGTTGGGCAAAGTGCAGCCCAGTGTGTGGGAAGGGAGAGCAGGGTGGAGGTAAAAATCTCTAAATCAAGGAACAGTGAGGTCAGGAAGTTGAATGGGGTTACTATGAAAGGTACTGATGATGTCTAAGAGGACTAAGCCAGCTAGAAAACATCATCTCTTGTTTGTAACATTTTTATACATATTTCTACTGTACCTCTAAGCATATAACACGTTATGACCATGCCTTGCCTATCTTCTCCCTACACTGGAAACTCCAAGCCACAGTCACAGCTTAGCCTTACCTCCTCCGGTTTAACATAGCCTGACACACAGGGCACTCTCAGTAAGTCACCATCACACCCTTACCCCCATGGTTTTCTTCCCACAAGACAGAAGTTCCTTAAGGCAGGGCCCATGTCTTAACTATTTTTTATTTGTTGGGTCTACCATAGTAGGAGTCAATAAATAACCACCGGTTGCTGATAGAATTAATTTGAAACTCACGACTTACCTGTCCTTTTTCTACTTTTATTCTTTCTAATTCAGCTTTTAGGCTAGAAATGGAAGCTAGAAGGAAAAAAAATGAGACGTATTAGCATTCATCTATTATTTTGCATGTAAATTTTTTTCTTTAAAATTTTAGAACACCCCCAAAGGATTCAAATATATGCTGAACATGGGTTCTGGGGGGCTGTCTCAAAATTATCACCACGCAATCAGCATATTCAGCGCAGGGAAAAGTAGGATCCACGCAAACGGACACGGTGTCATAAACTACTTCTAGATCATGTATCGCATCTCTGCTGGGAAATGCCACCCATCAAATCACGTTCCCCTGGGTCTGGGTTCAAGTACTGAGAATCCTATCCATGAATAATTGCCAAAGAGGCCACAGAACTCCTAAAAAGATGAGTTTTCGGCCAGGCGCAGGGGCTCACAACTGTAATCCCAGCACTTTGCAAGGCCGAGGCAGGCGGATCACCTGAGATCGGGAGTTTGAGACCAGCTTGACCAACATGCAGAAACCCGTCTCTACTAAAAATACAAAACGAGCTGGGTGTGGTGCTGCACGACTGTAATCCCAGCTACTCGGATGCTGAGGTAGCAGAATGCAGAACTGCTTGAACCTAGGAGGCAGAGGTTGCAGTGAGCCAAGATCTCGCCACTGCACTCCAGGCTGGGCAACAAGAGCAAAACTCCGTCTCAAAAAAAAAAAAAAAGTTTTTAAAATAACCAGAATTTCTGATTATTTGAATATATCTGAATATAGCAGAATATCTATAAAAAATGGACTGAGTCTGTACTAAATTTTTTCCTATGCTTTTCTGTGTGCCAGACTCCACGGCCACATATTACTTCTTTATTAAAGTTTTATGGCCGGGCGTGGTGGCTCAAGCCTGTAATCCCAGCACTTTGGGAGGCCGAGACGGGTGGATCATGAGGTCAGGAGATCGAGACCATCCTGGCTAACACGGTGAAACCCCGTCTCTACTAAAAAAATACAAAAAACTAGCCGGGCGAGGTGGCGGGCGCCTGTAGTCCCAGCTACTCTGGAGGCTGAGGCAGGAGAATGGCGTAAACCCGGGAGGCGGAGCTTGCAGTGAGCTGAGATCTGGCCACTGCACTCCAGCCCGGGCGACAGAGCGAGACTCCGTCTCAAAAAAAAAATAAATAAAGTTTTATTTAGTGACTCTAAACTACATCACTTTTATCTTCACCTATTTCCTCCTTGCAGTTTTCTATTTCTAGCTGCAGAGTTTCTTCAAGATTTTCTTTTAAACACTGTTCTGCTTGGATCTGCTCCTTTAGGAAAAGTATCTCAGCCTTCAGCTTTTCTTCTACGTGGTCTGCTGCTGTCCGCACATTAATGATGTCCTCGCGGTATTTTAATACCAATTCCCGCAGTGCCTGGATTCAAGAAACAAATGATTATTGGGTTTGTGAGAGTGAAAAGAAATAAAGAAGCTAAAGGTTTTCTATAACCAGAATCTCAGATGTTGTTTTAATGGTTCAAAAATTAAGACTTTGACCATTAAGCCACTTAGAGCTTCAGGACAGATGCCATGTCAGGTTAACATTCATTATGTTATAGAAAAGACATTTCTGGCCACGTCGTATCTTCTGAGCCACATACTCTTCCCTCAAAACTGTTTCGTAAGCGGAAAAATAAAAAGGTTAAGTGACTTACAATATGCCATTCAATTGAAATAATACCTTAGAATCCTCTACTATTACTTGCAGAAATTTGTGAGGCATTAGGAAATGAAGACAAAACTCAGTAGCAAGTTCCTACTCAGTAGCAAGTGTGAACCAAGAGGATAAGGTTTACTTACTTATTCATTCATTCAGACATTTACTGAACATCTACCACAGGCAAAGTACTACCTTAGGCCAGAGGTAAATAATGGCAAAGACGGCTTTCTAAGGTGGTAAGCTGTTTTTCTGTAATAAATTCAGTACATAATTTGTTTTGTTTTTCTTCCTAAATTTTAGTTCTGTCTTCTTTTAGAAAGCCTTTCAGTTATAACCTAAAGCAACTCTAAAGTAAAAACGGGATTTTCATATAAAAATATATATAAAACAGTTTTAAAAATTTCGTAAGATTTATTACTGAGGCAGGTCCAAGAATCAAGGCTTACACACTGACTACATTCTTCAAAGATTCTTGGAACTTTTTTTTTCTGGAGACAGGATCTTAAGCTCTGTCACCCAGACTGGAGTATGGAGTGCAATAGCATAATCCTATCTCACCACAGACTCAAACTCCTGGGCTCAAGCCATCCTCCTGCCTCAGCCTCCCAAGTAGCTAGGATTATAGGCACATGCATGCCACTATGCCCAGCTAATTTTCTTATTTTTTGTAGAGACACAGTCTCACTATATTGCCCAGGTTGGTCTCAAAACTCCTGGGCTCAAGCAAAACTCCCACTTCAACCTCCCAATGTGCTGGGATTACAGGCAAGTATCACTGTGCCCGGCCTGGATTCTTGGAACATTTTTAAATCTAGACTAGCAGGCAGTGACTCACACCTGCAATCCCAGCACTTTGAGAGGCCCAGGCAGGCGGATCACTTGAGATCAGGAGTTCAAGACCAGCCTGGCCAACACGGCAAAACTCCATCTCTACTAAAAATACAAAAAAAGGCCAGGCACGGTGGCTCCATGCCCTCTAATCCCAGCACATTGGGAGGCCAAGACAGGCAGATCACGAGGTCAGGAGTTCAAGACCAGCCTAGCCAATATGGTGAAACCCCATCTCTACTAAAAAATATTTTTAAAAATTAGCTAGGCACAGTGGCACGCACCTGTTGTGCCAGTACTTGGGAGGCTGAGGCAGGAGAATCGCTTGAACCCGGGAGGCGGAGGTTGCAGTGAGCCTAGGTTGTTCCACTGCACTCCAGCCTGGGTGACAGAGTGAGACTCCCTCTCAAAAAAATAAAATAAAATAAAAAATACAAAAACAAATTAGCCCAGCGTGCTGGCACATGCCTGTAATCCCAGCTATTCGGGAGGCTGAGGCAGGAGAATCACTTGAACCCAGGAGGCAGAGGTTTCAGTGAGCCAAGATTGTGCCATTGCACTTCAGCCTGGGCGACAGAATGAAACTGTGTCTCAAAAAATTAAAAATAAAGCTTGGATAAAGTTAAGGAGACAATTATGAATGTCTCTGGGAAATCGGTTTTGTAGCCCAGGTTTACCCAACCACAGAAGAATGTAAGTGACCAAAAGTGTCATCTTTGGCCGGGCATGGTGGCTCACTTGAGGTCAGGAGCTCAAGACCAGGCTGGCAAACATGGTGAAACCCCGTCTATACTATAAATGCAAAAAAATTAGCCAGGCGTGGTGGTGGGCGCTTGTTATCCCAGCTACTGGGGAGGCTGAGGCAGGAGAATCGTTTAAACCCGTGAGGCAGAGGTTGCAGTGAGCAGAGATCATGCCGTTGCACTCCAGCCTGGGCGACAGATAGTATCTGTCTCAAAAAGAAACAAAAGTGTCATCTTTATGGACAGAATGATGGTGAGTGTGGTATAACCTTTCAAGTATCAGACACAAAAGCAAACATCATAAGCAGCCAGCATGGTGACCTCTTCAAACGTTTAATTTTTGTGGGACTCTCAATATGGTCCCACAAAAATAACTTACAGATCTTGAAAACATTAGGCTACGTGAAAGAAGATGTACACAAAAGACCACATACTGTATGATTCTATTCATAGGAAAGTCCAGAATAGGGAAACCTATAGAGGCAGAAAGTAGACTAGCAGTTGCTTAAGGTTAGGGGAGGAGGAGGAATAAGGATGGAAGCGAAAGGGTGAAGTGTTACTTTTTCTTTTGTGTGTGTGTGTTTGTGTGTGTTTTTAGCTGGTGTACTCGGGTCACAAGGAGTTACTTTCTGAGGTGATGAACGTGTTCTACAATTGATTGTGATGATGGTTGCACACATCTGTGAGTACAGCAAAAACCACTGAATGGTACATCAAACGGCTGGATGGCCATGTGAATTATATCTCAATAAAGCTGTTCACATAAAGAACATACAGCCAATTCCGAAAATGTACTTGTTGACATTTTGGATCACGTGGAAAGTAAGTTACCTCTGTAGTGTCTGGGAGGATGAAGTCTTCGGCTTGCTGTAGTGACACATGCAAGCTGTGCTTTCCCTGGAGACTGTCATTATCTTTCTGTAACCTCACCAGCTCTTCTGAAACCTGTTCCCGTGACTGCATCAGCACTGCCTAAAATAGAAGGAGACACTAATCACAGCCAGAAAGGTAGATCCGGTCTGGTAATAGCTACACCAGAGAAAAACAAGACCAAACTAAAGTAGTGCTGAGGATGGACGGGGTATGGTGAAGTTCTGCTAGACTTAGAAAAAGCAGTGCAGAAATTTTCTGATTTACAGCACATATTCCACAAGAAGACAGGCAAAGAAGCAAGTATCTGAGGCTCATTCTCCATTGTTCCTACAAACCGCTTAAAAATACTATCTTCTGGTTGGGCGCGGTGGCTCACACCTGCAATCCCAGCACTTTGGGAGGCTGAGGTGGGTGGACTGCCTGAGATCACAAGTTTGAGACCAGCCTGGGCAAAACAGTGAAACTCCGTCTCTACTAAAATACAAAAAGTTAGCTGGGCATAGTGGCGTGTGCCTGTATTCCCAGCAAGTAGGGATTGGTTGAGGCAGGAGATTTGCTTGAACCCAGGAGGCAGAGGGTGCAGTGAGCCGAGATTGCGCCATTGCACTCCAGCCTGGGCGACAAAGCGAGACTCCATCTCAAAAAAGAAATTAATTAATTAATAGTAATATTTTCCCTCCATATCCCTGTACTACAGAAGGACCAGGATCTCTAGTTCAATGGAAGTGGCTGACACCATCAAGACCTGTATCAGACAGAGCATGTGCTCTAAGACAACTCCTATTTTCTCGTGGCATGCATTCAACAGAAAGGAGGGAGAAACCAAGAGCAGTGTCTTCATTTCCCGTCATGTATACATCTGTTCAGGCTCAGGATCACTGTGAATGGCCCAGCAGGCCCAGATACTGGAAGTCATCAAGAGGATCTAAGCTTGGGAATCACAGAGCACTCGAGAAGCGTATTCTTTTTTTTTTTTTTGAAACAGTCTCACTCTGTCGCCCAGGCTGGAGTGCAGTGGTGTGAGCTCAGCTCACTGCAACCTCCACCTCCCAAGTCCTGGTTCAAGCAATTCTCCTGCCTCAGCCTCCCAAGTAGCTGGAATTAGAGGCACGCACCACCACGCCCAGCTAAATTTTTTGTATTTTTAGTAGAGATGGGGTTTAACCATGTTGGCCAGGCTGGTCTTGAACTCCTGACCTCGTGATCTGCCCACCTCGGCCTCCCAAAGGGCTGGGATCACAGGCGTGAGCCACCACACCCGGCCAGAGAAGCTTATTCTTAAAATCGGACACACTCCCACTTCTGCTTGTTGATGTATAAAACAATTTTAGGCATTTCATATTATTTGCATCAATATAAAAGTTATTCCAGCAAATCCGAGTATAAGACAAAGCTCTCGGAAAGCATGTGGCTCCTGCTACTCGGTAATGCCAGGTCACTTACCTTAAGGGCACACATACATGTAGATTATGCTCTCATACAATATTTATTTTGCAGCTACTACTCTATGCCAGGTGTTTTGCTGCCCACAGGAAATACAGAGATAAAAGACAAAGACTTTGCCCTGGAGAAGCTCATGGTCCAATAGAGGAGAAAGACAAGTAAACCAAAAACTATAATACCATAAACTGCTATGACAGAGACTGGGTACTGCAGTGATAAAAGGCCAAAGAGGTACCTAATTTGGGGCAGGAAACTGGGGAGAGAGTTAAAGAGCACTTCCCAGAGGAGGTGATGACTGAGCTGCATCCTGAAGGACAAACAGGCCACAGACAGGCAGTCCAGGCCATGCATATGCTCTGGCTAAATCCCACTCGCTGTTACTGTCTTCAGACTAGAATCCACTGTACTTTATGATCACTTTCAACCCATTTACAACAAAGTATCAGCATCCCACCACCTTGTGGATATGAAAGAAGGGAAAAAAGAATATGTATATATTTGCTTGTTTTTGTAAAGAGAAAAACAGAAAGATAAGCCGAAAATAAATTAAAATGATTACGTACGAGAGTGGGTGGAAATGGGGTAAAAAGGATAGGGAATGGAAATGGAGCATTTATTTTTACACTTTTGATTATGAACCATATTGCATATTCAAAATATAAATCAAAAAATAAAAATCAAATATGAAAATGTAATATAAAGAGAAACAAATGGAGCTAACGATATGTCAGATTCCTAATACAACCACAGAGAGAACAACTAACATTTGCACACAGTACTTAGACTGTAAACCCTTATCTGAGATACAGTCTACGGGCAGAAAGAACTCCAAAGAAATGGTGACCTTTCCTTAGTAGATTTGCTGCTGGTAGCAATATTGATTCTGGAACTATTTTGCCCCCACCTTAAGCAAGTGATCAAATTTAACATCCCCAGTAACGGAAGCACCCATCATTAACGTGCCTCATGATGTTAGGAACCTCCCATGGAACCATTTCATCTATGCAGTATCCGTGCCAAGATGTCTAACTTGAATCAAATCACAAGGAGATAATCAGACAAATGAATTCTACAAGACAGCTGGACTAAAACAAAGCAATCAGCCTGGATTCTTAAAAATAAAAAAAGAGTGGGAGCCTGTTCTAGATGAAAAGTGACTAAGGCGACATGACAACAAGATGAAATTATGTGATCATTGATTGGTTCCTGGATCAAAATATAGAAAATATAAAAAGGAAAACCACCACTAAAAAATAATCAAGGACTTATTGGGACAACTGGTTAAATTTTAAGGATGTAATCATAGTACTGTAGCGATGCAGAACAACTCTTTGTTTTAGGAAATACATACTAAAATACTTACGACTGTCATATCTACAATAACTCCAAATAGTCCAGCAAAAAACACAAACCAAGACATACATACATACACATCATATACCTACAAACATACACAGAAAGACTAAGAACAAGCGCAAGCATGCACTAAGGTGGTGAGTGTCTCTTACTCATGGTAATTTCAACAAAATGGTCATGTATTAGAGTTCATAGGACCTCAACCTTAATTTCAACAATTCTCCAGTGTCACTCACACACATTCGTTTTAAGTGAAACCAGCTTGAAAAGTGTCTGCAAAGGGTCATGGGTTTTAAAAGACAAGAAGGAGGCCGGGCGCAGTGGCTCATGCCTGTAATCCCAGCACTTTGGGAGGCCAGTGCGGGTGGATCACCTGAGGTCAGGAGTTTGAGACCAGCCCGACCAACATGGAGAAACCCCGTCTCTACTAAAAATACAAAATTAGCCGGGCATGGTGTTGCGCGCCTGTAATCCCAGCTACTCGGGAGGCTGAGGCAGGAGAATCGCTTGAACCCGGGAGAAGGAGATCAGGCCATTGCACTCTAGCCTAGGCAACAAGAGCAAAACTCCATCTCAAATAAAAAAACAGACAAGAAGGAAAAAGACGCAAGGGGACAAAGGAGTGTAGGAGGCTCACCACTATGAAACTGTCAGTATTTAACAATGATTTTTACGCCAGTGTTATTATTTTGTATTGTCTAATTAGAGAAAACATATGAAACTATGGGTCAATGATTAGGATGAGATGCTTCCCTACAGACCAGGTTGAAGATTTAGGGATCAGTTCATAGGCCATTCAGATACTGACCTAATGCCAATTAAAAACATTCAATGACCATTCCACCCAAGGCTTTTTTTTTAAAAAAAAACTGTCATCCCCGGGTAAGCATCAGCTTTGGAGAATCACCCCAGCAGGGCCATCTCTAATTTAGTTGGAGGCATGAGATGTAGGCTCCAACTTTGAGAAAAGGAAAAACAAAGCAAATGTAGCCAGACTGCTAAGGAGGGAGGCCAAGCCTGGGGAACTATCCGCAAAGACTCTAGCCAGCCCTTGCTCCTAACACTTTGCTCCCATCCCTCTCAGAACAGATGGCCTTCTGGAAGTTCCCCAGCACCACAGCAGTTACATGTTTTTTTCATAACCCCTGTGAAACTAATAAGGTTTTTTTGTTTTGTTTTGTTTTTGTTTTTTCTCAGACAGAGTCTTGCTGTGTCACCCAAGCTGGAGTGCAATGGTGCGATCTCGGCTCACTGCAACTTCAGCCTCCCAGGTTCAAGCACTTCTGCCTCAGCCTCCCGAGTAGCTGGAACTACAGGCACCCACCACCACACCTGGCTAATTTTTTGTACTTTTAGTAGAGATGGGGTTTCTCCACCAGGTTAGACAGGATGGTCTCAATCTCCTGACCTTGTGATCCATCCGCCTCGGCCTCCCAATGTGCTGGGATTACAGGCGTGAGCCACTGTGCCCAGCCCTAATAAGGTTATTCTAAATAAATTAGCCATCCAGGAAAATCACAAAATGACTGGTCAAAAGCTGTACCGGCTAGGGCTCTCAGACATGCAATTTTTTAGCTTGGTCAGGAGTTGGAATTTTAGCTAGGTCAGGAGTTGGAATTAAAAATTAAATGTAGGTCCATAGTTTATTCTGTTTAGGTTTCCCAAACAGAAAAATAAGTTAAACGATGAGAAACATTTTTGTTTGGCCAGAAAGTAGGTTTAAAAAAGGAATAATGTCTTTACAATATTTTGTCCATTATTAATGTTTTACAGTCCCAGGAGAAGACAACAGTAACTACTTTGGACAGGATGATAAATTCCTATCAAAGATGATGTCAAGATAGAACAAAAAAGGAATATATGTAACATACTTATCATTTACTTAAAAGTAAACTTACCATCTGTTCCTGAACATCCCTCTTTGCCTGGGAAAATCCCTGTTGTAACTCTTCAAGTAAGATCTCGGATGCTTGGGCTCTTAGGACAAGTGCAGAGATCTTTAAAAAAACACATGCATAGAAATATAGTTAGGAAATTGGTTATTCTGAAACTAACTCTTCCATCTTCTAAGTATTTAGTGTCTGGAATTGACATTTTATTGGTTCATGGTAACCACTCACCATCATCCAACAGCTACGTGCACATCTGCTGTGTGCAAAGCCTTGGTCTTAGATAACACAAGGCAGTGCCAAAGCCCGAGTCACATGCAGCCACACAGTAACAGAGAGCATTCTATGGGTGTCTAGGCAGATATTAACTCGTGACCTAGTTGGAGCTATGTTTAAAGATGTTTAAAAAAAAAAATCAGGCTGGGTGCAGTGGCTTACACCTGTAATCCCAACACTTTGGGAGGCTGAGGCGGGCAGATCACCTGAGGTCAGGAGTTCGACGCCAGCCTGGCCTGCATGGTAAAACCCCATCTCTACTAAAAATTTAAAAAATTAGCTGGGTGTGGTGGCGGGCGCCTGTATTCCCAGCTACTCGGGAGGCTGAGGCAGAATTGCTTGAACTTGGAAGGCAGAGGTTACAGTGAACCCAGAATGTGCCCTCACACTCCAGCCTGGGCGACAAGTGCGAAATTCTGTCTTGGGTTTCAAAAAAAAAAAAGAAAATTTTATTTCACATAAATCAGTGTAGAATTTGGCACAAAAAATAGACAGACAAACTGAACAGAACATAGTTCTGAAACTAATCCACACAGAGCAATGGGGGAAAGGTGGATCTTTTCACCAAGTCATACAGAAATTGGCTATCCATACTTAAAAAAAAAAAAAAGTTTTACCCTTATCTACACTGTGTGTGTGTGTGTGTGTGTGTGTGTGTGTGTGTGTGTGTGTCTAAGTCAGTTCTAAAGGAATTTTAGATATAAATGTGAATAAAGCCTCTATAATACAGGATATCTTCATACCTCCATAGGAAAAGATTCCTTTTTAAAAAGGAGGAAAATCACAAACCATAAAGAAATGATTAACAAACTTGATTTTTTTTTTTTTTCTTTGAGACGGAGTTTCATTCTTGTTGCCCAGGCTGGAGCGATCTTGGCTCACGGCAACCTCCGCCTCCTGGGTTCAAGCGATTCTCCTGCCTCAGCCTCCTGAATGGCTGGAATTACAGGCATGCGCCAACACACTCGGCTAATTCTGTATATTTAGTAGAGACAGGGTTTCTCCATGTTGGTCAGGCTGGTCTTGAACTCCTGACCTCAGGTGATTCACCCACCTCGGTCTCCCAAAGTGCTAGAATTACAGGCGTGAGCCACTGCGCCCGCCCAAATTTGACATTATTAAGGACTTCTGTTCATGAAAAGACACCATTAACGAAGACATAAGCTACTGATGGGCCAGGTGCATGGCTCACACCTTTAATCCTACCACTTTGGGAGGCCAAAGCGAGTGGATCACTTGAGGTCAGGAGTTCAAGACCAGCCTGGTCAACAATGTGAAACCTACTAAAAATACAATAATTAGCCAGGTGTGGTGGTGAGTGCCTGTAATCCCAGCTACTCAGGAGGCTGAGGCAGGAAAACTGCTTGAACCCAGGAGACAGAGGTTGCAGTGAGCCGAGGTTGCGCCACTGTACTCCAGCCTGGGCGACAGAGATTCCATCTCAAAAACAAAACAAAAACAGCAAATACAAGCTACTGAGTAAAAGACATCTGCAATACTTATCAGCAAAAGATTCTAACAAGATTATATAAAGGACACCTAACAAATCAGTTTTTAAAGACCAAAAAAAAGTAAAATAAACAGACAACACAATAGAAAGATGAGGATAAGACTCGAGCAGGAATCTCTCACACACACAATATCCCAATGGCCAAGAAACATGAAAAATGCTAAATAACTTCAATGGTCATTAGAGAAATGCAAACTAAGCCACAATGAAATACCATTACACACCCACTGAAATGGCTGTAATTAGAATAACAAAACGACATTTTTTCAAGACCTTGGAACCACAGGAATGCTCATACATTGCTGGTGGAGGTTAAACTGGTGTAACCACTCTGGAAAACTATTTGGCATTTTGAACGTTTGTACCCAAGCATTCCGCCCCTAGTTACATATCCTGCAGAAACATGTCCACCACGCCCTATACAAAAATTTCAAAGGAACATTATTCATAGTATCCCAGAACTGGAAACAACTGAAATATCCATCAACATTAGTCTGGATAAATTGTGCTATATCCGTATAATGGTATGACTATTCAACAATGAAAATAAACAAACTTACTCCATGCATCATGAGTAGGAATAATACACTGTTGAACGGTAGAAGACAGATGCAGAATAACACAGACTGTATGGCTTCATTTTCTTTTTTTTTTTTTTTTTTGAGACGGAGTCTCGCTCTGTCGCCCGGGCTGGAGTGCAGTGGCCGGACCTCAGCTCACTGCAAGCTCCACCTCCTGGGTTTACGCCATTCTCCTGCCTCAGCCTCCGAAGTAGCTGGGACTACAGGCGCCCGCCACCTCGCCCGGCTAGTTTTTTGTATTTTTAGTAGAGACGGGGTTTCACCATGTTAGCCAGGATGGTCTCGATCTCCTGACCTCGTGATCCACCCGTCTCGGCCTCCCAAAGTGCTGGGATTACAGGCTTGAGCCACCGCGCCCGGCCTGTATGGCTTCATTTTCTAAAGTTGAAGCACAGGTTAATCTGATGGTGTTACAAGTTAGGACAGTGGCTGCCTGTCGGGAAGGAGCTGTAAGTGCGGGGAAAGTGAGGGCTTCTGGGGACTGGCTAATATTCTATTGCTTGATCTCAATGGTGGTTACGCAGATGTTGGTTCTGGTATGTTTGGTGTATCTGTACGTGCTATTTTTTTTTTTCATGTTGCTATACTTTTACAAAGTTTAAAAGAAAATAATTAGTATCTTGGTCAGCAAGTTTCCAGTGCAGCAGGAAAACCTAACTAATACAAACTAAAAAGGAAAGGAGAATCAGAGCCTCCTGGCGTTTACTGACCAATTATTTCAAAAGTTATTCTTTAAAAATCTGTAGAACAGATATCACAGAATGATCAGTAAGAAATCGTTTTACCTGAGGGAAAATAAAACTGCCAAATCTTCAAGGCAAAAGAAACATGACTATATTTTTTGAATCTTTCATTTAAATAACCCAGTCATCCCTCATGGGCCACACTCTAAAAACCCTCCCTTACCTGGTGACTCGAATCTTCGCTACTTTGCTTTATGAAGTCTTCCAGCTCCTGCTTATCTTTCATTGTCTTCTCTAACTGGTCATTAGCTTGCCTTAGCATCAGCTGCAGTTTTTTCACCTATATCATTTTAAAAGTCAATCAGAAAGAAAAACCAGAATCCTTTTAAAAATTTTTCAAAAAAAAAATCTAACTGCAGAACTAAAAATATATATATATGTCTTTTTCTGGGAAACACCATAGATTTTTTAATTCAGACAGAAATTAGATAAATGACCTCAAGAGACAACTACTGTGCTTTACAGTCAAATCATTTTTCACACACGTCTCATCTGAAAACATCTGCTTCTCCCCTAGACCCTCCAGGCCATGACACTGTTCCCCCTAACTAGAGTGTATCCTCTGTCTCCGGGCTACAATCCACACTAACACCAGAAATTGTGAAAAAAGTGAAATAATATAATTTCCCTACTTAAAACTCTAAATGCCTCTCAAAGTCTTCAGGGTAAATTTTTTTTTTTTTTTTTTTTTTTTGAGACAGTCTCTCGCTCTGCAGTCTCAGCTCACTGCAACCTCCACCTCCTGAATTCAAGGGATTCTCCTGCCTTAGCCTCCCGAGTAGCTGGGATTACAGGCACGCACCACCACACCTGGCTAATTTTGCATTTTTAGTAGAGATGGGGTTTCTCCATGTTGGCCAGGCTGGTCTTGAACTCCCAACCTCAGGTGATCCGCCCACCTTGGTCTCTGAAAGTGCTGGGATTACAGGCGTGAGCCACTGCACCCAGCTTCAGGGTAAAATTTAAATCTCTTCAGTCATCACCGCTCCCATCACGGTCTTTGTAGTTTACTCTCCCATTATTTTGTAACAATCACCCCCTGTGCCCAGCCACATAACTACTCATACTTCCTAGAATACATCATTTTCTTTCCTAACTCTGTTCTTTGTACATCTTTTCTCTCCATGAACACCCTTTTCCCACTTCTTTTTCTGACTAATTTTTAGCCAGGCCTTAAAACAGTCTACCGAAATGTCTGTGAAAACCATTCCTGGCTGGGTGCGGTGGCTCAAGCCTGTAATCCCAGCACTTTGGGAGGCCGAGACGGGCGGATCACAAGGTCAGGAGATCAAGACCATCCTGGCTAACACGGTGAAACCCCGTCTCTACTAAAAACTACAAAAAACTAGCCGGGCGAGGTGGCAGGCGCCTGTAGTCCCAGCTACTCGGGAGGCTGAGGCAGGAGAATGGCGTGAGCCCGGGAAGCGGAGCTTGCAGTGAGCTGAGATCCGGCCACTGCACTCCAGCCTGGGTGACAGAGCGAGACTCCGTCTCCAAAAAAAAAGAAAAGAAAAGAAAACCATTCCTACACCACGCTATCAGGGGCCAACTATATTAGTTTTGCAAATACCTTTAGAAATTAACCTTTGAAACATCTATGAGTAAAGCACACAGTATATGAAGGAACTCCATAGCAATGACATTTGAAAATATTAAACCATCATTCTAACCTGCTTAAAGTTATTTTGAAGACGAGGAATAATCTTCATAACAACCAAAGAACAATTTGGAAATACAAGGAAAAAGTATCTTTCTTACATATACTTTTACAAGCCTACTCTCATGAATTTCTACATTATTTCCTAAATGCTATCAAGGTACCCACTATTAAACACTGCGTTTGAAAAGGTACTGAAGATTTATCAATCTCAGCATACCAAATCTACCAAAGCTTAATTTCTGGGAAATTATTAACCTTAATTCAACAAATTTATGACAAGAAGTAAGCAATAAGCAATGAAGGACACACATTCTGATTAACATTCAGTTAAGCCTTTATTCTATTAGAGGCAACAATCAACCTTTTATCTCCCTGAGATCTCCACATCATAAAGTACTTTCCATGTACATAAAATCACTTTTAGGCCTTAGACGGAAGGGGCAGGGGTAG
This sequence comes from Rhinopithecus roxellana, assembly GCF_007565055.1. Taxonomy (NCBI): domain Eukaryota; kingdom Metazoa; phylum Chordata; class Mammalia; order Primates; family Cercopithecidae; genus Rhinopithecus; species Rhinopithecus roxellana. The sequence goes on from NC_044567.1 coordinate 45,453,669, forward strand.
AAGAGATGAGGCAGTGTCCCTTTAAGAGCTGGGCTGGCCTGTGCAGATACACAAAAGCCGAGTCCTAGTGAGCTCCCACTGGAAAAGTAGCTGCCATTGCATGTACCAGGTTATGTCACAACTTAACAAGATGGATACGCTTCATAATGTAAATGGGGCTGGGGGCGGAGGGGAGGCAATTAATTCTGCACCTCCAATGAAAACTACAATCGATACCCAGTTTGGTACATCCAGAAGAAACTCACCTGGTCTCTTGTTTCAGCCTCCTGAGTCTGAATTCCTTGTAACTGTTTTTCGTAATTGGAACACATATCACAACGTCTACCAAGTTTATTTCCAGCATTATGCACCTAAAGGGCATCAAAATTACTTATCAGGCAAAACAAAATAAATCTACATCACACGCTTGAGGTACACGTGCATAGTCTTACCAATGGTGCTCAGGAGAACATGAAGTTAACACTTTCTTCAGGGCCTTATGGCAAAAAGTTACAATATAGGGTCAGATTCTAAAACGTCAAACTCTCCAGTACAAGTATGACAGGACACATGGGACACAATTTATTGCCAAGAGGCACAAAACCTCACATCTGAGGACAACACAAAGCAAGTAAAAGGTACTATACCGTAGTACTCACAGTTTAATACTAACCCACCAACGGGAAGGAAAAACAAATAAAAACAGTGCCAAGTCACCGTTTCACCAGCTCCAAGTATAAAATAGGTATGAAACTAGTAAATAGCACCTTCGCACATACGTTTTACGTAAGACCAATGAGAACAGCTTCTTCCAGGCCTCAGTAAGCTGTTCCACTTACTGATACATGGCTTCCTTGAAGGGAAGCAGCCCTCAGTCAAGGAAAGCCCCAGGAGTCAGGTTTTGCAACTAAGTCGAAGGGAACACTTGAGCAACTCGCTTTATCTTTCCCAGCTAGTTTTCTCACCTGTATATTGGGGATAACCACGCCCCACTTGCCTCATTATAATCATAAAGCTTAAAGAGATCAGGTGTGTGAAAGGCCTTTGTAATCCATAAAGCATTAGGCAACTATCTAAGGGTTTATCTCCTAATCTTACCTGTAAATTTACAAATTCTCTAAGAAGGAAAATCGACTTCATTAAAGATTGGCTTCTTTTCTCTCCCATATTCCCAACCCCTCCTTAAACCCGCTCTCAGCATCAACAGCAGACAGGCAACTGCACTTTCTATCTAAAGGAAAGATGAAAGCCTGAATCCTGGAATACACTGAGATTATAGAAAACTGCAAAGCAAACCAAATTCAGGTTGCTCTAACTTAAATTCAGCAATGCTAGTCAGGCAGATCGCTCCAACCTGAGAGTTGTGAGTTCAGGTGAGGAAGTTCACATTCACTGCGATTAGCTAGCTAGCTCCTTTCTCTTCACAATTACCTGGAATAGCCAAAGCGGACCATGACAAGGGTCAGGTGACACAGGTTAACATCCACTTGCTGGCAACATGTGCCTGCACTGACTCCGGGAACCATCTGCTGAATGAACGATAAATCCCAGAGCTTCCCAGTGTGCCTCAGTGTGAGCAAGAGGAAAAACGTGAGAAAGGTAACTCACCTCCTTCTGCAAGAGATTCCATTCTGTCTCACTAACTAAGCGATAACCACTGGGGGACACGTACGCACTCTCCATGCCCTGGGTCACACTGGAGAGCAGGGACGCCGTCTCTTCTTGTTCTGGTGTCATCGCCTTGATTGCTCTCTCCTGATCTTTGGTTAACATAAACCCACTTGGCATCTGGAGCGACCCAAGGGATGCAGTATCAAAGTTCTCAGACACTGAATCTGCTCCTACCAGTGGTCCAAAATCTGACTCGTCCAGGTTTCCAGCAGATTTTGCTTTGTAGTTATAGCCTAAAGCTTTGGATTGCAATGAGCCCGAAGTTCCCAAACTGTCTGTAGACTGTGCTCTCCTGAGTCCATCTTTAAACATGTCATTGTCCGATTTACTGAAAGGATCTCCAGCTGGCAACAATAAGTCTGCATCTAAGGAATGGACTGAACCATGGGTGCTATCTAAATGCTCCTGAAATGTGAAAATATATATTGCCAAGTTAGACAATTCTCTGCATTTTTAAATACAAAAAAAACAAGAAATGTATTCCGCCACTCGTTACACATAATCATTAATGTGCTACCTTCATAGACTCATTGAACAAAGATTTACTAAGTGTCATTTCTACATGCCAGACATGAAACCAGGCCCTCAGGATACAACTGTGAGCAAGACGTAATCCCTGACCTAGAGATACACACAGCTTCAAAAACACAAGGTAAGTAAGCAGCCTGTTACACTACTGTGATAAAAGGATGGGCTAGAGCTGTGTGCTGAATGCTCTGGGAGCTCAAAGAGCTCCCAAATACAAAGAGCTGGGGAAGGTCACCTGCTTCCCGAGTGTTGCGTATGTCAAGCGTGAGGTGCCTACCGTATATCCAAGTAGAGATGTCCCCTTAATAGAGGGACACAGAAGTCTTTCAACAGAGACTTGGGAGTAACTATCGTATAATGATAATTAAAGTCACAGCAGCAAACCAGAACACCTAGGATGAGTGTGTAGGAAAAGAGGGCCAAGGGCAGAACCCTGAGAAAGACTAACATTTTGGGGATGAGCAAAGGAGAGGACAGAGTAGTAGGAAGGAAATGACGAGAATGTGGTATTTTCTTTCTTTCTTTTTTTTTTTGAGACGGAATCTCGCTCTGTCGCCCAGGCTGGAGTTCAGTGGCGAGATCTCAGCTCACTGCAAGCTCCGCCTCCCAGGTTCACGCCATTCTCCTGCCTCAGCCTCCCGAGTAGCTGGGACTACAGGCGCCCGCCACCTCGCCTGGCTAATTTTTTGTCTTTTTAGTAGAGATGGGGTTTAACCATGTTGGCCAGGATGGTCTCGATCTCCTGACCTTGTGATCTGCCCGCCTTGGCCTCCCAAAGTGCCAGGATTACAGGCTTGAGCCACCGCGCCCGGCCCAATAATGTGTTATTTGCAAGCAAGGTGTAATCAACATGTTCAATGTTGTATACTATGCGAAAGAAGATGAAAAACGTCACATATTATGTAAGTCCGTCTATTGAAAATGTCCAGAACAAGTAAATCCATAGAGACATAAAGCAGATTAGTGGTTGCTAGAGGCTGGGGGGGGAAGGGAAAATGGGGAGTGACTCTAATGGGTATGAGGTCTCCTTTGGGAGTGATAAAAATGTTTTCAAACTAAAAACATTTGTGTATATATGCAATATCACTGAACTATACACTTTAAATTTTATGTTATATGAATTTCATCTCAATTTTTAAACAGCACATTTCCGAAGGCAAAGCAAATCAGTGCCGTTACATGAAGCAGCTGCACAGTTAGCGGGGAAATAAGACAAATTATTTAAAGAAAAATGTAACAAGTTTTCTTTCCAACTGAATTTATTCCATTTAAATGACAATATTGTAAGATAATATCCTTTCTACGTTTTGTTGTTAAATGCCCTTTTTTAAATGAACCAGAGGAGACTGTGGAATACAGTTGTTGTTACTGGCAAGTGCATGTGACCAATTTTTTAAAATGTTTTAAAAATATTCTTGGTGTAATAAAAAGGTGACAAATTTTGAATTAATGCCTCCATTTCTTTCCTTTTAAAGACTTTTACGGCCGGGCGCGGTGGCTCAAGCCTGTAATCCCAGCACTTTGGGAGGCCGAGACGGGTGGATCACAAGGTCAGGAGATTGAGACCATCCTGGCTAACACGGTGAAACCCCGTCTCTACTAAAAAATACAAAAAACTAGCCGGGCGAGATGGCGGGCGCCTGTAGTCCCAGCTACTCGGGAGGCTGAGGCAGGAGAATGGCGTAAACCCGGGAGGCGGAGCTTGCAGTAAGCCGAGATCGCGCCACTGCACTCTAGCCTGGGTGACAGAGTGAGACACCATCTCAAAAAAAAAAAAAAAAAATGTTTTACTCATCTGAAACTGCAATGGCTAAGAACACAAATCTCGTATATATTAAGCTTACTATGGCAAAGATCCCAAGTAAGTATCCTAATAAAAACTGGGATAAGCCATTCTGTTAGTTTACAAATAAACCTAACACGCACTGCTATGTATGACATACAGTGCTGCTGTGATACTGAAGAGGGAAGGGGCTAGGGACAGAACAGCTGTGAAGGCCATTTGAAAAACATCAGACTACAGGCCTGGTGCAGTAGCTCGCGCCTGTAAATCCAACACTTTGGGAGGCTGAGGTGGGAGGATAGGTTGAGCCCAGGAGTAGAAGACCAGCCTGGGCAACATAGGGGGACCTCCTTTCTACAAAAAAATTTAAAAATTAGCCAGGCATGGTAGCACATGCCTGTAGTCTCAGCTGCTCAGGAGGCTGAGGCAGGAAGATTGCTTGAGCCTAGGAGATCGAGGCTGTAGTGAGCTGTGATGGTGCCACTATACTCTAGCCAGCCTGGGTGGCAAGAATGAGACCCTGTCTCAAAAAACACAAAACAAAAAACGCCACATCAGACTACGACATTGGCAATAATATCTTTAAAATGTTTACATTCTTGAATTCAGCATTTTTTTTTTTTTTGAGACAGAGTCTCGCTCTGTCGCCCAGGCTGGAGTGCAGTGGCCGGATCTCAGCTCACTGCAAGCTCCGCCTCCGGGGTTTACGCCATTCTCCTGCCTCAGCCTCCCGAGTAGCTGGGACTACAGGCGCCCGCCACCTCGCCCGGCTAGATTTTTATATTTTTTAGTAGAGACGGGGTTTCGCCGTGTTAGCCAGGATGGTCTCGATCTCCTGACCTCGCGATCCACCCATCTCGGCCTCCCAAAGTGCTGGGATTACAGGCTTGAGCCACCGCGCCCGGCCAGCATTTTTTTTTTTTTTTTTTTTTTTTTGGTTTTGTTTTGTTTTTGTTTTCTTTTTTCCTGGAGGCAGTCTCGCTCTGTCACCCAGGCTGGAATGCAGTGGTGCAATCTCGGCCCATTGCAGCAATCTCGGCCCATTGCAGCCTCCACCTCCTGGGCTCAAGGGATTCTCATGCCTCAGCCACAGTGAGTAGCTAGGACTACAGGCGCCAGACACCACACACGGCTAATTTCTGTATTTGTAGTAGACACGGGTTTCATCATGTTGGCTGGGCTGGTCTCAAACTCCTGGCCTCAAGTGATCCGCCTGCCTCAGCCTCCAAAAAGTGCTGCAATTACACTTGTGAGCCACTGTGCCCGGCCAGGCAGTTCTTTTCCTAAGAACTTATACTAAAAATAAAATGAAATAAAATAAAATAAAATCAGATGCATCCACGATTTTTGTACAAGGAAAAATTAGATATAACATTATGACATTACTTATAATAATGAAAAATTGGATGGTAGTAAAAAGTGGAACCAACTTGACTATCAGTGTGTTAATCACACTTTTCATTTTCTTTATTTCATGATGTCTTGATTTACTGGAGGCCTTGCTGGCATGAAGAAACTGCTTCCCAGGACTAGCTAATTTCTAGAGATAATAAACAACTCATCTGACTGTAAACACGCCTTTCATACACAAACCATTCAATCCCAAACCCATATCCCCAACCACCTCCCTTACCTAAACCACACACCAAGCCAGTATTTCCCCTGCCCGAAATCAACCCAGGGCCAGTTCCAAACAGCTAAGAACAGACCCTATATACCCCAAAGGCTGCGGGAATTAATTACTAGCCAGTCCTAAACTTTCTGCTCCGCTCCACTTTGCTTTTCCCAGAAAACCACAATAATAGCTATGGCCCATGCTTTTCTCTCGCTCCTGCTCCTGCCTCCTGACCAGCTCTGGTACTTCCCTGCTGTGGCCATGCATGGTGTGCTGGGCCTCTGCTTCTAGGAGAACTGTAAGTAACACAAAACTTCTTTCAGTGGCAGTGACCTCCCTATGTCATCACTCACTCACCATTATGAATTAAAAACCAGGCACAAGCTGGACACCATGGCTCACACCTGTAATCCCAGCACTTTGGGAGGCCAAGGTGGGCAAATCACTTGAGGCCAGAAGTTTGAGACCAGCCTGGTCAACATGGTGAAACCCCATCTCTACTAAAAATACAAAAATTAGCCTGGCGTGGTGGTGCATGCCTGTAATCCCAGCTACTCAGGAGGCTGAGGCAGAAGAATTGCTTGAACCCAGGAGGCAGAGGTTGTAGTGAGCTGAGATCACGCCACTACACTCCAGCCTGGGTGAGAGTGAGACCCTGTCTCAAATTTTTGAAAAAAGTACAAGGCCGGGCGCGGTGGCTCAAGCCTGTAATCCCAGCACTTTGGGAGGCCAAGACGGGCGGATCACGAGGTCAGGAGATCGAGACCATCCTGGCTAACACTGTGAAACCCCGTCTCTACTAAAAAATACAAAAAAACTAGCCGGGTGAGGTGGCGGCGCCTGTAGTCCCAGCTACTCGGGAGGCTGAGGCAGGAGAATGGCGTGAACCGGGAGGCGGAGCTTGCAGTGAGCTGAGATCCGGCCACTGCACTCCAGCCTGGGCGACAGAGCGAGACTCTGTCTCAAAAAAAAAAAAAAAAAAAAAAAGAAAAAAGAAAAAAGTACAAATGGAAACACATATGTTCCAGCCTGGGCAACATGTTGAAACACTGTCTCTACAAAAAATTAGCTGGGCAGGATGGTGGACACCTGCAGTCCCAGCTACTCAGGAGGATGAGGCAGGAGGATTGCTTGACCCCAGGAGGTCAAGGCTGCAGTGAGCTGAGATTGCGCCACTGCACTCCAGCCAGGGTGAGAGTGAGACCCTTTCTCAAATTTAAAAAAAAAAAAAAAAAAAAAGAAAGAAACACATATGTTAACATATATATTATCTCTGGAAAAGAAAATAAGAAAAGCAAGAAAGAGATGTGTACCAAAATATTAGTTGTGACCTCTGGGTAGGATGATCTACCAGTTATTTTTATTTTGTATGGCGTTTCCGATACTTCCCAAATTTTCCATAATGAACATTTTGTGTAGAGAAAAGCTCATTATAAGCATCAGGTTAAAGAAAATGTGAGGTCTACAAATTTCAAATATCTTTAGCCATAAATCTAACTCTCTAAAGCATCTGAGATTAACATTGTTGTGTGAGACAGGGTCTCACTGTCATCCATGCTGGAGTGCAGTGGCAAAATCTCAGCTCACTGCAACCTCCACCTCCTGGGTTCAAACGATTCTCATGCCTCAGTCACCTGAGTAGCTGGGATTACAGACATACACAACCTCACCCAGCTAATCTGTGTATTTTTAGTAGAGATAGGGTTTCACCATGTTAGCCAGCTTCAGATTAACTCTAAACCAAGAGCTGTGTCATTATTCTCAATAAAAAACAATTATATTCAACATTCAAATTGCAAAACACCAGCTCTGAAAGTCTACAGATCATTAAGAGAGAATCAAAAATAAAAATACTTCTCTGTAAATCACAACAAATGTCCCTTGTTTCCCGTTTCCCCGCTTTTCAGACATTCCTGGATAGATTACTGCATGATGAAAACACTACGTAATCGTTGGCTGTACCCAAAACTTGAGACATTCTCTTGGGAGTCTGAATATTTTTTAAATGCACAGTAGAATTAGACCAAGTGGTTCCCAGTCTATGTCCCAGAACAAAGAATGAACAAAACAACTACAATCTACAGCACTTTGCAGTGTCTACAAAAATTTTTTTTCAGTTTTTCTTAAACCTCAAACAATCCCTAAGCATGGGCATAGAAACCACCAGGAGGGAGATTACGTATGGCTCAAAGTAAATCTGCAGGGTAAACAGAAGCAGGATACCCCTGAAAGTAAAGACAAGATCCGTATCCAATTTAACTGCAATTCATTCACCAGGCCAGGAAAGGAGGTGCGGCAGGGAGTGAGTGTGATTCTAAGCCGCAGGGACAGGGCAGTGAGCGTGAACAGTAAGTGCACAGGTCTGGCTACAGAGAAGTGGAGAGCAGTGAATGAGGCCGGAAGGGCCATTTAACTGTGAACGCCCTTGTATGCCACGCTAGGGATCTTGGGGGATTTTCGTTTTCATCCTCAAGGCAATAAGAGAAGCATTTCCTTCACTGATAACAAGATAACCAGCACGAGCTTTGAAAGATGAGCAGAAGGATTTCAATACTCAGAAAGGCAATGGGAGGAAAGTACTCCAAATGAAGGCAGCAACAGACCAGGGGGGAATACAGCCCAAGATGACAACCAACATGGCTAAAATGTAATCCAGATGATGAAGGGCCTTACCTGTCTGAGTGAAGAATGTGTACTTAATTATACAGGTAACAGGAGTCAATGGTAGTTATTGAGTAGGGGAGTGGCCTGACTGCAGCTGCACTTAAGAAAATGAATTTGACAGTAATGCTGAGGGTGCGATGGAATGGGACAGGTTGAGACAGGAAACCCAATGAGAAGGCCCTTGCCACACCGTGGGTGAGAGGTGCCAAGGCCACAGAACACCTAACACTTCCAGGTCCCTCTACTCTACCCATTCCTAGTACCTGAAACGTTTTACCCTGTGGTGTTGCAATCTGCCACACCTCACCCACTGCCATCAGGGATGAAAACCTAATAGTGGTTAATACTCATATATATGCTACAGGGAGTTAAGCATTTCAGCACTTTAGATAATCTCTTTTAAACAAAAAAGACAAGTATTAGCAATATGTACTATTCACATCAAAAAAGATTTTGTAGACATTATTTAAAGGTTTATTTTAATGCATTAAATTTGGAAAATACTGGGAAAAAGAACATCTAATTATTTCAGACAGTGAATGAAGCTACAACATGTTTCAAACAGTGCTACCTATAATGCCATAAAAACAACTGAAAATAAATACTGTCATTTTTATCTTTCACTTAGTTAGATAAAATGAACTTCTCACTTCTCATATGGACAATGTAATTAACTGATGTATGAGTAAGCTAAAATTGTTGACATTGTGTATATAATGACTTTAATTATAGACTCACTATACCTCTTCATTTGATAACTGGGCTGAAGATTCTTCTTGAGTTAAAGCACACACTACTGGTATTTTTATTTCTTCCTCAGCATCTGTTTTTTTGTGATCCTTTCTCTTATTGAGTCTCTGTTGTTCATCATCCTCCTAAAAGTTAGGAAGAAAAAAACATATATATGACCCAAGTAACCTACTTAATAAGTGACATAGTTCCTTAACCATTCAAAACAAATAAGAAAGAACAGAGCATTATGATACAAGAAAACTGGACACTTACGCTTCTTTGTTTGTAATCCCATATAAGGGCCTCTGGAAATGACAAAATATTTTAATACTATAAGCACAAACTAAGAACCCTGGTATAAAGAAGAAATCAGGAAGCAGCTTCCAAGAAAAGTATACTGCATAAAGTAAGCCAAAACAAAAGAAAGCAAAACCGACTCTTCAAATGATCCACACACAAAAAATTTTTTTACACAGAACATTCCTTGTGATTACTGTAGAAAATAAATACGAAAAAGTCTGTTTTTGAGACAAGGTCTTGCTCTGACACTCAGGCTGGAATGCAGTGGTGCAAACATGGTTCACTGCAGCCTCAATCTCCTGGGCTCAAGCAGTTCTCCCACCTCATCCTCTTGTATAGCTGGGATCATAGGCATGTGCCATCACAACTGTCTAATTTTTTTATTTTTTGTAGAGACAGGGTTTCACTTTGTTGCCAAGGCTGGTCTTGAACTCCTGGACTCAAGCAATCCTCCTGCCTCAGCCTCTCGTGTAGCCAGGATCACAGGCATGCACCACCATGCCTGGCTAATTTTTTGGTTTTTTTGCATAGATGGGGTCTCACACTGTTGTCCTGGCTGGTCTCAAACTCCCAGGCTCAAGCGATCCTCCCACCTTGGCCTCTCAAAGCGTTGGGAATACAGGCATGAGACACCACACCCCTCCCAAAAAACGTTTTTATAATGTTACACATCCATTAGAAACATTAACAAATGTATATGAATACAAAAGGAATGATTAAAGTTGATAGAATAATTCACTCAACAAAGATGAGTGAGATACCTTATACCTTCAGTGTACCCTAAAACAGCCTAGTGAGGAGAGACAAACACTTACAAGTATGTACAAGGTTATAAAGAAGGAGGAAAAACAATGACTGATTTCATCTGAAGGAACCAGCAAAGGGGGCCCAAAGGAGGTAACACTTCAGCTGAACCTTGAAAGATAAGTAAGGTAAGTTTGCCGGTTGCATGAGAAGAGACAATTAAGGGTTCCAGGGAGAAAGGAAGCACATACAAAAGACAGAAACGTGGAAAAGCAGGCCTGTGGGGGAATTCTGTGTAATTTTATATGGATGAAAAATGGGCAGGCACAGAAGTAAAAGACACGGAGACAGAGGTGGTGAGTAAGCACTTAAGACTCTGGAATCAGAGACTGTTCAAGCCTCAGATGGGTCATACATAACCTCTCAGCCTGTTTACTATTCCAGAACACGGGAGCTGTATAACTGTAGTCCCTACCACTTACGGAGAGTTTTTTTTTTTTTTTTTATAAGCACTTGAGATAAAGATTTATACATAAAGCCTTAGCACAATGCTAGCACATAGTAAGAGCTCAATAAATGTTCAAAAGTTTTAAATGATCATCTTAGTAAAGTTTAGACTCTTTTTGTTTTTTTTGAGACAGAGTCTCGCTCTGTCACCCAGGCTGGAGGGCAGGATGCAATCTCAGCTCACTGCAACCTCCGCCTCCCAGGTTTAAGTGATTCTCCTGCCTCAGCTTCCCAAGTAGCTGGGACTACAGACACGCGCCACCACACCCGGCTAATTTTTGTATTTTTAGTAGAGACGGTTTTGCCACGTTGACCAGGCTGGTCTCAAACTCCTTACCTAAGGTGATCCACCCGCCTTGGACTCCCAAAGTGCTAGGATTACAGATGTGAGCCACCGCACCCGGTCACATTTAGACTCTTTTAAAGGGCAGCAGGGGAGGCAGGATAAGATCTGTACTTTAGAATCTAAATCCTTATGTCAGGGGGTCGTGGTGGCTCACGCCTGTAATCCCAGTACTTTGGGAGGCCGAGTCGGGCAGATCACTTGAGGTCAGGAGTTTGAGACCAGCCTGGGCAACATGGTGAAACACTGTCTCTACTAAAAATACAAAAATTAGCCAGGCGTGGTGGCGCACACCTGTAGTCCCAGCTACTTGGGCAGCTGAGACAGAAGAATCGCTTGAGCCCAGGAGGCAGAGGTTGCAGTGAGCCAAGATTGTGCCACTGCACTCCAGCCTGGGTGACTGGAGTGAAACCCTGTCTCAAAAAAAAAAAAATCCTTATGTTGGCTTTGACTACATGCAAGACGAATGAGTCCAAATTAAGACACAGAAAGGAAATTTAAAAAAGAAGAAACTTTGCAAAACAAAATCTAACGTAAGTCACATAAAGCAATTTGAAATGTTTGACAAGATACTTAGAAAGGCAGGGAACACTTTTACACAGCTATCCTAGGGAAATATCTGCACACATACACAATATGGTCAAGGATTTCACTGCAACATTATTTGAGATGACAAGAAAAGGGGGACCACCTAGATGCCCACTACAAGGAGAAAGGGTAAATCAATATGGTGCATCCATGCTACAGTCAAGAGCAAAATACAACGTTGATATGAAAAAATATCCAGGATAATGCATATGGGAAATATATACACTTTTTTTTGAGACAAGATCTTGCTTTGTTATGGGAAATATATACACTTTTTTTTGAGACAAGATCTTGCTTTGTAACCCACAGTTGAAGTGCAGTGGTGTGATCATAGCTCACTGCAGCCTCTGCCTCCAGGATCATGTGATCCTCCCACCTCAGCCTCCCAAGTAGCTGGAACTACAGGCACATGCCACCATGCCCAGCTATTTTTTTTATTTTTTTATTTTTTGTAGAAACAGTCTCACTATATGGCCCAGGCTGGTCTTGACCTCTTGGGCTCAAGCGATCCTCCCGCCTCAGCCTCCCAAAGTGTTGGGATTACAGACGTGAACCACCATGCCCTGCCCAGAAAAAATACTTATAGTATAACCATAGTTGTATAAGAGGAAAACTATACCCTAAATGTGTATCATGAACACACAGAACTGGTTTAGAAGACTCTCTACCAAATGGTACAACAATCTTCTGACAAGGGGAGGTGTGGGAGATGTTAAGGAAGATTTTTCACTTGATCACTTCATATTTATTTTTTCGCTGTATTTAAAACAAAAAAATTATGATAATGTGTAAATATATATATATATATATAATTCATGCAATTTAAATAACTAAAAGATAAGGAGAAAACAGGAACCTAAATATGCAGCGCTCTGAACACCTGCCACCTCCTATTACTCAGCCTCTCCATTCATATCATGTCACCTAGTAGAGCTTTTAGAGCAGGGTGTCCAATCTTTTGGCTTCCCTGGGCCACACTGAAGAAGAACTGTTTTGGCTACACACAAAATACACTAACACTAACGACAGCTGATGAGCTAAAACAAACAAACAAACAAAAAAAGATTGCAAAAGAAATCTCATAATGTTTTAAGAAAGTTTACAAGTTTCTGTTGGGTTGCATTCAAAGCCAAGGGCTGCAGGTTGGACAAGCTTGTTTTACAGCAATGTCCCCCAAGACTTGGCCTGGGCTGCTAAAACCCAGGAGCACTGGGAGAACTGGTCAGCAGGGGAGAGAAAGATTTTCTCCGAAGTATGCACTGCTGCATCCTGCAGTCACTGAAGATCATTTCTAAATCAGTTTCCCCACCCCCTAGAGGAGGCCATTTCTAAAGATGAAAAACAAAGCCCCTCAAATGTAGCTGTTATGTTTTTAAAAGTGGCATAGATCACCTTGTTGCAGCTTAAGTCAGTCTCTAATACACATAAGGTAATGCAATCCCATGTGGTGGGGGACACTACTGACAAGGCACATCAGTCCTCAAAACTTCTATTCACCTGATCTTTCTTCTTCAGTTCTTCAACTTGTCGGAGCTGTTCTGAAGTTAGCACAATCTCCATTCGCTGCATGTCTCTCATCAGTAAACGCTGAGATTCCAGAAACTGGTCATTGGCCTTCTGCCACGTATGCTTTAACTGGTTGTGTTGCTGTCGCTCTTGCTCCAAGAGATGGCAAACTGTTTAGGAACCCCCCACCACAAATCAAAAACACTGAATTTTAATGTAGGCAATTTCTTTAGCACAGGGCTCCTAGCCCAGGTCTGAACAATGGTCCACATCTCTAGGATTCTATTCTTAGCTGGACCAAGGGGCAACCTATCCCCACACCATCTCTTTAAAGCAGAGTCTCCCAAAGTGGACTCCTAGGAACACAGCAAAGAAAGATTTCGGTGCTTAGTAAAGTCTTAGAAACTTCAGGTTAAAGGGAGAAATTTATTATTATTATTTTGCAAAGGCTCCTCCATAATTAAATACATTTTTAAAGATTTCTTTACTGCAGGACTTTGAACTCGGGGTCTTAATTATGTCTATGTTTTCTTGGAAGGTGATATATAATATAGCCTTTCCCAAATCTATTTGACAAAAGGAAAAAAAAAAAAAAAAACTTTTCACAGTACAACTCAAATAACAAGTATTCTAGGGAATATACTTTGGGAAACATTGCTCCAAAGGCCAAAGGTGGACTAAACACTCCTAATTGTGTTTAATACATTCTGATAAATCTGTTATCCAGAAATCCTCATTGGGTCCGGTTAATATACACTTCTTATGACAGGTCAAGGAATCTTTGTAAAATGTATGTGTTGTTGATACTCATCAGCTCAGCCATCTTCTACTGAAAAGAGAGGAGGTAGCATGATCTATCCACCCATCTGCCACGTCAGAAACCTGAGACAGCTCATACTTCTGACTTTTCCTCACCCCAACATATTCAGCTATGACAGAGACCTGCTAATTCGGCCTCCTCTGCAATATGATACATCTATCTTCTGGCTTCTGCCTTAGATCAGCGCTTATGACTTAAACAACTACAACAGAGGCCCCTTTTTTATTCTTCTGCCCTCAGTCTTGCCCTCCCTATTCTATTTACCACAGCGCTGTTAGACTGAACTTTCTAAAATGCAAAACGAGTATTACCACTCTCCAGTCAAAAACCCTTCATTGAACCCAGACACAAAAAGGCACATATTATAAAATCCCATTCACATCAAAGTCCAGAACAGGCAAGTCCACAGAGATAGAAAGGAGATTAGTGGTTGCCAAGGGCTGGGGGTAAGACATAGGAAGTGACGGTAAATGGGTACAGGATTTCTTTTTAAGGTAATGAAAATGTTTTGGAAGTAGACAGTGGTGATGGGGCACAATTTTGTGAATATATTAAAAACTACTGAATTGTATACTTTAACGAGTGAACTTTATGGCATGCAAATTTTATCTTAATAAAACTATTATTTCAGAGAAAATAGGCCGGGCGCAGTGGCTCATGCCTGTAATCCCACCACTTTGGGAGGCCAAGGTGGGCGGATCATGAGGTCAGGAGATCAAGACCATCCTGGCTAACACAGTGAAACCCCATCTCTACTAAAAATACAAAAAAATTAGCCGGGCGTGGTGGCGGGCACCTGTAGTTCCAGCTACTTGGGAGGCTGAGGCAAGAGAATGGCATGAACCCAGGAGGCAGGGCTTGCAGTGAGCCGAGATCGTGCCACTGCACTCCAGCCTGGGTGACAAGGGCAAGACGCTATCTCAAAAAAAAAAAAAAAAACCAGAGAAAATAAAAAAACCTTCAGAGGCTCCGAACTGCCCAGATGATCAAGTCCAATATTCTTAGCATAAAACCTCTATGTACTGGTCTGTTTCTAATGCTCCAATCTCACATTTTGCCCATTGCCTCTTGTATTCTAATTGTGCTGAACTGCTTTTCTTAGACTTCCTTACCTAACTGCATCACATGCAAATGACCGTGAATGCCACGCTTCTCTCTGACTACCAGACAAGCACCTACCCACCTTCCAAAACTCCACTTAAGGACAACTTCTTTTAAGAAGCCTATCTGGGCCGGGCGTGGTGGCTCACACCTGTCATCCCAGCACTTTGGGAGGCCGAGGCAGGTGGATCACCTGAGGTCAGGAGTTCGAGACCAGCCTGACCAACATGGAGAAACACCCCATCTCTACTAAAAATACAAAATTAGCCAAGCGTGGTGGCACATCCTGTAATCCCAGCTACTCAGGAGGGTGAAGCAGGAGAATCACTTGAACCCAGGAGGTGGAGGTTGCGGTGAGCTGAGGTCGCACCACTGCACTCCAGCCTGGGCGACAAGAACGAACCTCCATCTCAAAAAAAAGACTCTATTTTTTGTTGTGAGTTTTTCAGTATGGAAATTAATCCATGTCCTTCCTCATTTTAATTAACCTTCTCAGGTCAGGTACTTTTCTTTTTTTTTTTTGAGACGGAGTCTCGCTCTGTCACTCAGGCTGGAGTGCAGTGGCGGGATCTCAGCTCACTGCAAGCTCCGCCTCCCGGGTTCACGCCATTCTCCTGCCTCAGTCTCCCAAGTAGCTGGGACTACAGGCGCCAGCCACCTCGCCCAGCTAGTTTTTTGTCTTTTTTAGCAGAGACGGGGTTTCACCGTGTTAGCCGGATGGTCTCAATCTCCCGACCTCGTGATCCGCCCATCTCGGCCTCCCAAAGTGCTGGGATTACAGGCTTGAACCACCGCGCCCGGCCAACCTTCTCAGGTACTTTTCAAGGGTTATTAGGAAGGTTTGGTAGTCTCAATAATTTACATTATTTCTGGCAGTGTTAGAGGGACATAGTTTAAACTGAACTAGTTATTTTGGACACCTTTAAGAATATGAGTGTCTTTTTATTGCAACAGCACACTTGGAAACTGTTTCCTGAAGGCCAAAACTTTACTCAAAAGTTTGGGTTATTTTCATAATATTTTAGTGGGGAAAGAATGTGCCCCTGGAAAACAGAGTCAATTTCTGTATCACTCTGCTACCAGACTAGTGAAATCAAAACTGTCCCTTAAAAACAGGACAGTACTTGAGGCCTCCAGAATACACTCTCTGCCCTTCCCAATTTTCACTTTTGCTAATACACCTCCATCAAAATGAGTGTGGGGGGAAAAGTAGTTTAAGCAGAAATTCCCAGCTTTATTATCTTTCTGCCCAAAGCTCATGCCTGGTGAAGTTGTGTTTTTTGTTGTTGTTTTTTTTTTTTTTTTTTTTTTGAGATGAAGTCTCACTCTGTCACCCAAGCCAGAGTGCAGTGGTGTGAGCTCGGCTCACTGCAACCTCTGCCTCTTGTGTTCAAGTGATTCTCATGCCTCAACCTCCCGAGTAGCTGGGATAATAGGTACGCATCACCACACCTGGTTAATTTTTGTTTTCTCTGTAGAGACAGGTTTTCGCCATGTTGGCCAGGCTGGTCTCGAACTCCTGACCTCAAGTGATCTGCCCGCCTTGGCCTCCCAAAATGCTGGAATTATAGGAGTGAGCCACTGCATCTGGCTGCCTTATAAAGTTATTACTGAGGTCATGAAGGAAAATCCATAATTTCAGGTTTGCATGAGTACATTTAAACCAACTACAAGGCTTAAATTGAATCACTAACATGTTGCATTGTTATTTTAAGATTTGTCATTGTTATTAGTCAACATCAATTTAACTTATATGGTTCTTAGAGACAAAGATAAAAATATACAGAATATTTATTTACCTTCATGCAATTCTTTCCGCAGTTTCTCAGCATCTTCCTGTAGAACAGATTTCTGAGTATTCAAAACAGCTACATACATCTCTAGATCAGTCCTACAAGATTTCTCAGCTTCCAGATAATGATTCAGTTCTTTAACCTGAAAGAAGATGCAATTCCATTAAACTGAAATTTACAACAGTTTCTATCTTAGATACAAAATGATGGTAAGTTCTGGCTATGCCTTAAAAAAATTGACACTTTTACATCTACATTTTACATCTACATAAATTACCATTTATAATTTTTAATTATAAAATAATATAGAAAACTGGGAAAATAACATAATAGATGTCATCCATAATCATACCACCAGAATAAAATATACAATTGAGATTTCACATAACGGTTTTGTCCCTTGCTTTTCAAAAAGGTAGTTCCAATTTGTATTCCCACGGCAACATACGCATGTGTCTGTTTTAGCCATAACAGTAACACCAGGTATATTTTGCTTTTTCAAATCGGTAATCTCTAAGGACAAAAACGATACCATACACTTTTAAGTTTGCTTTCATTTCTGGTGCGGGAATTCCAAATGTAAATTTATACATTTAATGTATAAAGACATGTTCACAGATACATATACTTATGGAAGTGAAAAAGAGGAAATTATGATGGAACAAATAACTAGTCTCACATTGTAATGACTTAAAGGCAAATGCAGAATACTTTTTAAAATCACATCTTGCCCAGGCATGTTGGCTCATGCCTGTAATCCTAGCACTTTGGGAGGCAAAGGTGGGCAGAATGCTTGAGTTCAGGAGTTTGAGACCAGCCTGGGAAGCATGGAGAAACCCTGTTTCCAAAAAATAATAATAAAACCACATCTTTTAAAAAAGATGCTTTATTTGTTGATCAATTAAGTGTAATACTCAAAATAGTAACAATATAGTCTAATATAGGAAAGTTATAACCAAAAAAAAATTTAATTCTTCCCCAGAAAATCAAGGATTATGTCACTTGAAGCTGTCACATAAACTGTCCATTCTAAATTCTAACCTTTCAGTTAACTTTCAACTTTTTCGAATGGTTATATCTAATATCACATTCAAAGTCCTTTGCATGCCCTTTATCTTCCCATTTCTTCAAACTTAAAATGGTTTCTCTGTTTTCAGTTATCTTTACTCCTAGGCCATCATGCAATAATAGTCAAAGATTTAAATGACTATTTAAGCAATCATTGAATGCTTCACTGAAGGCTGACAGTCCAGCACATGATAAGAACAAAGAATGGTAAAGTCACAACTATCGTGAAATGCTTTCTCTGACACCTGAAGACGGGGGTAATTCAGCTGATGGTAAGAGTCCATATGGCAGATTTAAAATGGTGGTATATAACCCACTAATTCTACCAGTTATTATTTTTTGGGATAAACATTTGGTTTAATTAATAATGAATTTCTAATATTTGAAAACTACTGAGCAGGACTCTGACTAACTTTGAATTACTTTGAGTTCCATACCCTGTAATGACCAAAAACAAAAACAAATGGACATCTACAAGAAGCCAGGTGACAAGGAGAGGGTGCACACCAACCACTGAAAGTTACCTATTCGGAAAAATGTACGTGGTATTAGGATCTATGCAGGAGAAAGTACAGAGAAGCAACAGGGGCCTTAAGAAACCAGAAACAGTCACCTGGGAGTACAATTTGACAACAGTGCCTTGAACGGAAGAGTTTCACATACACCAGTCGTCGGTGAATGCGACAAAATTCTCTGCAGCACTTACGACCCGGTTAGGGTAAAATGGTGTCCCACTTTGATTTACATTTCCCCAATTTCTAGTGTGGTTGAATGTTGAATATCTTTTCACATGCCTTGACTATTCTGGTTTCCTCTTTTGTTCAATGATTGCGCATACACTTTACCTGTTTCTTTTTTCTTTTTTTTTTTTTTTTTACAGAGACCGAGTCTCGATTTGTCGTCCAGGCTGGAGGGCGGTGCCGCGATCTCAGCTCACTGCAACCTCAACCTCCAGCTCCTGGGTTCAAGCAATTCTCATGCCTCAGCCTCCCAAGTAGCTGGGATTACAGGTGTGTGCCACCTGGCTATACTTTACCTGTTTTTCTTTTTTCTTTTTTTTTGAGATGGAGTTTCGCTCCGTCGCCCAGGCTGGAGAGCAGTGGCGCAATCTCAGCTCACTGCAAGCTCCGCCTCCCGGGTTTGCGCCATTCTCCTGCCTCAGCCTCCCGAGTAGCTGGGACTACAGGCGCCGCCACCTCGCCCGGCTAGTTTTTTGTATTTTTTAGTAGAGACGGGGTTTCACCGTGTTAGCCAGGATGGTCTCGATCTCCCGACGTCGTGATCCGCCCGTCTCAGCCTCCCAAAGTGCTGGGATTACAGGCTTGAGCCACCGCGCCCGGCCTCAAACTCCCAACTTCAAGTGATCTGCCCGCCTCGGCCTCCCAAAGTGCTGGGATTACAGGCGCGAGCCACCGCACTTGGCCACTTTACCTGTTTTTCTTCAGAATTATTTGTCACTTGTGGACTTAGCAATTTCGAGTGTCTCGCTCTGTTGCTCTGGCTGGAGTGCAGTGGCGCAACCTAGGCTCACTGCAGCCTCCATCTCCCGGGTTCAAGCAATTCTCGTGCCTCAGCCTCCCAAGTAGCTGGGACTACAGGCACCCGCCACCACGCCTGGCTAATTTTTTGTATTTTTAGCAGAGACAGGGTTTCTCCATGTTGCCCAGGCTGGTCTCAAACTCCTGGTCTCAAGCAATCTAAGTACTGGGATTACAGGTGTAAGCCAGCGCATCCAGCCAACTTAGCAATTTTATGATGATTTTGGATATTAATATTTTGTCAGTTAAGAGGTACTGATATCTTCTTATAGTCTGTAGCTTCTCTTTTCAACTTTTTGTATTAATAGTATCTTTTAACAAAGAACTTTATAATGTAGCTAAACTTGCCAGTTTTCCTTTCACAGTCAATTTTTGTCTTAAGAAACCTTGGGGCCGGGTGCGGTGGCTCAAGCCTGTAATCCCAGCACTTTTGGAGGCCAAGGTGAGTGGATCACATGAGGTCAGAGGTTTGAGATCAGCCTGGCCAACAACATGACAAAACCCCGTTTCCACTAAAAATACAAAAATTAGCCAGGTGCAGTGGCCTAGGCCTGTAATCCCAGCTACTCGAGAGGCTGAGGCAGGAGAATTGCTTGAAACTGGGAGGCGGAGGTTGCAGTGAGCCAAGATTGTGCCACCGCACTTCAGCCTAGGCAACACAGCAAGATTGACTCAAAAAAAAAGAAAAGAAAAGAAAAGAAATATTTTTGAAGACAAAGTGGAGAGAGTGGGCCTACCTATCAGATAGTATGACTTGCAGTAAAGCTACTATAATTAAGATAGTTTGTTACAGGTTTAGGAATAAACCTGTCGCCCAGGCTGGAGTGCAGTGGCGCAAACTCGGCTCACTACAACTTCCACCTCCTGGGTTCAAGTGATTCTGGTGCCTCAGTCCCAAGTAGCTGGGACTCCAGGCAAGCACCACCATATCTGGCTAATTTTTGTATTTTTTGTAAAGAAAGAGTCTCACTATGTTGTGCTGGCTGGTCTTGAACTCCTAAGCTCAAGCAATCCGCCCACCTCAGCCTCCCCAAATGCTGGAATTACAGGCATGAGCCACCGCACATGGCCAGATAATAACATGTATTATTATTATTATTATTATTATTATTATTATTATTGAGTTTCACTTGTTGCCCAGGCTGGAGTGCAATGGTGCAATCTTGGCTCCCTGCAACCTCCACCTCCCAGGTTCAAGTGGTTCTCCTGCCTCAGCCTCCCAAGTAGTTGGAATTACAGGCGGATGCCCGGCTAATTTTTGTCTGTTTAGTAGATGCAGGGTTTCTTTTTTTTTTTTTGAGACAGAGTCTCGCTCTGTCACCCAGGCTGGAGTGCAGTGGCAGAATTTTGGCTCACTGCAAGCTCTGCCTCATGAGTTCATCCCATTCTCCTGCCTCAGCCTCCCAAGTAGCTGGGACTACAGGCACCCGCCACCACGCCCAGCTAATTTTTTGTACTTTTAGTAGAGACGGGGTTTCACCGTGTTAGCCAGGATGGTCTCGATCTCCTGACCTCATGATCCACCCACCTTGGCCTCCCAAAGTGCTGGGATTACAGGCGTTAGCCACCGTGCCCAGCCAAGTAGAGGCAGGGTTTCACCACGTTGGCCAGGCTGGTCCCAAATTCCTGACCTCAGGTGATACACCTGCCTTGGCCTCCCAAAGTGCTGCCATGGCAGGCGTGAGAGACCGCACCCAGTCAAAAAGGGTATTTTTTAACAATCCATTCCTCCCCCACTGATTTGTAATGCCACCTGTCATATATCAAATTTACACATATATATAGGTCTATTTCTGGGCTGTTTTATTGATCCATCTGTTTATCCCTAAACCAGTAACAAACTATCTTAATTATAGTAGCTTTACTGAGGTCCTACTATCTGATAGGTAGGCCAAGTCTCCTCATCTTGTCTTCAAAATTTTGCTAAGTATATTTCTGTTCCTTTATTTCTCTATATGAAGTCTACTTCTAGAACTGAATTAATCAAGCTCCTTAGTAAACCCTGCTGAATTCTGAGTAAAATTTAAAATTTTGGGGATACAAATGGAGGGTTTTTGTTTTTTTTTTTGAGACACAGTCTCGCTTTATCGCCCAGGCTAGAGTGCAGTGGCACGACCTCAGCTCACTGCAACCTCTGCCTCCTGAGTTAAAGCAATTCTCCTGCCTCAGCCTCCTGAGTAGCTGGGCTTCCGCCACCATGCTCAGCTAATTTTTGTACTTTTAATAAAGAGACCAGGTTTCGCCACGTTGGCCGGGCTTGTCTCAAACTCCTAACCTCAGGTGATCCCCCTACCTTGGCCTCCCAAAGTGCTAGGATTATAGGCGTGAGCCACCGCACCTGGCCCAATGCTCTATCTTTTCATTCAGGAAAATACAGATTCACGTCCTCATTTATGATGCAGTCCATAAGGACCCTGCCCATCTTTGTTTGGCTATATTGGTAGGTAACTAGTTTTTTTTTTTTTTTTTTTTTTTTTTTTTTTTTTTTTTAACTCTTGTGACTAGGATCAATCTTTCTCCCCCCTCTGCATTCTTCAATTGGGTATCACTGGGGCATGGAAAAACAATTATTTTTGTATGTTGATTTTGTTGGAACAACTTTCAAATTGTTGAACTCTTATTAGGTCTATCTGTTGTACATTCCCCAGTTTCTTTATACAGACAACTGAATCAGTCTCGTTGCTTTCTTTCCAGTTCTTATACCTCATTTCTGCATTACTGGACATGGGTCTGCCCCAGAATGTTCCCATCATTAACGGTAAGGCTGCTTAATATTCATCCTTAACTATGTTTGCTAAAGGTTTGATAAATAGCCCCTTACCAAGTTATTGTGGTTAAATTTCTCAAATACTTTTCTGAATCCAAGGCGAATGTGCTGTTCTTCTCCAATCATTTTATGTGTACACTGCAATAATAGATTTTCTGACAAATTTCTGGGAATACACCCTACTTGGTCATGATGTATTTCTCCCCGTTTATTTTAGCTACAATGTTGAAAATTTTTAGCTTCTGTATTCCTGAGACAGATCGGTAATTTTTTCTCATACTACCTTTCTATGTGTTTGTTCACTTGTTGTGAAGATCTACTAGTCTCATAAAATGATTTGGAGAGCTTTCTCTCTTTCTGTACTCCAGAAAGTCTGGAAAAACTTACCTGTAAAACCAACAGTTTAATGTCTTTTGGTGAGAGGAGACAACAGACAATAAGATTTTTTACTCTAGATCCACTTTCTTTAATAATTACTGACTACCTTAGCTTTCCTGTTTTGGAACAATTTTGGCTAATTATCTTTAATTAGAAATTTTTTTTCATTTCATGTTTTCAAATTTATTTGTGTGACATTGTTTATAGTACTTGTTATTTTTAAATTTCTACTGATTTGTAGTTATATCCTCTGTTTTTTTGTTTGTTTTTAAGACAGGCTCCCTTGCCCAGGCTGGCGTGCAGTGCCGCCATCATGGCTCACCACAGCCTCAACTCCTTGAGCTCAAGTGATCCTTCTGCCTCAGCCTCACAAAGTGCTAGGATTACAGGCATGAGCCTCCCCACTTAGCCTCACTTCTGATTTCTCTTTTTTTGTTGTTTTCATTTTTTCTGATCAGTCTTACTAGAGATTTGTGTACAGGTTTTCCATTTCTTCATTATACTGATAGTCTCTATTGTTCTTTTTTTTTTTTTTTTTTTTGAGACGGAGTCTTGCTCTGCCGCCCAGGCTGGAGTGCAGTGGCCGGCTCTCAGCTCACTGCAAGCTCCGCCTCCCGGGTTCACGCCATTCTCCTGTCTCAGCCTCCCGAGTAGCTGGGACTACAGGCGCCCGCCTCGTCGCCCGGCTAGTTTTTTGTATTTTTTAGTAGAGACGGGGTTTCACCGTATTAGACAGGATGGTCTCGATCTCCTGACCTCATGATCCGCCCGTCTCGGCCTCCCAAAGTGCTGGGATTACAGGCTTGAGCCACCGTGCCCGGCCTGTCTCTATTGTTCTTTTGCTTTTCTATTTCACAAATTTATATTATTCATTTCCATTTATTTTATTTTATTTTTTTTTTTTTTTGAGACGGAGTTTTGCTCTTGTTGCCCAGGTTGGAGTGCAATGGCAATATCTCAGCTCACTGCAACCTCCGCCTCCCGGGTTCAAGCAATTCTCCTGCCTCAGCCTCCCCAGTAGCTGGGGTTATAAGCGCCCGCCACCATGCCCAGCTAATTTTTTGCATTTTTAGCAGAGATGGGGTTTCACTATGTTGGCCAGGCTGGTCCCGAAATCTCCTGACCTCAGGCGATCCACCCACCTAAGCCTCCCAAAGTGCTGGGATTACAGGCATGAGCCACTGTGCCCGGTTCAATTTGTACTTTTTTTTTTTAAAGATCTGGCATTATTCACATCATTCTAAATATTTTGTAATTACTTTTTCCATGAGTATTTTTTTCATGTCCAGGCATTTTAACTATTATTTTAATGTAAATAACTGAATAACCCATAGTTACAGAATTGGGTCTGTGTAATCTCAATTCTAAGATAATGTATCTAAAAATAACTATACCTTGTCCCAGATACTATCCTAAATGTTTACAGGTATTAATTTACATGTTCCTCATAATAGCCATATGGTGGCTATTATAGGAATTAATTTATATGTTCCTCATAATAGCTAGATGGTGACTATTCAGGTGGGCTTATTATCCCCATTTCACAGTTGAGAAAATCAAAGCACAGTATGATTAAGTAATTTACCCAAGGTAACCCAGGCTACCAAATGCTGAGCTTTTAACTATTACGTTCTAGTACTGTATGTGATACCATCTTGTTCTTGGATACCAAGTTGTGCGTGTCAACTACAACTAAATTATTAACCTGATAGTTCAAAATGTCTATAGCTCTACTAATAACTTTTTCTGATTGTATTCTCTAAAGGTCAATTTTAATCTGCTACTGTATTTGTGAATGTCAGTTTCTCCTTGTAATTGTCATTATTAGTTCATGCATTTCATGACTATGTAAGGTGCATTCAAGTTCGTAACTATTACATCTTACTTATGCACTGTTTTTAGATAGGGTCCTTCTTTATCTCTATTAGTGGCTTTTCCCCTTATCCTATCTTTGTGATACTACACTTGCTATAGCAGCTTTCTTTTGGTTCGAATTTACATGATATACTTTTATCCCTTTATTTTCAATCTTTTTTATTTTCTTTTTTTGAGATGGAGTCTCATCTGTCGCCCACGCTGGAGTGCAGTGGTGTGGTCTCAGCTCACTGCAACCACCTCCACCTCCCGGGTTCAAGAAATTCTCCTGCCTCAGCCTCCCAAATAGAAGGGACTACAGGCGTGCGCCACCATGCCTGGCTAATTTTTGTATTTTTAGTAGAGACAGGGTTTCGCCATGTTGACCAGGCTGGTCTCGAACTCCTGACCTCAGGTGATCCACCCACCTCGGCCTCCCACAGTGCTGGGATTACAGGCATGAGCCACCGCGCCCGGCCTTCTTTTAAGACAGAGTCTCACTCTATCACCTAGGCTGGAGTGTAGCAGCATGATCATGGCTCACTGCAACCTCAACCTTTTGCGTTGAAGTAATTCTCCCATCTCAGCCTCTCAAGTAGATGGGACCACAGGCTCACACCACTATGCCTGGCTAATATTTTCAATCTTACCTTGTGGTTTGACTTTAGACATAGCTCTTACAAGTAATATAAAGTTAGATTTTTACAATCCAATGTGATAATCTCTTTTAAACATAGGTATCAGTTTACATTTACCAAGACTACTGATAAATTCCATTTTTATATTGTTTTTGCTTATTCTCTCATTGCTTCTTTTGTTCCTACTTTCTTCCTTTTTTTTGGGTGTGGGGAACAGGGTCTCACTCTGTCACCCAGTCTGGAGTGCCAGTTCACTGTAGTCTCAAACTCCTGGGCTCAAGTAATCCTCCCATCTCAGTCTTGAAGTAGGTGGGACAACAGGCATGCACCATCACGTCTTGCGAATTTTCTGAAAATTTTTTGTAGAGACGTGAGTCTCACTATGTTGCCCAGGCTGGTCTTAAATTCCTGAGTGCAAGCAATTCTCCTGCCTTGGCTTCCTGAAGTATTGGGATTACAGGCGTGAGCCACAACACCGGGCCTGTTCCTACTTTAATTCTTTAACTGTGTCTTTATGGCCAACAAATTCAGCAATACCACAGCTACATTATCTCTAAAACATCAATGCTGGAGCTGCCATCAGAAAACAAGGTCAACTTTGAACAGTTCATTTTCCTTAATAGGAAAATGAATGAGACGGGGTCTCATCTTCTTTTTTTTTTTTTTTTTTTTTTTTTTTTTTTTTTGAGACGGAGTCTCGCTCTGTCGCCCAGGCTGGAGTGCAGTGGCCGGATCTCAGCTCACTGCAACCTCCACCTCCCGGGTTTATGCCATTCTCCTGCCTCAGCCTCCCGAGTAGCTGGGACTACAGGCACCAGCCACCTCGCCTGGCTAGCTTTTTGTATTTTTTAGTAGAGACGGGGTTTCACCGTGTTAGCCAGGATGGTCTCGAACTCCTGACCTCGTGATCCGCCCGTCTCGGCCTCCCAAAGTGCTGGGATTACAGGCTTGAGCCACCGCGCCCGGCCGGGTCTCATTTTCTTAAGAAAATGAACACTAACTTTGTGACAAAGCACCCATTTGTGATAAAACACCATTATTGTGATTATTTTAAATGTCCGTAAGAGCAAAACCATCTCAAAGCAGTTTTTTGATTTACATTTATTTATTACTATTTCTGAGATGGAATTTCGCTCCTGTTGCCCAGGCTGGAGCACAATGGCACAATCTCGGCTCACTGCAACCTCTGCCACCCGGCTTCAAGTGATTCTCTTGCCCGAGTCTCCTGAGGCTGGGAGTAGCCGGGACTACAATCATGGGCCACCATGCCTGGCTAATTTGTATTTTTAGTAGAGATGGGGTTTCTCCATGTTGGTCAGACTGGTCTCAAACTCCCAACCTCAGGTGATCCGTCTGCCTCAGCCTCCCAAAGTGCTGGGATTACAGGCATGAGTCACCGTGCATGGCAGTTTTTTGCATGGTAAATAAAGATTCTTAAGATGCATAGTCTAAATTACAGGGTTTTTTTCCCTATTACTGATTCTAATTTTGTTCATGGTACTGGGGCAGAATCTTGGGTTTCAAGCAAATGGATTACAATGTTTCATAACCTTTGAGGCCTCCAGCTCTTTAATTTTGTCTTCAGCCTCTGTCAGTTTATCCTTCAAAGCTGCAATTTCCTTTTCCATTGGCATCACAACAGACCGAAGTTTCTCAGCATCTTCTTGGGCCTATGGTTAAAAAGAATTAAATGCCACGACTTATTCATTTACTGCTTTCCTAAGAAACTCTAAACCTTCCATTTGCTAAAACTTAGTATAACAAGTAACTCGACCAGGCACTATATTAACATTCACAAAACTGAATTAATGTCTAACTTTCAAATAGTGCATTACTTTGAATGTCAAGGTATAATTGAAGTTTTCCCAAATATTCCATTTAGAATTTGGGAATGGGAAAACTGATTGACTAAAACAAATTTGACTTCTTCATCAATTAAGAAAATATCCAATATATAAAAGGAAATA
The DNA here is from genome assembly GCF_007565055.1 of Rhinopithecus roxellana. Lineage (NCBI taxonomy): Eukaryota > Metazoa > Chordata > Mammalia > Primates > Cercopithecidae > Rhinopithecus > Rhinopithecus roxellana. The sequence continues at coordinate 45,480,553 of NC_044567.1, forward strand.
CACATAATAAATTTTTTTTTTTTTTTTGAGACGGAGTCTTGCTCTGTCACCCAGGCTGGAGTGCAGTGGCGCGATCTCAGCTCACGCAAGCTCCACCTCCCAGGTTCACGCTATTCTCCTACCTCAGCCTCCCGAGTACCTGGGACTATAGGCACCCGCCACCACACCCGGCTAATTTTTTTTTATTTTTATTTTTAGTAGAGACAGGGTTTCAGTGTTAGCCAGGATGGTCTCGATCTCCTGACCTCATGATCCGCCCGCCTCGGCCTCCCAAAGTGCTGGGATTACAGGCGTGAGCTACCGCGCCCAGCCCATAATGATTTTTTAAATTCCTGGGTTACTAAGTTCATGAGACAATAATTTCTTATGAATAATGAAAGGGCTGATTATATTTTAAACACCCAAAATAGAATGATGTGTTTTCCAAAATGTTAGAAAATTATGTTGCTATAAAAAGGCCTCCATCCAATTAAACAGAGTACTTTAAATATTATTTTACTTTTACCATCTAAATGAAACAAACCCAAAGAATGACCCTTAAAACTATCATTGTTTTCCAAAGTCCATTCTCAAAAACATGGATTAAAAGGAACCAACTTACATAAACTAGTAAACTGGTGAGAAAACGAATTTTCATTTCTTATATATACATACACTTACACGCAGAGAAACAAAGGCAGGCTCAAAAAGTTGGCTTTTTTCCTTCTAGAGAAACTGAAAACCTATTTCACTGAATTTAAACGAGTGCAAACTTATCCTAAGTTGTGCACGATAGGGAAAAATATCATAAATGCCCAAACGTGAGGTGGATTTTCCCCAAAACACATATCCCTCAAAAAACAGGGGTTCAGATTCACTTTGTTTTCAGGTCCTTACAAAGTCATCATTTATTTTATTTTGAATTAAATACTACTTGGAAAAGACAAGTTAAAATATCTCAGTCAAGGCTAGTTTAGGATGCTGATAAAGGTCATCTGATAAAAAACAACAGGGAAAAAGAAGGAGGGAGGAAGCAAAGAAATGATCACAAATCAAGTTATTTATTAATATAAATATGACTTCACAATTCCAAGTGCTGAATGTCATCATAAACAAAACCTTTAAAGAGCACTTTTAAAAATGACAGAAAGGTCATTAAAAACAAGGAAAATCTGAGAAACTGTCACAGCCAAGAGGAACCTAAGGAGACATGACTAAATGCAATGTGGTATCCTGGATGGGATCCTAGAACAGAAAAAAAAAGGACATTAGGTAAAAACTATTCCAATCTGAATACAAAAATGGACTTAGGTAGTAAGAATAAATTGATACGGGCTTATTAGCTGTGACAAATGTACCATGCTAATATAAAATATTAACAACAGGGGAAACTAGGCATGGAGTATATAGGAACTATCTTCCCAATTTTTCAGATAATCAAAAACAGTTCTAAAAAAATAAAAAATTGTGGAAATCATGAATACACATACATTTGAAGAATGAACTAAGAATTAAAAACCGAAAAGGCATGATAAATTCAATTGAAAAGAAAAATCAATTACTAATTATTTTATATAATGTGATTTTAAATATGTGTATGCATATAAAATAATGTAAAAGTTCATTTAATTAAACTGGCTCAAAAGCTTTTAATATTTTCTCAATGATAAAATGTCTCACTTTACATTTAGTTGCCTTATGTTCAAGTATTATATGGTATTACATTCAAGCATATGTGGTACATAATGTGTGGTATACAGAAACCAAAGGACACTGAGAAAGAAGGAAAACTAACATCTATTCTAGAACTTCGCTTTAGACACAGTCATCAAGCAACAACACCCACTCAACTGATACTTAGGAATTCAAGCACCTATCTCCTAGACGCTATGCTAAGCATTTAGGATATACAAATAAAAAGCAAGCACATGTTCCCCCGAATCTATTTAAAAAAAAAAAAAGAGAGAAAGAGAAACTCTTGCCTTCATAGAGCTTATATTTTAGCAAGGAAAGAAAGACAGTAAACAATAAACACAATAGGTGAACTCTGTATAGTATAAGGAAATACGTGCTATGGAAAGAGAAAAACTAGAGAAGGATAAGGGAGACCAGAGTAGTGACAGGCGGCAGAGGGAAGTTGGCAGGTTGTGATGTTAAATGGCAGGTGGTCGGGATAAACCCCATGAAGTAGTGACATTTGATCAAAACTTTGAAGAAGATGACAGAGTTAGCCACAGATACAACATTATTTAGTACTATGTTTAGGTCTGTGTCCAAATAATTACTCTCACAGGAAATATCACAGTACTTCTATTACTTTCTATTACACAACAATATTAGAGCACTTTGCATTTGAATTCAAATATTTCTACAGATGAACACATTCCTTCATACCTTTTTCATTTCATTTTCTAAATTTTCCTCCTCTTGACCTTCAGACAGCCTTCTTCTTAAGTCAGCTATTTCCCTCTCTGCGGATTCTCTATACTGTGCCCACTGTGCTCGCTCCTGCTCCAGCCTAAGGTGGAACTGGTGCTCATAGTCACGAACTGTTTCTACAAAACATCACCACATATTTCACATCTAAGCATTATGAAAAAAAAATAACCTGGCACACGAAAATTTTTAAAGTTATATAAAAAGCTTACGTCTAATTTCTGGAAAATGTTTAATTCACTAAAAAACAAAACAAACTAGTTGTAGTTCTTATGATATATAGAAATAAGGGCTTTAAATCATCACTTCTAATCTTCACAATAAACCTGTGTCATGTATTATTTTACGAATGAGAGAATCTTAGGAAAGCTTAACTAGTCTGGCCAATGTTTCACGCCCAGAATGAAGCAAAGCTAGAATTCAAACTTAAGGCCAACTCCAAAATCTATGTTCTTAGACATATACTATGGTTCCCAAGGCAAATATAATATGTCGCCCCAATCCCACTACCTGAAAGTGTGAGAAAAGGGATATATTTCTGGAACAGTTTACTAAAACCCAAGACTGTAACTTGAGGCAAACTCTATAATCTCTTTAAAAAATGGCTTTCTCTTTGATACAATCCTAAAACATGGTCGGGCTCAGTGGCTCACACACACCTGTAATCCTAGCACTGTGGGAGGCAGACAGGAGGATCACTTGAAGCCAGGATTTCGAAACCAGTCTGGCTGACACGGCAAAACCCCATCTCTACCAAAGAGAGAAAAATTGCCAGGTGCGGTGGCTCACGCCTGTAATCCCAGCACTTTGGGAGGCCAAAGCAGGTGGATCACCTGAGGTGAGGAGTTCGAGACCAGCCTGACCAACAAGGTGAAACCCTGTCTCTACTAAAAATACAAAAATTAGCTGGGCGTGGCGGCAGGCACCTGTAGTCCCAGCTACTCGGGAGGCTGAGGCAGGAGAATCACTTGAACGCAGGAGGCAGAAGTTGCAGTGGGCCGAGATCGCGCCACTGCACTCCAGCCTGGGCAACAGAGCAAAGCTCTGTCTCAAAAAAAACAAAAAAAGAAAGAAAAAAGAAAAATTAATCCCAGCACTTTGGGAGGCAGAAGCAGGAGGATCACTTGAGGTCAGGAGTTTGAGATCATTTTGGCCAATGAGGTGAAACCCCGTCTCTACTAAAATTACAAAAATTAGCCAGGCGTGGTGGTGGGCACCTGTAATCCCAGCTACTGGGGAGGCTGAGGCAGGAGGATCACTTGAACCTGGGAGGTGGAGGTTGCAGTGAGCCTAGATCGTGCTACTGCACTCCAGCCTGGGTGACAGAGTGAGATTCTGTCTCAAAAAAAGAGAAGGGAAGGGAAAGGGAAAAGAAAAGATTATCTGGGTGTGATGGCACATGTCTGTGGTCCCAGCTACTTGGGAGGCAGAGGCACAATTGCCTGAACTCAGGAGGCGGAGGTTGCAGTGAGCCGAGATCGCGCCACTGCACTCAAGCCTAAGTATGTCAAAAAAAAAAAAAAAAAAAACATTATGTGACAGGCCCTGTTGATTGCCCATTAATTTCCACTCCTTCGTCCTTACTGGTAAGACTCCAATTTTCTTTAGGAAGTCAGTGTGTGCAATTTTAAAACTACATTGTCCAGTTTCCCTTGTAGTTATGAGTGACCACACACTTGGTCAACAAAGTGAGGGGGATATGCTGGGTAGTTCTAGAAAACTTTTGCTTTTCTGATGCAGACTGAAGGAGAAGCAGCTATTTTTCAGCTGAGGCAAAGATTAAGTTGAAAACCATATGCTAAGGATGAAAGAACAGAAGGGCTGAAGGAGTTTGAGGCATTGTTGACATCATGGAACCAACGCAACCAGGCCTAGGGTATCTACCTTTGGATTTCGTGTTCTGGGAGAAAAACGAACTCCTATTTTGGTAAATCACTGCAGTCAGGTTTGTTACATGAAGCCTAGAGTAATCTCTAGGTCATAGCTACATACTCAGAAACAGGGCTAGCTTCACCTGCCTTTTTATAAAGAGCACTAAGGCAAAAAGTGACACACAATTGCAAACACAGTGGAAAAAGTCATCACTATTTCACATTTAGAATATTAACTAGTCCAGGCCGGGCACGGTGGCTCACACCTGTAATCCCAGCACTTTGGGAGGCCAAGGCAGGCAGATCACGAGGTCAGGAGATCGAGACCATCCTGGCTAACACGGTGAAACCCGTCTCTACTAAAAATACAAAAAATTAGCTGGGCTTGGTGGCATGTGCCTGTAGTCCCAGCTACTTGGGAGACTGAGGCCAGAGAATCGCTTGAACCAGGAAGGCAGAGGTTGCAGTGAGCCGAGATCGTGCCACTGCACTCCAGACTGGGCGACAGAGTGAGACTCTGTCTCAAAAAATAAAAAATAAAACAGAATATTAACTAATTCCAGGAACCCAAAGATTCAGTGACAACTTACTTTGTTTCATCATCATCTTCTCAGAAATTTGGGAAGTAATTAAGCACTAGTGCCAAAAGGAGTCTGAGACTAAACTATGTCTCTTCTTTTAGATGAAAGGTGGCAGCCCATGAAGCCTACCCTAGCCCATAGGCCATTCTACCCAACACAGTGTAGTGAAGATTTCATATACAAAATTTCTTAAAAAATCTAAGCCAGGCCGGGTGCAGTGGCTCACACCTGTAATCCCAGGACTTTGGGAGGCCAAGGCAGGTGGACCACCTGAGGTCAGGAGTTCAAGACCAGCCAGACCAACATGGAGAAACCCCATCTCTACTAAAAATACAAAATTAGCCAGGCATGGTGGCACATGCTTGTAATCTCAGCTACTTGGGAGGCTGAGGCAGGAGAATCGCTTGAGCCCAGAAGGCGGAGGTTGCAGTGAGTAGAGTGAGCTGAGACTGCACCACTGCACCCCAGGCTGGGCAACAGAACGAAATTCCATCTCAAAAAAAATTCTAAACCATATGGCCAAACTACACTGGAAGGGCAATAATTAGCTGAAGCTCATCAGTGTAAACAGTTACTTTACCCTTTGCATGGCAGCTCTCTCTACTCCAGCACATTCCCTGTGCCCATACAGCTTTATTATTTGACATTACTAGCCTGCCATCTTAGAAGACATCGACTTTTAAGCCTTACGAAGTACAGTCCTCATTTAATGCATTATCTCTATAACACTCCTATTATAACTCTCCATTATTAAGTTAGATACCATTGATATACCCATTTATGTTATCAGTGACTTCTCTTTTATCTGAAAGTATATCTTGATGATGACAGTACATAAAACCACAAATGAAGCTCTGGATATATTTTAAGATTCTCTGAAAATATTCTCAATCATCAGAATCGGGTATCTTAGAAAATCAAAAAATTGATCTGTTTGTCTTTACCTTTCATAACAGCCTGAAGTGAATCAACTTCTTCTCTCCACTGTCTTTTCACTTCATCTATAGCTTCTTGCTTGGTGTTCTCAGAGACTGTGGCAATCGCCTTAATGTTCTCCATCTCTGCTTGAGCTTCCCACAGCTGGGTTCGAAGGTGTCCCAAATCATCTTGTGCAGCTTGTAATACTGCATTTTGCCTTTTCAGATCCTCTGGAGAGAAAAGTAAAAGACAGTCCATGAATGTTCACTTTCATCAGACTGGCATTCCGATAAAGAAATAAGGTTTTAAAAATATAAACATACAAAATGACCCCCTTTTACTAGAGATGAGACTTAAGGTATGCTGGGTATCACAAACCAATTGCTACTATCTATCTAATGATCCAGTGGTTACGGTCATGGTTTTAAAGCTCAATTGACACATTCCCGTCTGCTGACTAAATGAACTTGGTCATGTTATTTAATCTCTCTGATCTAGGTTTCCACATCTGCAAAATGGAAGTTAAAAATAGCCACCTCACAAGGTTGTTGTAATGATAATTTATTGGAAATGCTAATTAGTACAGTACCTTCTACAAACATTGAAAAAATGTTTAATAAAAGAGAAAAGGGCCGGGCGCAGTGGCTCAAGCCTGTAATCCCAGCACTTTGGGAGGCCAAGACGGGTGGATCACGAGGTCAGGAGATCAAGACCATCCTGGCTAACACGGTGAAACCCCGTCTCTACTAAAAAATACAAAAAAAAAAACTAGCCGGGCAAGGTGGCGGGCGCCTGTAGTCCCAGCTACTCGGGAGGCTGAGTCAGGAGAATGGCGTAAACCCGGGAGGCGGAGCTTGCAGTGAGCTGAGATCCGGCCACTGCACTCCAGCCTGGGCCACAGAGCGAGACTCCGTCTCAAAAAAAAAATAAAATAAAATAAAATAAATAGATAAATAAATAAATAAATAAATAAATAAATAAATAAAAGAGAAAAGAAAGCCAGAGCACGTGGCAGTGACTACACCTATGTTCTTTAAAGTTAGCATTAATTTCTCAGCTCCCTCTTACCATCTTTTAAATACTAAGTTGATGTAATGTGCCTCCTACATGGTTTAAGCCCAGGCAGAACATATGTTTGGCCAAACTGACTTCAAAAAAAAGATGAACTTATTAACAGTATATGGGGATGTGTGATTGTTTTCCCATACCCTTAACAACAGTCACTATTTTCCGTCTTTTAAAACTTCTTGTAAATATCATGGGTAGCAAATGGTCATTTTAATCTACATTTCCCCTGTTAATAAGGAGTTTGAGCATCTTTTCATATATTTACTACTGACTCATTTCCTGTTTGGTGATACTCTTTACATTTGCTTCTAATGAATGATTTTCCTTCTGATCTGTAAGAGCATTTTATATATTCTGGATATTAAATCTGTCTTCTCTTACAAAACTTTTCCCAGTCAGCTGCTGTGTTTCTTTAAAAAAAAAAAAAAAAGTTAAGAGATAGGGTCTCAATTGTCGCCCAGGCTGGAGTGCAGTGACACAATCACAGACCACTATAACCTCAAATTCCTGGGCTCAAGCGATCCTCCCACCTCAGCCTCCTGAGTAGCTAGGACTGCAGGCATGCACCATCATGCCCAGCTAATTTTTGAAATTTCTTGTACAGGCAAAGTTTCACTATGCTGCCCAGGCTGGTCTTGGCCTCCTGGGCTGAAATGATCCTCCCGCCTCAGCCTCCCAAAGCACTGGGATTATAGGTGTGAGCCACTGTGCCTGGCTTTAACTTATGTCTTTTAGCATCTCAAGTTGTAAGGTATTTATGAAAAAAAAATTGTTCATCTTTATAAAATTATCAATTTCCTCTCCAAAGCACAATAAGTAAGCCAAACTGACCAAGAAAATAAACTGATTTAAGATCTAACTCTACCACTAACCAGCTGTATGACTTTAAGGAAATCACAAGACTCCCAAGCCTCGGTTTCCTCATGAAGACAGTGGCAATACTTTCTTGCATAAATTTCTAACTACTTATAAAAATCCAACATTAAAATAAAAGAACTTTTAAATGTTGTGAAACATTCATTGTTATCAAACAATCACAGGAGTTAATGATTTGGTAGTCCAAGTTACAGAGGGAAATACCTAGTCATGCTAAGTTGTTTTGAAATCTTTACTCTCTCAACATCAGTTTCCATCGCTCTTAAAATACTCTGAATCTCTAGCCAAAGACAGTTTTAAGAACATTAATTACAAAAAGGAATTGTGTAAAGTCGCTTAAAGATGGACACCTAGGAAGTCGTGGTAGGCATGCAACCAGGACTAACCCAGAAAATTATAAACACGTGAAACCACAAAGGAAAAGTTTATGTGTGTCAACTCTATATTCTGAGTCTCAAACTATTTCATAAAAAGTGAAAAAAAGAAAAAGCATTATTTCTGGGATACTTGATTCATTTTTGGGTACTACAATTTTTTCAAGGCTCAAGTTTATATACTTAACAGGTCCTCGTGCTAATTACCTCTGGTACTTTTGATTTGTTGGAGATTGCCCAGAGGTATTCACTACCATGCTGTCATTATGAAAAGAAAAACTGTAAACAAATACCAAATCTAAATATCCATTTTTGGCACTTAAAAGTGAAATAGAGAGTCTGGAGGAAGACTTGGTGAACACTAACTTTAGTTATTATATATGAATATATACTATATGCGAATGTTATATTTATATATATAATACAAAAAAACAGGAGACAAACAGAAGTTTAAGATAAAGTCAGAAAATCTTAATTTTTTGTAGTAAAGCATTTCAAACATGTTTGTCAATAGTAGGAGTTCCAACATTCGTTTATTGCTTTTACTGCTGTATATGTAATTATAAAAATTTTCAAGCATATTCAGAAGTTGAGGGTATATTACAACAATCCTTCATACAACTTTCACCAAGACTCAACAGGAATCAAGATTTGCCATGCTTATTTATTTTTTTGAGACAGAGTCTCGCTCCTGTTGCCCAGGCTAGAGTGCAGTGACACGATCTTGGTTCACTGCAACCTCTGCCTTCTGGGTTCAACAGATTCTCCTGCTTCAACCTCCCGAGTAGCTGGGATTACAGGCACGTGCCACCACGCCTGGCTAATTTTTGTATTTTTAGTAGAGACGGGGTTTTGCCTTGCTGGCCAGGCTGGTCTTGAACTCCTGACCTCAGGTGATCCATCCGCCTCAGCTTCCCAAAGTGCTAGGATTACAGGTGTGAGCCACCACACCCAGCCTGCCATGCTTATTTAAACTATCCTTTTTCTTTCCCATAGTATTTTAAAGCCCCAGAAATATTACATTATTTAATGTACTGTACAGATGCATCTCTAAAAATATGGAGAGTTTCTTATATAAACAAAGTGCCACTGTCACACAAAACAAAATTAATGACTGCCTGATAACTAATACCAAATCTCTGGTAAAACTTCTCCAATTGAACAAAAAAAAAAAAAAAGAAAGTCTTTCTGAATATTTTGTTTAAGATCAAAACAAGATTCAAGTACTTCATTTGGTTATACTAATGTGTGTGTGTGTGTTTTTTTTTTTTTTTTTTTTTTTTTTTGGAGACAAAGTCTCACTCTGTTACCCAGGCTGGAGTGCAGTGGCGCAACCTCTGTCACCCGGGTTCAAGCGATTCTCCTGCCTCAGCCTCCCGAGTAGCTGGGATTACAGGTGCCTGCCACCACACCTGGCTAATTTTTGTAGTTTTAGTAGAGACAGGGTTTCACCATCTTGGCCAGGCTGGTCTTGAACTCCTGACCTCGTGGTTCCACCAGCCTCGGATTCCAAAGTGCTGGGATTACAGGCGTACGTCACTGCGCCCGGCCATTTTTTTTTTTTTTTTTTTTTTTTTTTAAGATAGCGTCTCACTCTGTCGCCCAGGCTGGAGTGCAGTGATGCAACCTCGGCCCACTGCAGTCTCTGCCTCCCAGGCTGAAGTGATCCTCTCACCTCAGCTTCCCACGTAGCTGGGACTATAGGCATGTGCCAATACACCCTGCTGACACCTTTGTATTTTTTTGTAGAGAGGGGGTTTTGTCATGCTGCCCAGGCTAGTCTCCCTAGGCTCAAGTGATGTGCCCTTACAGGCATGAGTCACTAGGCCTGGCCTATAGTAATGCTATAAAGCATTACAAACTACTTCAAGCACAGAAACAATACAAAAAGTTCTATAATGGGCACCTATTACCTATCACCTAGACCTATCATTTTTAATATTTTGCTACATCTCCTTCCATTTCTTTTTAACTTCAGGAAACAAAATATCACAAAGACCCAACCTTCCTCTGAAGTAACAACCGTAGGGAATTTAGCTTTATCATTACAGTGCATATATGTTACACCTTTACTTATGCTGCAGGTTTTAAAACCTTAATGTTCTTTTGCAGTTACTTCTTAGCCCTCAACATTGTTGACTGTTGATAACTACTTCATTCATTAATTAGAATACCACAGTCTCAATATATCATATACTATGTTGACAGGTATTCAGGTGTGAAACTGAAACCTGCTTTATCTGTGCAGATGTTCTCATTGTCCTATGCCCACTGTCCCAGTCTTTTCCCATCCTGACAATGCCATCTTTGTCATATTTCAAATTTCCACATTTGTGAGGGTTTGATCTGGGGAACTCTGTTCTATAAAAGTTGTCTATTTTCATGCCAATACTTTATATACTGTCTAAATTAACATAGCTTTATACTGTTTTGTCTACTTTTGTCTATTTTTAAATGTTTATATAAGAAAAAGTTTAACAAAAAGGCCATCATCATTTTGAATAAGTGGGGAAACTTACCGTACCAGATATCAAAAACTATTATAAACTTCATGTATGCGCCAGCCACCTCTAGTAACCATACACTCATGGCAAATCATCCCCAATCCATCCATATGCACTCCATATATATTATGAGACAAATCTCAGACATAGTCATATGCAAAATAATCACGTTTTAGTCAACAACAAAAAACATAAATGACAGTGGTTACATGGATTATAGGGGCTGAAAAATTCTTATTGCCTAGTGACATCTAGCCATGGCAACATCATAGTGTCACACATCTTGTTTATGTTTAGCTATGTTGCTTTTTGGGTTTGTTTTTTGGGGTTTTTTTTTTTTTTTTTTTTTTTTTTGAGACAGAATCTCACTCTGTCACCCAGGCTAGACTGCAGTGCATGATCTCAGCTCACTGCAACCTCCGACTCCCAAGTTCAAGCGATTCTCCTGCCTCAGTCTCCCAAGTAGCTGGGATTACAGGCATGTGCCACCACACCCGGCTAATTTTTATATTTTTGGTAAAGATGGAGTGTCGCCATGTTGGCCAGGCTGGTCTCGAACTCCTGAGCTCAGGTAATCCACCCACCTCGGCCTCCCAAAGTACGGGGATTACAGGCATGAGCCACCATGCTCAGCCTGTTTAGCTATGTTTAATACAAAAATATCACTGTTATAACTGCCTACGGTATTCAGTAATGTGCTGTACAGCTTTTCAGTTTAGTAGCAATAGGCTATACCATGTAGCCTACATGTGTAGTAGGCTGTACCATCTAGGTGTTTGTCAGTACACTCCATCAGGTTTACACAAGGACAAAATCACCAAATGATGCATTTCTGAGAATGTATCGCCATCACTAAGCAATACATGACTGTATTTTCTTATTTTTTTTCAATAATCTTTTTAGCAGTTTCAGGTTCTCAGCAAAACTGAGCAGAAAAATAGAGGTTTCCCATATGCCTCACAGCCCTGTACATCCACACTCCTCTACTATAGGCACCCTGTACCACAGTGGCACATTTGATACAACTGATGAACCTACACTGGTACATTATCATCACCCACTTAGTTTACACTAGGGTTCACTCTTAATGTGGTACATTCTATGGGTTTTAACAAATGTATAACGACATGTTCCCACCACCATAGTATCACATAAAATAGTTTCACTGCTCTAAAAATTCTCTGTACTCTACGTATTCACCCCCTCTTCCTCCTACCCCTGGCAACCACTGATCTTTTTTTGTTTTGTTTCCATAGTTTTGTCTCTTCCAGAATGTCATATGCTTGGAATCATACAGTATATGGCCTTTTCAAATTGCCTTCTTTCACTTAGTAGTATGCATTAACTTTCCTCCATGTCTGTTCATGACTTCATAGCTCATTTCTTTTGAGCATGGAATAATCCATTGTCTCAATATACCAGTTTATTCATCTATTAACCTACTGAAGGACATCTTCCATGCTTCCAAGTTGTGACAATTATAAATAAAGCTGTTATAAATATATTTGTGCAAGTTTTGGGGACAAAGCTTCTGAAGTCATTTAATTACATACCAAGGAGCATGACTGCTGAATCAAAAGGCAAGAGTATGCCTAGTTTTGTAAGAAACCACTAAATTATATCCCAAAGTGGCTACGTCATTTTGCATTCCCACCAGCAATGAATGTTGTTGTTGCTCCACATCCTCCCCAGCATTTTTCGGTATTGGCAGTATTCTGGATTTAGGCCATTCTCATAGTCTAATAATCTTTTCATCTACTCACTTGACATCTGTATATATTCTTTAGTGAGGTGTTTGGGTCTTTTGCCCATTTGGTAATGGGGCTGTTCATTTTGTTACCATTGCATCTTATTTTTATTGATGCATAACAGAGGTACATAGTTCAAAGTACATGTGATAACACATTAATGTAACTTGTAAAAATCTAACTGGGTGTAGTTGGGGTATCTATCACCCTAAATATCTGTCGTTTTTTTTCATCCCCATGGCACCAGGGGTTGTCTTTTCTTTACGCTAGAACCATTCGAATTCTTCTAGCTATTTTGAAATCTAGAATAGATTACTGTAAACAAGAGTCACCCTATTGATCTGTTTAACACTATGTCTTATTTCTTCTATCAAACCATATATTCATACCCATTAAGCAACTTCTCTTCATCTCCCAGCCCAGCTTTCCCTGACCTTCATACCACCAGTCTAGTCTGTCTTCTCACGAGCGCCCACAAGTGAGACCATGTGACACTTGTCTTTTGGCGTTTGGCTTCTTTCATTTGACATCATGACTTCCAGTTCCATCCATGTTGCTGCAAATGACAGGATTTCATGCGTTGTTTTTTTTAGACGGAGTTTTGCTCTTGTTGCCCAGGCTGGAGTGCAATGGTGTGATCTTGGCTCACTGCAACCTCCACCTCCCAGGTTCAAGCGATTCTCCTGCCTCAGTTTCCCAAGTAGCTGGGATTACAGGCATGCACCACTACGCCTAATTTTGGGGGAGGGGGGTTGTTTTTGCTTTTTGAGTAGAGATAGGGTTTCACCATGTTGCCCAGGCTGGTCTTGAACTCCTGAGCTCGGGCAATCCACCTGCCTCGGCCTCCCAAAGTGCTAGGATTACAGGCATGAGCCACCACGCCCAACGATTTCATTTCTTTTGGATATATACCCAATAGTGGAATTGCTGGATCATACAGCAACTCTTATTTTAGTCTTTTGAGGATCCTCCATACTATTCTCCACAGTGGCTGTACTAATTAACATTCCCACCATCAGTGGATGAATGCCTTTTTGATAAAAGCCATTTTGACTGCGGTGAGAGGATATCCCATTGTAGTTTTGCTTTGCATTGCTCTAATGATTAGTGATGTTGAGCATCTTTTCACATACCTCTTGGCCATTTGTCTTTTGAAAAATGCCTGTCCAAATATTTTGCTTGTGTTTAAATAAGATTTGCTTTTTGGTGACTGACTTCTTCATATATTGTAGTTATTAATCCCTTATGAGATGGGTAGTTTGCAAATATTTTCTCCCATTCTGTGGCTTGTCTCTTCACTTGGTTCCCTTTATTGGCAGAGGCGTCTTAGCCTGATGTAATCCCATTTGTCTATTTTTGCCTTTGCTTTGAGGTCTTACACACACACACATCTCTGCTCAGACCAATGTCTATTTCCCCAATGTTTTCCTCTAGTGGTTTCATAGTTTCAGGTCTTAGATTTAAATCTTTAATCTATTTTGACTGTTGTGTATATGGAGAGAGATGGGGCCTAATTTCATTCTTCTGCAAATGGTTATCCAGTCATCCTACCACCACTTATTAAAGAGACTCTCCTTTTCTCACTGAATGTTCTTAGTGGCTTTGTTGCAGATGAGTTGACTGCAAATGCATGGATTTGTTTCTGGGTACTCTATTCTGTTCCATTAGTCTATGTGTCAGTTTTTATGCCAGTGCCATGCTGACTGGGTTACTATAGCTTTGTAGTACATTTTGATGTTACATAGTGTGATGCCTCCAGCTTTGTTATTTTTGCTAAGTACAGCCTTGGCTATTCAGGGTCTTTCCTGGTTCCATACAAATTTTAAGATTTCTTTTACTGTTTCTGTGAAAAATGTCATTAGTATTTTGATAGGAATTGTATTTAATCTGTAAATTGCTTTGGGTAGTATTGTCATTTCAACAATATTAACTCTCCTAAATCCATGACCATGGAATATCTTTCCATTTGTATGTGTGTCCTCTTAAATTTCTTCATCAGTGTTTTACAGATCTTTCACTTCTTTGGTTAAATTCCTAGATATATATGTGTGTGTGTGTGTGTGTGTGTGTGTGTGTGTGTGTTTTGTAGTCACTGTAAATGGGATTGCTTTGATTTTTCAGACTGTTCACTGTTGGTATATATTCATGCTAATGATGTTTGTGTATTTTGTGTCCTGTGACTTTACTAAATTTATCAGTCTAAACACTTTTTTGGTGGCGTCTTCAAGTTTTTCAAAGTATAAGATTGTGTCATCAGGCCAGGGCGCGGTGGCTCAAGCCTGTAATCCCAGCACTTTGGGAGGCAGAGACGGGCAGATCACGAGGTCAGGAGATTGAGACAATCCTGGCTAACATGGTAAAACCCCGTCTCTACTAAAAAATACAAAAACAAAAACTAGCCGGGCGAGGTGGCGGGCGCCTGTAGTCCCAGCTACTCAGGAGGCTGAGGCAGAGGAATGGCATAAATCCGGAAAGCGGAGCTTGCAGTGAGCTAAGATCAAGCCACTGCACTCCAGCCGGGGCAACACAGCGAGACTCCGTCTCAAAAAAAAAAAAAAAAAAGATTGTGTCATCTGTGAACAAGACCAACTTAACTTCATGCTTTCCAATTTGGATGCCCTTTATTTCTCTTGCCTAACTGTTCTGGCTACAATTTCCAATACCGTATTAAATAAAACTGGTTAAAGTGGGCATCCTTGTCTTGCTCCAGATCTCAGAGGAAAGGCCTTCAACTCTTCCCCATACAGTATGATGTTAGTTGTGGGTTTGTCATGTATGCCCTTTATTATTTCGAGGTATGTTCCTTCTACACACAATTTGATGAGGGTTTGTATCATACAGATGTTGAATTTTACTGAATGCTTGTGCAGCATCTATTGAAATAACCATATAGTTTTTGTTGCTTTTTTTGAGACAGTCTCACTCCATCACCCCGGCTGGAGTGCAGTGGCATAATCTCAGCTCACTGCAACCTCCACCTCCCAGGTTCAAGCGATTCTCGTGCCTCAACCTCCGGAGTAGCTGGGATTACAGATGTGTACCACCATGCCAGGCCAATTTTTTGAAATTCTGGTAAAGACGGAGTTTCACCACGTTGGCCAGGCTGGTCTCAAACTCCTGGCCTCAAGTGATCCGCCCACCTCGGCCTCCCAAAGTGTTGCGATTACAGGCATGAGCCACTGCACCTGGCCAACCATATGGCTTTTGTTCTTGATTATGTTAATGTGATGTATCACATTTATTTAGTGTGTATACTGAACCATCCTTGCATCCTCAGGAGTAATCTACTTGATCATGGTGATTGATCTTTTTAATATGTTGTTGAATTCAGTTTGCCAGTATTTTTTTCAAGGATTTCTGTATCTACTGTGTAGTTTAATTCTGATGTCTCTTTGTTGACTTGCTGTCTGGATAATCTGCCCATTAGTAAGAGGGGAGTGACAAAGTCCTCCATTATTGTATTGCAGTCTCTCTCACCAGTCAGATTAGTTGTTTTATATGTACTTGAAAGTACCAGCATTAGGTGCATATATATTTATAATTGTCCTCTTGCTGAATTGATCCCTTTATTGTTATATGACCTTTTTTGCCTCTTTTTACACTCTTTTTTTCTTTTGAGACAGTCTCACTGTCACCCAGACTTGGCCTGCAGAGTGGAACCATCATAGCTCACTGTAACTTCAAACTCCTGGGCTCAAGGAATTCTCCCACCTCAGCCTCCCAAGTAGCTGGGACTACAAGCATGTGCCATCATGCCTGGCTAATTTTTTTTGAGATGGAGTTTCACTTTTGTTGCCCAGGCTGGAGTGCAATGGGGCAACCTCGGCTCACTCCAACTTCCACCTTCTGGGTTCAAGTGATTCTCCTGCCTCAGCCTCCCAAGTAGCTGGGATTACAGGTGCCCGCCTCCATGCCAGGCTAATTTTTTGTATTTCTAGTAGAGACGGGAGTTCACCATGTTGGCCACGCTGGTCTTGAACTCCTGACCTCAGGTGATCCACCCACCTTGGCCTCCCAAAGTGCTGGGATTAGAGGCGTGAGCCACTGCACCCGGCCTCCGGGCTAATTTTTACAGTTTAAATTTTGCTTTAGAGATAGGATTACCCAGGCTAATCGCAAACTCCTGGCTTCAAGTGATCTTCTCATCTAGGCCTCCCAAAGCAATGAGATTACAGGTATGAGCCGCTGCACCTAGCTTTTCTTACGTCTTAGATTTTAGTCTATTTTAATCTAACATAGGTATACTTACTTACTCCTTTTTTGGTCTCCAGTTGCATGAAATATCCTTTTCTAGCTCTTCACTTTCATTTTATGTGTATCTTTACAGGTAAAGTGGGTTTCTTTCTTGGGTTTTTTATTTTTTTGAGACATGGTCATGCTCTGCTACCCCAGGCTGGAGTGCAGTGGCACAAATACGGCTCACTGTAGCCTCAACCTCTCAGGCTTGATCAAGCAACTATCCTGCCTCAGCCTACTGTGTATCTGGGACCACATGCACATGCCAGCATGCCCAGCTAATTTCTGCTTTGAGATAGGTCTCACTCTCTCATCAAGGCTGGAGTGCAGTGGCACAGTCACAGCTCATTGCAGCCTTGACTTCCTGGGCTTAAGTGATCCTCTCACCTCAGGCTCCCAAGTAGCTGGGACCACAAGCACATGCCACCACATCTTGTACTTTTTAGTAGAGATGGGGTCTCACTATGTTGCCCGGGCTGGTCTCGATCTCCTGGGCTCAAGCAATCCTTCCACCTTGGCCTCCCAAAGTGCTGGGATTACAGGTGTGAGCCACTGCACTCGGCCAGTTTTATTTTTTGTAGAGCCAGGGTCTCACTATGTTGCCCGGGCTGGTCTCAAACTCCTGGTCTCAAGTGATCCTCCCACCTCAACCTCCCAAAATATTGGGATTACAGGCATGAGCCACTGCACCCAGCCAAAGTGGGTTTCTTGTAGGCAGCATATAGTTGTGGCTTCTTTAACCATTCAGCCACTCAGGCTTTAAATTGGAGAACTGAATCCATATACATTCAGTGTTATCTGTAAGAAAGGACTTAAACTACTGCCATTGTATTGCTTGTTTTCTGGTTGTTTTGTAACTCCTCTCTTCCTGTCTTTGGGGCTAAACGATATTTTCTGGTAGTATGTCTTAATTCACTGCTTTTGATTTTTTTTTTTTTTTTTTTTTGAGACGGAGTCTCGCTCTGTCACCCAGGCTGGAGTGCTGTGGCCGGATCTCAGCTCACTGCAAGCTCCGCCTCCCGGGTTCACGCCATTCTCCTGTCTCAGCCTCCCGGGTAGCTGGGACTACAGGCGCCCACCACCTCGCCCGGCTAGTTTTCTGTAGTTTTTAGTAGAGACAGGGTTTCACCATGTTAGCCAGGATGGTCTCGATCTCCTGACCTCGTGATCCACCCGTCTCGGCCTCCCAAAGTGCTGGGATTACAGGCTTGAGCCACCGCGCCCGGCCACTGCTTTTGATTTTTAGTGAATCTATTATAGGTTTTTGTTTTGTCTTTATCACAAGGCTTACAAAAAACATCTTGTAGATAACAAGTTAAAGAGAAGACATCTTAAAAAATAGAAACAAAAAAGTGGGAAAAAAAACCTCTACAACTTAGCTCCACTTTCCCCACATTCTGAATTTTACTAGTCTCAACTTACACATATCTACATTACCTATCTCTGAATAGGCTGCCATAGCTATTATTGTTCTTGGTAGATGTGTCTTTTGGGCTTTATACTAGAGTTATCAATTGTAGTATTAAGAGTCTAACTCTGTCCATGTCTGAGTCTGTCCATGTACTTAATTTTACCAGTGTGTTTTATACTTTTTTTTTTTTGGTGTCTTAGCATTTTTAAAATTTCAAATGGAAGAACTCCCTTCAGCACTTTTTGTGGGATGGGTCTAGTAGTGGTCAATTCTCTCAACTTTTGTCTGGGAAAGAATATATCTCTCCTTCTTATCTGAAGGATAACTTTGTTGGATATATGATTCTTAGATGTTCAATTTTTTTTTTCTTTCAGCACACTGAAGATGTCATTCCAATCCTTCCTTACCTTTATGGTTTGTACTGAGAAGTCTGTTGACAGACTAACTGAAGCTCCATTAGGGTTATTTGCTACTTTTCTCTTGCTGCTTTTAGGATCCTCTCTTTGTCCTTGACCTTTGAGAGTTGGTTATTATATGCCTTGGGGTAGTTTTATTTGGGTCAAATTCCTTTGGTGTCCTCTGGCCTTCCTGCATGTGGATATTTATATCCTTCCCAAGTTTTGGAGAGTTTTCTGCTATTTCTTTGAATACGCTTTCTACCTTTGCTCTTGCTCAACTCCCTCTTGAAGACCAACAATTCTTAGCTTTGGTCTTTTGAAATACTTTCCTACATCCTGTAGATCATCTTCATTGCTTTCATTCTTTTTTCTCCTCTGTTTTTTCAAACAGCCTGTCTTCAAGGTCACTGCTTCTTTCCTCTGCTTGATCCATTTTGCTAATGAAAGCCTCTAATGAATTTTCCAGTTGAGAAAATATATTTATCAGTTCTGAGACTTCTGTTTAATTTAATTATTTCAATATCCTTGTTAAATTTCTCTGGTAGGCTGGGCTTGGTGGCTCACACCTGTAATCCCAACACTTTGGGAGGCCAAGGCAGGCAGCTTGAGGTCAGAAGTTCAAGACCAGCCTGGCCAACATGGTGAAACCCCACCTCTACTAAAAATACAAAAATCAGCCAGGTGTGGTGGTGGGCGCCTGTAATTGCAGCTACTTGGGAGACTGAGGCAGGAAAATCGCTTGAACCTGGGAGGCAGAGGTTGCAGTGAGCCGAGATTGCACCACTGCACTCCAGCCTGGGTGATGAAGTGAAACTCCGTCTCAAAAAGTAAAAAAATACATACGTGACAAATTTTTTTTTTTGAGACGGAGTCTCGTTCTGTCACCAGGCTGGAGTGCCGTGGCAAAATCTCAGCTCACTGCAATCTCCGCCTCTGGGTTTGAGAGATTCCCCTGCCTCAGCCTCCCTAGTAGCTGGAATTACAGGTGCACACCACGCCTGGCTAATTTTTTGTATTTCAGTAGCGACAGGGTTTCACCATGTTGGCCAGGATGGTCTGGATCTTCTGACCTCGTGATCCACCCACCTCGGCCTCCCAAAGTGCTGGGATTACAGGTGTGAGCCACCACTCCCAGCCTAAACTTTTTAATTGAAAAATAATAATTGTACATATGTATTGGGTACAAAGTGGTATTCTGATACATCTATACATTGTGAAATGATCAAATCAGTGCAATTAGCATATCCATCACCTCAAATATGGTAAGTTACACATTGATTTTTGAATGTTGAACCAGTCTTGAGTACCTACACAAATGCCACTTGGCTGCCGTGTGTAACTTTTATACATTGTTGGATTGGATTTGCTAAGATATTGTCAAGGAATCTTGCATATATGTGCATGACAGATGTAAGTCTGTAGTTTTCTTTAAATGTCTTTGTATGGTTTTGAGACTAGGATTATGCAGACCTCACAGAACGAGTTAGGAAGTATTCCCTCTGTTTCTATCTTCTGAAAGATTATAGAGAATAGAGACTCAGAGAGATTGGTGTAACTCATGGTATAGTGTCTTCCTTAAATGGCAGATAGAACTCACCAGTGAACACAACTGGGCATAGTGCTTTCTTTTTTGAAAGGTTATTAATCATCAAGTTGTTCCATAATTTTCTCATATTATCCTTTTACTATATATGGGATCTAAAGTGCAGTCTCCTCTTTCATTTCTGATATTAGTAATTTCTCTTGTGCTAGTAATCTTTTTTACTTAGATTGGCTTACTGTACTTTTTTGTAACAACTTCATACAGATATAATTCACATATTACTTTTCGCCTACCAGTAACCAATCAGTAATTTTGGTAGCATACTCCCACTGGGTATCCTCCAACTTAATTCTGACACTATTGACCTGGAAATAGTATCAGATCACACAAGCTGAAAATTCAGTCTAACAAGACTGAAGCCCACTTCTGATATCAATTGTAAGCTTTAAAATTATTTTACCTGTGTTTCTGACTGACCAGCTATAAATTGAGGTTCCTACAACCATCTCCTTAGGTTTGATTAATTTGTCACTGGGCTCACAGAACTCAGGGAAACATTTATTTGCATTTACCAGATTATTGTAAGACTATTTTGTTACAAAGGGTACAGAGAAAAAGGTGTACAGGACAAGGCATGTGGGAAGGGGCATGGAGCTTCTGTGCCCTCTCTGGGGCACCACCCCTCCAGGAACCTTCACATCTTCAGTTACCTGGAAGCTCTCCAAACCCTATTCTTTTCAGTTATTACAGAGGCTTTATTACATGGACATGATTAAATGGCCACTAATGATCAACTTAACCTTTAGCTCCTCTACCTGGAGGTTGGGAGGTAGGGTTGGAAGTTCCAACCTCTAATCCTGTGTTAGTCTTTCTGGTGACCATCCCCTATCCTGAAATTACCTAGGGACTGCCAGCCATCAGTCAGCTCATTAACAAAGACACTTATCCCTTTATATATTTATATATTTGATATCTATATTATGTATATTATATATATTTATATATATACACACACACACACACACATATATATATATATATATATATCTTTTTTTTTTTAATGGAGTTTCACTCTTATTGCCCAGGCTGGAGTGCAATGGCATGATCTCGGTTCACCATAACCTCCGCTTCCTGGTTCAAGCAATTCTCCTGCCTCAGCCTCCCGAATAGCTGGAATTACAGGAATGTGCCACCACGCCCGGCTAATTTTGTATTTTTAGTAGAGACAGGGTTTCTCCATGTTGGTCAGGCTGGTCTCAAACTCCTGACCTCAGGTGATCCGCCCACCTCAGCCTCCCAAAGTGCTAGGATAACAGGCGTGAGCCACCACACCCGCCCCAAATATATATTTTGCAGTATCACACATATAAAACAATTCATTTAAAGTATATAATTCAATGACTTTTTAGTATATTCAATCAGACTTGTGCAACCATCACCACTATCAATTTTAGAACTTTTTCATCACTCCAGAAAAAACCTTGTGCTCTTTCATCTCCAACTCCTCACCCCACCAACCCTAGACAACAAATATTCTACTTTCTATCTCTATAGACTGCCAATCTAGACATTTCATATAAACAGAATCATACAATATGTGATGTTTTCTGACTGGCTTTGTTTACGTGGCATAATGTTTTTTCAAGGTTCACTCATGTTGTAGAACTGGTACTTCATTCCTTTTTATGGATAAGAAAAAACACATTTTGTTTATGTATTCATCAGTTGACGGACATTTAGGATATTCCTTTTTCACTATTATGAATAATGCTGCTACAAAAATCCATGTACAAGTTTATGTATGGAAATGTTTTCATTTTTTGCGTGTATATACCTAGAAGTGGAACTGTTGAGTCAAATGGTAACTCTATGTTTAACTGGATGTGGTAACTCCATCCTTGCCAACATTTGTTAATGTCAGACATATTAATTATAGCCATCCTAGTGGGTACTAAGCGGCATCTTATAATTTTGATTTGTGTTTTCCTGATGGCTAATGTCATTGATCACCTTACAACATACTTATTGGCCATTTGTGTTTCTCCTCTGGAGAAATGCCTATTCAGATTCACTGTCCACTTTTAGTTGGACTGTCTTTTTGCTATTGAGTTGTAATGTCTTTATGTAATCTAGACCCTTATCCAATATAATAATTGCAAGATTCTGCCCCATTCGGTGGGTTTTCTTTTTACTTTATGGTATCCTTGAAAACACGAGTATTTTTAATTTTGATGAAGTTCAATTTATCTCATTTTTCTTTGGTTGCTTCCACTTTTAGTGTCATATCTAAGAAAACACTGCCTAATCCAAGGTCACAAAAGCTTAACCCTATGTTTTCCTCTAAGAGTTATAGTTTACCTTTTACATCTAGGTCCTTATACATTTTGAGTTAACTCTGGCAGATGGTAGAGGGTCCAACTTCATTCTTTCGCATGTAGATATCCAAATGTCTCAGCACAATTTGTTGAAGAGATTTTTCTTTCCCCCAGTGAACGGTTTTGGCACCTTGTGGAAAAGCAACTGAGAATGTAATTCTATTCCATTGATCTATGTCTGTCCTTAGGATAGTACCACCTTGTCTGGATTACTGTTGCCTCACAGTAAGTTTTGGAATCAAGATGTGTGTCTTCAAACTTTTTTCTTTTTGAAGGTTGTTGTGACAATTCTAGATTCCTAGAATTTCCATATAAATTTTAGGATCAGTTGTCAATTCCTACAAGGAAGCCAACTGGGATATTAAAAGGCACTGCATTTAATCTGTACATCAATCTGAGGAGTGGTGCCACCATAACAATATTAAGACTTCTAATCCATGGACATGAGATGTCTATTTATTTAAATCTCCTGTGTGTGTGAGACAGGGTCTCACTCTGTCTCCCAGGCTGAAGTGCAGTGGTGTGATCTCAGCTCACTGCAACCTCCACCTCCCGGGTTCAAGTGATTCTCCCGCCTCAACCTCCCAAGTAACTAGGAGTACAGGCATGCACCACCACACCTGGCTAATTTTTGCATTTTTAGTAGAGACAGGGTTTCACCATGTTGGCCAGGTTGGTCTTGAACTCCTAGCCTCAGGTGATCCGCCCGCCTCAGCCTCCCAAAGTGCTGAGATTATAGCCGTGAGCCACTGCGCCCAGCCCAGATCTCCTTTAATTTCTTTTAATAGTGAAGTTTTCAGAGTACAAGTTTTGAGTTTATTTTGTTAAATGTATTCCTAAATACATTATTCATTTTGATGCTACTGTAAATGGAACTGTTTCTTTAATGCCATTTCATACATATAGCTGATTTTTGTATGGTGCTCTTATATCCTGAATCTTGCTGAACTCACTTATTAGTTTTAAACAGTTTGTAGTAGATTCCCTTGGAGTCTGTATATGAAAGAGGATGCCATCAGAGAACAGTAGTTTTATTTCTTCCTTTTCAATGTGGATTCCCTTCCTTTTTCTTTCTTTGGGTAAGTGCCCTAGATAGATCCTCACTTCCAATGTTGAACAGAAGTGGTCAGAGTGTACATAATTGTCCTGTTTCTGGCTTTAGGGGAAAAGCATTTGGTCTTTAAACATTAAGTGTGATGTTAGCTGTAAGGTTTTTGTAGAAGTCCATTTTCAGGATGACAAAGTTCCCTTCTATTCCTGTTTTAGTGTTTTTATCACGAAACAGTGTTGGGTTTTGTCAAATACGTTTTCTGTCTAGTAAGATGATCATGTGTCTTTGTTTTTTATCCTACTGATTTTCAGGTGTTGCACCAACCTTGAATTCCTGGGATGAATCCCACTTTTCATGCTGTGTGATTCTTTTTACCTGTAGCTTAATTTGATTTGCTGGTTCTTTTGTGAGAATTTGTGCATCTATATTCCCACGGAATACTGGGCTAAGTTTCTTGTGATGTCTTCCTTGGTTTTGAGGTCAAGATAACACTAGCCTCAAAGAATAAGTGGGGATGTGTTTCCTCCAAAAATTAGCCAGGCGTGGTGGCAGGTGCCCATAATTCCAGCTACTCAGAAAGTTAGGGCAGGAGAATCGACTGAACCTGGGAAGCAGAGGTTGCAGTCAGCCAACACAGCACCACAGCACTCCAGCCTGGGCGACAGAGCAAGACTCCATCTCAAAAGATAAAAATTTAAAATATATTTTTTTATCAATTTCTGTATTTTGTATTGTTTCTTACACTGTTTCTTTTTTTTTTTTTTTTTGCTTTGAGACAGAGTCTTGCTCTGTCACCGAGGCTGGAGTGCAGTGGCGCGATCTCAGCTCACTGCAACCTGTGTCTCTTGGATTCAGGCAATTCTCCTATGTCAGCCTCCTGAGTAGCTGGGATTACAGGTGCCTGCCACCACATCCAGCTAATTTTTGCATTTTAGTAGATGGGGTTTCACCACGATGGCCAAGCTGGTCTCAAACTCCTGACCTCAGGAGTAGGTCTAGTACTGCTTTCTAATTTACTCTCTGTATCGTCTCTACTGGTTAAATCTATTAGCAAACACTATTTTAATTTCTAATCATTTGTTTACAGTAATACTAATGGGTCTTAATTGTTAATTTTATACACTGTTTTCATTTCCGTATCTAAATGCAAGTTTATGTCACTGGAACCACAGATAGATTCCTAAATCTAGCTTTTCACTACTGAAATTCTGATTAGCTAGCGTAACAACTTTATGTACAAATTACAACCGTGTATAAAGACTTTCTGAACACCAGTAGAAAACTTCAGTGTCTTCTGGTGATTAGCTATAAGCTCTATTCCTACTATTTTTTGTCAGATTGAGAACTATATGGCCTTTTGTTCTGTTTCATGTAACTGTCTCTTACTCATTGGCAACACTACAAATTTCCAGAGCACAAAACAAACACTGCTGTAGAGCCAAGCTCTGTAGTTAAAGAAAAGCTGAATCAGAAGATACTTCAACAGAAAAGCAATAAAACCTTCAGAAATATTTATAAACATACCCAGCTGAAGTTGGCTTGGAAAAGAATGGGTACTAAGACCAGCCTGGGAAACATGGTGAAACCCCATCTCTACTAAAAAATACAAAAATTAGCCGGGTGTGGTGGCACGTGCCTGTAGTCCCAGCTACTCTGGAGGCTAAGGCAGGAGAATCACTTGAACCAGGGAGGTGGAGGCTGCAGTGAGCCGAGATCGTGCCACTGCGCTCCAGGCTTCCAGGCTGGGCGACAGAGCAAGACTCCATCTCAAAAAAAAAAAAAAGAATAGGTACTAAGAACAGACAGTAAGAGAAGTAAAAAGGTGCATTTTTCATTACCGTCTGCACTTATATTTCAGCTATTCTCCAAACAAGTGCAAACACAGCTATTACAACACTAAAGCAAAAGCTGGACCTATTGGGAAAAAACCAATGTTTGGACTTTCAGAGTTACCTTGACCTGGTTTTCCTGAAAGATAAAACAAAGACTGCTGTCCACATCAAAATCCTGGTTTATACTGTAAACACCTGTGGCAATCATTAAAGACTAGATTTAGACTTCACAATAGATACAATAAAAGCTGCTGTCTCAGGGGAAATCTTCACATTTGATTTTTATTATGATATAGGCTAACAGCCAAGATAAAAACTAAGTAATCAGCATATGACCTTTTATATACTATGCATTTTCTTTAGGAATGCCTCTCAAAAACTCTCAAAAAGGATCACAGTATTTTTTTGAAGTTTTGTAAAAAGCTACCCCAACTGTTTGCTATGGCTAGCTACGTTTATTGAGCGTTTTGGACAGTAAAGAAACAATAGTACACAAAAAGACTATTTACTGGCTTTAGATGTCATCAATGAAATTTTAACAAACCAAGCATGCTTTTTGAACCAACCCATGTTACAAGCTCTTTAATTCACAGATCTAAAACTGTAGTTGATAATGCATTTCAGAAATGGGAGGTTCTTGGTCATTTTCATTTCTTCAGAATTTTGGGGAAAATTCAATTTTATAATTTCAAAAAAATAAGAAAACAAAGGAACCCTAACAGCTTTACTGGGGACACAGAAAAAGAAAGCAAAACAAGGTTTAGACAAGATTGACTTCAATTAGCTGTAGACAGGATGAACAAGCTACAGAGGTTTTGGTATAAGAGGTAAAGGAGAAAACGGGTATCATTAGCCAGCATCATACTGCTGGGTTTCAACTGATCATCAGAGAAAATACTACCACAACCTTTTATATATACATCAAATGTTTTACAGGTCATCTTGATGAGAATATACCATTGCAGAAGGACAGTGGTACTTGATTAATTCAAAAGCATAAACAACTTTTAAAAGGGAGAGGATAAATTCATAAAAAGATACTGAATAACCAGACAGAACTTATTTCTTTTGAGATAGCACACTGAAGCATGGGCCTGTAATCCCAGCTACTGGGGAGGCTGAGGCACGAGAGTCACTTGAATCCAGGAGGCGGAGGTTGCAGTGAGCCAAGATCACACCACTGCACTTCAGCCTGGGCAACAGAGTGAGACTCGGTCTCAAAAAAAAAAAAAGAAAAAGAAAAAGAAACAAATGCACAATCAAATTCCAAAACCATTTTTAAGAACAAAATTCTAACGGAGATGTAAAGAAGAAAACTCAAGGAGGAAAACCACGGTAAAATTTCTGCTAAAAAGCTATTCATGTGTTTTTTTGTTAAACAGATGGCAATGGACATTAAATCACTGATATTTTCATTCCACTGGATATGTCTAAAAGCACGAAGGTGGCCAGGCGCTGGCCCATGCCTGTAATCCCAGCACTTTGGGAGGTCGAGGAGAGCAGATCACAAGGTCAGGAGTTCGAGACCAGCATGACCAACATGGTGAAACCCTGTCTCTACTAAAAATACAAAAATTAGCTGGGCATGGTGGTGCATGCCTATAATCCCAGCTACTCGGGAGGCTGGGGCAGGAAAATCGCTTGTATCTGGGAGGCAGAGGTTGCAGTGAGTTGAGATTGCGCCACTGCACTCCAGCCTGGGCGACAGGGCAAGACTCCATCTCAAAAAAAAAAAGCACGAAGTTTTCATTTAAATTATAAACATCAACAATATAAAACTTATATCCTTCACATCTTTTCAAGCAAAAAATTTTAATCAACGTTAAAATGTATAAAGGTTGTAGGTAAGTATATACTTTACAGAGTTCACAAGTTAAAAAAGCTGCATGATCACTAGTCTAGAACAGGATTTCTCAAACTGTAGTACTTGAACTAGCAGTAACTGGAATCATCTATGAGCTTATTAGAAATGCAAATTTCGGCCGGGCACGGTGGCTCAAGCCTGTAATCCCAGCACTTTGGGAGGCCAAGATGGGCGGATCACGAGGTCAGGAGATCGAGACCATCCTGGCTAACACGGTGAAACCCCATCTCTACTAAAAAAATACAAAAAAAAACTAGCCGGGCGAGGTGACGGGCGCCTGTAGTCCCAGCTACTCGGGAGGCTGAGGCAGGAAAATGGTGTAAACCCGGGAGGCGGAGGTTGCAGTGAGCTGAGATCCGGCCACTGCACTCCAGCCTGGGCAACAGAGCGAGACTCCGTCTCAAAAAAAAAAAAGAAATGCAAATTTCTGGGCTCCACCCAAACATACTGTGGTTTAACAAGCTCTCCAGGTGATTTTTATCCACGTTAGAATTTGAGAGCCACTATTCTATTATAGACTAGAGCAGTTTTCAAAATTTAGTGTGCATCTGGACCCAAATTCCACAGTTTCTCACTCAGTAAATCTGGATGGGACCCAAACATCTGCATTTCTAACAACTTTCCCAGGTGATGATAATGATAATGATGCTGTTCCACAATCACACTTTGAGAACCACTGGTCTAGAGAGCTGTGGAAGCCATATCCACATTATTCTAGGTCAGTACTCAAAACGGGCCCCTTCCCTGATCCTTCAAATTAGGTCCCCCACCATGTTCTCTCATGTATTTTCCTTATACAGTTTCCCTTTTTCTTTTTTTTTTGAGATGGAGTTTCACTCTTGTTGCCCACACTGGAGTGCAACGGCGCAATCTCGGCTCACCTCAGCTTCTGCCTTCTAGGTTCAAGTGATTCTTCTGCCTCAGCCTCCCGAGTAGCTGGGATTACAGGCACACGCCACCACGCCCGGCTCATTTTGTATTTTTAGTAGAGACGGGGTTTCTCCATGTTGGTCAGGCTAGTCTCGAACTCCCGACCTCAGGTGATCCACTCGCCTCGGCCTCCCAAAGTGCTGGGATTATAGGCATGAGCCACTGCGCCCGGCCTGCAATTTCCTTTTTAACAACTCATCACACAATTACTTAACATCTGTTTGGCTCATTGAGTTCAACCAAGTTAAAGAACCACATGAATTTTGCTCCTTCTGTATACCCAATATGTAAGTATAATGTCTGCCTCATAGTAGATATTAAATAAACATTTATTGATAAATAACTGAATATTTGTTGGGTAAAACTGATGTTTCATGGAATTAAAGATAACATAGCTAAAGATGTTATTAGAATGCCAACAATCCTAGTTTGCTCACAACTGGATCTCAAGTGTAAGAGCAATGACCGTCTCTCATCTCAAGGTTATGCAACCTAAGTATCAACAGTAAGATCAAAAAACAAGGCAAAATCTGAAGAAGGCATTTTTCAACTTGTTTTTTCAATCTCATTCTTAATCTAGCCTTTAAACAGTATTCTTTTATTATGCAAGTATAAATAAAATCAAGGTTTACTCAACGATAAAATTAACACTACTACCAAGAAACTCAACACTTTGAGGCCATTTTCGCATTGAAGGTGGTGGGAGACTTATAAACTTACCCTCTTTAGCCAAATATAACTCCTTAAATTTTGCTCTCTTTTGATTAAATTCTTGTTCAAGCTGCTGTTGTGCACGTAAAAATTCTGCATTAATTTTTTCCAATTCTGCTACCCGTTGCTGAAGAGAAACTGGGGGGAAAAAATACTAGTTAACAAGTAATAACTTTTATTTATAAATAAATTTATAAAACAATAAATTAGTATTCCAGCTGCACATTGCTATACATGAAACAAGTAGTCAAGTCTCTTCCAAAAATCTACCATATGCTAGGATATTCTAATGTTAAAAAAAGTAAGACAGGCCAGGCATAGTGGCTCACTCATGTAATCCCAGCACTTTGGGAGGCCAATGCAGGTGGATCACCTGAGATCAGGAGTTCGAGACCAGCCCAGCCGACATGGAGAAATCCCATCTCTACTAAAAATACAAAAATTAGCCAGGTATGGTGACAGGCACCTGTAATCCCAGCTACTCAGGAGGCTGGGGTGGGAGAATTGCTTGAACCCGGGAGGCGGAGGTTGCAGTGAGCCGAGATCACGCCACTGCACTCCAGCCTGGGTGACAGAGTGAGACTCTGTCTCAAAAAAAAAAAAAAAAAAAAAAAAAGTAAGACCCTTCTATTAGACTTAATACACAACTGTAAATGAGTCATGTAAAGTGAAACCACAAATATACAAAGAATCACATAAGACCAACTTCCCCACAAAAAAAGAGCTTCTCAAGTGCCTTTGTGCAACTGAATAGCAATTCAATTTTACAACTGTTAAATACTGGATTATTTGAGCTAATTATCCCACACATGAACCCACTGCCAATCTTGCTATTTCCCATTTCTTTCAAATGTCACAAGCAGAATCTAATGGGTTCCCTAATTAGTGCAGCCATACCAGACTGAACTATTCTTCCAACTTCAAAATGATCCATTACCATTATACTGAGATCATAATCAAAAACCCATTCATAGAGAGAAGATACAGAACTGTACATTCTATATGAACTCTCAATTACTGAGAGATAATCTGGTTTTCTTCCATGTTTTCAACATTGATCATGGTGTGTGGGGATTAGCAGACTTTTTTTTACTTTATGGACACTATAATTTGGACTCAGTTGGTTAAATGACTGCCTTCCCTAACCAAACCCAAGGGTTCTTTTGATTGAAGCATAAGATAGGAGGTCCAGCTGTCCAAACCCCTGATCTCCTCTTTTGCCCCAACAGCATCCCAGCCTTAAAGCTATGACCATAATCCCTTTAGGGGATATCAGTTAGTACTAATCAACCACTAACTACTTAGGCCAGCAGAGGTCCAAGTTTCCTGCTACAAGTCACTCCAGATAACGATGATTTGCCTACAATTTTAATCAAGATCTGAGATTATCTTCAAAGGCTATCCCCTTTCCCAATCACTCACTCAATTTAATTGAGAGCTGATTTTTAAAATGTATAGAAAAGAAGACTGGAAAAAATGTACCAATGATTTATGTATGAGTAACAGAATTATGGCCCATTAATTTCTTCCATATGCTTTTTTATTTTTGAGACAGAGTCTCGCTCTGTTGCCCAGGCTACAGTGCAGTGGTGCGATCTCGGCTCACTGCAAATTCTGCCTCCCATATTCAAGTGATTCTTCCGCCTCAGTCTCCCAAGTAGCTGGGACTACATGCATGCACCACCATGCCTAGCTAATTTCTGTATTTTTAGTAGAGACATGTTGGTCAGGCTGGTCTTGAACTCCTGACCTCAAATGATCCACCCACCTCGGCCTCCCAAAGTGCTGGAATTACAGGCATGAGCCACTGCGCCCGGCCTTCCATATGCTTCTCAAAGTTCTCTTCTATGCAGATATGTATTTCTTTGACAATGAACTAAAACCAATACAGATGGTTCAAACTGATGGTTTCACTTATAATTTTTCCACTTTATTATGGTACTCATATAACCATTCTTTTTCACTTTCAACTTTCACTACAGGATTCAATAAATTACATGATATATACAGCACTTTATTATAACTTGATAAATGTCAGCTGTCATTATTAAATTGGTGGTATTTATTTAATGAATAACAAAAAAAAAAAAATAGTAATCAAATGACCTTCTATGTAGCCAGAAAAGACCAGAAGTCACTTCCAACCTCATGATTCTGACTCAGTTCCATGCTTAGACTCCCAGCTTATACCTTTCCCTATTACCATATATCTTTTTTGGGTTTTTCTTGAGACGGAGTCTCACTCTGTCACCCAGGCTGGAGTGCAGTGGCGCAATCTTGGCTCACCACAACCTCCGCCTCCCAGGCTCAAGCAATCAAGCGATTCTCCTGCCTCAGACTCTAGAGTAGCTGGGATTACAGGCACACGCCACTGTGCCCAGCCAATATTTGTATTTTTAGTAGAGACAGGGTTTCACCATGTTGCCCAGGCTGTTCTTGAACTCCTGACCTCAGGTGATCTGCCCACCTCAGCCACCGCGCCCAGCCTACCATGTATCTTTATAGCATTAAGAACAAACTAATTGGCCGGGCGCGGTGGCTCAAGCCTGTAATCCCAGCACTTTGGGAGGCCGAGGCGGGCGGATCACGAGGTCAGGAGTTCGAGACCATCCTGGCTAACACGGTGAAACCCCGTCTCTACTAAAAAATACAAAAAGCTAGCCGGGCGAGGTGGCGGGCGCCTGTAGTCCCAGCTACTCGGGAGGCTGAGGCAGGAGAATGGCGTGAACCCGGGAGGCGGAGCTTGCAGTGAGCTGAGATCCGGCCACTGCAGTCCAGCCTGGGTGACAGAGCGAGACTCCATCTCAAAAAAAAAAAAAAAAAAAAAAAGAACAAACTAATTACTGTAATGCCAGCCTTCAACAATATTAAACCTTCTGAAATTTAAAAGGCTGAGAATATAAGTATGCCATCCTTTGTCAACAATAGGTTTTCTGTTAGAAGATTTTGCCCAGCTGTAGGCTAATATAAGTGTTCTGGGCACATTTAAGGTAGCTAGGCTAAGCTATGATGTTCCATAAGTTAAGTGTATTAAATGCATTTAGTGATATTTCCAATTTATAATGGGTATAGCTCCATGGTTAAGTCGAGAAGTATCTCTATGTGTTCATTCCCATGAGATCTTGAAACTAGCCTCACTATAGATTTAATAGTATAATCGCAATCATTGCAGAAACAGGATGACTGCTGGTTTGAGTTCCATGTCATTAATGGTAATTATTTTGAGAAACAAACACGTAGGGTCTCTAAGTCAAAGCAACAACTTCTGATCAACAGAAGGTTTGATAAAACTTTGAGAAAAAGAGGGATGAGAAATCCACTGGAAGGAAAAAATGTGCAATTATTTCATATTACCATTTGAAATTATGAAAGAAATCTGTTCTCTGTGCTAATTTTACTGGTATTTTTATTGTTAAATCCACACTGTTTAATAAGTTAAACAACTTTTCCATGTAACACTTTAGTACAGAGGTAACAAAGGGCTCTGGGGAATCAAGGAAAGAGAAAAACCAAAAGCTGTCTGTTCTTATTTTTCTCTAAGAAGATGTATCCCCTCCTATCCCTACCTTCTACCAAAATGCACACATAACCAAAACATCCATACCTCTCAACATTAATGTGTTTATAATTAGGAACTGAGACAAATGAATCAATAAAACAAAAATGCAGCCGTTAAAGATGCAGCCAAAAGGGCCGGGCGCGGTGGCTCAAGCCTGTAATCCCAGCACTTTGGGAGGCCGAGACGGGTGGATCACAAGGTCAGGAGATCGAGACCATCCTGGCTAACACGGTGAAACCCCGTCTCTACTAAAAATACAAAAACTAGCCGGGCGAGGTGGCGGGCGCCTGTAGTCCCAGCTACTCGGGAGGCTGAGGCAGGAGAATGGCGTAAACCCGGGAGGCGGAGCTTGCAGTGAGCTGAGATCTGGCCACTGCACTCCAGCCCGGGCGACAGAGCGAGACTCTGCCTCAAAAAAAAAAAAAAAAAAAAAAAGATGCAGCCAAGATTAAGTAGGTTTCCATTACTCCCAACCCCTTCATGGCTCTGGCCCAGAGTTTAGACCCACTCTATACCCACAAAGCCTGGCTCTCTCCAGGCTTCAGGACAGTGTTCAGTTCTAGAAATCATAATCCCTTTGAGAGTATATCGAGTAATTGTCTTTCTCTTTTTTTTTTTTAAGAAGTGATCATCCACCTCAAGTACTTCTAACATACTGCAATTCTACAATATAGAAAGACAAGAAAACGGCTTTTTACAAGAATGCCTTTACTACAACATTTAGAAAAATCAATTCACCCTAAATATGAGAAAGTTTACAAATAAGCGTATCCTAATGCATTAGCAACCAACCACAAATCAAGGAGAAACCAGCTCTCATCACACAAAATCCTGCATTATTTTTTATAACATGGCAGCTAATAGGTCACAATCATTAGCTAACAGTTCAAGTAAAAAGTACTTAGTGTTGTATATAGAATAAAGTTGATAAATGTTAGCTGTCATTATTAAATTGGTAGTATTTATTTCATGAATAAAGAAAAAAGTAGTGATCAAATCATGTATGTAGCCAGAAAAGACCAGAAGTCACTTCCAACCTCATGATTCTGACTCAGTTCCATGCTGAGACTTCCAGCTCATACCCTTCCCTATTACCACGTATCTTTATAGCATCACGAACAAAGTCATTAACTGTATTGCCAACCTTCAACAACATTAAACCTGAAATTTAGAAGGCTGAGAATATCAGTATGCCAGCCTTTGTCAACAGTTTCATATATCCCGTATTTATCGCCTTCATTTGAGCAATAAGAAAAAGGGAGACATTATCTAATGCATTGCCTACTTTCTTTCTTTCTTTCTTTCTTTTTCTTTTCTTTTCTTGAGATGGAGTTGTTGCTCTGTTGCCCAGGCTGGAGTGTAGTGGCACAATCTTGGCTCACTGCAACCTCCATCTCCTGGGTTCAACCTATTCTCCTGCCTCAGCCTCCCAAGTAGCTGGGATTAAAGGAGCCTGCCACCATACCAGGCTAATTTTTTTGTATTTTTAGTAGAGACAGGGTTTCACCATGTTAGCCACGCTAGTCTCGAACTCTTGACCTCAGGTGATCCACCTGCCTCCGCCTCCCAAAGTGCTAGGATTACTGGTGTGAGCCACCACGTCCAGCTATGCAATGGCTACTTATAATGCTTGACATCCAAAGGGAAAAAGGACTATGTCACTCAATTCAGAATGTCTGAATTAACAACAGCAATACAAAAAGAAAAAAGAATACAATAAATAAATGGAGTAAAGACCTAATAATTTTGATATAAACAAGAGAACACGTAATAACTTAAAATATTTCTAAGACTCAAGCTGTGTCCTACTACTACGTTCCTTTTACAAGTAAAACTTATAATAATTTTTTATTTTATTTTTTTTTTGAGACGGAATTTCGCTCTTGTCGCCCAAGCTAGAGTGCAATGGTGTGATCTCAACTCACAGCAACCTCCGCCTCCCAGGGTTCAAGTGATTCTCCTGCCTCAGCCTCCCGAGTAGCTGAGATTACAGGTGCCTACCACCACTCACAGCTAATTTTTGTACTTTTAGGAGAGATGGGGTTTCACCATGTTGGCCAGTCTGGTCTCAAACTCCTGACCTCAAGTGATCCACCCGCCTTGGCCTCCCAAAGTGCTGGGATTACAGGCATGAGCCACCACGCCTGGCATCTTTACACTAAATTTGATAAAGATATATGCAACATGAAATGTACTACGACCAAAACCTTTTTGTTTAAAGATTTTCGAACTCCAAGAAAATACCTATTTCAACCAATTTACAACAAAAAATAACTCCAGTGGGCTCAAAGAAGCTGAATAGTTCCTAAAACTCAAATGTCTTATCTTGTGTGTCACTGGATTTTAAAATAAAACTATTGGCCGGGCACAGTTGCTCATGCCTGTAATCCTAGCACTTTGGGTGGCCAAGGCAAGTGGATCTCTTGAGGACAGGAGTTCGAGACGAACCTGGTCAACGTGGTAAAATCCTGTCTCTACCAAAAATACAAAAATTAGCCAGACATGGCAGTGCGTGCCTGTAATCTCAGCTACTTGGAAGACTGAGGTACAAGAATTGCTTGAACCTCGGAGGCAGAGGTTGCAGTGAGCCAAGATCGTACCATTGCATTCCAGCCTGGGCGACAGAATGAGATCCTGTCTCAAAAATAAATAAAATAAAATAAAATAAAACTATTAAGTATGGTAGGTATATCCTACCCATCTTACATATTCATTCAGTGAAGTAATACCAAACCAGAAAAAGTTATATTAAATAAACAAACACAATGTTATATACAGCACAGTAGGAGCTATGCAAAAATTATATAGAAAAAAAGACTGTAATGAATATCCCAAATGGCATTCAGAGTAGTAAAAGAATTATGCTGATGAGATTTAAATCAAAAGGCAATGAGATGCTTCATCTTTCTTATTTTAATAATTATGCTATTTTATTGCTCTACCTCAAACTATTTGCTCATAAAAAAGTATACATATAAAAAACAAAAAAACAAAAAGTATACATATACAAAATGGTGTCAGAATATTTTAACACAAAAAAATCATTTTTTAAATTTTGCTCTTAAGAAACTCACAGTTGGCCGGGCGCAGTGGCTCACGCCTGTAATCCCAGCACTTTGGGAGGCCGAGGTGGGTAGATCACAAGGTCAGGAGATTGACACCATCCTGGCTAATATGGCAAAATCCCGTCTCTACTAAAAATACAAAAACTAGCCGGGCGTGGTGGTGGGCGCCTGTAGCCCCAGCTACTCAGGAGGCTGAGGCAGGAGAATGGCTAAACCCGGGAGGCGGAGCTTGCAGTGAGCAGAGATCGAGCCACTGCACTCCAGCCTGGATGACAGAGCGAGACTCCGTCTCAAAAAGAAAAAAAAAGAAAAAGAAAAGAAACTCACAGTCAGCCGGACGTGGTGACTCACGCCTGCAATCCCAGCACTGTGGGAGGCCAAGGCGGGCAGATCATGAGGTCAGGAGATTGACACCATCCTGGCTAACACGGTGAAACCCCATCTTTACTAAAAATACAAAAAAAATTAGCCGGGAGTGGTGGCAGGTGCCTGGAGTCTCAGCTGCTGGGGAGGCTGAGGCAGGAGAATGGCGTGAACCCAGGAGGCAGAGCTTGCAGTGAGCCGAGATCGCACCACTGCACTCCAGCCTGGGCGACACAGCAAGACTCTGTCTCAAAAAATAAAAAAGAAAAAGAAACTCACAGTCTACAAAATAATCATTTTCTGCACTGCATTTAAGATTTTAAGATTTTTCTAGCCGGGCCCAGTGGTTCACATCTATAATCCCATCACTTTGGGAGGCCAAGGTGGGAGGACTGCTTGAGGCCAGGAGTTTGAGACCAGCCTGGCAACAGAGTAAGACCTCATCTCTACTAAAAATACAAAAATTAGCCAGGCATGGTTGTGTGTGTCTGTCGCTTGCGCCTGGGAGGTTGAGTTTGCAGTGAGCCAAGATGGCAACACTGCACTCCAAAAAAAACATCTAAAACATTAAAAAGCTTATAAAGTAACTTTATAAACTAAGGTAAACTGGTCAGGTGCGGTGGCTCACGACTGTAATCCCAGCACTTTGGGAGGCCGACGGGGACGGATCGCCTGAGGTCAAGAGTTCGAGACCAGCCTGGCTAATATGGCAAATCCCCATCTCTACCAAAAAAAAAAAAAAATTAGTTGGCCATGGTGGCAGGCACCTGTAGTCCCAGCTACTCGGGAGGCTGAGGCTTAAGAATCGCTTGAACTGGGGAGGAGGCGGCTGCAGTGAGCTGAGATTGCACAACTGCACTCCAGCCTGGGCAACAGAGTGAGACTCTGTCTCCAAAAAAAAAAAAAAAAATCTTTTTTTAGTAACATTCCCCTCAATCTGCTCCAAGATTTTAGTTACGCTCTCCAGAATTAGAGAGATTTTCTAGTATCTGACATTTCACACCTACCCTATTTTCTTCTCCAGATTTCTCCTAATCATGATTTCTAAATGCTTCATTATCCAAGTTGCTCACCCTTCAAACTAAGTCAAAGTTCCACATAAAATATGACAGTCTGATCTAAACACAATACCAGCATAGAGTCTAACAGAAATACCTCCTTTCTTCAGGGGACTATACCCTTAACAATGTACGGTAAATCTACTCTACCTTTTTTTGCCACAACCCCACATTGTTATTGTTATCCCACAATATTAATGTAAATCCAATACTGTCCTTAAACCCTTTCCACTTCAATTGCTATTAAACCAAGGCTCCTCTTACAACCTGAAGCTACTGCAGTTTTAACCACGGCACAGGTGGTTGATTTTTTTTTTTTTTTTTAACAAAATTATAGGTTAGGACTAAAAGACCCTTGGTACATCACCTGAAATGTTGGTGGAGGCTGATATTGATTACTCTAAGTTTGGTATGCAGACTGTTTGTGGCACAAACTCCTTATCTCATTCTTAGACCAGTAACAATGTAAAATAAACTAACACACTAAGCACACTGCTTAGTTCTACTGACATTTTTCTATGAAGAAAGCAGTACATGGACTGATATTCTGGTTCAGGTTCCTTGTGTCCTCGAAGACATTAAAAACAGTTTGTGGACAGGTTACTTTCAGTAGTACTGCTGTAGTTGACAACCGCCATATCCATGGCTGTCTATCATCTTTCCAATAGTCTTCTTACATTTAAAGAAATTTCCATTTTATGAGTTTCAGCTTCCCAAAATAGAAGTCAAATACAAATCCCCAATCTCCCTTAAAACCAGAATGCAGGCATGTGACCTAGGCTCCTCCAAACAAACACACCCAAACGCACTTCAGTTCAGAATAGAGCCGTGTCAAGAAACGAGGTTCCATTCTCACTGCTGTAAGACTTTTAGTCGCGTCCCAGTGGTATAGGTCTAGCTCCTGAATCAGAAATGGTATCAGTCCAAGCAGTAGTGACAATGGCATTAAGTCAATTTCTTTTCTATAGGCCAGCAGAACCAGAGGCAAGTTTCCGTTAAGGTCAGTTCTAGAGCAGCTTTTGAGTATTCCTTAAATTTTAGCATAAAGGAGTGATTCTCCAAGTGTAGCTCTGGGACCACATCACCATCACCTGGAAACTTGTGAGAAGTTCTCAGGCCCCATCCCAGACTTCCTGGAATCAGAAATTCTGGAGATGGGGCCCAGCAATGTGCTTAAACAAGCCCTTTCAGATGCAGGCTAAAGTTTGAGAATCATCTAGAATCTCTCTCCTTGCCCTCCCAACGACTCTGTAAGCAACCTCATATCTTCTCAAAAATACCTTTTCTGTTTGCAACCAAGAAGCTTGAGTAAAACATACTGTCACTCCCACTACCATACTCTTAAAGACTGCTCATAGGGTGCTAAGCAATGATTAAACAACAACAACAATCTACAAGGAATTAACGTGAGTTAGAAGATAGGACACACTTGAAAAATCTGCTTACTATCAACCTGGCTGACTTTATAACACCATATGGGGATGGAGGAGCACATACTGACTTCCTTCTAAAGAGTACAGTACAGGGGCCGGGCGCGGTGGCTCAAGCCTGTAATCCCAGCACTTTGGGAGGCCGAGATGGGCGGATCACGAGGTCAGGAGATCGAGACCATCCTGGCTAACATGGTGAAACCCCGTCTCTACTAAAAATACAAAAAACTAGCCGGGCGACCTGGCGGGTGCCTGTAGTCCCAGCTACTCGGGAGGCTGAGGCAGGAGAATGGCGTGAACCCGGGAGGCGGAGCTTGCAGTGAGCTGAGATCCGGCCACTGCACTCCAGCCTGGGCGGCAGAGCAAGACTCCGTCTCAAAAAAAAAAAAAAAAAAAGTACAGTACAGAAAGGTCCCCCCGCTTACACCCCAAGAGAGAGAAACTCGATCAATACTACCTCAGTAGGGGTGGTCAAGGCTAGTATCACTGATGAGCCATGTATGTACCCTTGATGTGATACAAACAAAACGATACTTTACCCATGTGCTCTTCCTCCCAAGACGCTATGTCAGTCTAATCATGAGAAAAACATCACACAGATTCCAATTCAGGGACATTCTACAAAATACTTGACCAGCACTTCTTAAAACTGGCAAGATCATCAAACCAAAGTCATAGAAACTGTCACAGTCTAGAGAAGCCTAAGGAGGCCTGGTAACAAATGTAATATAACAGCCTTCAAGCTTAACAGAAATGAAAAACTCATGCCCTTGAATGCCTAGCTGGTTAGATTTTCCTTCCCATCTAACTGCATGTTATACTCTATAAGACCCAATCATATCTCCTAACATAACCCTCAGTTTTGCCTGGAGTCCAGTCAGAGAGAAAAAGCAGTTTAGAAATGAGTGCAGGCCAGGCGCAGTGGCTCACACCTGTAATCCCAGCACTTTGGGAGGCCGAGGCGGGCGGATCACAAGGTCAAGAGATCAAGAGCATTATGGCCAACAAGGTGAAACCACATCTCTACTAAAAATACAAAAATTAGCCAGGCATGGTGGTAGGCGCCTGTAATCCCAGCCACTTGGGAGGCTGCGGCAGGAGAATCGTTTGAACCCAGGAGGCAGAGGTTGCAGCGAGCCGAGATGGCGCCACTGCACTCCAGCCTGACGACAGGGCAAGACTCAAAAAAAAAAAAGAAAGAAAAAGAGAAAGAAATGAGTGCAGACAGCAGGTTGAATAGCCCTGTAAATGAGAAACAAACCCGAGTGACAGCAGGGAGGACTGGGTCACAAGGCAAAAATAAAACCATGACTAAAAATGAACTGGGATTCAGAACCACTTAGTATAAGGGCAAACAAAACTGAAAACAAACTTCAGTGGCCCTAGGGACTCATCAGCTTACCGCTCAGTACCAAAACTAAATTCCATAATACTAAGTCATCAATAAAGGATTAAATGATGCCCAGTGTTCTGTTTAAGGATAATAGTGGTAATAGTGACTTAAGAAAAACCGCTAAAAAAAAAAAAAAAAAAAAAAATACATGCTACACGCCCAGTACCCAGACTGTGTTCTCTAAATGCCATTTCCCACTAAAAGGAACTAGGGATCCTTAGGAAAAAGGACCGATTCTAGGTCCAGGGCAGGAAGTGTACAAGATAAGCCTGGAACATCTTGTCGGTTAAGGTTATATAAAAAGATTTAGGAGTCAATGTAAAGAGGCCACACACTGCCCAAAAATGGGGCAGTTTGGGTATCAGTGTGGTAGGCTGAAACTTCCTCCCCCACACCCCCTCCACACACACACACAAGTACGCACGACAACTAGGGAATATGAGAACATGGAATGGGTATTTGGTGATACTGTTAACTGGTTTTAGGTGTTATAATAGTATTGTGGTATGTTTACACATACCCTGAAATGTTTCCAAATGAAATCACAGATTCGTAGTTTAAAATCCTGGAGGAGGTAGGGGTTATAGGTGAGACTGGCCATACATTAAGAATCATGACACATGCAAGGTGGTGACTCTACATACTAATCTTTTTAAATGTTTAAGAAGTTCCATATGAAGATATAATGAGGCATTATGCACATACACACACAATTCACAGTGGAGAACTATTCATAAAGAACATCATCATCTCTGGTTATTACCAGTTCCTTTAATATAAACAGTAATTGGTTTAGAATATTCTTAAGATTTTTATCATTTACAAGAAAAAAGCCTAATACAACATAAGACACCTCTTAGAACCATATTTAATTATACCATAAAACAAATCAAATTCCCTATATACACCCTTCCTTTGATTGTAACATAGAAAATTTTTAAATGTAGATGTAATTCCTTATCTCCCTACACTTGGGTTATAAAAAGGCTACACACTAGCTATAAACTCTAGAGTGGGGGTTACTTATCAGAAGAAAAGTTCTTCATAAATAAATAATAAAAACACAGGGTTATATTTTGTTTGCAAGGAAAGTTGGCTGCATTATTTATGAGCTTCTCCGAAATATCAAGGTCCTACATAGAGACAGAACAGAATTTTTAATAAATAGCTATCTGCCTACATGTGGATGAAGGAGATTAATTTTATGTCTCAGGAAGGGAACACAAGAACCAAGAGGAAAGGGAAGTCTTAAGGAAAGAATGCTGATGTTAATACTTGGGAAGGAACTCTTGATTAAAGCTACAGAAAATGAAATTGCCTATTTATCAACTATTATATGAGAAGTTATAACGCATAACAGCTGACAGCACAGGCTCTGAAAATAAACTAGGGTTTGAATTCCAGCCCTCCCACTAAGCTGGTTCCTTCTCTCCATCTGTAAAAATGGCGATTAACAACAAGACTATCTTCTAGCATTGTATTAAGGATTAAGTAATTCACAAATAGCTCTTCATGGAGTATCAGGCTATACACTGGTTCATTAAATTTTCAAACCAAACCATAAAAGAGACATTATCACCCCAGTTATAGATGAAGAAACATTCTGAGATTAAGCCGATCTATTGATATACAGCTAGTAAGTAGCAGACCTGGATTCAAACACTGACTTGCCTCATTCCAAGGCCTAGCCAGATTTCCCCATGATTACAGGTGTTTAACAGAGGAGTCACATAAGCAGAAGTTGTAAACAGGTGTAATACCACCTCCTAGGGATGTTCTTCTTTTATGTAGTCGCACTGTTCATTTACATGTTGAAAACTGTAAGCAATCTGTATTACTAATTACAAATTATTTTCTTTTACAATAAAAGCATTATGCTGTTAAGGTTTTGGGGTTTTTAAAAAAGTCTTGTGTACAATTTTGTATCAGAATGGTAAATGGGGTATCCTAAAGCATTTTGTCATAAACCAGTGGTTCTCAACTAAAGGTGATTATACAATTTCACCACCAGGAATTTATCCTAAGGAAATAATCATAGATATGTGTTAAGATGTAATTGCAAGAATATTGACTGCAGCACCAGTTAAAATTCCAAAACATTCGAAAAAAAGTCAATATCTAACAATAGGAAACTAACAAAAAGCTGGGTACAGTGGCTCATGCCTGTAATCCCAACACTCTTGGAAGCTGAGGCAGGCAAATCATTTGAGCCCAGAGTTCAAGACCAGTCTGAGCAACACAGTGAAACCTCATCTACCCAAAAAATGCAAAAATTAGCCAGATGTGGTGGTGCACCCCTGTAGTCCCAGCTACTCGGAAGGTTGAGGATCAACTGACCACGGAGGGTCAAGGCTACTGTGAGCCATGATTGCACCACTACACTCCAGCTGGAGCTACAGAGTAAGACCTTGCCCCCCCCGCCACTCCACCAAAAACAAGAAAATAAAATTGACAAAATAAATTATGCAATAGTTATACAAGTTAAGATGAATCTTGAAAGGGAACATAAATTCTATCAAATGTTCACAGAATATTTTCAATACTACTTAAACTGTCCTCAGCATAGCAAAACAATGAAATGCCTCCCATTTTACCAAGCTAGTATAATCAAGATACCAAAACCAGGCAGGGCATGGTGGCTCATGCCTATAATCCCAGCACTCTGGGAGGCCAAGGCGGGCAGATTACCTGAGGTTGGGAGTTTGAGACCGGCCTCACCAACATGTAGAAACCCAGTCTCAACTAAAAATACAAAATTAGCCAGGTGTAGTGGCCCATGCTTGTAATCCCAGCTACTTGAGAGGCTGAGGCAGGAGAATCACTTGAACCTTGGAGGCGGAGGTTGTGGTGAGCCAAGATCGTGCCATTGCACTCCAGCCTGGGCAACAAGAATGAAACTGTCTTAAAAAAAAAAAAAAAAAAAAAAAACCAAAAACGCAATGCAGTACCAAAATGGACAACTACAAGCCAATCTCACTTATGAATATAACTGCAAAAATTCTCAAACCTTAGCAAATCAGATCTAGCTACATACGAGAATAACAATCCATCACAACCAAGTTGCGTTTATCTAAGTGTGCAAAAATTAACATTCAGAAATCCATTAATGCAATCCGTTTTGTTAAACAGATCAAAAAGACCTGAGATAATCTCAGTGAATTTTAAAGAAAAGTAAAGCAATCAGAGAGGAAATAGCTATGAGAAATAGACTATCCAAAATAAGGATGATCCATGTGCCTGAAGTAGAGAACCCAACAAATATAACTAAGAAAACAGTAGAAGATTTAAAGGAATAAATATTCCCAAAAGGAAATTAGAACTAAACCTACAAAAAATAATGATGTGACAAACAGACCCACAGAGGAAGAAAGCAGAAAATAGAAGAAACTCCGATCTTTGACATCCTTGAGCAGTTGAACCAAATTTAGAACTCTACGTGTGAACGTGGAACGCACAGAAAAACTGAACCCTTCACTTTTGCAGCAACTGGGGGTTGGCTTTCTAGTTGGTCTCAGAGTTATTCCTGATACAAAAGAACATATAAAAACTTAATTGTATCAAAAGTACCAAATTTTAAATGTATGTAAACTTTGACACAACAGGGATTTAGCAGAGGGAAGTATTTGACTAAATATTTAGAGACATATGTATCAGGATGTTTGCCACAGTGTCGTTTGAAATAGAATAAAAACAATATTTACTAATAGAGGATTAAACATATTATGGAATCCATACATTAAAATACTACTGT
Source organism: Rhinopithecus roxellana (assembly GCF_007565055.1). Taxonomy (NCBI): domain Eukaryota; kingdom Metazoa; phylum Chordata; class Mammalia; order Primates; family Cercopithecidae; genus Rhinopithecus; species Rhinopithecus roxellana. The sequence continues at coordinate 45,523,878 of NC_044567.1, forward strand.
TACATACCATTAAAAATAACTTTTTATTTTTTTTGAGATGGAGTCTTCTGTTGCCCAGGCTGGAGTGCAGTGTCATGATCTCAGCTCACTGCAACCTCCACCTCCTGGGCTCAAGCGATTCTCCTGCCTAAGCCTCCCAAATAGCTGGGATTACAGGTGTGTGCCACCACATCCGGCTAATTTTTGTTATTTTTTTTTAGTAGAGACGGGTTTCACCATGTTGGCCAGGCTGGTCTCGAACTCCTGACCTCAGGTGATCTGCCCACCTTGGTCTCCCAAAGTGCTGGGATTACAGGTGTAAGCCACTGCACCCGGCCTTAAAAATAACATTATTTAATAATACATCATGAACATCTCTTCATTTAAGTGGGAAACAACATGCTATAAAGGTATTGTAATTTTCTATCAAATTTTTAATTTTTTTTCACATATTTTATACATATGAAATTCTAAAAAGACAATACCATTTTCCCTCGGTATATGAGGGAAATTGGTTCCAGGACCCCTCAGATACCAAAATCTGATGATACTCAAATCCATTATATATAAAACAGTATAGTATTTGCATATAACATATACATATTCTCCCATGTACTTTATTTATTTATTTATTCTTTTTTTGAGACGGAGTCTTGCTCTGCCACCCAGGCTGGAGTGCAGTGGCCGGATCTCAGCTCACTGCAAGCTCCGCCTCCCGGGTTTTTTACGCCATTCTCCTGCCTCAGCCTCCCGAGTAGCTGGGACTACAGGCACCCGCCTTGTCGCCCGGCTAGTTTTTTTTTTTTTGTATTTTTAAGTAGAGACAGGGTTTCACCATATTAGCCAGGATGGTCTCGATCTCCTGACCTCGTGATCCGCCCATCTCGGCCTCCCAAAGTGCTGGGATTACAGGCTTGAGCCACCGCGCCCGGCCCCCATGTACTTTAAATCGCCTCTAAATAACTTATAATACCTAATACAATGAAAATAACTTATACCTAATACAATGTAAATACTATGTAAATAGTTGTTATCCTGCATTTTTTAATTTGTATTTTTATTGTTTCATTGGTTTTTTATTTTCTTGAGACGGAGTCTCACTGTCATCCAGGCTAGAGTGCAGTGGCACGATCTTGGCTCAATGCAACCTCCGCCTCCCAGGTTCAAGCAGTTCTCCTGCCTCAGCCTCCTGAGTAGCTGCGATTACAGATGCGTGCCACCATGTCCAGCTAATTTTTGTATTTTTAGTAGAGACAGGGTTGGTCAGGCTGCTCTCCAATTCCTGGCCTCGTGATCCCCCGCCTCAGCCTCCCAAAGGGTTTTTTCATTTTCCATCCCCAGATGGTTGAATCCATGAATGTGGAGCCCGCAGATAGAGGGCTAACTGTATACCAAAGTGTTAATAAACTGTCTTTGCTGATTGTTCACTTTACGCTTTTTTGCATTTTCTTAATTGTCTGCAATGGGCAATATAAATTTTATCTGTAATTATAAAATAATTACAGAAAGAAAATTAATGGCAAGTGCAAGATGCGGAAGATGTAACTTGACAAACAGCTCACACAGAAACAACTTAATAATTGAAATGATGTAGAAAAACATTGGTCACTGTTTAAAAATTTAAACGTATAACATAAGTTATGAGCGTCTATCTAATTGATTTTGAGACAGAGAACATCTTTGAAAATGTCAAAATATTACCAATAAGTTTGTCCAAGTGAAATGTTAGATTTCTTTATAACAAAAATTATCCCAATGGCCAGATGCAGTGGCTCACACATGTAATCCGAGAGCTTTGGGAAACTGAGGCAGGTAGATCCCTTGAGCCCAGGAGTTTGAGACCAGCCTGGGTAACAAAGAGAGATTCTGTCTCTACAAAAAATACAAAAATTACCAAGGCATGGTGGCATGTGCCTATAGGGGCCTCAGGAGGCTGAGGTGTGAGGTCAAGGTTACAGTGAGCCGTGATCACACCACTGCACTCCAGCCTGGATGACAGAGTGAGACCCTGTCTCAAAAAAAAAATTACCCCAAAAGCCAAAGTAAGACAAAGGACAAACGTGGACAATATCTGTAAATATCTGTAACAAATAAAAAACAAAGGCCAATGTCTATGAAGACACATATATACAGAGAGAGAGAGAGAGATATAGATAGTTTTTGTTGGGTTTTTCTCTGTTATTGTCCAGGCTGCAGTGCAACGGTGGAATCTCGGCTCACTGCAACCTCTACCTCCCGGATTCAAGCAATTCTCGTGCCTCACCCTCCCAAGTAGCTGGGATTACAGGCGCGCACCACCGCACCCGGCTAATTTTTGTTTGTTTAGTAGACACAGAGTTTCATCATGTTGGTCAGGCTGGTCTCAAACTCCTGACCTCAAGGGATCCACCTGCCTCAGTCTTCCGAAGTGCTGGGACTATAGTGTGAGCCACCACGCTCGGCAAATATTTATATATATATATATATATATGTTATATTATATATATATCCCCCATTTTAATAAGAAAATGGAGAAGGCACAGCGGCTCATGCCTATAATGCCAACACTCTGAGATGCCAAGGCAGGCAGATGGCTTGAGCCCAGAAGTTCAAGACCAGCCTGGGCAACATGTAAAAACCTTATCTCTACTAAAAACACAAAAACTAGAGAGGCATAGTGGTGCATGCCTGTAGTCTCAGCTACTCCAGAGTCTGAGGTGAGAGGATCACCTGAGCCTGGAAAGCAGAGATTGCAATCAGCCAAGATCGCACCACGCCACCAAACTCCAGCCTGGACCACAGAGCAAGACCTTGTTTCAAAAGTAAATAAACAAAGGCCAGGTGTAGGGGTTCACACCTGTAATCCCAGAACTTTGGGAGGCCAAGGTGAGTGGATCACATGAGGTCAGGAGTTTGAAACCAGCCCGATCAACATGGTGAAACCCTGTCTCTACTAAAAATACGAAATTAGCCAGGCAGGGTGGCACACGCCTGTAATCCCAGCTACTCGGGAGGCTGAGGCGGAACCGCTTGAATCCAGGAGGTGGAGGTTGCAGTGAGCCAAGATCACGCCACTGCACTACAGCCTGGCGACGAAGCGAAACTCAATCTCAAAAAAAAAAAAAAAGTAAATAAATTAAAAATTTAATAAGAAAGGGGTAAAGACATGATGAGGCAATGAAAAAAAAAAGGCCAATATATTTTTTTTTAAAAACAATCGAAAACAAAAAAAAAGGAAAAAAAATGAGCAAAAGCCAATCATACTAAAACTGCAACTAAAATCAGTCAGATATCATTTTTATGCCTTGCCTACTGGCAAGAACATCTTAAGTCTATACTTCGTGTTGACAAGGATGAAGTGAGACTAACAGACATCATCAGCACTAATAAGAAGAAATGTAAACTAGAACTGGCTTTCTAGAAAGCAATTTGGCAGCATATATCAAAATGTCATACTTCAGATCCAAAACAGTCTAGGAAATAAAGATGAGATCAAAGATTAATGTACAAGAATGTTTCCTATGAAATTATTAATAGTGAGAATTTATAAATGATCAAAATGGCAGTAATAGTAAAATGATACATTTATATGATAAATTAGACTTATAACCACCTTTGAGACAGTATCGCTCTTTCCCCCAGGCAGGAGTGCAGTGGCTCAATCTCAGCTCACTGTAAACTTCACCTCCCAGGTTCAGGTGATTCTCTCCTGTCTCAGCCTCTGGAGTAGCTGGGATTATAGGCGCACACCATCATGCCTAATTTTTGTATTTTTAGTAGAAACGGAATTTTGCCATGTTGGCCAGGTTGGCCTCAAACTCCTGACCTCAAGTGATCCACCCGCCTCAGACTCCCAAAGAGCTGAGATTACAGGCATGAGCCACTGCAACTGGCCAAAACCACTATTTAAAAAAAAAAAAAAAAAAAAAAAACTTACAACACAGGGAGACTGTTCACATCATAACCAAATGAAAACGGCAGAATACAAAACCACATGTGCAATATGATCAATTGCTTTAAAATATTTTTATTTGTAGATATAAAAATTAAAAATGTACAATAAAAAATACTCTAAAGGATAGAATTATGTGTAAATCTAGTTTTCTTTTTTTTGAAATGCAGTCTCGCACTGTTACCCGGGCTGGAGTGCTATACCGCAATCTCGGCTCACTACAACCTCTCAGCCTCCCAGGCTCAAGCAATTCTCCTGCCTCAGCCTCCCAAGTAACTGGGATTACAGGCGCCCACCACCATGCCCAGTTAATTTTTTGTATTTTTAGTAGAGATGGGGTTTCATTCTGTTGGCCAGGCTGGTCTCGAACTCCTGACCGTGTGATCCGCCCACCTCGGCCTCCCAAAGTGCTAGGATTACAGACGTGAGCCACCACGCTCGGTAAGTCTAGTTTTCTTTCACACTTTCTATTTTATGACCAGAAAATTGGAGACTTAATTTTGCCTTTTTAAAAATGATCAAAGTTTACTGAGCTAAAACTGACCTGAGGGATAACTAGAATGAAAATAGTCACGGCAATCTGGATTCTAGGCAAGTTATTAAATTTGTATAGCCTCGATTATGAAATAGTGTTAATATTACCTTTAAAGAATTAGAAGGATTAAAAAATATAATTAATGCAGCCAAGTGTGGTGGCGCACACCTATAATCCCAGCACTTTGTAGGCTGAAGTGGGCAGATCATTTGAGGCCAGGAGTTCAAGACCAGCCTGGGCAACATGTCAAAACCCACTCTACTAAAAATAGAAAAAAATTAGTCAGGCTGGATCATGAGCACGGAGTAATTCCAGCTACTCTGAGGGCTGAAATGGAAGGATCACTTGAACCCAGGAGGCCAAGGTTGCAGTCAGCTAGGATCACACCACTGCACTTCAGCATGGGCAACAGAGAAAGACTCTATCTCAAAAAATAATCATAAATATTATTTAAATTAATATGCACTTAATGCATTAATTTATCTTAATTGTAAAGATGTTTGTTAATGATATATGCTCTCTTGAGCTTATAAACACAACAGGTATTTTTTAAGTCCTTTTTTTTAAACGAGAGGGAAGCACAGTGGGTGGACTTAATGTACTCATTCCAAATTTTATCTGAACGAAAAAATACTTAAGAATAATCAAGGAAATTCTAGTAAATGAATAATGAAGGATGCCTGGATTTTTTTTTTTTTTCCTGCCCAGGCTGAAGTGCAATGGTGCAATCTCAGATCACTGCAACCTCCACCTCTTCTGCCTCAGCCTCTCAAGTAGCTGCGAGTAGCCAGGGTGTGCCACCACGCCTGGCTAATTTTTGTATTTTTAGTAGAGACAGGGTTTCACCATGTTGGCCAGGCTGGTCTCCAACTCCTGACTTCACGTGATCTTCCTGCCTTGGGCTGGCAAAGTGCTGGGATTACAGGCGTCAGCCATCATGCCCGGCCTGGCTCTTTTAAATATTAAAACATTAGAGAAGGGAACAGTAATTGTAACCATGTAGTATGACAACAGAATAGGTAAATCAATTGAACAAAATGCAGTTTATAAATGAACTCAAATATTCCTGCAAATTTAGCATACGATAAATGGTAGTATTTCAAAATCAATGAAGAAAAATGGATTAGTCACCATATGGTACAAGAACAATTGGCGAACCATTTGAAAATAAGTAGTAAGGCCAGGCGCAGTGGCTCATGCCTGTAATCCCAGCACTTTGGGAGGCTGAGGTGGTCAGATGACCTGAGGTCAGGAGTTCAAGACCAGCCTGGTCAACACGGCAAACCCCGTCTCCATTAAAAATACAAAATTTAGCCAGGGGTGGTGGCACGCACCTGTAGTCCCAACTACTCGAGCGGCTGAGGCAGGAGAACTGTTTGAGTCCAGGAGGCAGAGGTCGCAGTGAGCCGAGATCGCACCACTGCACTTGCAGCTTGGGTGACAGAGCAAGACTCCGTCTCAAAAAAAAAAAAAAAAAAAAAAAGCAGATTCTTGTATCATTCCTGATGGCAAAATAAACTGCAAACTGATCATTTAAAGGTACTCCAGCCTGGGTGACAGAGCGAGACTCGTCTCAAAAAGAAAGAAAGTAAATACTAGGCTGGGTACAGTGGCTCACACCTGTAATCTCAGCACTTTGGAAGGCTGAAGCAGGCGGATTACGAGGTCAAGAGATCTACACCATCCTGGCCAACATGGTGAAACCCCATCTCTACTAAAAATACAAAAATTAGCTGGGTGTGGTGGTAGCCCCAGCTACTTGGGAGGCAGAGGCAGGAGACTTGCTTGAACGTGGGAGGCGGAAGTTGCAGTGAGCTGAGATAGCGCCTCAAGAAAAAAAAAAAGAAGAAGATAACACAAACAGGAAGAACATAAACCTAGAAATCATAAAGGAAAAACAGAAAAATTAAAATACTTCCATATGCCAAAACTCAACTCTCAGTCAAAAAGCTCTCAAAGTTAAAAACAAATTGGGTAAAATTTTTGCTACACTTTATACACACCTGACAAAGGTCAACATCCCTGCCGGGCGCGGTGGCTCAAGCCTGTAATCCCAGCACTTTGGGAGGCCGAGACGGGCGGATCACAAGGTCAGGAGATCGAGACCATCCTGGCGAACACAGTGAAACCCCGTCTCTACTAAAAATACAAAAAACTAGCCGGGTGACGAGGCGGGAGCCTGTAGTCCCAGCTACTTGGGAGGCTGAGGCAGGAGAATGGCGGGAACCCGGGAGGCGGAGCTTGCAGTGAGCTGAGATCCGGCCACTGCACTCCAGCCTGGGCGACAGAGCAAGACTCCGCCTCAAAAAAAAAAAAAAAAAGGTCAACATCCCTATATGCAAAGAACTTGTTAAATTAAGGGATCATGAGCCTTTTTCTCTTTTTTGTTTTTTAAAGATAGATTCTCACTCTGTCAACCAGGCTGGAGTGCAATGGCTGATTGCGGCTCACTGTAACCTCTGCTTCCCAGGCTCAAGCAATTCTCATGCCCCAGCCACCCCAGTAGCTGGGACTACAGGTGCACACTGCCATGTCTGGCTAATTTTTGTATTTTTAGTAGAGAGCACAGTTTTGCCATGTTGGCCAGGCTGGTCTTGAACTTCTGGCCTCAAGAGATCCGCCCACCTTGCCCTCCAAAAGTGCTGGGATTACATGTGTGAGCCACCAAGCCCAGCCACAGAAGCCCTCTTATATACTTTGATGAGCCTATAAATTGCCAAACCTTTTTTGAAAGAGAATTTGGTACTTAGAATTAAATTTTTAAACATTCACATTCTTTGGACTCAGTAATTCCAGTTCAAGGAATTAATCCTATAAAAACACATGAATGTGCAAACATCCACTTGAGTGTTATTGGAATGGCATGAATATTCATCAATGAGAGAAATACATCTAAAAATTATAGTGAATCTGTATTTTGCAGCCATGAAAACAATAATTAACTTCAGGCCGGGCGCGGTGGCTCAAGCCTGTAATCCCAGCACTTTGGGAGGCCGAGACGGGCGGATCACGAGGTCAGGAGATCGAGACCATCCTGGCTAACACGGTGAAACCCCGTCTCTACTAAAAATACAAAAACTAGCCGGGCGAGGTGGCGGGCGCCTGTAGTCCCAGCTACTCGGGAGGCTGAGGCAGGAGAATGGCGTAAACCCGGGAGGCGGAGCTTGCAGTGAGCTGAGATCTGGCCACTGCACTCCAGTCCGGGCGACAGAGCGAGACTCCGCCTCAAAAAAAAAAAAAAAAAAAAAAAAATTAACTTCAAAAGGAATAATATAGTTTGAGAACAGCATTTGTAGCATGATTCTGCCTTTTTTTTTTTTTTTTTAAGAGATGAGGTCTTGCTCTGTGGCCCAGGCTGGAAATGCAGTGGTGCAATTATAGCTCACTGTAGCCTCAAACCTCTTGGGCTCAAACGATCTCCTCAACCTCACAAGAAGCTAGGAATACAGACGTGAACCATGACACCTGGGTAATTTTTTTTTATTTTTTGTAGGGACAGGGGTTTCGCTGTTGCCCAGGCTGGTCTCAAACTTCTGGCCTTAAGTGATCCTCCTGCCTCAGCCTCCCAAAGTGCAAGATTATAAGCATGGGCCACTGTGCACAGCCATGATTTCACTTTTAAATTACCATAGAACACATTTTTTAGACACTGGAAAAATATTCACCAGGACATTAACAGTGTTTCTATTTCTTTTTTTTTTTTTTTTTTTTTTTTTTGAGATGGAGTCTCGCTCTGTCACCCAGGCTGGAGTGCAGTGGCCAGATCTCAGCTCACTGCAAGCTCCGCCTCCCGGGTTCACGCCATTCTCCTGCCTCAGCCTCCGGAGTAGCTGGGACTACAGGCGCCGCCACCTCACCCGGCTAGTTTTTTGTATTTTTAGTAGAGACGGGGTTTCACCGTGTTAGCCAGGATGGTCTCGATCTCCTGACCTCGTGATCCGCCCGTCTCGGCCTCCCAAAGTGCTGGGATTACAGGCTTGAGCCACCGCGCCCGGCCACAGTGTTTCTATTTCTGAGGGATGATCTTATTAGTTCATATCAACTTTCCTTTTATATTATACATTTACAAATTGTTTTATCACTTTTTTTTTTTTTGAGACGGAGTCTCGCTCTGTCGCCCAGGCTGGAGTGCAGTGGTGCAATCTTGGCTCACTGCAAGCTCCGCCTCCCGGGTTCACGCCATTCTCCTGCCTCAGCCGCCCCAGTAGCTGGGACTACAGGCACCCGCCACCACGCCCGGCTAACTTTTCTGTATTTTTTGTAGAGATGGGGTTTCACCGTGCTAGCCAGGATGGTCTCGATTTCCTGACCTTGTGATTCTCCTGACGTTGTGATCTGCCCACCTCAGCCTCCCAAAGTGCTGGGATTACAGGCGTGAGCCACAACACCCAGCCACAAGTACTTATTTTCAATGCAAATAAAATTTCAAAACATGCAGCATGAAAGAAAAAAAATAAAACAATGGAACAGAATCTAGAGTCCAGAAACAGATCCGTGCAAATATAGTCAACTAATCTTTGGCAAAGCAGCAAAAAGGCAACACAACAGAGAAAGGACACACTTTTGAGTCAATAGTGATGCTGGACAACTGGATATCCACATGTAAAAAAAGAACTGAGCCGCAAGACCTTACATCCTTCACAAAAACAAATTCAAAATAGATTATAGACGTAAAGGTAAACGACGCAAAACTTTAACTCTCCTAGAACATAACACTGGAGAAAATATTGATATCCTTGGGTTTGGAGATGACTTTTAGATACGATACGAAAGGCACAAGTCATGAAAAAATACAGTTGACCCTTGAAAAACATGGGACTAGACTAGGGGCACCGATTCCCACAGTCAAAAATTCACGTATAACTTTTGACTCCCCAAAAACTTCACTAATAGCCCACTACTGATCAGTAATTTTACCAATAACATAAAACAGTTGATACATACTTTGTATGTTGTATGTATTACATACTGTATTCTTACAATAAAGCAGGCTAAATACAATATTAAAATAATGGAAATAGAAAATATGTTAACTATTCATTAACTGGAAGTGCGTCATCACAAAGCTCTTCATTGTCTTTGTCTTCACGCTGAGTAGGCTGAGGAAGAAGAGCAAGACGAAGGGTTGATCTTGCTGTCTCAGGGATGGCAGAGGCAGGAGCAGAGGTGGTGGAAGGGGAGGCAAGAGAGGCAGACGCACTCAGTGTAACTTTACGGAACTATGTGTTAATCTGGATTTTTACTTCTCTAAGAATGTTTCTATATGGTACCAATCCTTTCACCATTTGCTTTAGTTTCAGTGCCTGTATCATAGAAGTGGTCCATGTCACAAAGAAGTCAAACACAGGGCGGGCGCGGTGGCTCACGCCTGTAATCCCAGCACTTTGGGAGGCCGAGGCAAGTGAATCACCTTAGGTCAGGAGTTCAAGACCAGCCTGGCCAACATGGCGAAACCCCGTCTCCACTAAAAATACAAAAAAATTAGCTGGGCATGGTGGTGGGCACCTGTAATCCCAGCTACTCGGGAGGCTGAGGAAGGAGAATCGCTTGAACTCTGGAGGGAGAGGTTGCAGCGAGCCGAGATGGCGCCACCGCACTCCAGCCTGGGCAACAAAAGTGAGACTCTGTCTCCAAAAAAAAAAAAAAAACTTTGATGACCTTTCCTATGCAAGAGAAAATAGCCTAATACTGATTCACTCAAGAAGCTGGAACCAAAGCGTAAAACGGAAATAATTTGGGCCCCCCAAATTAACTTTCTAATACTTATAGGTACTACAAAAAGTGGAAGTGCTCTAAAGACACTAGATTTCCATCTGTTAAGAATAAATGCAGAACAATTTTTTGCAGAGCCAGAAGTAAATTGCTAATGTCCTTCCATTACTCTCTACAGAGCCCTATTAGGTTCACAAAATGAAGGATAGGATTATTTTCAGAAACATTCTGCTTTTCTTAAGAACCAGAGGTCTCACCATGTTGTTCAGGCTAGACAGCAGTGGCTATTCACAGGCATGACGACTGCACACTACAGCCTTAAAATTCTGGGCTCAAGCAATCCTCCTATCGGGGCCTCTCAAGCAGCTGGGACTACAGGGGTGTACCACCACGCCCAGCTGGAAAAGTTCTGCTCTTGAGTAACTAAGAACAGTAGGGAGATCATATGTAGATGGGGGCAGCAGTTCATTTAGACAATAAATACAGCATGAGTTTAGAGAAGGTAGATATCAATTGGAGATTGATGGTTAAAAAAATATTTTGTCTCGATTTTTGATAGCCTTAACAAAGGAATGACAACCCACATCATGGTTTGCTCCCCTCAACCCATCAAAGTTCCCACAATAAGGACCCAATCGTATCCTGTACTTATTAGTCTACTAGTCTTTCTCAACTCAGGGTCCATGAAAGAATTAAGGAAGCCCTAATGCCCAAGGCATTCAATGTACGTAATGTACTAACTTCTCTCCTCTGCGGTTTTTTTTTTTTTTTTTTTTTTTAGACGTAGTCTCACTGTTACCCAGGCTGGAGTGCAGTGGCGCAATCTCAGCTCACTGCAACCTCCGCCTCTCAGGTTCAAGTGATTCTCCTGCCTCAGCCTCCCAAGTAGCTGGAATTATAGTCATGCGCCACCACACCCAACTAATTATCGTATTTTTGTAGAGACAGGGTTTCACCATGTTGGCCAGGCTTGTCTTGAACTCCTGACCTCAGGTGATTCACCCACCTGGGCCTCCCAAAGTGCTGTCCTCTGCATCTAGAATGGTACGTGTTATGTCACCTTTGGGACAACTGAGAAAGGAGCCAAATTACGTTCTGTGTTCTTTGGTTAAGATAACCCAGGAGGGTATAAACAACATAATCTACTTGACTGAAATAAAGGTCTTAAAACTATAACCTCCATGAACACAGGCACCTTGTCTGGCTTGTTCATAGTACATACATGTTCAAATCATATATATTTGAATAAATGGATAAAAGAATGGAGGCCTCATATATTTAGTTAGTTTCTCTCTTCTACCTCAGAGTTTTCTCTACCTTTTCCTTTCATCCTTTCCTTTTTCCCTTCCATTTTGGAGAATGAAGTCCCTGTGGCCCCTCTTGACACTCGGATACTCCTGTTCTATTTCATCTGCTTTCATCTGAGACCCAGACCCAGCCACATCTACTATCTCCTTGATCTTATATCTTTAGGCAGTTTCTCCCTTTCCACTGGCAGTCCTTCATCACACAATTATTTAAATCTCTATTCTTAAAACACATACACCCCTTCCCACAATCCTACTACTCCCTGAAGTGACTGCCCCACTCATGTGTGTATTACCATACTTTCCAAATTTAGTCTATATATGCTACCTCTCCGTATTTACACCTTCCTTATTGAAACTCTTCTCTTCGAGGTCCTGATGACCACTTCACTGCTGATTTCAGTGAGCACTTCTGCCTTCATCTGACTTTTCTGCAGCACTTAGTACTGTTGACCATCCCCCTCTTCAAACCTTCTCCAATAGTGACTTCTAACACTAATCATCCTAGCTCTCCTTTTTCATAAGGTTCACTGATTTCCCCTCCCTCTCCCAATCCATTTTTATCTGTGTCCTTCCAAATAGCCTATACTTTTCTGCCTGAGCAGTATTCATCCTTGATGACTCCTAGGCATTTGACGTCTACATCGCTGATGTCTTTCCTGACTCCAGGCCTACATTTCCAGCTATCTACTAGATATTTCTGCGTGGCTGCCCCACCAGTATTCCAGATCAACATATCTATAAGCAAATGTGTCACTTTGTACTACTAAATGTGCACTTCTACTGGTTGCCTAGATGGATAAACAGCATCTACATTCTCAGAATCCTCTTCAATTTCTCTCCTACCCAAATTCCAAATCAAATGTTCATCAAGTTGCTATTTTACCACAGTATTTCTCACACCTATTATTTCCTTCTCTCCATTCCCATTGACCTACATTATAACTCCATCATCTCCCTCTTAGATCAGAGCAATGGCCCAATCCATTTCCTTAACCAATCATCTGCCTCACAGTCTATCTATCTTCTGTATAATCTTCCAAGCAAGCTTCCTACACGACAGTATGGTTTACAATACCACTCTATCAAAACACAGTTCCATCCACATCATCTAGAAAAATCCAGATTCACTGGCTGGCAGCAAAGATTTCCACCATTCAGGCTCTCCTTTTTCAAAGCTGTCTCTAAACAGCCTCACACTCCCAGGACACCAGGTTATTCACACACCTCACACTACACATTCTCCATCCCTACCCTGCAAAGATTACCCCCCTCCTCTAACCGCTGTCTCCAAGGGGCCATTTCCATCCGTCAAAACTTCTACACAACTCTCAAGACTTTATCCAAATGCCACTTTCTCCAATATAACTAGAGGTGCAGTGGGTGAGAAGTGGAGGGAGAATCCTACATTAACTGACTTTCTAAATAAGATGTCTCTGCTGTGTTATCAAAATATCGTACGAACTATAACACTATAACAACTGCATATTGCTACCCATCTTTCAATATCTATTACCCATATTCATTCTATGACAAGTACTGTCCTGAGGATACCATTATCAGTCAGACAAACTGCCCTCTCCTCATGGCATATGTATTTGCCACGAGACTTTTAAGATCCATAAGAAAAGGAACATTTCTCTTTTTGCCATGCCGCAGGCTCTTATCATAGTCTCTGGGGCTGTTTTGGCCAAGATCTCTTTCTGGAACATAAGAAAGGAACATTTCTACTTTGCTACAATAACCCTAACACAATGCCCATCACTAATAGGCATAAGCAATAAATACTTGTTTAAAGAATTAACATATTAAAGAAAAAGGTCTGATTATCAAGGAAGTCTTATTCATCCTGACTATAATCAAGCTACATCAATGCTATGATTCTTATCAGGCAACATCATAATGAGGCTTCTAGAGAAAGCTCATTCTAGATAAAATGCAGTTACCAGAAGAGAGGTAACAGCCCCAACTCTACTCCTGCATTCTAGTATTGTCTCTGCTACAGTGCAATTGACTTCTACCTCTTTAGTCCTTAAGTTTCCTGATCTGTAAACTGAGGGAAGATAACTACTCTCCAGGATTCCTTTCAGTTATATGACTTTTTATCTTCCTCTAGGATTCCTTTCAGTTAGATGACTTTTTATCTACTTTCTACAGGTTACATACATCTAGAAAACATCAGGTACCACTGAAGGTCATTAACAACTGGAATCTGAAAGATAATCAAAAGAATGTTAAGTAAGCTGGGTGTGGTGGCTCACGCCTATAATCCCAACACTTTGGGAGGCTGAGGCAGGAGGATTACATGGGCCCAGGCATTTAAGAGCAGCCTAGGCAGTATAGACAGAACTTGTCTCTACTTTAAAGGTAATTCGGCCGGGCACAGTGGCTTACACCTGTAATCCCAGCACTTTGGGAGGCCGAGGCAGGCGAATCACAAGGTCAGGAGTTCGAGACCAGCCTGACCAGCATGGTGAAACCCCATCTCTATTAAAAATACAAAAAAAATTAGCCGGGCATAGTGACGTGTGCCTAGAGTCCCAGCTACTTGGGAGGCTGAGGCAAGAGAATCACTTGAGCCCAGGAGACGGAGGTTGCAGTGAGCCAAGATCGTGCCACTGCACTCCAGCCTGGGTGACAGAGACAGACTCCATCTCAAAAATGATAATAATAATTCAAGAAAGTTAGGAAGATGCAAGTCATGCGATAACAGAAATAAACATGTAGGGAAGGACATAAATACAACATTAAAACTAGTCAAAACTAGGAGATGTAAGTTCCTTCTCCCCAGAAGGAAGAGAACTCAGACTATCAGTTGGAATGGATTCAGTTATCTGATAAGAAAACTTTCTATAATTTTACTGAGTAACAGCTTCCTCTGTAATCCAACAGCACCACCGTACCTGCTTTCCCACTGGGCACCTCCTCAAGTCTACATTCCCAAGGCCCATTCCTCTACTAGGTCATAAAACTCTTAAAGGAACTACATGTTACTCATTTCTGTATTTCTCCCCCTCACATTCCCTGGCACAACTGGACCACACAAAATTAAACAATATTTATTAAATACTTCTATAAAGACAATATTCAAATTAATGACTATACAAGAAGAGAACATCAAACTTCAGTGGATAAAAACCTAGCGTATGATACACGGAGATATTTTAGAAATCAGAGCCCTTAAGATTCAAAAGCAATTCTCTCCCCAGAAAGCCAGGTAAGACATGAAAATTAAAGGCCATTAACCCAATTCCAGGCTACTGTGTGTTGGGATATCAGAGTGACAAAGACTGGGTATGTGCAGGGCCTGTGTTTTTCAGATTAAGTATCTCTGCTAGTTCAAAGGTTGGGAGATTTACCAAGTTATAATTTACAAACAAAAACATGAATTATTCAACAAACATTAAGACAACTAGTTATCTATTCAGGAAAAAAATAAAGGGTGCTCTGCCTCAGCCCTGGAAGCTACGACTGTTCCTTATGTCTACTAGTCCTGTATTCTTCAGGGCTTCTTTTGTCTTAGCGGGTGATCTCCAGTTTAGTTAATAATTCTTTACATTAAACTTCCCTAATTTAAAAACAAATTCCAAATGGATTAGACTACAAAACATAAAAGACAACTACAAGTGTTGAAAATAAGGTTTTTTTCTCTTTAAATAAACATGAGAGTTGGGGGGGTCTTCCTCAGCAAAATAAGAAACCCAGAAACCATAAATCTAAAAAAAAAAGGTCAGATCTACCTAAAAATTAAAGCTTTCTGCATAACAAAAAAATTTTTTAAATGAGGTAAATGACAAACTGTGAGACCAAACTTTCCAATACTTACCAAAGGGCTAATATAATTTACAAAGAGCTCCTCCAAATTACTGAGAAAAGGACAACCCAATGGAAAAATGGGAAACAGATATAAACAGACAAGTCACAAAAGAAATAGATGTGAAACAGCAACTCAAAGTAGAAGAGAAAAGAAAGAAGAGAAGAGGAAGAGGAAGAAGAAGAGGAAGAGGAAGAAGGAGGAGGAGGAGGAGAAGGAGAAGGAGAAGGAGGAGGAGGAGGAGGAGGAGGAGGAGAAGGAGGAGAAGGAGGAGGAGGAGGAGGAGGAGGAGGAGGAGGAGGAGGAGAAGGAGAAGGAGGAGAAGGAGAAGGAGAAGAAGAAACGGGGGGAGGAAGGAAGGACCGGCAGGCAAACAAAAAAGAAAACAAATGAAAGAAGGAAAAAAAAATGAATGGAAGGAAGGAGCAAGCCAACCAGCCAATAAAGAAAGAGGCCATAATTAATATAATTCCTATCCAGGAAGTGCAAATTAAAAAGCCACACTTCAACCAGGCACAGTTGCTCACTCCTATAATCCCAGCACTTTGGGAGGCCAAGGAAGGTGGATAAATTGAGAACAGGAGATAGAGACCACCAGCCTGGCCAACATGGTGAAACCCTGTCTCTACTAAATATACAAAAGAATGAGCTAGGTGTAGTGTTGCACGCCTGTAACCCCCGCTACTTGAAGGGCTAAGGCACAAGAATCGCCTGAACCTGGGAGGCAGAGGTTAGAATGAGCAGAGATCACACTACTGCACTCCAGCCTGGGCAACAGAGCAAGACTCGGTCTCAAAAAAACAAAGAAAAGAAATAAAATAGGCCAGGCGCAGTGGCTCACGCCTGTCATCCCAGCACTTTGGGAGGCCAAGGTGGATGCATCACCTGAGGTCAGGAGTTAGAGACCAGCCTGACCAACATGGCAAAACCTCATCTCTACTAAAAATACAAAATTAGCGGCCGGGCGCGGTGGCTCAAGCCTGTAATCCCAGCACTTTGGGAGGCCGAGACGGGTGGATCACGAGGTCAGGAGATCGAGACCATCCTGGCTAACACGGTGAAACCCCGTCTCTACTTAAAAAAAAAATACAAAAAAAACTAGCCAGGCCAAGTGGCGGGCGCCTGTAGTCCCAGCTACTCGGGAGGCTGAGGCAGGAGAATGGCATAAACCCGGGAGGCGGAGTTTGCAGTGAGCTGAGATCCGGCCACTGCACTCCAGCCTGGGCGGCAGAGCGAGACTCCGTCTCAAAAAAAAAAAAATACAAAATTAGCCTAGCACGGTGGCGCATGCCTGTAATCCCAGCTACTTGGGAGGCTGAAGCAGGCGAATCACTTGAACCTGGGAGGTGGAGGTTGCAGTGAGCCGAGATCACAATGTCTAACTTTTGGATTTTTAATAGAGATTGGATTTCACCATATTGGCCAGGCTGGTCTGGAACTCCTGACCTCAGGTGATCCACCTGCCTCAGCCTCCCAAAGTGCTGGGATTACAGGCGTAAGCCACCACACCTGTAATCCCAGCACTTTGGCCCAGTGCAATTTTTTTTAAACCTAAGTGAGATCACATCATTCCTCTGTTCAAAGCTTTTCAATGGTTCCCCATAGTGAAAACCAATCCTTGCAATACTTCCAGGGCCCAACAAGATCTGCCCCCACCTCACGACCTCTCTGACCTCATATCCTACTCCACTCTTCTCCTAGGCCCCGTAACATCATTCCGGCCACATTGACCTCCATGCCATTCCTCAAACATGCCAGACATGCTTCCGCCCTCAAGGCATATGCAAAAACTGATCCCTGCCTAGAACACCCTTCCACCAGATATCCTCAAGGCTAACTCCTCTGCCTACTTCAAGTCTTTGCACAAATGTCATCTTCTCAATAAAGCTGCCTGACCAGCCTATTTAAAACCAGCCCCACCCCCTTCCCTTTATCCTGCTGTTTTATTTTTTCCACTGCACTTATCATTTAACAACCCCTATCATTGTTTACGTTTGTTGTTTAATATCCGTTTCTCCCACACTAGGGCAGGGTTATTTATTATCTATATTGCCCACTGATGTATTCCAAATGCCTAGGATTGTGCCTGAGGAACAGTATACGTTCATATTAGTTGAATAAATAGTTTTGTACATGTCTATAGAATTATCTAATTAGTGGCTGAATGATTCACTACCTAGGAACAGGGACTGGGTCTGGTTTTGTTCATCATTGCATTTCCTAGATCCTAGCATAGGATTTGGCATAGAATAGACACACAAATACTTGTTAACTGAACAATACAACTCTTTTTTTTTTTTTTTTTTTTTTTGAGACAGAGTCTCGCTCTGTCCCCCAGGCTGGAGTGCAGTGGCACGATCTCGGCTCACTGCAACCTCCACTTCCAGGTTCAAGTGATTCTTCTGCCTCAGCCTCCCGAGTAGCTGGGACTACAGGTGCACACCACCACACGCAGCTAACTTTTGTGTTTTTAGTAGAGACTGGGTTTCACTATATTGGCCAGGTTGGTCTTGAACTCCTGACCTTGTGATCCATCCGTCTCGGCCTCTCAAAGTGCTGGGATTACAGGCATGAGCCACCGCGCCCAGCTGAACAACATCACTTTTTTTCATCAAAAGACACAAATTTAAAACAAATGACATCATCCAGAGCTTGCAAGATTACAGGGGAAATCCACCTGCCATATATTGTTGGCAAGTACGTAAATCGATGCCTTTGAGAGTAAGCTAGGTACAAGTATTAAAATTTAAACCACTCAGAACTCATGCCCTTTATTTAATTCACTAGTCTTACAGAAGTACAAGAGTACCTAAAAAATATGCACAAGGACATCCATTACAACACTGCTTATAAAATAATTAAAAATTGAAAACAATCTACTTGCCCCACAATAGGGAAACAGGCAATAAATCACGCATGGTACATGCATATGATGAGATAGTCTCTAACAAGAATGAGGAAGGCCTACAACACTGACCTGGAAAGCAGTCCATGATCTAGTACATAAGCCAGATGGCATGGATTTGAAGCCTGCTCCCCCAGTCAGCAGCTGTATAACACCAGGCACATTTCTTTACCTTCTCTGTGCTTCAGTTTCCTCATCAAGAAAACAGAAGCAGTAATATTTCAATAGTACTCACTTCAATGCTACGAAGATTTCCTAAGATAATGCCTATAGTGTTTACAGAACATTACATGGCCATATAACCATGTATGAGTATATTCTAGCTAACATTTATTAAGTGAGATAGGGAAGTTGCAGATTTATGTATGTAAAGCATGTCCTTCAGGGGTAAAAGGTAGCATGTCTGTGTAACTAACAGGAAACAATCAGGAATCCAGCCTGGTCAACACGGCAAGAATAAAAACTAATGAAGTGGGTTGGGTGCAGTTGTTTATGCCTATAATCCCAACACTGAGAAACCAAGATGGGAGAATCACTTGAGCCCAGGGATTCAAGATCAGACTGGGCAACACAGTGAGACCCTGTCTACAAAACAAAAAGAAAAAAGTGAAGTAAAATCAGAGCAAATGTTTCAAAGATATAGTCGAACTTAGATTAAAATAAACATTAAAATTTGAAATTTTTCACATTTTTGAATTTTCAGGGGAAAACAGATCAACTGAAATTTAACTATTAAAATTACCTATATTCCAAATAAGTAAACTACGAGGCAGTATCAAAAACCCAAAACTTTTTTAATTTACAAAATAATTAAAATGAATAAAATGATTACATTTCATCCCTTCAATTTACACACAAATCGATTTTCCTAATCTACCATGAAAAACAGACAATATCAGACAATATCGATTTTTTTTTTAAAGTCATCAAAGACAATCGCTTCTGAAATGGGATAAAACGAGATACAGTCAAAGACTAAGCAGTTAGTTATCTTTCACCACCAGTTTGACACAAAAGAATTCTGGCGATTTTTTTTTTTTTTAATCAGCAGGACTAGGAAATTCAAATGTGCCTAAAGCTAAAGTGGTCTACATGAGTTCAGCTAAAGACACAAATTAAATCCCCAAAAGCCAGACTCAGGGACTCACACCTATAATCCTAGCACTTTGGGAGGCGTAGAAAGGTGGATCCCTTGACTTCAAGGGTTTGAGACCAGCCTGGGCAACGCGGCAAAACGCCGTATCTACAAAAATACAAAAATTAGCTGGGCATGGTGGCATGCACCTGTAGTCACAGCTACTTGGGAGGCTGAGGTGGCAGGATTGCTTTAACCCCAGGAGGCAGAGGCTGCAGTGAGCCAAGATGGCACCACTGCACTCCAGCCTGGCTAACCGAGTGAGATACTGTCTCAAAAAAAAAAAAAAAAAATTAAAATCCCCAAGATGAACTTCTAAGACACTGACACAAGGCACTCAAATGTACCAAATTATCTCTCTCCTACTGTAAAAAGTAGCCATGGCTACCTACATTTAAAATAAAAATCATCCTAGAGTCACAAGATTTGAAAAATAGGAAATACATCTGAACTAAAATAACAAGAATACAAGATTTCCTAAAGCTAATTTTCCCTAGTCTCTTTCAAGTGCTTAGTCACTTCTGCCTATTTACAAGGAAGACCATTTCATATCTTGAAAGAGGCAGGGAATTTTGATTCCAGACTGTCATGTCACCTGAGCTGCCCTAAACGTTTGTTTCCATGCAACTCAAGAGAAGGCAGCAGCCAGCTACGCATACCTATCACTCCTGATCAGAACCACAAGCTCTCTCTGTATCCTGCCTCTCTGCGCAGTAAGAAAGCGGGATTGTGGAAAAACAAAGTTTTCTTGCCTGACACCAAATGCAAAAGGTGATCATTGAAATGCAGCCTGAAAACATCCCAGTTTCCTCTCTCTGACAGCCCACCAAAAATACTTTCCTTCCCCTACGTTCCCTTACTGGAACAGAACCAGCAAGCAGGTTCTTGTAAAAGTCCAGGTGCTCATTGGACATCTCCCCTTAGGCAACTAACACCACCCAAAACTACAGGCTAACAGGCTCTGGAGCACATTTCCCAGAGAGCAGCCAGAACCTTAATATCTGATATGGTTTCCAGTTCCCCAAAGGCAAGAATAAAGAGTAAGGGTTTCAAGAAAGGTTATTTTGAGACAACCCCAAGCACAGGCAAGTTTTAAAGTACTTACTCCGTACCAAGTCCCTTTTCCCAACATTCTACTCACACTTAAAGATGCTAAGCACACACGTTGATTATAGAAACACACCAGAAAGAACTTTCACAACTAGATACAGTAGGATCTTGGAAAAGACTAAGTACACTACTCCCAAACATCAATTCTAGGTGGTAAAACCTGGAACCGTGTAGTCAATCTGTGAGGCACAGCTCAGTCCAGTTTCCCAGAAGATCATGAAGGGCTCTGACAATCAACTTTCATTATTTAGGATGGGGCCCTTTTTTCCCTTCCAAGAATATAAACGCCATAAATGACACATTTCTTCCACTTCATTTTTTTTTTCGTTCCACAAGCAAATATCTTCAAGTAGTGCGAGTAGGCCTCAGCATGCTCAAACACTATTCTCATTACTCCTAATATCTCCACAATTCTATTATTTTATATACACGTTCGTATTGCTATTTTTATAGATAAAATATAAAGACATGAATTAACCTCTTGATTAATTCGTGAGAATACTCAGGTTCAACGAGGCTAACAAATGAGCCAAGAGCTTGCTGGTTAACAATCCAGGTCCTTTAGACACCCAGGCCCCAACACTTACCATTAAGCCACAGTGCCATCCAGGGAATGCTACTAAATCCAGTTACTGTACACAACTACTTCCAGGTCACATAACTGGGTGCAAAGAGCTCTATAGCAAGGATTGGGGCCGCCGGGAGGGCACGCTACCTAACATTTTTTTTTCTTTAACGAATATAGCACATGTTCCCGATTTCCATCCTCCCCCACGGGCAGAACCCACGTGCCGATTCCCCGCTACCCAGAACCGCTCCCTCCCCACACTCCCCCACGCTACCCAGCTGCCTCCCCACGCCCTTCCCTCTGTCCTCCCGCAAACGCTGCACGGGCGCCTCCCGCCCCCTCCCCAGCGACTGCCGCCGAAGCGCCCGCGCGCCCCCGCCTCCGCCCGGCGAGGTCACCCCGGGGCCTGCGCGCACCCTTCCCGCCGCTTGCCCTCCCCAAAGTCCTCCCGCGACGCCGGGCAGGCCGCGCCCGCCGCGCCTGCCATGGTGGGCGCCTCACCGTCAGGCTGGGAAGCCGGGCCCGGCTGCGCCATGACCAGGCGGCCGGCCTCGGGGAGCGGGGATGGGCGGGGAAGCGACGTCCCAGGCTCCCGCGGGCTCAGCTGGCGGAGGAGGCGTCGACCGAGCCGCCGCCGCCGCCGCCCAGGGAGGAACCGCTAAGGCTGGAGCCGCCGGCGCCGCCACAGCCGCCGGCAGAGACGGACCCGACCGCCGACCTCCGCCTCCTCATCCTGACAGCGGGAAATAAGCAGTGCGCAGGCGCGGGGGGATGGGGCGGCACGTGACGTTGGCCCGAGGGGAGGGGCGGGGCCTCGGGAGCGCGGAGGGAGCGCGGCAGGAGGGGAGGGTCCGGGCGGAGCTGGGCACCCCAGCGCCAAAGGGAGGCCGAAGGCGGAGCGGAGCTGGAGAAGAGGGACAGCAGTAAAGACCGGGCCTCTCGAACGGGCGGGTCCCGGTTGCCCACCACAGCACAGTGGAAAAAAAAAAAAAAAAAGAATAAGAATAAGAAGGGAGGACAGGGCCGGGCGCGGTGGCTCAAGCCTGTAATCCCAGCACTTTGGGAGGCCGAGACGGGCGGATCACGAGGTCAGGAGTTCGAGACCATCCTGGCTAACACGGTGAAACCCCGTCTCTACTAAAAAAAATACAAAAAACTAGCCGGGCGAGGTGGCGGGCGCCTGTAGTCCCAGCTACTCGGGAGGCTGAGGCAGGAGAATGGCGTGAACCCAGGAGGCGGAGCTTGCAGTGAGCTGAGATCCGGCCACTGCACTCCAGCCTGGGCAACAGAGCGAGACTCCGTCTCAAAAAAAAAAAAAAAGGAGGACAGATGGCGGGTGCAGTTCCAGCCTCTACCTCTTCTAGCTGTGCAATCTTGGGAGAGTCACTTCACCTCTTGGAATTTTTATCAATATAATGGCTAAGAAAAGTTTAAACGAGGTAATAAAGTATGAAGAACTGTTTCCGACAGTACTGGGCCTGGACCCCAGGTCCTCTGATGCAGAGGCCACTGTACTATCCATTAAGCAAATACGTTTGGCTTTTCAGTGGTGATAGATGCTGGAGATACAGCCAGGTACAGACCCTGCACTCATGGCAGGAAAGGAGAAATCGTATACAGAAAGTGTGGCCCTTTATACCTGGGCAAGAGAACCTGCCCTGGGCCCCATACTTTAGGAACTCCCCCTCTAATCACCACTCCCCATCTGATTTCGACACCTGGAGCATGCCCCATGCCAAGGAGGTAGTTTAAAAAGTGTTTTTTGTTTTTTGGTTTTTTTTAGATAGAGTCTCACTCTGACATCCAGACTGGAGTGCAATGGTGTGATCTCAGCTCAGTGCAACCTCTGCCTCCTGGGTTCAAGCGATTCTCCTGCCTCCCCTCCCGAGTAGCTGGGACTATAGGTGCGTTCCACCACACCCGGCTAATTTTTGTATTTTTAGTAGAGATGGGGTTTTGCTATGTTGGTCAGGCTGGTCTCGAACTCCTGACCTCGTGATCCACCTGCTTCAGCCTTCCAAAGTGCTGGGATTACAGGCGTGAGCCACCGCACCCGGCCTAAAAAGCTATTTTGAAATCAAAGAGGAGCATCAGCAATTACGTACATTTTCATATTTTTAAGGAAATCCTAAGGCCCAGCAATCCCACCCTAGGGTGAGGGAGTCCACAGGGTTTGGCACTTCAGGACCAAGTTCTGAATACCTGTGGCCCCAGAATTCCCTTTCCAGATAGCTGAAGCTGTGGCCTCTTTCCCAGATCCATTCTCTCTAGGGCAGAGTCTAGGCATCCCTAAAAGAATCTAAAGTGGCCGGGTGCGATGGCTCACGCGTGTAATCCCAGCACTTTGGAAGGCTGAGGCGGGTGGATCACGAGGTCAGGAGATCTAGACCATCCTGGCTAACATGGTGAAACCCCGTCTCTACTAAAAAATACAAAAAATTAGCCAGGCGTGGTGGCGGGCACCTGTAGTCCCAGCTACTCGGGAGGCTGAGGCAGGAGAATGGCGTGAACCCGGGAGGCGGAGCTTGCAGTGAGCCAAGATCGCGCCACTGCACTCCAGCCTGGGCGACAGAGCCAGACTCCGTCTCAAAAACAAAACAAAACAAAAAAAGAATCTAAAGTGAAGCCATAAAAAAGAATGAGTTCATGTACTTTGCAGGGAATGGATGAAGCTGGAAACCATCATTCTCAGCAAACTAACACAAGAACAGAAAACCAAACACTGCATGTTCCACTCATAAGTGGGAATTGAACAATGAGAACACATGGACACAGGGAGGGGAACATCACGCACCCGGGTCTGTGGGGAGTGGGGGGAAGGGGAGGGAGAGCATTAGGTCAAATACCTAATGCATGCGGGGCTTAAAACCTAGATGACGGGTTAATAGGTGCAGCAAACCATCATGGCACATGTATACCTATGTAACAAACCTGCACGTTCTGCACATGTATCCAAGAACTTAAAGTATAATTAAAAAAAATAATAATTCGGCCGGGCGCAGTGGCTCACACCTGTAATCAGCACTTTGGGAGACTGAGGCAGGTGGATCACGAGGTCAGGCATTCAAGACCAGCCTGGCCAACATGGTGAAACCCCATCTCTACTAAAAATACAACAAATTAGACGGGCGTGGTGGCAGGTGCCTGTAATCCCAGCTCCCTCGGGAGGCCGAAGCAGAGAATTGCTTGAACCCAGAAGGCGGAGGTTGCAGTGAGCCGAGATCACGCCACTGCAACTCCAGTGTGGGCAACAGATCCAGACTTAGTCTCAAATAATAATAATAATAATAATCAGAAAATCCACTAATTAGAATCAGTTTCTACTTTCTTTAATTAAATCATTTGTTTTAAATAAGATATACTTCTATTAAAATGATTATCATCAAAAAAGGGGGGGCTAAAGGGCAGCTGTGTTTTATTTTAAGGGGGTGACACAACACTTGGGTGTTTAAGCTCCTGTGTCCACAGATCCCTCATGGTGCAGGACAGAGGTGAAAAAAGAATTGAGCCAAGAGACAATAGTTGGGCCAGGTCCTGTGCTGCCTTCGCCACCTCATTCATGTGCTTAACTCCCAGGAGTCCAGGAATTCTAAATTTAAACCTGGTCTTCCAGGTCTTAAAAGATGTAGATTTGTCCAAGTAGAAGAATAGGCTATATTAAGATTAGCGGTTAATTGGAGTCGTTTGTAATTTTATTTTATTTTATTATTTATTTATTTTTTGGAGACGGAGTCTTACTCTGTTGCCCAGGCTGGAGGGCAGTGGCACCATCTCAGCTCATTGCAACCTCCACCTCCAGGATTCAAGTGATTCTCCTGCCTCAGTCTCCTGAGTAGCTGGGATTACAGGCGTGTGTCACCAAGCCCGGCTAACTTTTGTGATTTTAGTAGAGAGGGTTTCACCATGTTGGTCAGGCTGGTCTTGAACTCCTGACCTCAAATGATCCACCCACCTTGGCCTCCCAAAATGCTGGGATTACACGTGCGAGCCACCATGTCCGAGCTGGTTTGTAATTTTAAGTAATTAAGGTATCTGTTTGTACTTTTGCCCCAGGTCCTGCCAACATTAGGGGAGAGCTGATATACAGACTCGGGTTTTTCCAGCAGTGAATGTCTCCCAAATGACTGGTGTGCATTTGAGAGAGCAAGCAGGGTCTCCCCAGCACCCTGCCCAACCCCCCATACATGATTTTCCTGGATTAGCAAATCCATGCCTACCAGGGAGACCTTTGGCCAGGATAGGGCAGCCCAGTGCATCCTCTGTATTGTTGTGATGACTGACACGAGGCATAAGCCATAAAGATAGCAGATGCGGCCAGGTGCTGTGACTCACGCCTGTAATCCCAGCACTATGGGGGGCCGAGGCAGGCAGATCATTTGAGGTCAGGAATCCGAGACCAGCCTGACCAACATGGTGAAACCTTGTCTCTACTAAAATACAAAAATTAGCCAGGGATGGTGTTGGGCACCTATAATCGGGGGCAGGTGCTGAGGCAGAATCGCTTAAATGCAGGAGGTCCAGAGGTTGCAGTGAGCCAAGATTGTGCCACTGCACTCCAGCCTGGGCAACAGAGTGAGACTCCCTCTCAAAAAATAAAAATAAATGAAAATAAAATAGAAGGGGCTCCTTCCAGTGAGAGAGTGGCAAATTTATTGCCATTGATAATGAGGCTTGAAGCCAGGCCCTCAAGATCAAGTTCCCTCAGAAATGATCAGGCATCTGATTTGGACACCTAGGGCTCTCCATGTGAAGGAAGTAGTTGAAAAAGCCATTTTGAAATCAGATAGGAGCATCAAGAATGCTGAACATTTTCATATTTTTAGGTAAATCCTAGAACCCAGCAATTCCACCCCTAGGAATATATTTTAAGAAAACAGATGTATGCTCAACGTCTTTATTAAGTATAAAAGATGTGATTCTTATGTTCTGAAGGACATTGGGAATAAAACATAAACACATCAAATAATTGGTTACCAATGACATTAACCGGGTGTGGTGGCAGGCACCTGTAGTCCCAGCTATTCGGGAGGCTGAGACAGGAGAATGGCGTGAACCTGGGAGGCAGAGCTTGCAGTGAGCTGAGATTGCGCGGCTGCACTCCAGCCTGGGCAACAGAGAGAGACTCCGTCGCAAAAAAAAAAAAAAAAAATACAAAATTAGCCGAGCGTGGTGGCACATACCTGTAATCCCAGCTACTTAGGAGGCTGAGGCAGGGGAATTGCTTGAACCTGGGAGGAGGAGGTTGCAGTGAGCTGAGATCGCACCATTGCACCCCAGCCTGGGCGACAGAGTGAGACTCCATCTCAAAAACAAAAAAAAAAGAAAGGAAATTCTAGTATAAATTACCTATTGACCCAAAACACATTATTTAACCTCTCTGAGTTCTTGTTTATCTAAGTTCCTTATGTCTAAAATGGAAATAATAAATCAGCCTTACAGCACATCAGGAGGCTAAAGAGATCAAATACCTAACCTCTAACACATGGTAGTTGGTCTATAAATGTCAGCTTGCCCCTCTACTTGTGTCATTCTTTCTGTCCTTTTTTTCCTGGATAGGTAGTTTCTATCCTGGGAAGAAGGGTCCTGGACCATAGAAGTCAGTCTGTGAAGGCCGGGCGCGATGGCTCAAGCCTGTAATCCCAGCACTTTGGGAGGCCGAGACGGGCGGATCACGAGGTCAGGAGATCGAGACCATCCTGGCTAACACAGTGAAACCCCGTCTCTACTAAAAAAATACAAAAAATCAGCCAGGCAAGGTGGCGGGCACCTGTAGTCCCAGCTACTCAGGAGGCTGAGGCAGGAGAATGACGTAAGCCCGGGAGGCGGAGCTTGCAGTGAGCTGAGATCCGGCCACTGCACTCCAGCCCGGGTGACAGAGCAAGACTCTGTCTCAAAAAAAAAAAAAAAAAAAAAAAAAAAGAAGTCAGTCTGTGAAGGTATCCCTAGGGATCCAGGGCAGAAATCACCAATATTTGCAAAAGCCTAACGGAACCGTCACATTTATTCTAGATAAGTTTGCAAGGCTAAAATGTCAAGTTTCTTTGCTTTGGACAGAAAGTATATCATATTGCTTATCACATGCTGATTAAAAGTTCTTTTTTTTTTTTTTTTTTTTTTTTGAGACGGAGTCTCTGTTACCCAGGCTGGAGTGCAATAGTGCGATCTCAGCTCACTGCAACCTCTGCCTCCTGGGTTCAAGCGATTCTCCTGCCTCAACCTCCTGAGTAGCTGGGATTACAGGCACCCGCCATTATGCCTGGCTAATTTTTGTATTTTTGTAGTGACAGGGTTTCACCATGTTGGCCAGGCTGTTCTCAAACTCCTGACCTCAGGTGATCTGCTGCCTCGGCCTCCCAAAGTGCTAGGATTACAGGCATGAGCCACCACGCCCGGCCTGTTCTTATTCCACTTTTAATTGGAATTAATTCATTGTTGATGAATAATACAAAGAGGGATCCATTTTTACTTTTTGTTTTGTTTTGTATTTTGAGACGAAGTCTAACTCTGTCACCAGGCTGGAGTGCAGAGGTGCGATCTCAGCTCACTGCAGCCTCTGTCTCCTGGGTTCAAGTTATTCTCCGTCCTCAGTCTCCGAAGTAGCTGGAACTACACGTGCACCCCCATGCCTGGCTAATTTTTTTTTTGGTAGAGAGTGAGTGTCACCATGTTGGCCAGGCTGGTCTCAAACTCCTGCACAAGTGATTTGTCCACATTAGCCTCCCTAAGTGCTGAGATTACGGGTGTGAGCCACCGTGCCTGGCCCATTATTACTTGATAAATGTAGTTTGCTAGATATAGTTTCTCCAGAGCTGGTAGATGCCCCATTCTCACAGAATTCCTCTTTTGTAACATCAACCACACAGTGGCATAATTGCCTGGAAATAAAATTGGCTGATATTTACTAGTGTAGACCATGTGCTAAGCAGTGGGTTAAGTGCTTTTACCCTTGTGTTGACTGATGTACTCCTGTTAAGAACAATATGATGGAGATGTTGGTTGAGGGAACCTGTTGTCTACTCATAGAGGCAGAGTGGTTTATTTCTTTTCTTTTTTTTTTTTTTTTGAGATGGAGTCTCCTGCTGTTGCCCAGGCTGGAGTGCAGTGGCTTGATCTCGGCTCACTGCAAACTCCCCCTCCCAGATTCAAGCTGTTCTCCTGCCTCGGCCTCCCAAGTAACTGAGATTACAGGTGCACGCCACCACACCCAGCTAATTTTTGTATTTTTAGTAGAGATGGGGTTTTGCCATGTTGGCCAACACTGGTCTTGAACTCCTGACCTCGGGCAATCCACTCATCTCAGCCTCCCAAAGTACTGGGATTACAGGTGTAAGCCACCATGCCCAGCAAAGCTGATAATTTTTTTTTTTTTTTTTTTTTGAGACAGAGTCTTGCTCCATCACTCAGGCTGGAATGCAGTGGCTCGATCTCAGCTCACTGCAACCTCCACCTCCAGGTTCAAGCAATTCTCATGCCTCAGCCTCCCAAGTAGCTGGGACTACAGGAGCTCGCCACCACACCTGGCTAATTTTTTTGTTTTTTTAGTAGAGACAGGGTTTCACCATGTTGACCAGGCTGGTCTTGACCTCAAGTGATCCACCGCCTTGGCCCCCCAAAATCCTAGGATTACAGGCATGAGCCACTGTGCCCAGCCTGCATAATATTAACTGTTAGTAATATCTACCACCTACTGAGCACCTACTATTCGCTAAAGATTTTTTATCAGGCAGGGCGTGATGGTTCACTCCTGTAATCCCAGCACTTTGGGAGGCTAAGGGCGGCGGATCATGAGGTCAGGAGATCGAGACCATCCTGGCTAACACAGTGAAACCCCATCTCTACTAAAAATACAAAAAATTAGCCAGGCATGGTGGTGGGCACCTGTAGTCTCAGCTACTCAGGAGGCTGAGGCAGGAGAATGTCGGGAACCTGGGAGGCGGAGCTTGCAGTGAGCCGAGATCGCACCACTGCACTCCAGCCTGGGCGACAGAGCGAGACTCCGTCTCAAAAAAAAAAAAGAAAAAAAAAGCTCTTTAAACATGTCAAAAGATGCTTAACTTCACTCAAAAGAGAATTCAAACTGAAACTCCAGTGAGATACTATTTCTTTTTTTTCTTTCTTTCTTTTTCTTTTTCTTTTTTTTTTTTTTTGAGATGGAGTTTCGCTCTCATTGAGCAGGCTGGAGTGCAGTGGTGAGATCTCTGCTCACCGCAACCTCTGCCTCCCGGGTTCAAGCGATTCTCCTGCCTCAGCCTCCTAAGTAGCTGGGATTATAGGCATGTGCCACCACGCCTGGCTAATTTTGTATTTTTAGTACAGATGGGGTTTCTCCATGTTGGTCAGGCTGGTCTCAAACTCCCAACCTCAGTTGATTTGTCCGCCTCGGCCTCCCAAAGTACTGGGATTACAGGCGTGAGCCACTGAGCCCAGCCTGAGATACTGTTTCTTACTCACTGACAAAAATTCAAAAGGTGGCAACCTACTATATTAATGAAGCTGGAAGGAAAATAAGCACTCTATTACATTGCTGTTGGAAGTATACACTGGAATACTAGAGAGAGAAAATTTGGCGATGTTTAACAATCATATATTCATATGTATCTATCCTTTGACACAATAATCTCTTTTATAGGAAGTTACCTTGAAGATACATCTGCAAAAAATGAAAGAACACAAGTGCACACAGTTATTAATTGTGACATTTTAGCAAAATGTTATGAACAGCTCATATGCCACATATACAGGAAACTCATTGAATTATACGTGGTAGAGCTACACAACAGAGTACTATGTGGCATAAATGAGAACGAACAGAAGTTCCATGTACTATTATGAAGTGAATGTCATGATACACATTTTTTTTTTTTGAGACGGCATTTTGCTCTTGTCACCCAGGCTGGAGTGCAATGGTATAATCTCGGCTCACTGCAACCTCCACCTCCCAATTCAAGCGATTCTCCTGCCTCAGCCTCCCTTTTTTTTTTTTTTTTCCCGAGGCAGAGTCTCGCTGTGTTGCTCAGGCTGGAGTTCAGTGGCACAATCTCGGCTCACTGTAGCCTCCGCCTTGCAGGTTCAAGAAATTCTTCCTTCCTTAACTTCTTAAGTAGCTGGGACTACAGGCACTCAAAATGCTAGGATTATAGGCGTGAGCCACCACACCCAGCCATCATGATATATTTTTAAGTGAAAAAAAAAATCGTAGTCCAAAAATGTATATAGAGTATGACACATTTTGTTAAGAATAATGGAAGAGGCCCGGCGCGGTGGCTCATGCCTGTAGTCCCAACACTTTGGGAGGCTGAAGTGGGTGGATCACCTGAGGTCACGAGTTAAGACCAGGCTGGCCAACGTGGTGAAACCCCATCTCTAGTTAAAGTACAAAAATTAGCTAGGCGTGGTGCTGCGTGCCTGTAATCCCAGCTACTCAGGAGGCTGAGGCAGGAGAATCACTTGAACTCGGGAGGTGGAGGTTGCGGTGAGCTGAGGTCATGCCCGTGCACTCCAGCCTGTGCGACAAGAGCAAAACTCCACCTCAAAAAAAAAAAAAAAGAGAGAGAGGAAAAAAGGGGAAAATAAGGCTATATATTCTGTATTTATATTCTGTATTTCCTAATTTTTTTATAATAGCTTTATTGAGACATAACTCAGATTTTAAAATCTACCCCTTGAAAGCACGCACTTAAGTATATATTCACAAACATATGCAATCATCACCATAATTTTAGAACAGTTTAAACACCATGAAAGAAACCCTGTACCCGTTAAAGTCACTGCCTAGTCTCCTTTTATGACAGACACTGGCAACGAGCTACTAATCTATTTTCCATGTAGATGAATTTTCCTATTCTGGACATTTTATATGAATGGAATCATACAATATGCTGGCTTTTGCATCTGGCTTCTTCACCAAGCATGTTTTCAAGGTTCATTGTTTCATAGCACCTATCAGTAATTTGTTTCCCTTTGTGACCAAATAATGTGTTATTGTGTGGCTATCCCACATTTGGTTATTCATTCATCAGTTGAGGAACATTTGAGTTATTTTCGTATAACACTGGTGTGAACAGTTGTGTGCAATTTTTATGTGGACATATGTTTTCATTTTGCTCAGCTATATAACCAGGAGTAGAATTGCTGGGTCATATGGTGACTCTATGTTTAGCATTTGGGAGAACTGCTAAACCGTTTTTCAAAGTAACTGCACCATTTGATGATTCTACCAGCAATGTTTGAAGGTTCCAAATTCTCTACATCTTTGCCAACACTTATTTATTCTCTACTTTTTTGGTTTGTTTGTTTGTTTTTGAGACGGAGTTTCGCTCTTGTCACCCAGGCTGGAGTGCAATGGCACAACCTTGGCCCACTGCAACTTCTGCCTCCCGAATTCAAGCAATTCTCCTGCCTCAGCCTGCTGATTAGCTGGAATTACAGGCACCCAACATCATGCCTGGCTAATTTTTGTATTTTTAGTGGAGACATGGTTTCACCATGTTGGCCAGGCTGGTCTCGAACTCCTGACCACAGGTGATCCACCTGCCTCAGCCTTCCAAAGTGCAGAGATGACTGGCGTGAGCCACCGCACCTGGCCTATTGTCTACATTTTTAATTTTAGCTATCCTAGTGAATGTCAAGTGGTAACTTGTGGTTTTGAGTTGCATTTGCCTGATGGCCAATGATGTAGAATATCTTTTCATGTGCTTATTGTTCATATATATATATATCTTTTCTGGAGAAATGTCTATTCAAATCCTTTGCCCATGTTTAAATTGGGTTGTTTTTCTTTTTATTGTTGAGTTGTAAGAGTTCTTTTTGTATTTCGGATTCAAGTCCCTTATCAGACACATGACTTGTAGATATTTTCAGCCATTCTGTAGGTTGTCACTGCACTATCTTGATGTCCTTTGAAGAACAAAAGCTTTTAATTTTTTTTTTTTTTTTTTTTTTTTTTTTGAGACAGAGTCTCGCTCTGTTACCCAGACTGGAGTGCAATGGCGTGATCTCGGCTCACCGCAATCTTCGCCTCCCAGGTTCCAGCGATTCTCCTGCCGCAGCCTCCTGAGTAGTTGGGAGTACAGGCATGTGCCACCACCACTCCCAGCTACTTTTTGTATTTTTAGTAGAGACGGGGGTTTCTCCATGTTGGCCAGGCTGGTCTCGAACTCCCGACCTCAGGTGATCCGCCCACCTCGGCCTCCTAAAGTGCTGGGATTATAGGTATGAGCCACTGTGCCCTGCCAAAGCTTTTGATTTTGACAAATTCCAATTTATTTTCCCTTCATTGCTTACAGTTTTGATGTCATATCTAAGAAAACATCACCTGACCCAAGATCATGCCTATGTTTTCTTCTAAGAGTGTAACACTCTTAGCTTTTACATTTGGGCATTTGATTCCTTTTGAGTTAATTTTTGTCTTTTATCATGAAAGATTCCAACTTCATTCCTTTGCATATAGATATCTATTTGGCCCAGCACCATTTGTTGAAG
The DNA here is from genome assembly GCF_007565055.1 of Rhinopithecus roxellana. Classification (NCBI taxonomy): domain Eukaryota; kingdom Metazoa; phylum Chordata; class Mammalia; order Primates; family Cercopithecidae; genus Rhinopithecus; species Rhinopithecus roxellana. The sequence goes on from NC_044567.1 coordinate 45,556,355, forward strand.
AGGCTGTTCTTTCCCGCCATGAATTGTACTGACACCCTTGTTAAAAACCAATTCGCAATAATGTATAGGTTTATTTCTGGACCTCGATTCTATTCCACTGATCTTTATGTCTATCCTGTGTGAGTACCACACTGTCTTGATAACAGTAGCCTTGTAGTAAATTTTAAAATCAAGAAGTGTGAATCCTTCAACTTTATTCTTCTTTGTTAAGATTGTTGGCCGAGGCCGGGCGCCGTGGCTCATGCCTATAATCCTAACACTCTGGGAGGCCAAAGCAGACAGATTACTTGATGTCAGGAGTTCTAGATCATCCAGGACAACATGGTGAAGCCCAGTCTCTACTAAAAATACAAAAATTTGCTGGGCTTGGTGGTGGCACCTGTAATCTCAGCTACTTGGGAGGCTGAGGCAGGAGAATCACTTGAACCCCGGAGGTGGAGGTTGCAGTGAGCTGAGATCATGCCACTGCCCTCCAGCCTGGGTGACAGAGGGAGTCTTAAAAAAAAAAAAAAAAAAAAAAAGGGGTTGCTTTGGCTCTTCTGGGTTCATTGAATTTACATATGAATCTTAACATCAGGCTGCCTTTGGGAGGCGGAGATGGGCGGATCACCTGAGGTTGGGAGTTCGAAACCAGCCTGACCAACATGGAGAAACCCCATCTCTACTGAAAATACAAAAATTAGCTGGGAGTGGTGGTGCACGCCTGTAATCCCAACTACTCAGGAGGCTGTGACAGGAGAATCACTTGAATCCGGGAAGCGGAGGTTGCGGCAAGCTGCGATCGTGCCATTGCACTCCAGCCTGGGCAACAAGAGGGAATCTCTGTCTCAAAAATAAAAATAATATTAAAAAAAGATCAACTTGTCAATGAAGTCAGCTATGACTTTGAAAAACATTGGGGTTGAATCTGTCATTCTGAAGAGTATTGTTCATTAAAAAGTATTGTCTTCTAATCCAGGAATATGGCATGTCTTTGCATTTATTTTTGTCTTAAATTTCTTTCAACAATATTTTATAGTTTTTTTGTTTGTTTTGAGATGGAGACTCACTCTGTCGCCAGGCTGGAGTGCAGTGGCATGATCTTGGCTCACTGCAACCTCTGCCTCCCAGGTTCAAGTGATTCTCCTGCCTCAGCCTCCCGAATAGCTGGGATTACAAGCTCACGCCACCACACCCAGCAAATTTTTGTATTTTTGGTAGAGATGGGGTTTCGCCATGTTGGCCACGATGGTCTTAATCTCCTGACCTCATGATCCACCCACCTCAGCCTCCCAAAGTGCTGGGATTACAGGCATGAGCCACCGTGCCCGGCAGTTTTTTGTTTGTTTGTTTTGTTTTTGTTTTTTTGTTTTGTTTTTGAGACGGAGTTTCACTCTTGTTGCCAAAGCTGGAGTGCAATGGCGCCATCTCAGCTCACTGCAACCTCCGCCTCCCAGGTTCAAGCAATTCTCCTGCCTCAGCCTCCTGAGTAACTGGGATTACAGGTGCCCACCACTACACCCAGCTAATTTTTGTATTTTTAGTAGAAATGGGGTTTCACCATGTTAGCCAGGCTGGTCTTGAACTCCTGACCTCAGGTGATCCACCTGCCTCGGCCTCCCAAACTGCTGGGATTACAGGTGTGAGCCACCACGCACGGTCAATATTTTATTGTTTTTAGAGTATAGATTTTGTACTTCTTTTGTTAAACTTATCCCTAAGTGGCCGGGCGCGGTGGCTCAAGCCTGTAATCCCAGCACTTTGGGAGGCCGAGACAGGCAGATCACGAGGTCAGGAGATCGAGACCATCCTGGCTAACATGGTGAAACCCCGTCTCTACTAAAAATACAAAAACTAGCCAGGCGAGGTGGCGGGCGCCTGTAGTCCCAGCTACTCGGGAGGCTGAGGCAGGAGAATGGCGTAAACCCGGGAGGCGGAGCTTGCAGTGAGCTGAGATCTGGCCACTGCACTCCAGTCCGGGCGACAGAGCGAGACTCCGCCTCAAAAAAAAAAAAAAAACTTATCCCTAAGTATTTCCTTGTTTTCAGTTCTTTTAAATAAAATTGATTTCTGAATTATATTTTAGATTTTTTGGTGGTAGTGTACAGACACAACATTTTTTTGGGGGGGGGGACGGAGTCTCGCTCTGTCACCCAGGCTGGAGTGCAGTGGCGTGATCTTGGCTCAGTGCAAGCTCTGCCTCCTGGGTTCACACTATTCTCCTGCCGCAGCCTCCAGAGGAGCTGGGACTACAGGAACCCACCACCACGCTCGGCTAATTTTTTTTTTTTTTTTTTTTTTTTGTATTTTTAGTAGAGACGGGGTTTCACCGTGTTAGCCAGGATGGCCTTGATCTCCTGATCTCGTGATCTGCCCACCTCAGCCTCCCAAAGTGCTGGGATTACAGGTGTGAGCCACCGTGCCCAGCCTATATTTTTATATTTTTTAGTGGTAGTGTATAGAAACAAAAAATTTTTTTTTGAGATGGAGTCTTGCTCTGTCGCCCAGGCTAGAGTGCAGTGGTGCAATCTCCACTCACTGCAAGCTCCGCCTCCTGGGTTCACGCCATTCTCCTGCTTCAGCCTCCCGAGTAGCTGGGACTACAGGCGCCCGCCACCAGGCCCGGCTAATTTTTTGTATTTTTAGTAGAGACGGGGTTTCACCGTGTTAGCCAGGATGGTCTCCATCTCCTGACCTTGTGATCCACCCGTCTTGGCTTCCCAAAGTGCTGGGATTACAGGCGTGAGCCACCAGAGGCCCGTCCAAAACAAAATTTTTTCCAGCCTCTTGCCCAGGCTAGAGTGCAGCAGTGTGACCCCAGCTCACTGCAGCCTTGACCTCTTGGTCTCAAGCAACCCTCCTATCTCAGCCTCCTGAGTAGCTGGGACTACAGGTGCGCACCACCACACCAGGCTAATTTTTGTGTTTTTTGTAGAGATGGGTTTCACCATGCTGCCCAGGCTAGAAAATACAATGGAATTTTTTTTTTTTTTTTCAGATGAAGTCTCACTCTGTCGCCCAGGCTGGAATGCAGTGGCAGATCTTGGCTCACTGCAACCTCCGCCTCCCAGGTTCAAGCTATTCTCCTGCCTCAGCCTCCGAGTAGCTGGGATTATAGGCACCCGCCACCACGTCCGGCTAATTTTGTATTTTTAGTAGAGACAGGGTTTCTCCATGTTGGTCAGGCTGGTCTCGAACTCCCGACCTCAGGTGTGATCCGCCCGCCTCGGCCTCCCAAAGTGCTGGGATTACAGGCATGAGCCACTGTGCCTGGCCAGATTTTCTTAATTGCGTTGAACCAATAAGCTTCACAGCTTTTGCCAAGGGGCTCAGTGTGTACGTTGGATCACACCTGCAATGCTTCCAGGAGACAGTTTATAACTCCCCCTTATCCCTCACTTCCTGTTTGTGCATGGCCTCAAGGTCAACCAGAGGTGAGATTCTGGGGCCTTCTCAGGTCTTTCTTGGGCATATGCACAGCCCTGTATGTACATGTGTCCTTCTAGAGTCCTAAGTCAGAGATTACCAAGGCCCTCTACGGACATCTCATGCCTCAGCTTTTCCTTTTAAACTCTTTGATCATCTTCTTTTTTTTTTTTTTTTTTTTTTTGAGGCGGAGTCTCGCTCTGTCGCCTGGGCTGGAGTGCAGTGGCCTGATCTCAGCTCACTGCAAGCTCCGCCTCCCGGGTTTACGCCATTCTCCTGCCTCAGCCTCCCGAGTAGCTGGGACTACAGGCGCCCGCCACCTCGCCCGGCTAGTTTTTGTATTTTTAGTAGAGACGGGGTTTCACCGTGTTAGCCAGGATGGTCTCGATCTCCTGACCTCGTGATCTGCCCGTCTCGGCCTCCCAAAGTGCTGGGATTACAGGCTTGAGCCACCGCGCCCAGCCCTTGAGCCACTGCGCCCGGCCGATCATCTTGTTGGCCCCAGCTGGCATTATCACCTGGAGTAGCTGCAATGTTGAGCAATGGCAGCTGTTTTGTTTGTCTGTCTGTTTTTCAACAAATGCCATAGGATAGGGCTGTTTGCATGGAGTGAGCTCTGAGTCTACGCAAATAAAGACAAGCCCTAGGAGTAGAGATTTTCAGGGAGCTGCCAGATAGATCAAATAGTGACAATTCTCTGCATTAGGAGTTTGATGATCTCTGACTTATTCTTGGGACTCTGGAAGGATACATGCATGGGCAGGGCTGTGCACATGTCCAGGGAAGATCCCAGAAGGCACCAATCTCTCGCCTCTCACTGTTCCCTCCAGTGGCTGCTAGGCTGTTGCTTTTTTTTTTTTTTTTTTTTTTTTTTTTGAGACGCAGTCTCACTCTGTCCCCCAGGCTGGAATACAGTGACGAGATCTCAGCTCACTGATATGGGCGCCTCCCAGGTTCAAGCAATTCTCCTGCCTCAGCCTTCTGAGTAGATGGGACTTATTTTTTGAGACAGAGTTTTGCTCTTGTTGCCCAGGCTGGAGTGCAATGGTGCTCCATTGTCAACGAGATGGAATCTCGTTCTGTCACCCAGACTGGAGTGCAGTGGCGCAATCTCAACTTACCGTAACCTCCTGCCTCAGCCTCCTGAGTAGCTGGAAGCGATTCTCCTGCCTCAGCCTCCTGAGTAGCTGGAAGCGATTCTCCTGCCTCAGCCTCCTGAGTAGCTGGAAGCAATTCTCCTGCCTCAGCCTACCGAGTAGCTGGGATTACATACCTGCGCCCACCACCACGCCCAGCTAATTGTGTATTTTTAGTAGAGATGGGGTTTCTCCATGTAAGTCAGGCTGGTCTCAAACTCTCAACCTCAGGTGATCCACCTGCTTAGGCCTCCCAAAGTGCTGGGATTGTAGGTGTGAGCCACTGAGCCTGGCCTCGGTTGTTGCTTTTTTTTTTTTTTTTTTTTTTTTTTTTTTTTTTTTTTTTAAAGACAGAGTCTCTCTCTCTCTGTCGCCCAGGCTGGAGTGCAGTGGCGCAATCTCTACTCACTGCAACCTCCACCTTCCGAGTTCAAATGATTCTCGTGCCTCGACCTCCTGAGTAACTGGAATGACATACATGTGCCACTATGCCTGACTAATTTTTGTATTTTCAGTAGAGACAGTGTTTCACCATGTTGGCCAGGCTGGTCTCAAACTCCTGACCTCAAGTGATCCACCTACCTGGGCCTTTCAGAGTGCTGGAATTACAGGCCATAATACCATTTGAGTAGCTTTCTCAACCAAAAATGTTGAACCTGAACCTAATCATGAACAAACAATCAAATAAATCTGGACTAGGGTTTCTCAACCTCAGCGCTACTGACATTTGGGCTGAGTCATTCTTTGTTTTGGGGACTGTCCTGTGCTTTGCAGGATGTTTAGCAGTATCCCTGGCTACTGCCCACTGGATGCCAGTAACACCTTTCCAGCTGTGACAGCTAAAAGTGTCTTCAGGCAGGACATGGTGGCTCGCACCTGTAATCCCAGCACTTTGGGACACTGAAGTGGGCGAGACTCTGTCTCAAAAAAAAAAAAAACAAACAACTAACTTGATTTCAAATGTTTCAGCAAAAAGTAAACTCTGTGGGACAAGGGGGAGAGGTGAGGAAAAATGGAAGAAAGAGAGGATGTGCACAAATATTGGCAAATTAGCAATTTATGAATTTTATTGAAGAGTATATGGGTGTTCGTAGTTATTATTCTTCCTACCTTTTGGTAAGTTGGAGATTTTTCAAAATAAGAGAAATATGATAAAGGTGAAATATAATAAAATTCATGGGAACAGTAAATTAAGCAAAGGGGCTGGAAATCACTTAAGGAGTGAATGTAGATAGAGGAGAGAAGGCTGCTAAGGGCAGAATCCTGGGAAGCCAAGTAGATTGACAAGGGGAAAAACTAGGGAGGTTTGAAACCGTGGAAGCTCAAACAGAATGTATTTCATGAAGGACAAAGTTTTCAACTGCTTCGAATGCTGCTAAGAAGCTCAATAAGATGCCAACAGAAAAATTAAACAAGCAAACATTGGGTTTGGCAAGATGTACAGGTCATTAATGACCTTGATTAAATAGTGAGAACAAGAGCCCAATTGAAGTGGCTTGAGAAAAAGTTGCAGATGAGGAAGAATGAGCACAAGAATAGACCACTGTAATGATGAGGTTGATTTGGAAAGAGAACAGAGTCAAGAGTTGAAAGAGGACATGGGCTTGAAGCAGGTTTTTGTTTTGTTGTGTTTACATCTTTGGAGATGAGTGATATTAAAACATCTTTTTGTTGTTGTTTGGTTTTTTGTTTTTTTTGAGACAGGATCTCACTCTGTTGCCCACAGTGCAGTGGCACGATCATTGCTCACTGCAGCCTCGAACTCCTGGACTCAAATGATCCTCCCACCTCAGCCTCCCAAGTAGCTGGGACTACAGACACGCATCAGCACATCAACTAATATTTGTAGTTTTTGTAGAGACAGGGTTTCACCATGTTGGTGAGGCTGGTCTCGAACTCCTGGGCTTAAGTGATCCTCCTGACTTGGCCTCTCAAAGTACTGAGATTACAGGCGTGAACTACTGCACACAGCTAAGATACGTTTCTATGCCAATGGGAATGATCCACTGGAGTATGAAAAAGGAAAGATTGGCCAGACGCAGTGGCTCACTCCTGTAATCCCAGCACTTTGGGAAGCCGAGGCGGGTAGATCATGAGGTCAGGAGTTCCAGACCAGCCCGGCCAACATAGCGAAACCCCATCTCTAGTAAAAATACAAAAATTAGCCGGGCGTGGTGGCACGCACCTGTAATCCCAGGGACTCAGGAGGCTGAGGCGCAAGAATCGCTTGAACCCAGGAGACAGAGGTTGCAATAAGCCGAGATTGTGCCATTGCACTCCAGCCTGGGTGACAGAGTAAGACTCTGTCTCAGGCCGGGCGCGGTGGCTCAAGCCTGTAATCCCAGCACTTTGGGAGGCCGAGACGGGCAGATCACGAGGTCAGGAGATCGAGACCATCCTGGCTAACTCGGTGAAACCTCGTCTCTACTAAAAAATACAAAAAACTAGCCAGGCGAGGTGGCGGGCGCCTATAGTCCCAGCTACTCGGGAGGCTGAGGCAGGAGAATGGCGTGAACCCAGGAGGCGGAGCTTGCAGTGAGCCGAGATCCGGCCACTGCACTCTAGCCTGGGCGACAGAGCAAGACTCTGTCTCAAAAAAAAAAAAAAAAAAAAAGGGAAGATTACAGGAGCAGACTCTGAGTTGGTGAGAGGGGATGGGATTCAGAGCACTAGTGGAAAGGTTGTATTTGCAGAAAGAGAAGATCAATAGACCTCCTCCGATTGCATCTGTTTTCTCTAGGGATCACTAACAAAGACTCCATTGAAATGAGGAGATGTTGGAGATTTGTGGGGGGAGTCATATGAAATAGTGTCTCAGAAAGTAGAAAAATGAGTTTATTAGAAAGTAGATAGAAATAGAATCGTCTGGCTGTGTTGCAGGTTCACTTGAGACTTGAGGTCATAAATTAAAAATGATTTCATCTGCATGATGAAGTGATTTTGCTTACAACATTCACTCGTTTGGGCACAGGTGCAGGGTAGGAGGATAGTTGGGCTTAACCATACATAGTAGACTTGTATTATTCTTACTGGCTGCTCACGCTCAGAACTCCTTTCTTTTTCTTTTCTTTTTCTTTCTTTCTTTTTTTTTTAGACAGAGTCTTACTCTGTCACCCAGGCTGGAGTGCAGTGGCATGATCTCGGCTCACTGCAACCTCCATCTCCCGGGTTCAAGCAATTCTCCTGCCTCAGCCTCCTGAGTAGCTGGTATTACAGGTGCGTACCACCATGCCCAGCAAATTTTTGTATTTTTAGTAGAGACGGGGGTTTCACCATGTTGGTCAGGCTGGTCTCGAACTCCTGACCTTGTGATCTGCCCATTGGAACCCCTTTCCTCATCCTACAGGACTGGTGAATGGCATAACTGTCTTCCCAACATCAATGCTGAAACTGCCAGATACCTACTTTCCCAGCCTTCTTTGCAGCTAGGACTGAGCATATGACCTGGGTGTATGTAATCAGATGCACTATCTTAAATTTTGCATCTGGAGCTCAGGAATAAACAGGAGCTGTGGAACGCCTCCACTGGCAGTGGTAGAGATGGTGGCAGTAGTGGCAACAGTGCCAGTGGTGTCCTCCAGTTCCCAGTGCCATCAGCAGCATCATTCCAGCACCTACCCCTCTGGAATGCAGCAGATGTCCTCACCAGACCAGTTCTACGTCATAATTTTGGTTATGGTTTTTACTACATAACCTCAAATCTGGTTGTCCAGCTATCCCAGCAATTCACTGAGCCCATCAATGTCTATGCAATGTAAATACCTCCTTATAAAATGATACATGAATTATCATAAAACCACTGAGTTAATTTACAAGTTGAGCGGGCAAGTTCAATTTTTTCCAAGCATATTTTGGGGCCTCAATGAGCAAATACGATTTGCCATAATAAATATATTTTACAAGTTGTATGATTCCCAAACTTGTGGCTAAAGCTTGCATTCCTGTGAGATTAAACAAAAACAAAAAACCTCTTGTACTCTAACAGATTAATATCTCTTGGAGCCTCTTTACTTCCTTCTCCCTGAAGACCAATAAACACGCTGAGAGGAACTGTCGTCGCAGTGACAAAGAAGCAAGCAAGTATAGTTTAAATATAAATTAGATCTTTGGTGATACCTGGCTAATCTCCAACAGTGCTAACCTTTTCTTTTTCCTTCTTTTTTGAGACAGGGTCTTGTTCTGTCCCTCAGGCTGGAGTACAGTGGCACAATTATGGCTCACTGCAGCCTGCAGGGCTCAATCTATCCTTCCACCTCAGCATACTGAATAACAGGTGCATGCCACCATGTCCAGCTAATTTTTACATTTTATGTAGAGGCAGCATTTCACCACGTTGCCCAGGCTGGTCTTGAACTCCTGGACTCACGTGATCCATCCATCTCAGCTTCCCAAAGTGCTGAAATTATAGGCGTGAGCCACCGTGCCTGACCTAACCTTTTCTTCCTTCTCTTGCCAACATGATAACAACCAGAACAACACTTGCATTCTCAAATAATTTTGGCAAAAATATGTATCTTCTCTAGGCTTCTCATCAAATATTTTTGTGACCAATAGTTGCTGTTGTTGTTTTAAACCAGGGTTGGATTAAAGTTTTGAGTCTTATAATTTTGAGTCTACATTTCTAGCAAACGTACCTCTTGTTTGTTTTTCTTGTCTCATTGCATATGATAGTACCTTAAGATCAGTATTGAATTGTAGAGGTAAGATTATTGTGGTTTTCCTTTCCGTCATGCAACTAGGCTTTTCCTTCAGTGACCAGTGTAAATCCATTCTCCAGCATATAGTTGTGGACTACAGGAGAGAGTAAAGCAGGTGGAATCTCAAGTGTATACATTAGTCTAACCTCTCATTTTATTTACCTTGGCTCATTATTCTTCCCTTCACTCTCAGCAATCCCATCTTTGTTTTTCAGACCTCATCATTAGTGGGGTTTTTTTTTGTTTGCTTTGTTTTGGTTTTTTTTTTTTGGTAGTCTCCATTTTGCAAATGAAGAATGCAGCCTCCAAAAGCTGAAGGCTGGACGCAGCGAATGAGTGACTGCCAAGTCTAAAATCAGAATTTTGTGGCAGCAAGTCCAACCCTTTTTCAGAATATTCTGCTGCTGCTGCTGCCGCTGCATTCTGTGAGTTTGGTTTTGCTTCTAATTTAAGTTCCTACAAGGCGGTAATGAAATTTTTCCATGTTTACATATTGCAAATCACTTAGCCAATGAGGACAGACCTTCAATTAAATTCAGTAATAAATTAGTTAAGAAAAAGTTGTTAATTGAGCTTTGAAAAAACCACAAGCTTTTTTTTTTTTTTTTTTTTTTTTTTTTTTTTTTTTTTTTTTTTTAATGAAGTCTCACTCTGTTGCCTAGGCTGGAATGCAGAGGCACTATCTTGGCTCACTGCAACCTCTGCCTCGGGGTTCAAGCGATGCTCCCGCCTCAGCCTCTCGAGTAGCTGGGATTACAGGTGCATGCCACCATGCCTGGCTAATTTTTGCATTTTTAGTAGAGACAGGGTTTCACCATGTTGGACAGGCTGACCTCGGACTCCTGACCTCAGGTGATCCTCCTGCCTTGGTCTCCCAAAGTGCTGGGATTACAGGCATGAGCCACCGTGCCCGGCCAGGATGTGGATTTTTTTCTGTTGCAATGAGAGGCCATTGGAGGCCATTAGGCAGGAAAATCAAGGATCTCATATTCAATACCTGTTATAGGCTACATCAGAGCTTTCTCCACCTCTGATATAAGAGACAGCAGCTGCCATGGGCCTGGGTTCTATTTCCAGAAATCCACAAAATGACCCACTAGCATGTAATTTTGTATTAAATGTAGCAAGACTGACATACATCAAATAGGATTGATAAATATTTTGCAGATTGGCACTGACATCCTGGTGTGTAGCTCAGATCACCTCGGGTAGGGCCAGGTGCACAATGTCTGATGGAAGAGGGGAGGCCCGCCTGCAGATAGGGAACACAACAGCAAGTGGAGTCATTGCCTTCACCATACTGTGAAGCACTGCAGCTTAAATGGATGCAGCTGAACAGCCTTTTTTTTTTTTAGATGGAGTCTCGCTCTGTCACCCAGGCTGGAGTGCTGTGGCGTGATCTCGGCTCACTTCAAGCTCTGCCTCCCAGGTTCAGGCCATTCTCCTGCCTCAGTCTCCCAAGTAGCTGAAACTACAGGCTTGTGCCACCATGAGCAGCTAATGTTTTGTATTTTTAGTGGAGATAGGGTTTCACTGTGTTAGTCAGGATGGTCTCAATCTCCTGACCTTTTGATCTGCCCGCCTCGGCCTCCTAAAGTGCTGAGATTACAGGTGTGAGCCACTGCACCGGCCTTTTTTTTTTTTTTTTTTTTTTTTTTTTTTTTTTTTGAGACAGAGTCTCTCTCTGTCACCCAGGCTGGAGTGCAGTGGTGGGATCTCAGCTCACTGCAACCTCCGCCTGCCGGGTTCACGCCATTCTCCTGCCTCAACCTCCTGAGTAGCTGGGACTACAGGCGCCCACCACCATGCCCGGCTAATATTTTGTATTTTTAGTAGAGATGGGGTTTCACCGTGTTAGCCAGGATGGTCTTGATCTCCTGACCTTGTGATCCACCCGCCTCAGCCTCCCAAAGTGCTGGGATTACAGGCGTGAGCCACCGTGCCTGGCTGAGCTTTTGTGATTATATTATATTATCACTAACCCAGCCCTCAAAAACTGGACATGTGACTTGCAAAGACAGACAGATTGAATATAAACTAATAAAGCCAGCACAAGCCACAAAAAAGGAAATGGCAGACCTGATGCTGCTTCTCTTCATAACAGAAGTCCTTCATCAGCCACATTGTAGGTAAAAACATGATCTCATCAGATCTGCCAAAAATCTGGCAAATGAGCAAGAGGGAGTGAGATAAATTATCAAAAAGAGTGTTTGAAATACATTTTTACATCTGTTATCACTAATAATGCCTTTCACCTTCAGTGTATAGTCTGTCCTGAGAAAAAGAATAATAATGGTATGAATAATTATAAACAAATAATTGGAGTAGTTGGTAGCGTGGGCTCAAAAATGTTTTGTTGTTAGTGGTAAACTCACCTGACTCAGGAGATCATTCCAATGACTGCAAATTTCTTAATGAATCCAGGACTATTTTTAAATTTTTAAAAATTTTTTGAAATAGGATCTCACTCTGTTGCCCAGGCTGGAGTGTAGCAACTTGATCATAGTTTACTGCAGCCTCCAACTCCTGGGCTCAAGTGATCCTCCCAACTTAGCCTCCTGAGCAGCTGGGACTACAGGTGCATGCCACCACACTCAGTTAATTAAAAAAAAAAAAAAAATAGAGACAAGGTCTCAAAATCCTGGGCTCAAGCAATCCTCCCACCTTGGCCTCCCAAAGTGCCAAAACTATTCTTGATCCCCTCGCACAATGTCTGACCCAGAGTAGGTCTTTAATAAATATTTGTTCAGGCCTGGCACGGTGGCTCACGCCTGTAATCCCAGCACTTTGGGAGGCTGAGGTGGGCGGATCACCTGAGGTCAGGAGTTCGAGAGCAGCCTGGCCAACATGGTGAAACCCCATTTCTACTAAAATACAAAAATTAGCTGGGCGTGGTGGTGGGCTCCTGTAAACCCAGCTACTCGGGAGGCTGAGGCAGGAGAACCATTTGATCCCAGGAGGCGGAGGTTGCAGTGAGCCGAGATTGTGCCATTGCACTCCAGCCTGGGCAACAAGGCTAGACTTTATCTCAATAAATAAATAAATAAATATTTGTTCGGTGAGTTAGTGAGTGAATGAAGGCCTTCAAGATCAGGAACTTGCCAATATGCCCAGCCTTGCCTCACCTCATCCCAGCCCCCAGTACCATTTCACCCTAAGTGCCCAATATCCAGACTTCTTAGTGCTCCTTCAAGATCTTTCCAGCCCATCTGTCTGACCCTGGCACACCTCTCTCAGCTTATTCCTACTAACCCTCTAGGACTTGAGTCTGAATGGAGTCTCTTATAACAAACCTTCCCTGACCCAACCTCTCCCAGATCTGAGCTGAAGACCCCTTTGGAGCCCTTTTCATCTTGTTCGTAATTAGTTTTATTTTTTGGTGTCCACTTCTTGAAGGCAGGGTGTAGGTCTGCTACCAGGGTTTCTTTCTTTCTTTTTTTTTTTGAGATGGAGTCTGGCTCTGTCACCCAGGCTGGAGCGCAGTGGCACAATGTCGGCTCACTGCAACCTCCGCCTCCCGGGTTCAAGCGATTCTCCTGCCTCAGCCTCCTGAGCAGCTGGGATTACAGGGGTGCACCACCATGCCTGGCTAATTTTTGTATTTTTATAGCGACGGGGTTTCACCGTGTTGATCAGGCTGGAACCACCAGGGTTTCAATGAATATTTGCTGGGTGAATAAATAAATGGCTGAAAGAATGAAACAGTCGGCTTGGGTACGCTCTTCAGGCACCAGTTCACTATTACGGCGTCAATCAAAGGCTCGCAGATTCCTCACTAGGTAGGATAAAGTTTACAGGAACCCATCACTTAGTGATGTTAGTCATTTTTCAAGGCTCTAAACTTTGCCTCTGGCCTTGGGTTTGGCACCCACCTTTCTTTGGACCAGGCTGTCTCCTACCACGCACCCCTCTCCTCCCTTCCCCTTCTCTGTCATCAGATTGCAAGCTTGTACCCTGAGGGCTGTCTCAGGCAACTAGGATCTGGATCTACAGGCTTGGTGAAGGCACCATTCCTAGTCTCTTGCCTTGAGCACACACAGGAAGTCAGCCGCCCAGCCACAGTTATATTTAGATTCCTGTCACCTGATGGGGTCATCTGTTAATCAGGGCATAGTGGTAGGTGGACCGTTTTGGGAGTAAATTGAGGTAGGACCAAGGTAGAGAGGAAGTGAGCAGTAAAGTCAGGTACTGACTCCAGGCTCTTTGGCAGAATTCATGGCTTACATTACACCTAGAGAGATACAAAGCAGACCAAAGGAGGAACTTGACTTGAGAGATAAAACAGTTCTTGGCTTGGGCAGGGTAATGGTGGTGCCCCTGAGAGCAGCAGGAAGAGCTGGCCCCTGGGGGCCTCTTGCAGTCCTGAAGGCCAGTCGGGTGCAGGAGCAGGAGCACGGGCCCCTTTGCTGAGTGAGCGGGGCTGACTGGGTGGTTCTTTTCCATAGGCAGCAACGCCTAGCTGCGGTCAGCAGAAAGAGCTGTGGTCACAGGACCCCATACACAGGGGAGAAACCAGGAAGAAGCAGACATAGCAGGAATTTGTTTTCAAGCTTCCAAGAGCCTTCTCTGCCCTAGATTTGGTTTATCAAGTGACTGCTTTGGGAGCTGGGGAACGGGCCCTAAATTGTCATGGATCCAGTTGCTTCTCCCTCCTTTTCCATATCTAATCTTGCCTTCATTTCCCAATGACCCCCTTCTTTTATTTCTAGAATCCACCCCCACCACTATAATAGGTCCATTGCAAGGAACTCCTGCCCCTACTCCTTGCTTTGGCCTCCAATCCATTCCAGATCCTGCTGACAGTATTGGCTTCCCCCAGCCCACTCCTGTCTGAAACGCTGGGGTGCTGGCCCATCACCGGGGATCGTCTACACCCCTCCGTCTGGCTTCTGAGTTCTCCATGTTCTGACTGACACTCACCCATCCCAATCCCAGATTCACCTTTTTTTTTTTTTTGACAGCTTTATTGAGTTATGAAATAAGCCGCACACATTTAACATGTACAATTTATAAAGTGTTAACCTCTGTATATACCCATAGAATCATCACCACAATCACAGTGAGGAACACACCCTTCACCCCAAAATTTTCCTCCTATGCGTTTGTAATCCCATCTTCCCAGTTCCCCCCAGATCCTCACTCCCGACCTCCTGCAACAACCACTGACCTGCTTTCTGTCACTGTGGATTTAGTTTGCAGCTTTTGGTGCTTGCTTGCTTGCTTGCTTGCTTGCTTTCTTGCTTTCTTTCTTTCTTTCTTTCTTTCTTTCTTTCTTTCTCTCTCTCTCTCTCTCTCTCTCTCTCTCTCTCTCTTTCTTTCTTTCTTTTTTTTTTTTTTGAGACCGAGTTTCACTTCATCACTCAGGCTGGAGTACAGTGGTGTGATCTCAACTCACTGCAACCTCCGCCTCCCAAACGCAAGCGATTCTCCTGCCTCAGCCTCCTGAGTAGCAGGGATTACAGACGTGCGCCACCACACCTGGCTAATTTTTTGTATTTTTAGTAGAGATGGGGTTTCACCGTGTTGGCCAGGCTGGTCTCAAACTTATGATCTCAGGTGATCCACCCGCCTCGGCATCCCGAAGTGCCTGGAATTACAGGCGTGAGTCACCGCGCCCAGCCCTCATTTTTACATAGATTGTTTTTCTTATCATTGCATTTTGAGAGTCCTTTATAAATTCTGGACCCAAATCCTTATCAGATATATGATTTGCCAACGTTACCTCCCAGTCTGTGGCTTGTCTTTTTATTCTCTTAACAGTGTCTTTTGAAGAGAAGTTTCTACTTTTGATGAAGCTCAATTTATTGATTTTTTTTCCTTTATAAATAGTGCTTTTGATATATTATCTAAGGAATCCTTGCCAAACTTAAGGTCATGAAGATTTTGCCCTGTGTTTCCTTCTAGAAGTTTTATAGTTTTAAGTTTTACATTTAGCATTTGGTTCTATGGTTTTTGTTTATTTTTATTTGTGTCTTGCATATGGATGTCCTATGGTTCCAACATTATTTGTTGAAAAGACTATTCTTTCTTTTTTTTTTTTTTTGAGACAGAGTGTCGCACTATTGCCCCAGCTAATGTGCAGTGGCACAATCTCAGATCACTGCAACCTCCGCCTCCCGGGTTCAAGTTATTCTCCTGCCTCAGCCTCCCAAGTAGCTGGGACTACAGGCGCCTGCCACCATGCCCAGCTAATTTTTTTTTTTTTTTTTTTTTTTTTTTGAGAAGGAGTCTCGCTCTGTCACCCAGGCTGGAGTGCAGTGGCCAGATCTCAGCTCACTGCAAACTCCGCCTCCCGGGTTTACGCCATTCTCCTGCCTCAGCCTCCCGAGTAGCTGGGACTACAGGCGCCCGCCACCTTGCCCGGCTAGTTTTTTGTATTTTTTTAGTAGAGACGGGGTTTCACCATGTTAGCCAGGATGGTCTTGATCTCCTGACCTCGTGATCCGCCCACCTCGGCCTCCCAAAGTGCTGGGATTACAGGCTTGAGCCACCGCGCCCGGCCCCAGCTAATTTTTTTGTATTTTTAGTAGAGACAGGGTTTCACCACGTTGGCCACGCTGTTCTCAAACTCCTGACCTCATGATCTGCCCACCTCGGCCTCCCAAAGTGCCAGGATTACAGGTGTGAGCCACCGTGCCCAGCCAAAAAGACCATTCTTTCTCCACTGAATTGCCTTCGGACCTTTGTTGAAAATCAATTGACCATATATGTGTAGGACTATTTCACCTCGCCCAGCCTACAATTTACTGCTACATTGACTCTCTATTCTGTTCCAATTACCTATTTAAAGAATTGAAAACTATCCTTTCTCCAGTGAATTGCCTTTGCACCTTTGTTGAAAATCAAATGACCATGACCAGGCGCAGTGGCTCGCGCCTGTAATCCCAGCATTGTGGGAGGCTGAGGCGGGCAGATCACGAGGTCAGGAGATCGAGACCATCCTGGCTAACACGGTGAAAACCCATCTCTACTAAAAATACAAAAAATTAGCCGGGTGTGGTGGCACACATCTGTAATCCTAGCTACTCGGGAGGCTGAGGCAGGAGAATCGCTTGAACCCCGGAGGTGGAAGTTGCAGTGAGCCGAGATTGTGCCACTGCACTCCAGCCTGGGTGACAGAGTAAGACTCTGTTTCCAAAAAACAAAAAAGAAAAAAAAAAAAAAAATCAACTGACCACACATGTGCAGGTCTATTGCTTGACTTCTTGTTCTGTTTCACTGATCTATTCGTGTATTACCTGTAACGATAATACATTGTTTTTATTACTGTAGCTTTTATAAGAATTCTTGAATCAAGTAGTAAGTCCTCCAACTTATTCTTCTTCTAAGTGATTTTGGCTATTCTAGCTCCTTTGCATTTCTAAATAAATTTTAGAATCAGCTCATTCTACCAAATAAAACCTACCAAGGTGTTGTTTGGAACTGTGTTGATTTTGTAGATCAATTTGGGGAGAATTGAAATTTTACCAATATTGAGTCTTCTGATCCATGAATATGATATAGCTTTCATTTATTTTGATTTTCTTTTTTTTTTTTTTTTTTTTTGACAGTTTTTCTTTGTGGTCCAGGCTGGAGTGCAGTGGTGCAACCTCAGCTCACTGCAACCTCCGCCTCCCGGGTTCAAGCAGTTCTCCTGCCTCAGCCTCCCCAGTAGCTGGGATTTCAGGCATGTGCCACCACGCCCAGCTAATTTTTGTATTTTTAGTAGAGACGGGTTTCATCATGTTGGCCAGGCTGGTCTCGAACTCTGACCTCAAATGGTCCACCAGACTTGGCCTTCCAAAGCCCTGGAATTACAGGAGTCAGCCACCGCATCCAGCCCTTTTAGTACTTTTTAAATGTTACTTTAGTATCTTCTGCATCACATTAACTCCGAACAAGAAGATTGCTGTCATTTTTATATTTGTTTTTTCTCTGGCTGCTTTCATATCTTCTCTTTATTGCTGGTTGTAAGTAGCCTGGGCAGATCACCTGAAGTTGGGAGTTCGAAACCAGCCTGACCAACATGGAGAAACCCCCGTCTCTACTAAAAATACAAAATTAGCTGGGTGTGGTGGCGCATGCCTGTAATCCCAGCCACTCTGGAGGCTGAGGCAGGAGAATCACTTGAACCCGGGAGGCGGAGGTTGCAGTCAGCTGAGATCATGCCATTGCACTCCAGCCTGGGCAACAAGAGCAAACTCTCTCAAAAAAAAAAAGAAAAAAAGGCCGGGCGCGGTGGCTCAAGCCTGTAATCCCAGCACTTTGGGAGGCCGAGACGGGTGGATCACGAGGTCAGGAGATCGAGACCATCCTGGCTAACACAGTGAAACCCCGTCTCTACTAAAAAATACAAAAAAACTAGCCGGGCGAGGTGGCGGGCACCTGTAGTCCCAGCTACTCAGGAGGCTGAGGCAGGAGAATGGCGTAAAACCCGGGAGGCGGAGCTTGCAGTGAGCCGAGATCTGGCCACTGCACTCCAGCCTGGGCAATAGAGCGAGACTCCGCCTCAAAAAAAAAAAAAAAAAAAAAAAGGAGAAGAAGAAGGAGAAAGAAAGAAAGAAAGAAAGAGAGAGAGAAAGAAAGAAAATGAAAAAAGAAAATCATAAAGAAGACAAATTATATTTACTATTCGTGACATGAATATTTAAGAATATTTGTTTTATTTTTTTGCATTTAAATTTTAACTAAAATCTGGAATTGGTTTTGATGTGTGAAATATGATTCCAATTTTACCAATGAATTTTTTTCTCCTTCCTCCAGCACCTGGCAACCACCATTCTACTTTCTCTTTGTATGAATTTGCCAATTTTAGGTACCTCAATATAAGTGGAATCATACAATTTTTTATTTTTATTTTTTAAAGACAGAGTCTCGCTCTGTCACCTAGGCTGGAGTGCAGTGGCACAATTTTGGCTCACTGCAACCTCTGCCTCCCGGGTTCAAATGATTCTCCTGCCTCAGACTCCTGAGTAGCTGGGATTACAGGCGTGTGCCACCATGCCCGGCTAAGTATTTTTTGTATTTTTAGTAGAGACGGGGTTTCACCATGTTTTTACCAGGCTGGGCTCAAACTCCTGACCTCAAGTGATCTGCCTGCCTCGGCCTCCCAAAGTGCTGGGATTACAGGCATGAGCCACCATGCTCAGCCACAATGTTTATTTTTTATGTCTGGCTTGCTTCACTTTAGCATAGCGTCCTCAAGATTCATTCCTGGTGTAGCATGTATCAGAATTTCCTCTCTTATTAAGGCTAAATAATATTCCACTGTATTTCTTTTTCTTTTTTTTTTTAAATTGAGATGGAGTCTCACTCTGTCACCCAGGCTGGAGTGCATTGGCACAATCTCGGCTCACCGCAAGCTCTTACCTCCCGGGTTCAAGCGATTCTCCTGCCTCAGCCTCTTGAGTAGCTGGAATTACAGGTGCCTGCCACCACGCCCGGCTAATTTTTGTATTTTTAGTAGAGACAAGGTTTCACCATGTTGGCCAGGCTGGTCTCGAACTCCTGACCTCAGGTGATGCACCTGCCTCGGCCTCCCAAAGTGCTGGGATTACAGGTGCAAGCCACCACGCCCAGCCTCCATTATATTTCTATAAGCACATTTTGTGTCTCCATTCATTCATTGGTGGATACTTGGGATGCTTCCACATTTTGGCTATTGTGAATAATACTGCTATGAACATGGATGTACAAATATGTCTCTGAGCTCCTGCTTTCAATTCTTTGGAGTAAGGACCCAGAAGTGGAATTGCTGCTGAATCACATGGAAATTTAATTTTTGAGGAACTTCCATGCTGTTTTCCATAGCAGTTGTGCCATCTTACATGCCCACCAAGAGTGCACAAGCAGATTCTCTCTCTCTCTCTCTCTCTCTCTCTCTCTCTCTCTCTCTCTGTGTGTGTGTGTGTGTGTATGTTTAGTAGCTATCCTAATGGGTGTGACATGCGGGTATAAGCGCTTCTTGTCTGGTTTAACAATGAAGGGATGATGGCCGCCATCTGGTGGTAGAAGTGAGAATGTTTCCATGTTTCCAAACTTTTGACAATTTATAATTTCTACTGAGCATCCCAGGACCAGTCTGGATGAAGGGAGAGGCAGGGTTTGGCAGCACCAGCCAGGCTGTAACTTTTTGAAACTCTTTTCAGTTCAGTGGGTACTGAAGTGGGTTCTTCTCCCCACTCAGCTCTGGGAGTGCCAAGGCAGAGACCGTGGGCAGAGACCTCCCACACCTTTGTTCATAAGGGCTCTGGGACTCCTTTCAGGTAACCTTGTCTTTTCTGGTTCAGTTCTGGAATGTAAAGCCCTCCCTGCAGGCCCAGCCCTCAGGGCCTCCCTGGCCTGGAGAATATCAAAGGCTGCTCCCGCTCCAGGGGGGCCCTCCTTTGTGGCTTTGCCTTCATCTCAAAAGCCGAGTGGCTTCCTGCCCACGGAGTCTCTGGGATCCAGCCTTGCTTTGTGCCTCCTCCCTTCCTGGCTGTCCCTGACGCAAGCCCTGAGATGTCTCACATTGAAGAGGTTCATTGCAAAATTCAGCAGGAAACCCAGGTTATAGGTAACAATTTAACAGTGGAACTCTAGTATCTCTCAGAAATATGAGGGCTCTTGTTCTTGGTCTACAAACTGCTCCTGAAGCCCCTTTTCTCTCAGAAGTTCTACTGACCTGGCCAGGCAGGGTGGCTTATGGCTATAGTCCCAGATATTGGGAGGCTATGGTGGGAGGCTTGTTTGAGGCCAGGAGTTTGAGGCTGCAGTGAACCATGATCATGCCACTCCACTCCAGCCTGGACAACAAAGTGAGACCATCTCAAAAAAGAAAAAAAAAGGCTGGATGCAGTGGCTCACGCTTGTAATCCCGGCACTTTCGGAGGCCAAGGTGGTTGGATCACAAGGTCAGGAGATCAAGACCATCCTGGCCAACATGGTGAAACCCCGTCTCTACTAAAAATACAAAAAAAAAAAAAGCCAGGCATGGTGGCACAACCCTGTAGTCCCAGCTACTGGGGAGGCTGAGGCAGGAGAATCACTTGAACACAGGAGGTGGAGGTTGCAGTAAGCCGAGATCTCACCACTGCACTCCAGCCTGGGCAACAGAGCGAGACTCTGTCTCAAAAAAAAAAAAAGAAAAAGAAACAAACAAAAAAACAAGAAGTTCCACTGACCTGCTCTTCTTTCGAATTTCTCAGCCTCAGCCATCTCTCATATAGAGAGAAGTTTGTGTTTCATCAGAAAGCTGTGCAGTATGTAAACTCTAGGGCAGCACCAGGGACTGGTTTTGTGGCACCAGGGACTGATTTCATGGAAGACAATTTTTCCATGGACCAGGGGGCAGGAGCAGCAGTATATGGTTCAGGATCATTCAAGCTCATTATATTTAGTGTGCTCTTTATTTCTATTATTATTACATTGTTATTATAATGAAATAATTATACAACTCACCGTAACGTAGAATCAGTGGGAGCCCTGAACTTGTTCAACTAGACAGTCCCATATGTGGGTGATGGGAAACAGTGACCGATCATCAGGCATTAGATTCTCATGAGGAGTGCACAACCTAGATCCCTGGTATGTGCAGTCCACAATGGTGTTCACACTCCTATGAGAATCTAATGCCCCTGCTGATCTGACAGGAGGCGGAGCTCAGGCAGTCATGGGAACGCTGGGGAGAAGCTGTAAACACAGATGAGGCTTCACTCACTCACCCAACACTCACCACCTGCTGTGTGGCCCAGTTCCTAACAGATCCCAGAGCCCTGTTCTAGAGGATACCTTTCTGGGTTGTCTGATCTCAATTCTCTGTAAAGTATGGATGACTGATAGCAATGCAAAAATAATTTTTGTTTATAGAGTTGGATATTCTGTCCTGTCCTGTAGAAGTTGCATTGATTTTCTTCCCCACCTCCTTTGTTAAAAAACAATTTGCTTACATTTGCTCCTCCTGTTACCCAAATGAACCTGGGTGGGCCTGCCTGACCCAGCAAAGCTAAACACTGGCATGAGGATCGCAGCCAGAGAAAGTGGGGCATGCATTGCAGGGCGCCAAGCAAGGCGAATCTGGCAGCTCCTGCTTAAGACCTGAACTCTCTGATGGCTTACAGACAAAGGTTTTACTTTTTATGTGTATTTATTTTTGAGGCAGGGTCTTGCTCTGTCACCCAGACTGGAATACAGTGGTGCGATCATGGCTCACTGCAACCTCCACCTCCTGGGTTCAAGCGATTCTCCTGCCTCAACCTCCCAAGTAGCTGGGATTATAGGCATGTGCCACCACACCCAGCTAATTTTTGTATTTTTAGTAAAGATGGGGTTTCATCATGTTGAAGAGGCTGGTCTTGAACTCCTGTTCTCAGGTGATCCACTTGCCTCAGCCTCCCAAAGTGCTGGGATTATAGGCATGAGCCACCATGCCCGGCCAGGCAAGGGTTTTTAAAGGCAGAGAGGCAGAGGTTACAGGCAAAGTTGTAAATCAATACATACAGGCTATATATTGATTTTACCTAGAAAGGCAGGACATCTCAAAGGCAGGGGGGCCACGGGTCATAGGTAGGTTCAAAGATTTTCTGATTTGCAATGGGTTCGGGAGGCAAAGCTTTATCTAAAAATTTGGGGGTCAGAAGAAAAGAATGTTAGCTCTGGCTTCTGGGCATGACTTCCTCCAGGCCCCTCAGGAAGAAATTTAGAACAAAGACCAGAAGTCAGAGTTCAGTTCTCAGCTGCCCTTATCTGAAGTCTACGAGCCAGCAGATCCATTTGGCGGGTGTCCAGATTTCTGAAAAACAACTCAGGGACGTGGGTAACAAAACGTCTCCTCACTCTAACTTCCTTGGCTATTTTTTGTTTGTTTTTTGTTTCGTTTTTGAGACAGAGTCTCGCCCTCTCACCCAGGCTGGAGTGCAACGGCGTGATCTTGGCTCACTTCAACCTCCGCCTCCCAGGTTCAAGCAATTCTCCTGCCTAAGCCTCCCAAGTAGCTGGGATCACAGGCGCCCACCACCACACCCAGCTCGCTTTCTTTGTATTTTTAGTAGAGACAGGGTTTCCCCGCATTGGCCAGGCTGGTCTCGAACTCCCGAACTCAGGTGATCCGCTCTCTTTGGCCTCCCAAAATGCTGGGATTACAGGCGTGAGCCACCGCGCCCCACCTTGGCTATTGTCTTAAGCTACTATTACCTTCTTGCTTATCAAGCTACTCATTTACTTCTCAGGGCTAGCTAGAGACCTGGAATTTTCTTTGAAGGAACTCAAGATTTTCCTTTATTTTCATGCTTAAAAGGGCTCTCAGGCCCCTAAAACGGGTCCCTACTCTATCCCAGTTCGTTTCAATAACCTTGATTTATAAATGTTGTCTGGTCTTTGGATTTTCTTTTCTTTTTTTTTTTTTTTTGAGACAGAGTCTCGCTCTGTCACCCGGGCTGGAGTGCAGTGTTCGGATCTCGGCTCACTGCAAGCTCTGTCTCCCGGGTTTATGCCATTCTCCTGCCTCAGCCTCCCGAGTAGCCGGGACTACAGGCGCCCGCCACCTCGCCCGGGTAGTTTTTTTGTATTTTTTAGTAGAGACGGGGTTTCCCCGTGTTAGCCAGGATGGTCTCGATCTCCTGACCTCATGAGCCGCCCGTCTCGGCCTCCCTGGATTTTCTTTTAAATCTCTTATAACATTGGCCTTTTTTTTTTTTTGGATAGGATCTCCCTCTGTTGCCCAGGCTGGGTGGCTTTCTCCCCTCATTGATTAATAAGTGGAATAAAATCTTTTTTTTTTTTTTTTTTTTGAGACAAAGTCTTGCTCTGTTGCCCAGGCTAGAGTGCAGTGGCTCGGTCTCGGCTCACTGCAACCTCCGCCTCCCAGGTTCAAGTGATTCTCCTGCCTCAGCCTCCCGAGTAGCTGGGATTACAGGTGCCCGCTACCGCATCTGGCTAATTTTTGTATTTTTAGTAGAGATGGAGTTTCACCATGTTGTCCAGGCTGGTCTCGAACTCCTGATCTCAGGTGATCCACCCGCCTTGGTCTCCCTAAGTGCTGGGATTACAGGCGTGAGCCACCATGCCTGGCCTACTTTAGCCTTTTTCTTTTTCTTTATTTCTTTTTTTTTAAGACAGTTTTTGCTCTTGGTGCCCAGGGTGGAGTACAATGGCATGATCTCGGCTCACCGCAACCTCCGCCTTCCAGGTTCAAGTGATTCTCCTGCCTCAGCCTTCCCGAGTAGCTGGGATTACAGGCACGTGCCACCATACCTGGCTAATTTTGTATTTTTAGTGGAGACGGAGTTTCTCCATGTTGGTCAGGCTGGTCTTGAACTCCTGACCTCAGGTGATCCACCCACCTCGTCCTCCCAAAATGCTGGGTTTACAGGCATGAGCCACCATGCCCCGCCTACTTTAACCTTTTTCAAGAAAGAATTGCTACCAGGGGAGAAGAGAGGGGACAATGGTTACAGTGTTTCACTTTGGGAAGATGAAAAAAGTTCTGGGCCGGGTGCAGTGGCTCACACCTGTAATCCCAGCACTTTGGGAGGCCAAGGCGGGTGGATCACGATGTCAGGAGTTGGAGACCAGCCTGGCCAACATAGTGAAACCCCGTCTCTCCTAAAAATACAAAAATTAGCCGGATGTGGTGGCGGGCACCTTTAGTCCCAGCTACTCAAAAGGCCGAGGCAGGAGAATTGCTTGAACCCAGGAGGTGGAGGTTGCAGTCAGCCCAGAGCAAAATTCTGTCTCAAAAAAAAAAAAAAAAAAAAAATTAAAATAATAAGCCTTATGGTACATACATTTTACCATGACTGCTTTTTTTTTTTTTTCTCTTTTTTTTTTGAGACGGAGTCTCGCTCTGTCGCCCAGGCTGGAGCGCAGTGGCCGGATCTCAGCTCACTGCAAGCTCCGCCTCCCGGGTTCACGCCATTATCCTGCCTCAGCCTCCCGAGTAGCTGGGACTACAGGCGCCTGCCACCTCGCCCGGCTAGTTTTTTGTATTTTTTTTAGTAGAGACGGGGTTTCACCGTGTTAGCCAGGATGGTCTCGATCTCCTGACCTCGTGATCTGCCCGTCTCGGCCTCCCAAAGTGCTGAGATTACAGGGTTGAGCCACTGCGCCCGGCCCATGACTGCTTTTTTAAAAAAGAAAATGATTTGCTAATTTTGTCATGAGCAGTACAAGGTTACAGATAACCAGG
This sequence comes from Rhinopithecus roxellana, assembly GCF_007565055.1. Classification (NCBI taxonomy): domain Eukaryota; kingdom Metazoa; phylum Chordata; class Mammalia; order Primates; family Cercopithecidae; genus Rhinopithecus; species Rhinopithecus roxellana. The sequence goes on from NC_044567.1 coordinate 45,580,735, forward strand.
TTCGTGTGTGTTTGTGTCTTTCCACAGTGTCAGGCTTTTATTGATGCTATTTAAATCACAAAAGCCACAAGCTACATGGAGTTCCCAAGGAGACAATTCTCCTTGGTACTTCCCGACACTCAGCAGTCAGCTGCGGGCACACAGGCTCCAGCCAGTCCATAAGTAAGTCAATATTGCAAACCGTATAAAATAACATACTTCATTAATATGTAAGTGTCACATATTAAACATCCCACAACAAACAAAGTAACATTTAACACAAAGAGGAAAAAGAGGAGAAAGGGTTAAAGGAACAAGTCCCGGGGAGCAGGAAGACAGAAGGAGTCCTGGTCTGGTGGTCTGGGCCCGGTAATAGATCTTGCAAGGAAGAGCCTTTAATGTGGCTGAGCTTTCAGGGGTCAAATGCTGAGTTCTTTTGGTTTGTCTCTTTTTTGAGACAGAAGTTCACTCTTGTTGCCCAGGCTGGAGTGCAATGGCGTGATCTCTGCTCACTACAACCTCTGTCTCCTGGGTTCAAGTGATTCTTCTGCCTCAGCCTCCTGAGGAGCTGGGATTACAGGCACCCACCATCACTCCCAGCTGATTTTTGTAGTTTTAGTAGACGGGGTTTCACCATGTTGGGAGGCTGGTCTCAAACTCCTGACGTCAGGTGATCCATCTGCCTCGGCCTCCCAAAGTGCTGGGATTATAGGCGTGAGCCACCACGCCCAGCCAAATGCTGAGTTCTTATGAGTGATAATGATGGGTTGTGACTATTTCAAGCTGTTAGAGGCTTGCTTTTTTTTTTTTTTTTTTTTTTTCATTGAGTCTTGCTTTGTCTCCCAGGCTGGAGTGCAGTGGCATGATCTCAGCTCACCACAACCTCCACTTCCCAGGTTCAAGCGATCCTCCTGCCTCAGCCTCCCAAGTAGCTGGAACTACAGGTGAATGCCACTATGCCCGGTTAATTTTTGTATTTTTAGTAGAGATGGAGTTTCACTATGTTGGCCAGCCTGGTCTCCAACTCCTGACCTTGTGATCCACCTGCCTCAGCCTCCCAAAGTGCTGGGATTACAGACATGAGCCACCGCACCCAGCCAGCCGAGGCCTGATGGTTTATAGTCGTGGAGTCCTCTGATGAGAACTGATGGTAGAAGAGTGTGCTTGTTTGCATCTTTATCTGGTTGGATGCAGTCTTCTTCTTTTTCTTCTTTTTTAATTTGTTTCTTAAGCAAAAACATCTTACCCTAGTTGGCAAAGTGCTCTATGAAATAGAAAATGGAGCATTTTTCTAAGATGGACTTAGTTGCATCAAGGGTGCTCTGTACAAGTTTGAATACGTTTCTGGTGGGTTCCTATGGGGAAAGCCAAAATTAGGCAAGATTTCACAGATTCTCAGAGCCTGAACCTTTTTTAGTGTATGCGATTTTTAAAAATAGACCTTCTTCCTCCTTCCCCACCCCCTCAGTTCTCAACCAAACAACAAACAATGACTGTGACCTCACCATTGATAAGGCTTCAAGGGCCAGAGTAGAGGAGATGGAAGGATCCTTGCTATTGTGTAAGGATTATTTTGGTAGCAAACGGTGGCAGCCTTCCTGGAACTGGCTTAGACATAAACAAAGAAGTACTGGGTCTGGGCGTGGTGGCTCACACCTGTAATCCCAGCACTTTGGGAGGCTGAGGCGAGCGGATCACCTGAGGTCAGGAGTTCGAGACCAGCCTGGCCGACATGGTGATATCCTGTCTCTACTCAAAACTACAAAAATTTGCCAGCATGGTGGCTGACACCTGTAGTCCCAGCTATTTGGGAGGCTGAGGCAGGAGAACTGCTTGAACCCGGGAGGGGGAGGTTGCAGTGAACCAAGATTGCACCACTGCACTCCAGCCTGGGCAACAGAGTGAGACTCTATCTCAAAAAAAAAAAAAAAAAAAAAAAAGGTACTAGGAGGATCCTGCAGGTGTTGAAGGGCGTATTCACTTCCTGTTTCTGCTGTAGCAAAATATCAATCACGCATTTGATATTCTCTTACAGATCTGGAGGTGCCAAAGTGCAGCAGTCTGAGATGTGTTGGCAGGCAGGTTCTTTCTGTAGGCTCTGGGGAAGAACCTATTTCACTGCCTTCTTCACCTCCTGGAGGCCATCTGCATTCCCATGTGGCAGTGGGGAGTGAAAACAGGAATGTGGCAGCTCTGACTGGAAACAATGTGATTGATAAAGAGGGTGGGCAATGGGGGCACATTTTCTCAAAAGAAAGGGTTGCTTTTCACTGAAGAGGGAGTGAAGGCCTGGGAAGGCAAGATAAGAGGGGTGCACTCAGCTGTGATAGAGAGGCCAACCAGGGGCTGGACGCGGTGGCTCACGCCTGTAATCCCAGCACTTTGGGAGGCCGAGATGGGCGGATCACGAGGTCAGGAGATTGAGACCATCCTGGCTAACACGGTGAAACCCCGTCTCTACTAAAAATACAAAAAATTAGCCGGGCGTGTTGGCGGGCGCCTGTAGTCCCAGCTACTTGGGAGGCTGAGGCAGGAGAATGGTGTGAATCCGGGAGGCGGAGGTTGCAGTGAGCCAAGATCATGCCACTGCACTCCAGCGACAGAGCGAGACTCCATCCCCCCCCCAAAAAAAAAGAAAAAAGAGAGGCCGACCAGCTATGCTGTTTGCAGCAAAATGGGCGTTATGCTTTGCCCCTGGAGGCGTGGAAGTGGGGCAGGAGGGTAGAGAAAAAGTTGTTCCAGCCACTACGGATGTTAACAAGTTACTCCAAATCTTGTTGACTTAAAATAGCCACTTGGTTTGCTCATGATTTTGTGGGCCAGGAATTTAGGCAGGCCTGAGCCCAGCCAGTCTCACTCAGCGTTTCCCTAGCAGCTGCTCAGATGTCATCTGAAGGCCCCACAGGGCTGGACGTCCAAGCTGGCTCACTCACACGGCTGGCACGGGCTGTGGCCTGGTAGCTCAGCTGGGGTTACCAACCCAGGGCTCTACGTGGCTTCTCCGGCATGGCGGGGTCTCAGAGCAGCTGGACTTCTTATGTGGTGGCTGGCTTCCCCCGGCCCACTGAATGGGAGACTCAAGAGGACGACGTAGAAGCTTCATAAATTTTTTTTTTTTTTTTTTTGAGACAGAGTCTCGCTCTGTCACCCAGGCTGGACTGCAGTGGGGCGATCTCGGCTCACTGCAAGCTCTGCCTCCCGGGTTCACCCCATTCTCCTGCCTCAGCCTCCTGGGTAGCTGGGACTACAGGCGCCCGCCACCACGACCGGCTAATTTTTTGTATTTTTAGTAGAGACGGGGTTTCACTGTGTTAGCCAGGATGGTCTCGATCTCCTGACCTTGTGATCCGCCCATCTCGGCCTCCCAAAGTGCTGGGATTACAGGTGTGAGCCACCGCGTCTGGCCAATTTTTTTTTTTTTTTTTTTTTTTTTGAGATGGAGTCTCACTCTGTCGCCCAGGCTGGAGTGCAGTGGCCTGATCTCGGCTCACTGAAACCTCCACCCATCAGCTTCAAGTGATTCTCTTGCCTCAGCTTCCCGAGTAGCTGGGATTACAGGCACCTGCCACCACGTCCAGCTAACTTTTGTATTTTTAGTAGAGACAGGGTTTCACCATCTTGACTGTTATGTGCGTCCGTATAAGAGACCACCTGAGCAGGCTTAGCGTGAGCAACAAGGCTGTTTATTCACTTGGGTGCAAGTGGCCTGAGCCCGAGAAAAGGGCCAGCGAAGGGTGGTAGGAGTGGAACTGGTTTTATAGGTTTGGGGTAGGTAGTGGAAAGTTACAGTTAGGGGGCAGTTTTTCAAGGCAGGGAAAGAATGTCACAAGGTGCACAGTCACGAGGAGGGGGGAAGTCCCAAGGCAGGATATCACAAGGTTGATTAATTAGGGTAGCACAGGAAGATATCACAGTGGTGGAATGTTGAAAGGTGGGTTAATCGGTAAAGGCAGGAACTAACTGTTTCTTATTCTTTAGTGGTTCTCCTGTTGCTCCAGGCTTTGTGACTCCAGGAGGCCTGTACCTGTGGGTCACAGGGGTCACAATGGCTCAACCATGGTGTAGCTCATTCAGAGGACCTTCCATTGGCCAGGCTGGTCTTGAACTCGTGACCTCATGATCCACCCGCCTCAGTCTCGCAAAGTGCTGGAATTACAGGCGTGAGGCACCACGCCCCGCCCAAAGCTGTACAATTTTTTATCCTCAAAAGTTAAGCAGCTTTCCTTCCCCTACATTCTGTGGTTTATAAGTGAGTCACGTCAACCCACTTTCAAGTAGAGGGGACATAGATTCCCACGGCTCAATGAAAGGAGTCTGAAAAAATGTATGAGCATAGTTTAAAACCACTGAAAAGTATGTCATGGGGAGAACATCCAGAGGGGAGATGACTGAGTTGGGTTAAATTGCCAGGCCGGGCACAGTGGCTCATGTCTGTAATCCCAGCATTTTGGGAGGCCGAGGCAGTACAATCTCTTGAGGCCAGGAGTTTGAGACTAGCTTGGGAAATGTAGCGAGACCCCCATCTCTACAAAAAATTTAAAAATTAGCCAGGCGTGGCAGTGCATGCCGATGGTCCCAGCTACTTAGGAGGCTTGGGTGAGAGGATCCCTTGAGCCCAGGCGTTTGAGGTTGCACTGGGTCATGACTGCACCACTGCATTCCAGCCTGAGTGACAGGGTGAGACCGTCTCAAAAATCAGTGAATAAATAAATAAATAAATTGCCAGGCCACAGAAAATGCTTAAGTATTACAACTGGTAAATCACAAGAGTTGTGGTTGATGTGGCTCCCAGTCAGTTGAGCGGTAATGGGGCTAGTGGACTCATGTTTGGGAATGAAGAAGCGAGAAGGTTCAAGGGTGAGAACTGAAGTCATTGCCGTCTCCCCATCCCTGTCCCACGGGAAAATCCAATGCCCAGCCCTTACCAGCTCCTCGAGACAGCCTGCATTTCTTGGCTCAAGAGCCCTTCCTCGGATGTCCCCAGTCTCTCACCTCTGCCAGCACGTCCCTTGCCACTGACCCTGACTCTCCTGCATCCCTCTCAGAAGGACCTTGTGATTACACGGGGTCCATGTGGATAATCCAGCATGACTTCCCCACTTCAAAATCCTTAGTCGTATCTGCAAAGTCCCTTCACCATGTAAAATAACATATTCATGGGTTCTGGGGATTAGGGGTCCAGTGCTCCAAGTAACTTTCATGGGAATCTTTACCTCCAGAAATGGGGAGAAGTAGGCAGGGACTCCCTTCATACACAAGAGACGGCTGCCTCCTGCTATACCCCCAAATACTTATACACTTGCCTTTTTACATCTGAACTGGAAAGACCCTACCTCAATGTCATGGGGGCCGGGGTGGGAGACAGAGGAGCTGCAACACCTGCTTGGCTATTGTTAGGGACAAACAAAGCAGCCACGGTCGCTTAGTGATGACTTCCGGTTCCACCTGAGTGCTTTGGCCACCCATACTGCTCTCAGAGCTCTTTAAAGATGAGTTCTTGTGCTGGGCACTGTGGCTTATGCCTGTAATCCCAGGACTTTGGGAGGCCGAGGTGGACAGATCACCTGATGCCAGGAGTTCAAGACCAGCCTGACCAACATGGAGAAACCCCGTCTCTACTAAAAGTACGAAATTAGCCAGTCATGGTGGTGCATGCTTGTAATCCCAGCTACTCAGGAGGCTGAGGTAGGAGAATTGCCTGAACCCAGGAGGCGGAGGTTGCAGTGAGCCGAGATCACGCCATAGAACTCCACCTGGGCAATAAAAGTGAAACTCTTTCAAAAAAAAAAAAAAAAAAAAAAACCTTCTTAAAAACTGTAATAAAATCTATTAATGTTCTATTTTATTATTTCCCTTTCTTCAGTTTTTTTTCTCATGATGGGGATTAATTGACACTTGTGAGTGGTACAAAGAATAGCACCCTCATTTTACACATGGCTTGGATGACTGAGTGAGAAGAAACAGAAGAAGTAAAATGGCAGAAGCTGGGTGCCACCCGGATGTGGACAAAAACGTTGAGTCATGGGATGAGGGGTGGACTAGAACCCCTTCTGAGTGTCCTCTAGCCTGATGGTCTCTAGGGCTTTACGAGGTGAACATCGTCAGGCGCGGTGGCTCACGCCTGTCGTCTCAGCACTTTGGGAGGCCGAGGTGGGCGGATCATGAGGTCAGGAGATCGAGACCATCCTGGCTAACATGGTGAAACCGTGTCTCTATTAAAAATACAAAAAATTAGCCGAGCATGGTGGCGGGCGCCTGTAGTCCCAGCTACTTGGGAGGCTGAGGCAGGAGAATGGTGTGAACCCGGGAGGCGGAGCTTGCCGTGAGCAGAGATCGCCCCATTGCACTCCAGCCCTCCAGCCTGGGTGACAGAGTGAGACTCTGTCTCAAAAAAAAAAAAAAAAAAAAAGAGGTGAACATCTTGTGTGTCCATCCCTCTTGGGAGGTCAGAGGGACCAGAATCCCGAGAAGGAGAAAGTACCACAGATGACCACTAGAGGGTGCCCTTCATTCTCCTTGACCCCCTCTGGTCCAACTGCTAATCTAGGAACCTCTTTAGCTGCCCAGACCAGCAGAGGGCATTTCAGATGTGCAGAAAGAACGCAACCGCCCCAACTTCCTGCCCTCCTCTTGTGGTGGAAAGACAAATGGTAGAGTCGGGGAAGAATGTAGACAGCAAGGAAGTGGGCAGATCCAGATGCTCTGCTGTGTGTCCCTAAACTTTGCTCTCAGGCCTCTGACTGCCCAATACAGTCACTCTTGATCAGCCATGCAACCATTTGTTTCTCTCCAAACACTATGGCTACTTTGTGTCTGTCCACATTCTCTCCACTTGGTGAGCTCCTACACATCCTTCAAGGCCCAGTTCAAATGCTACCACTCAGGCCCTTTCTTCTCTCCCACTTTTGTGCTTCCACAGCACTAGCATTCATCACTTTGCATAGTAATAACTTATGTGCCTTCTGTCCTGTACAGCATGTGCTCTGCCCATGAATGACTTGCCCAGTTCTGAGTCTCTACTTGCATAGGGTCTGGCACAAATTGAAGGTCACTGTATTTAGCCTGCATCATATTATGGCTTCCACTTCCTCCTACACCTTGCAGGACTTTCTTGTGGGCAGATGCTGATTCGGACTCTTTTCTTGAATTCTTGCACTGTCCAGCACATGGCCTGGTAAAGTAGGCACTCAAGTTTGGTAGAATGAGGTTGCCTCCTTTGTGTATGCAACTCTTTTTTTTTGAGATGGAGTTTTCCTCCTGTTGCCCAGGCTGGAGTGCAATGGCTTGATCTCAGCTCACCGCAACCTCCACCTCCGGGATTCAAGTGATTCTCTTGCCTCAGCCTCCTGAGTAGCTGGGATTACAGGCATGCCCCACCATGCCTGGCTACTTTTGTATTTTTAGTAGAGACGGGGTTTCTCCGTGTTGGTCAAGCTGGTCTCGAATTCCCGACCTCAGGTGATCCACCCGCCTCAGCCTCCCAAAGTGCTGGGATTATAGGCGTGAGCCATCGCACCCGGCCACAACTCACCTCTCTCTGCGGATGACTCAGCTTCTTTTTTCAGTCAACGAGTATCTATCAGGTATTTCCTATTGTGTTCAGGAATATGCTGGGTGCTATGGTTGGGAGGGTATAATATTGTGAAATATACTGTTGGTCTTTGTCCCCATTTCCTGGCATGCAACTCCTAAAATCCTTAGACTCTTCGAAGTGTTATCTTTCTGTATGCTAATGAGTTGACTTATGACTGGCAGCTCATATGTGGCTTCACAGGATGGGTGCTGATCACTGAAGAGACCCAGAAGGATTAGAAGATTGGCACATTCAGCTCCACCTCCCAGGAGGTGAAAGGCGCTGAAAATTAAACTGATCACCAGTGGGTCGATGGTCTCGTCAATCATGCCTACATAATGAAGCCTCCATACCAACCACAAAGGACAGGGTTTAGAGAGTTTCTGGGGAGCCAAACATGTGGAGGTTCCTGCAAGGCAGTGCGTCCTTGGAGGGCATGGAAGCTCTATCCTTCTTCCCCCTTACCTTTTCCTGTGCAACATTTTATCTGTATCCTTTGTAATATCCTTTACAATAGACTGGTAAGCATAAATAAGTGTTTCCCTGAGTTCTGTGAGCCACTGTAGAAAATTAATCAACCCCAAGGAGGAAGCCATGGGAACCCCCATTTATAGCCAGTAGGTCAGAAGCACAGGTAAAACATCCTGGTGCTTGTGATTGGCGTCAGAAGTGACAGGAAGTCTCGTGGGACTGAGCCCTTAATCTGTGTGATCTGATACTGTCTCCAGGTTGGTAGTGGCGAAATTGAATTGGAGGACACCCATAAGCTGTTGAATGTAGAACTGATCGCTTGCCTGTTGGTAGGGATAAGTTTCCACACATTTCATGGAAGCCTTCTGTGTTGACTGTGGTATGAGAGCAGAGGAAAAGTAGTTGATGTTTTGTCCACTCAGGTGGTACTTGAGAAAGTGTTCAGTCCTCCAGGAGTTTTCCAGCTGGAGAGATCAGTCTATAACAGTAAATATGAAGAAGGCAGAGAGACCCAGATGGTGGAATAGGAGTTGCCTACTCCTATTCATCTCATCTCCTCCACAGTGCCCTGGTTTTGACAACTATCCATGGATTAATGTACCTTTGTGAGAGTCCAGGGAAGAAATTCTAGAACAGCGTTGGAGCAAAAAATCTAAACATAGGAACACTGAAGAAAATAAAAAGAACAGTTTCACTGCATCACCCCTGTCCCATAGGTGGTACAGGTCAGTGACACGACAGACCCCCTCAGCCCACAGTAACTCCCACAGGGAAATGTAAAAGTATAATGAGTGAACACTCAGCTTCCCCAGCTGTGCAGGATGCTTCCTAAGAGTCCTCCCTCTTCTTCATTCCACCCAGAATACTGAAGGGATGCACATGAACGAGTAGCTGGGAGAATGTGGAGGAAGGAACAGAGGCAAGAGACTCACAGCAATCAGAGTATAAAACTCAACAAAGGGTCACATACCTTACTAGCTGCTTCACAGACTCCATCAAGGGCCTGCCCACAAGCTGCTTGGGATGCCTTACCTGTACACTCTCCAGCTGGCCCATGGGCACCCCGAATACTCTATGTGCTTCACCGCTCTCACCACCCCATGGCTGGACCTCTCTAGGTGTACCCTGGACGTCAAGTGTAGGGCTTTACAGATGGTTTGCAAGCACACGCACTCAACAGGCTTGACACCGTAGGACTCGGAGAAGGCACACAAATGAGCATTTCAGGGCACTGCCCCTAAGGAAAACAAATGGGAGACTCTCCATGCTTGGCCTGGCTTTGCAGTATTAACAGAAGGTATACCATCTTAAGAATCCCCCCCATCCCGAGCGAACAAGAGGAGTGGAGTGGGTGCATCCGTAGAAAAAGTGCGAGATAGCCTCAGAATCCCTGAGCCTGGTTAACTGGTGAAGGTGTTTTCCTCCCAAAGCCAGTTACCAAAGACAGGAAGAAGTGACTTCTTCAAGTAAATACAAAGACAGTAATGTAAGACTTTAAGCAACATGAAAACTGAGGAAGCATGACACCATGAAAGGAACACAATAGTTTTACAGTAACCAACCCCAAAGAAGTGGAGATCTAAATATTTCCTGACAAGGAATTCAAAATAATTGTTTTAAGGGAGCACAGCAAGCCACAGCAGAACACAGACAACGAAAATTAGGAAAACAATACATTTAAAAAGGAGATGTTCAACAAGAGTGAAACTCTGTCCCAAAACAAAAACAAACACAAAACAAGAAAAATTAGCTGGGCTTGGTGGCATGTGCCTGTAATCCGGGAGACTGAGGCAGAAGAATTGCTTGTACCCGGGAAGTGGAGGTTGCAGTGAGCCGAGATCGCACCATTGGACTCCAGCGTGGGCAACAAGAGTGAAACTCGAAAATAAAATAAAATAAAAATAAAAAGATTTTTAAAAAATTGTATATCTGTATGGGTATTTGCCATAGAGCTTTCAGGACTGGTTGTTGCCCTGGGTGAGTCAGTGAGTGAGCAGTGATGCATATGAAGGTCTAGGACATTACTGTACATGATGCAGACTTTACAAACACTGTACATGTAAGCTATACAAGTTCATTTGAAAAATAATTGTGCTATGATGTTACAAGGGCTATGACATCACTAGGTGATATGAATTTTTCAATTTAATTATAATCTTATGGGACTACCATCTAATATGCGGTCCATCATTGACCAAAACATCATTATGTAGATATAATGTATATGCTGCCCTTTAAGGAAACACACAGGCTGAAAGTGAAGAGATGGAAAAAGATGTTTGACTCCCATGTCCATTGCAGCATTTTCCATAATAGCCAAGACATGGAAACAACCTCAGTGTCTACAAACAGATGAATGGATAATGAAAATATAACTATATATTTAACTATATGTTATATACATATAACTGTGTGTGTGTGTGAGAGAGAGAGAGACAAAGACAGACAATATTATTGAGAATTAGAATTTTATTGAATCTTTAAAAATTAGAATAGACTAGGTACAGTAGCTCATGCCTGTAATTCTAACACTTTGGGAGGCTGAGACAGGAGGACTGCTTGAGCCCAGGAGTTTGAGACCAACCTGGAAAACATAACAAGACCTCATCTCTACAAAAAAATACAAAAATTAGCCAGGCATGGTGGCATATGCCTGTGGTTCCAGCTACTCAGGAAAATGAGGCAGGAGGATCGATTGAGCCCAGGAGGTCAAGGCTGTGGTGAGCTGCGGTTGCACCACTGCACTCCAGCCAGGGTGACAAAGTGAGATCCTGTCTTTAAAAACAAAGAAAAAGAAGGCCAGATGTGGTGACTCATGCCTGTAATCTCAGTACTTTGGGAGGCCGAGGCGGGCAGATTGCTTGAGGTCGGGAGTTTGAGACCAGACAGGCCAGCACGGTGAAACCCCATCTCTACTAAAAATACAAAAATTTGGCCGGGCGCGGTGGCTCAAGCCTGTAATCCCAGCACTTTGGGAGGCCGAGACGGGCGGATCACGAGGTCAGGAGATTGAGACCATCCTGGCTAACATGGTGAAACCCCGTCTCTACTAAAAAATACAAAAAATTAGCCGGGCGAGGTGGTGGGCGCCTGTAGTCCCAGCTACTCAGGAGGCTGAGGCAGGAGAATGGCGTGAACCTGGGAGGCGGAGCTTGCAGTGAGCTGAGATCCGGCCACTGCACTCCAGCCTGGGCGACAGAGCGAGACTCTGTCTCAAAAAAAAAAAAAAAAAAAATACAAAAATTTGCTGGGCATGGTGGCACGCACCTGTAATCTCAGCTACTCGGGAGGCTGAAGTAGGAGAATCGCTTGACCCCGGGAGGCAGAGGTTGCAGTGAGCCGAGATTGTGCCACCGCACTCCAGCCTGGGCGACAGAGCGAGATTCTGTCTCAAAAAAAAAAAAAAAAAAAAAAAAAAAAATTCATGGCAAAATCCCTGGAGCATTTTCATGTTTATCAATTGAATTCTTTCATTTTACAACAAGGAAACTGAGGCTCAGAGAAGGGAAGGATTCACAAAGAAAGTTGTTGTCAAACCAGGCCTGGAATTCTGATCACCTGACACCTCAGCCTTGAACTCGGTGTGCAAAAGGCAATTGTTGGAAATAGGGTTACAGAGTTTACTATACCACACAGCTGAAATGGGGTCCTTAAAGGTTAGCAAAATAATTGATTGATTGATTGATTGAATGAATGAATGAAACACAAACCAAGAAGTCACAGCTTTGTTAGTCTAGGATAAGTTCTATCCACAGAAGCATTTATTCACCCTTCAGAAGAAAATTTTTTTTTTTTTTTTGAGACAGAGTGTTGCTCTTTTGCCCAGGCTGGAGTGCAGTGGCTCGATCTCAGCTCACTGCAACCTCCGCCTCCCAGGTTCAAGCGATTCTTCTGCCTCAGCCTCATGAGTAGCTGGGACTACAGGCGCCTGCCACCATGCCTGACTAATTTTTGTATTTTTAGTAGAGGCGGGGTTTCACTGTATTGGCCAGGCTAGTCTCAAACTCCTGACCTCATGATCCGCCTGCCCTGGCCTCCCAAAGTGCTGGGATTTAGGCATGAGCCAACGCATCTGGCCTAGCAGAGAATTTTAAATTGGCTTTTAGGAAGGTTTTTTAGCAGCTAAACTTTGGATGAGCCTAATAAGAAAGAGTTCAGGCCTTGGCCAGGTGCAGGGGCTCATCCCTGTAATCCCAGCACTTTGGGAGGCAGAGGAGGGCGGATCACAAGGTCAAAAGATCGAGACCAGCTTGGCCAACATGGCGAAACCCTGTCTCTAAAAAAAATACAAAAATTAGCCAGACGTGGTGGCAGGCGCCTGTAGTCCCAGCTACTTGGGAGGCTGAGGCAGGAGAATCACTTGAACCTGGGAGTCGGAGGTTGCAGTGAGCTGAGATCAAGCCATTGCACTCCAGCCTGGTGACAAGAGCAAAACTCCATCTCAAAAAAAAAAAAAAAAAGAAAAAAAAAAGAAATTAGTAAACACTGCAAATCACGAATCTTCTGAGCCAGATGTTTTGTTTTGTTTGAGATGGCGTCTTGCTCTGTCGTCCAGGCTGGAGTGCAGTGGCATGATCTCAGCTCACTGCAACCTCTGCCTCGTAGGTCCAAGCAATTCTCCTGCCTCAGTCTCCCGAGTAGCTGGGACTACAGGCGCCCGCCAAAACGCTTGACTAATTTTTGTATTTTTAGTAAAGATGGGGTTTCACCATGTTGGCCAGGCTGGTCTCGAACTACTGACTTCAGGTGATCCGCCCTCCTCGGCCTCCCAAAGTGCTGGCGTGAGCCACTGTGCCCAGCCAGAGCCAGGTGTTTGTTAAACATTTATCAGACATATCAGGTTATCATCATTATTACTGAAATCGACAACTCATTCGCTCTGGGCAGACACAACACACATCCGTTTGCCTATTTTTACTAATGTGACTGCTCATTTGAGTCAGAAGCAGCCAATTCAACAAAATGGTTAATTGGTTTCCCCACCCCATCCCCCATGTTCAGAGGGGCCGTGGGCCTCGCTGGGAGTTTCTGTCCCACAGTGTTGCAGGAGGGAACCCAACTCCGTCAAAATGCTCCACTGGCCACATTTCTCAATGTCGCCACTCACACGCCCTTAGAAACAGGAAGCCTGTCCCTTGCCTCCTCCGAGCAGAAGATGTCTCAGCAGTTCCAGGGTGCACAGGAGCTTTCAAGAGTCATCCTCATTGTGAGATGGTGAGTTTGTCACGCATGAGCTGGTTTCTTACCTGGATCTGTCTCTGCGTGGGAGTCGGCGTCCTGTCGCTCTTCTTGAGACTAAGGCTACCACCTCCAGGAATGCTCAGGGCAAACTCGTCTGTGGGGACACCTCGCCCACCCACACTGCCAAGTCTCCACCCTGGCCCCTGGCCCCCACCAGGACGCCCTCCCATACCATGAGGGTCCTCTGGTGGGTCTTGCAGGAGTGACACAGGGCAGTGAGAGGATTCTGGCTTCCGGACAGCTGCGGACCGTCAGCTTCCCTGGAAAAGGGATGCTTGCCTACAGATGACGCCTGGGTCTCTCCCCCGTGGGCAGACTAGAAAGGGGAAGTGGTCAGGATGAGGCTCACTGTCTCGAGCGGTGGGTGGAGGGCCTGTGAGTGAGGAATGCCTCTCGCCAGCTGTGCCTGAACCGCAGCACTCCGGCCACTGCTGTCTCCTTAGCCGCTCGGATACCTTCACAGTTCAGGTAAGCATCTCGGCTTTCCAAGGGACTGTTTCCTGCTCTCTTCACAATAGACATCTGTCAGTGCTGGCATCAGGACATGTGTCCCTGGGAGCCACCGAGGGGCACCGGGCCAGGGGATTGCAGCCTGGGGCCCTGGTACGACTGCTGCGTAGGGTTGGAGAAAAACTTGCATTGAAGAATCTGCTCTGCCGGTAACTGGCTGAGTGACCTGAGGCATCACTTCACTTCTCTGGGCCTTTTCCTCCTGTGTATGTCGGGGCAATGAAGTCGTCTACCTCTCGGGTTGAAATGAGATAATAACTGGGAACGAGAGGTGTGAACTGTAACGAGTTATTCCCACTCTCTGGATGCCAAGAGTGTGTTTTGGGACTGATATGTGAGAAGACTGTCATGGCGCTATGCTGGAGGTAGGGGTGGGAGCAAGGCACTGACTGTGTTAATTTATTTATTTTTATTTTATTTATTTATCTATCTATTTTTGAGATGGAGTTTTGCTCTTGTTGCCCAGGCTGGAGGGCAGTGATGCCATCTCAGCTTATTGCAACCAACACCTCCCGGGTTCAAGCGATTCTCCTGCCTCAGCCTCCTGCTCTTGAACTCCTGACCTCAGGTGATCCGCCTGCTTCAGGCTCCCAAAGTGCTGAGATTACAGTGGTGTGAATTTAGGCTATGTCTTGGGGCTCTTGGATGAAAGACCTGGAACACCTCCAGTCTTGGTACCGTTGTCATTGCATCTCTGGCTTTAAGTAGTTCATTAGGCACCTTCCCTTCCAGAGGTCTCGAGACCAAAGTGTGTTGGGCTGGCGTGAGTTCTCGGTAGAGCCATCTGCTTTTGCCCTGTAGAAAATTATTTCGAGAAGAGACCTGGGTTCGGCTTCGCCATATCCACTCCCACTGCCTTGTGTATCCACTTGTCCCCGAGGTCTTGGCCATGAAGCAATGCAGAGCACAGGCTTCACTCTGCTTCAGTGGTAAATAACGACTGAGAGGCAGGCGGGGCACAGTGGCTCACTCCTGTAATCCTAGCATTTTGGGAGGCCAAGGCGGGCAGATCACAAGGTCAAGAAATCGAGACCAGCCTGGCCAACATGGTGAAATCCCGTCTCTACTAAAAATACAAAAATTAGCTGGACGTGGTGGCGGGTGCCTGTAGTTGCAGCTACTCGGGAGGCTGAAGCAGGAGAATCATTTGAGCCTGGGAGGTGGAGGTTGCAGTGAGCCAAGATTATGCCACTGCACTCCAGCCTGGTGACAGAGCAAGCAAGACTCCATCTCAAAACAAAACAAAACAAAACAAAACAAACTACTGAGAGGCTTAAAGCAAGGAAAGGATAGGGTCACACTGGTATTTAGCAGCCAGTGGGGAGCCAGATGGGGGCTAGGGGCCCCCGAAAATGGAATGGTCCAGGTACGGAGATGAGGACTTGGACTACATTTGGAGGCTGACAGGCTGAAGCGGGGTGGGGATGGGGTCTGGAAAGAGGAATGAGGTGAGGTTTCTGGTCTTTCCCAGAAGTGAAAGGATAGAGAAGGGGAGAAGAGAGGCTGGACTCCTTTTATTTTTTTTTTTTTTTTTTTTTTTTTTTTTGAGACGGAGTCTTGCTCTGCTGCCCAGGCTGGAGTGCAGTGGCCGGCTCTCAGCTCACTGCAAGCTCCGCCTCCCGGGTTCACGCCATTCTCCTGTCTCAGCCTCCCGAGTAGCTGGGACTACAGGCGCCCGCCTCGTCGCCCGGCTAGTTTTTTGTATTTTTTAGTAGAGACGGGGTTTCACCGTATTAGCCAGGATGGTCTCGATCTCCTGACCTCATGATCCGCCCGTCTCGGCCTCCCAAAGTGCTGGGATTACAGGCTTGAGCCACCGCGCCCGGCCTGGACTCCTTTTAATGACCCTGCCCTGCACTTCCCCATGCACACTTGGGTTTTAAGTTGCCAGTGACTATCCACATGACCATTTCTGGTGCTGACATCAGTGAGAAGGACAACTGGAGCCAGACTCAGTGGCTCACGCCTGTAATCCCAGCACTTTGGGAGGCCGAGGCAGGTGGATCACTTGAGGTCAGGAGTTTGAGACCAGCCTGGCCAACATGGCAGAACCCCATCTCTACTAAAACTACACAAAAAATGAGCCGGGTATGGTGGTGCATGCGTGTCTGTAATCCCAGCTACTCAGGAGGCTGAGGCAGGAGAATGGCTTTAACTGGGAAGTAGGGGTTGCAGTGAGCCGAGATTGCACCAATGGAGTCTAGCCTGGGCGACAGAGCAAGACTGTATCTCAAAAAAAAAAAAGAGAAGGACGAGTGAGAACAAGGCCTCACTGAGCATGAACAGCAACAGTCTGGGAATTAGAGGTGAACTGGGGCAAGAGCTGCTCAGGCCAACCAGCCTAAATGTTCTCTACAGCCTCTCAGACCCTTGAGATCTAGGCTGAGATTAGTTCGAACCCTTATTCTAGGCCTGCGGAAGTCCAAAGCCCTCCCCAAGACTTCTGTGGACTCCCGAAGAGTCCACCTCTTTTTCCATGGTCCGCAATGGGCCTGCAGCCTCTGTGGGTTAAACTGTTTATATTGCACTGTTTATATTCCACCCCTTTCTTAGTTCCCCACACCCCCAGAACAAATCTGCTCACAAAAGCACTGGCAGATGCAGCAGACTTTACCAAAGACTAAGCGGGGGGCCACCAGAGGGACTTGTAACGCACCAGTGCAAACAACTACACACGGAACATAACAAGGCCCTGCTCTGAAAATGTCTTTGCCATCCCATCCCTGAGGACTTTCTATTGGTTTCTTCTCTTGTTAGCAAATGAGGCCCGTTCTGCTCATCGCACAGTAAGCCGATCACTGAGGTGACCAGTTTTTTTTTTTTTTTTTTTTTGAGACGGAGTCTTACTCTGTCACCCAGGCTGGAGTACAGTCGTGCGATCTTGGCTCACTGCAACCTCCGCCTCCCAGGTTCACGCCATTCTCCTGCCTCAGGCTCCCAGGTAGCTGGGACTACAGGTGCCCGCCACCTCACCCGGCTGATTTTTTGTATTTTTTAGTAGAGACGGGGTTTCACCGTGTTAACCAGGATGGTCTCGATCTCTTGACCTCGTGATCTGCCTGCCTCGGCCTCCCAAAGTGCTGGGATTACAGGTGGGAGCCACCGCGCCGAGATGACCAGTTTCGCAGCAGAAAATGTGTTTATTCATGAGGCAGCCAAGTGAGGAGATGGGAAAATAGGTCTCAAACTGACTTCCTCAAAGATGGGGTTTAGAGACGTTGATGGGACAAAGAAGCAGGTGGCCTAAGGTGTGGGGAAGGTGATTGGAGGCAAGGAAAAGTAGGGCATCAGCAATGTGTGCAAGCCTAGTCAAGCTTCGTGGTTCTTCATAGGATGCCGGTTCACAAAATGGTGGCATTAGCATGACTGAGGATGGAGTTTTTGGTGCTCTGACATCAAACGTCACCTACTGGACACTCTCACAGACCAAGTTGAAGGACTGATGGTCATAAGTGGCTTGAACTGGATAAGAGCTGACCTCACGTTCCTGAAAAACAACTTTTTTTTTTGGACGGAGTTTCACTCAGGCTGGAGTGCAATGGCAAGATCTTGGAGGCTCACTACAACCTCCACCTCTCAGGTTCAAATGATTCTCCTCCCTCAGCCTCCCGAGTAGCTGGGATTACATGTGCCCACCATCGCACCTGGCTAATTTTTGTATTTTTAGTAGAGACGGGGTTTCACCACGCTGGCCAGACTGGTCTTGAACTCCTGACCTCAGGTGATCAGCCCACCTTGGCCTCCCAAAGTGCTGGGATTACAGGTGTTGGCCACCATGCCCAGCCCCTGGAAAACAACTTAAACAACCATTACTATGATGACCTATATGTCAGAGATGTTATCTAGCAGGAAGCTAGTGGAATTCGAGTTAAATATTGCTTAGCTACATGACTTTTAGCTATATAGTTTGTTTTTTGTTTTTTGTTTTTTGAGACGGAGTCTCGCCCTGTCGCCCAGGCTGGAGTGCAGTGGCCGGATCTCAGCTCACTGCAAGCTCCGCCTCTCGGGTTCACGCCATTCTCCTGCCTCAGCCTCCCGAGTAGCTGGAACTACAGGCGCCCGCCACCTCGCCCGGCTCGTTTTTTGTATTTTTTTAGTAGAGACGGAGTTTCACTGGGTTAGCCAGGATGGTCTCGATCTCCTGACCTCGTGATCCGCCCGCCTCGGCCTCCCAAAGTGCTGGGATTACAGGCTTGAGCCACCACGCCCAGCCTGTTTTTTGTTTTTTTAAAGACAGGGTCTCACTCTATAACCCAGGCTAGAGTGCACTGATGGTGATCACAGCTCACTGCAGCCTCAACCTCCTAGAGTCAAGCCATCCTCCCACCTCAGCCTCCTGAGTATCTGGGACTACAGGCACATGCCGCCACATCTGGTTTGTTTGTTTGTTTGTTTGTTTTTAGTAGAGACAAGGTCTTGCTGTGTTGCCTAGGCTGTTCTTGAACTCCTGGGCTCAAGTGATCCTCCAGCCTCGGCCTCCCAAAGGGCTGGGATTACAGATGTGAGCCACTGATCCCAGCAGCTATATAGGTTTTAAGATCAACAAGAAGTAAGTGACTAAAACCAAGTAAAGTAGGTTAAGTTCTGCAGGCCTAATCTAGCCCTTGGGTTCACTCCCACCTTTGTACCATCGTGCTGGCTCCCCTTCTTCTCACCCTTCCATCCCTTCTTCTCATCACCTTCCCTCCCAGAACTCCAAATTCTCCCCCTCTATAACCCAGAGGAATTTAACATTCCCCACTTCCTACCAGCAAACTTCATTCCTAGCCCCGCCAGCTTTGCAGACCTGGAGATCCTCTGCAGGGAGAGTAGGGAATTCTCCTCGTCGGGTAGCTGCCCTTCTTTGAAGACATTTGGCGATTGTAAATAGAACTTGGTTGGTTTACCCTTAATAATGCCTCATGTTTGGTGATCTTCTGCACGCAGAGCTCTTTTGCATGCATCATCTCTTGGAAGCTTTTCAGAAGCCTGCAAGGAGATGTTAAGGGTCTTATTCCAAGTGCAACAGCTAAGTGGGAACAGGAAATCTATTCCCCCTGGCCAGGTACAGTGGCTCATGCCTGTAATTCTGGTACTTTGGGAGGCTGGGGCTGAGGATCACTTGGGTCCCGGAGTTTGAGACCAGCCTATGCAACATTTTTTGTGCATCTACAACATTTTGTTGTCTCAACAAAAAGGAAAGGAAGGTAAAAGAGAGGAGAGGAGAGGAGGGGAGGGGAGGGGAGGGGAGAAGAGAAAGGAGAGGAGAAAGGAGAGGAGAAAAAGGAGAGGAGAGGAGAGAAGAAAGGAGAGGAGAAAGGAGAGAGGAGAGGAACGGAGAGGAGAGAAAGGAGAGGAGAGAAAGGAGAGGAGAGGAGAAAGGGAGAGGAGGGGAGGGGAACCTGTTTCCCTCAATGGCCAGCCTATGACCCTTCAATGCTTCATTTATGTGAATATGTGTATACCTTTCACAGTGTAAACTATATTTCTTACTGAATATCTTATTTTAAAAATGCTAAATAGGCAGAACACCGTGGCTCATGCCTGTAATCCCAGCACTTTGGGAGGCCAAGGCGGGTGGATCACCTGAGGTCAGGAGTTCGAGACCAGCCTGACCAATATGGTGAAAACCCATCTCTACTAAAAGTATAAAAATTAGCTGGGTGTGGTGGTGTGTGACTGTAGTCCCAGCTACTTGGGAGGCTGAGACAGGAGAATTGCTTGAATCCGGGAGGTGAAGGTTGCAGTGAGCCGAGATCGCACCACTGCACTCCAGTCTGGGTGACAGAGCAAGACTCCATCTCAATTAAAAAAAAAAAAAAAGCTAAATAAACCCACAGTCTCAGAAATTCCTGGTGAAGGAAAATGTGATTTCTGTCCCTGACGCCCTGGAAATGCCCTTTGGAGAAATGAAAGTGAAGCTGACGTGGTGACTGCCTTCAGCTGCTCTCCCACTCACCCGCCCTCTTCCCTGTGGAATGGTTGCCAAATCCTTTCCGCTGAAACCACCCAGAACTGCAACAGGCTCACTCATGTTCCTTGAAAATGTCATGGACAACTAGAGGAATAGGGAGAAACAAAGGGGAAGCTGGAACTCCACCTCCCCAGCATTGTATGGCCACTGCTTCCCAGCCAGGCTCTTGACCCCAGTAGCCAAAGGCCAGTGTAGAACGGGGAGCCTGCCCAGGGTCGCTGTGTTCAGATGAGGCTTTGGAATTAGACTGCACAGCACAGGAATTTCAGGTACTGGACCCAAAGTGACTTCTGCCTGCATTCTCCGGGGGGATGTCCATCTATAGCAGGGGAAAGAGACTGGGGCATCATCCATTCATTCACATATTCACAGATATGTATGGAATGCCCTGCCCCAGGTGATGTTCTAGGCTCTAGAAACACAGTGGTAATTACAGGCAAAGCCTCGGCTCTTACGGCTCTTATGGTGCTTACCCATCAGTGTGGGAGACAGACAAGGAACAAATAAACGAAGAGGACAAATACACCAAGAGACAACTGTCACTGTCACAGGCTCAGTTGGAAGAAAAATGCATTTCACTTTTTTTTTTTTTTTTGAGACAGGGTCTTGCGCTGTTGCTCAGGCTGCAGTGCAGTGGCACAGTCATGGCCCAGTGCAGTGTCACACTCCTGGGCTCAAGCCATCCTCTCACCTAAGCTTCTCGAGTAGCTGGTACTATAGGCATGCGGTGTTATGCCCAGACCGTTTATTCCCCGAAGAAGACCACCAGAGTCCAGAGTCAAAGCCAAGCGGCAAGGATCTTTAATGCAAGTTCGAACTTGGTCCCTCCGTTCTACAACATACAAGAAGGCCCCGAATGATGCATGTGCCTGCTTTTTATAGCCCGATGCATACAGGATATGTAAGGTTACAGAGGTACAAAGGAATTCTTTTGGTTGCAGCATTACAACTGGTAATTGGTTAATACAATTAACAGTTTTCTATTTGTTCCCGCGCATTTAGTAAAACTACAAACGGTTGTGACCTTATCAGGGGCTCTCTAGGTGGTGTTTCTGAGATGTGTGAGGGGGGGATGTGTTTGTGTTGGGCTCAGGAAGTTGGGACAAAATAGAGGATTGTGTTTGTAGTGGGCCCAGGACTAAGATATGTGGCAGACACCGGTAATTGGAGCAGGACAGAGACTTTCACAACGTTTGTCCTTACAATGTCTGGAGTCTATAGATAACCTAATCGGTTAGGTCCGGGGTCGATCTTTAACTAGGCTCAGGGCGCCGCCCGGGCTGTTTGCCTGTGGACTTCATTTCTGCCTTTTAGTTTTTTTCATTTGATCTCTTTCAGCGGCACCTCACCTGGCACATTTTAAAATTTTTTTGTAGAGACAAGGTCTTGCTATGTTGCCCAGGCTGGTTGCTAACTCCTGGCCTTCAGTGATCCTCCTGCCTCAGCCTCCAAAAGTATTGAGATTATAGGTGTAAGTCACTGTGCTCAATGCATTTTTTTTTTTTTTTTTTGAGACAAGATTTGGCTCTGTCACCCAGGCTGCAGTGCAGAGGCATGATTGCAGCTCACTACAGCTGCGACTTCCTAGGCTCCAACAATCCTTCCACTTCAACCTCCCATGTAGCTGGGGCCACAGGCGCATGCCACAATGCCCAACTTATTTTTTTTTAAATTTTTTTTGGAGAAGGAGTCTAGCTTTGTCACCCAGGCTGGAGTGCAGTGGCACGATCTCCACTCACCACAACCTCCGCCTCCCAGTGTCAAACAATTCTCCTGCCTCAGCCACCCAAGTAGCTGGGATTACAGGTACACACCACCACGCCTGGCTAATTTTGGTATTTTTAGTAGAGACGGGGTTTCACCATGTTGGCCAGGCTGGTCTTGAATTCCTGACCTCATGATCCACCCTCCTCGGCCTCCCGAAGTGCTGGGATTACAGGCATGAGCTACCACACCCAACATATTTCACATATACATATTGCAGGGGTAGTGACATCCCTTCACGTAGCTGAGGAGTTCTCCTTGGGATGCAGCAGGCGAGGAGGAAGGATGGCCTCACAAGAAAGGCTCCATCAACTGAAATTGTGAAGAAAGCGCCATGGGAATGGGGAATGGGGTCTGGGCTGGAAGGTGGAGGAGTTGGTGTGTGCTGTTGCACTGCTCTGCTCAAGCCAGCCCCTCCCACCTCAGCCCCCAGGCTGTTGATTTTGCCTCCCAACTCAGAGGAAACGGAAACTTAAGTGTGAGCTCTCAACTTCCTGCCCCCAAGCCCCTTCTCTCCGGTTCTGGTTCTATTCAGTGTCACTCCCTTCTCTAATCCTTGTTCCCTTTTGAAAGTTCATTCTGGGTGGAGCGGTGGCTCATGTCTGTAATCCCAGCACTTTGGGAGGCAGAGGCGGACGGATCACTTGAGGTCAGGAGTTCAAGACCACCCTGGCCAGCAGGGTGAAACCCCTGAGTAGCTGCTGAGAAGCTTAACCTCCTGAGTAGCTGGGACTACAGGCGCATGACGCCACGCCCGGCTACGTGTGAGTGTGTGTTTGTGTGTTGTGTGTGTGTGTATAGAGACAGGGTCTTGCTGTGTCTCCCAAGCTATCTTGAACTCCTGGACTCAAGTGATCCACCTGCCTTGGCCTCCCAAAGTGCTAGGATTACAAGCGTGAGCCACTGCACTCAGTCCAGTGCAAACACTTCTTTGCAATCCTTCAGTAGCCCTCAGCAGTCCTGTACTCACAATCTTATCAGCCCTCTGTGGCCACCACTCCAGGCCTGCTAGCACAGGTAGGATGCAGCTTCCATACCTTCCCAGGGCCTGAACTTGGTCATGCGGTCATTGTGATCTTCCCATTGTCCATACTCTCTGTCATCCTTCCCCAGGGCTTCCCCTGTCTAGAAGCACCTTGGCCATTAAACCAGCCTGGTGGCCTAGAGGACTTCCCACTGGAACTAGAATATGATTCTCTTAGGCCCCCTCTCTCAGCTGCCCTCTCTCAAAAAGCAAGCTCTCCTTGGTTCTGTTGAAAAATGTGTCGGCCAGGCATGGTGGCTCACGCCTGTAATCCCAACACTTTGGGAGGCCGAGGCAGGTAGATCACCTGAGGTCAGGAGTTTGAGACCAGCCTGGCCAACATGGTGAAACCCCATCTCTACTAAAAATACAAACAAATTAGCTGGGCATGGTGGTACACACCTGTAATCACAGCTACTCCGGAGGCTGAGGCAGAAGAATCGCTTGAACCAGGGAGGCGGAGGTTGCAGTGAACCAAGATCACGCCATCATACTCTAGCCTGGGGGACAGAGCGAGACCTCATCTCAAAAACAAAAAAAAAGAAAAGAAAAAGAAAAAGTATCTCTCTGCAGTCCATTTCATTTGTAAGAACAAAACTGACGCCTCGCTTTTGGCCGGGCTTGGTGGCTCAAGCCTGTAATCCCAGCACTTTGGGAGGCCGAGACGGGCGGATCACGAGGTCAGGAAATCGAGACCATCCTGGCTAACACGGCGAAACCCAGTCTCTACTAAAAAAATACAAAAAACTAGCCGGGCGAGGTGGCGGGCGCCTGTAGCCCCAGCTATTCGGGAGGCTGAGGCAGGAGAATGGCGTAAACCCGGGAGGCGGAGCTTGCAGCGAGCCGAGATCCGGCCACTGCACTCCAGCCTGGGCGACAGAGCGAGACTCCGTCTCAAAAAAAAACAAAAAAACAAAACTGACAAAAAATATTTATCACTCTGAGTAGTTGTGAAAACGACCCATGGTTTCACTTTCTGACAACATTATTCCACTTCCTCTTTCCCCAGAAACTGATGAGAATGAAATTTCCTTGACCTTGAAATCTAAGCAATAGTTTTTCTTGGAGGCTACACTACATGGTGAATTTCTTCTTTTCAGTGTTATCAAAGTAAATGTACCTAGTGCAAAAATCCAGTAATGCAGAGAGTTTATAACGAAAAGCAACAGTCCCTGTCTTCCCACCTCATCCTTTCACGCAGCCCCCTCCTTCCACGCAGCCCCGTCCTTCCACGCGGCCCCGTCCTTCCACGCTGCCCCCAACTTCCACGCGGCCCCGTCCTTCCCCGCGGCCCCCTCCTATCAGGCGGCCCCGTCCTTCCACGCTGCCCCCCACTTCCCCGCGGCCCCCTCCTTCCCCACGGCCCCGTCCTTCCCCGCGGCCCCCTCCTTCCACGCGGCCCCGTCCTTCCCCGCGGCACCCTCCTTCCACGCGGCCCCGTCCTTCCCCGCGGCCCCCTCCTTCCACGCGGCCCCCTCCTTCCACGCGGCCCGTCCTTCCACGCGGGCCCCCACTTCCACGCGGCCCCGTCCTTCCACGCGGCCCCCTCCTTCCACGCGGCCCCGTCCTTCCCCGCGGCCCCCTCCTTCCACGTGGCCTCCTCCTTCCACGCGGCCCCCTCCTTCCACGCGGCCCCCTCCTTCCACGCGGCCCCGTCCTTCCCCGCGGCCCTCTCCTTCCACGCGGCCCCGTCCTTCCACGCGGCCCCGTCCTTCCACGCTGCCCCCCACTTCCACGCGGCCCCGTCCTTCCCCGCCGCCCCCTCCTTCCCCGCGGCCCCGTCCTTCCACGCTGCCCCCCACTTCCCCGCGGCCCCCTCCTTCCCCGCGGCCCCGTCCTTCCCCGCGGCCCCCTCCTTCCACGCGGCCCCGTCCTTCACCGCGGCCCCCTCCTTCCACGCGGCCCCGTCCTTCCCCGTGGCCCCCTCCTTCCACGCGGCCCCGTCCTTCCACACGGGCCCCTACTTCCACGCGGCCCCGTCCTTCCACGCGGCCCCCTCCTTCCACAGGCCTCGTCCTTCCCCGCGGCCCCCTCCTTCCACGCGGCCTCCTACTTCCACGCGGCCCCCTCCTTCCACGCGGCCCCTCCTTCCACGCGGCCCCGTCCTTCCACGCGGCCCCTCCTTCCACGCGGCCCCTCCTTCCACGCGGCCCCTCCTTCCACACAGTCACAATCCAGATACAACAGCTTTGAATGCGCAGGTCCTGGTATTTATCTCTATCACTCTAAAGAGTATCGTTTCAGGAAAACTCTGCCGACGGTGTTTTTCCTCTGTTCTCACACACCACCACAATCATCAACACAGAAAAGGGCTTCTGTGACCAAATGTGTGCCGGTGTTTTCCTCCCACACACCAAGCAGTGAACACCAGCTGGGTGTTCTCCAATTCAGTGCCAGCACTATAGACCCAGAGACAGCATCAGATCCCACAGCTCAGTCCCCAAGACTGCTGCCCCCAACTCCCCAGACATTGGTCGCAAGTCCGGGCCTCTGGAACTTAAGAGCAACCAGCTTCAAAGTTAGGGTTCTCACAACTCCCTCTCTGAGATCAGTGTTTTTTTTGAGATGGAGTCTCACTCTTGTTGCCCAGGCTGGAGTGCAATGGCGCAACCTCGGCTCACCACAACCTCTGTCTCCTGGGTTCAAGCAATTCTCTTGCCTCTGTCTCCTGAGTAGCTGGGATTACAGGCGTGCACCACCATGTCCAGCTGATTTTTTGCATTTTTAGTAGAAAAGGGGTTTCACCATGATGGCCAAGCTGGTTTCGAATTCCTGACCTCAAGTGATCCGCCCGCCTCAGCCTCCCAAAGTGCTGAGATTACAGGCGTGAGCCAGGGCGCCCAGCCTTTGTTTTTGTTTTGAGATGGAGTCTTGCTCTGTTGCCCAGGCTGGAATGTAGTGGCATGATCTCGGCTCACTGCAACCTCCGCTTCCTGGCTTTAAGCAATTCTCCCGCCTCAGCCTCCCCAGTAACTGGGACTACAGGTGCAAGTCACCACACCCGGCTAATTTTTGTATTTTTAGTAGAGACGGGGTTTTGCCATGTTGGCCAGGCTGGTCTTGAACTCCTGACCTGAAGTGATCTGCCTGCCTCAGCCTCCCAAAGTGCCGAGATTACAGGCGTGAGCCACCGCGCCCGGCCATGTTATGCAGGTTTATTGGAGGTTTGATGGTAACAAAAGGTGACACCACAGCATAACCCAGGTAGCAATTTAAAGCTGGACATGAGGCATTACTGTCCTAAAAATGCCTTGGTTATTTGCCACTGCGGGAGCTTCCTAACCAGGCTCTGACTTGCCGCTCTCTTCTTGACCTCTCTCTCTGCTGCTAACCTTTTCCAAGATTTTTCCCCTCTCTGGTCTGTCAGCTTCCAGCCCCCAAATGCCTGTTAACTCTCTCATGTAGATCAACTCAATTTGCCCCTCTCTCTTCAGCTTCACCCTTCTGACCATATCTCACTCAAAGAGACCTATCTAGCTATTTTTCTAACCCTCACCTCAAACAAAATCTCTTACAATTTCTCTCCCTTGCTATGCATTAAATCTGACTTGTCCTTGTGATTAAAAACAACTGGCTGGGCACGGTGGCTCATGCCTATAATCCTAGCACTTTGGGAGGCCGAGGCAGGTGGATCACGAGGTCAGGAGTTCAAGACCAGCTTAGCCAACATGGCGAAACCCCGCCTCTACTAAAAATACAAAAATTAGCCAGGCGTGGTGGCACACACCTTTAATCCCAGCTACTCAGGAGGCTGAGGCAGGAGAATCGCTTGGGAGGCGGAGGTTGCAGTGAGCTGACATTGTACCACCGCACCCCACCCTGGGCAACACAGCAACACTCCTTCTCAAAAAACAAACAAAATAAAAAACAAAAAATCCCTGCAGTCAACTGTTGCTTTAAATGGCACCTTCCCCTCCTGCTGCATGTCTGAAAGAGCAATGACGATGTCTACCATTTCTAGAGGGCCCAGTAGGTACATGCTTGATCTCCAGTCCTCACAAACCTCACTGAAGTAGGAGGTATCATCCCCATATTACAGATGAGGCTCACAGAAGGTCGAGTGACATGCCTGAGGTCCCCCAGGTGTTGATCAGTTGGGTATGGCTGTGAACCAGCACCTGATTCCTAAGCAGATATCTGCATCTCTACACAACACAGAAGATTAGCTGGGCGCCGTGACTCATGCCTGTAATCCCAGCACTTTGAGAGGCCAAGTCGGGTGGATCACCTGAGGTCAGGAGTTCGAGACCAGCCAGGCCAACATGGCGAAACCCCGTCTCTATCAAAAATACAAAAATTAGCTGGGCGTGGTGGCAGGTGCCTATAGTCCCAGTTACTCTGGAGGCTGAGGCAGGAGAATCACTTGAACCCGGGAGGTGGAGGTTGCAATGATCGGAGAGCTGAGATCACGTCATTGAACTCCAGCCTGGGTGACAGAGTAAGACTCCGACTCAAAAAAAAAAAAAAAAACACACAGTGGATAACTGCCCCACTCCACCCCACCCCAGGATGTCTTTCATTCATGCCTCATTCTTGTCTCTCCATTCTTCTCAGGATTCCACTGCAATGAGTTGGTGGAGGAACAATTTTTGGATCATCTTAGCTGTGGCCATCATCGTTGTCTCTGTGGGCCTGGGCCTCATCCTGTATTGTGTCTGTAAGCGGCAGCTTCGACAAGGTAATGGCCATCTTACCTGGGCAGATGGAGGGAGGAGCCAGGTGGTTATCCGTGCAGTAGAGCTCCTTTAGGGCAAGCAAATCAATCCTGGGCCTGAATGAGCTGAATTTTGGATTAAGCATCTTGCATTCTGGGTTTGAGTCCTAGCCCTGCCACTACATTATGTCTCTAGGCCTCAGTTTCCTCATCTGCGTAGTGAAAGGAGGGACGTCAACTAATCTCCAAGAGCCCTTCCAGCCCTAATCATCCGGTGAACGCAGAATCTGTTTTAAGGCACAGTATGCTCAAGGGCTTTTTCTTTCCTATATGGCTACTGATCACAGCATCCTGAGAGAACACAAGTATATGGAATATTAAGAACTGTCGGCCAGGCGCGGCGGCTCACACCTGTAATCTCAGCACTTTGGGAGGCCGAGGCAGGCAGATCATGAGGTCAGGAGATCGAGATCATCCTGGCTAACACGGTGAAACCCCGTCTCTATTAAAAATACAAAAACATTAGCCGGGCGGGGTGGCAGGCGCCTATAGTCCCAGCTACTCGGGAGGCTGAGGCAGGAGAATGGCGTGAACGCGGGAGCGGAGCTTGCAGTGAGCCGAGATCGCGCCACTGCACTCCAGCCTGAGGGACAGAGCGAGACTCCGTCTCAAAAAAACAAAAACATAAACAAAGAACTGTCTTGGCACGGTGGCTCATGCCTGTAATCCCAGCACTTTGGGAAGCCCAGGTGGGGGGAATCACCTGAGGTCAGGAGTGTAAGATCAGCCTGGCCAAAACGGGGAAACCCAGGTGGGGGGAATCACCTGAGGTCAGGAGTGTAAGATCAGCCTGGCCAAAACGGGGAAACCCCATCTCTACAAAAATTACAAAAATTAGCTGGGTATGGTGGCAGGTGCCTGTAGTCCCAGCTACTCAGGAGGCTGAGGCAGGAGAATCACTTGAACCTGGGAGGTGGAGGTTGCAGTGAGCCGAGATCGTGCCACTGCACTCCAGCCTGGGAAACAAGAGTTAGACTGTCTCAAAAAAAAAAAAAAAGAACTTTCTTGAGTAATAAAATATGGACTCAACCCACAGCCAACATGTTTGACCACCACGATTGCCTTCTCTGAGACCATACTCTGAATCTTCTGGTATTACCTAAACCAGAAACCTCTTGGTACCCTCAGACATAAATAAGTGGTCTGGGGATTAACACTAACTTTAGATTATCTGTAAGTGGGGTTTCCACTTTCCTGTTCATCTCCAGAAACATGAAAGCCTTGATTCAATGGTGTGTTATCTTGACATCTCATCCGTTTAAATAACAACCTGGCCGGGCACAGTGGCTCACGCCTGTAATCCCAGCACTTTGGGAGGCCAAGGTAGGTGTACCACTTGAGGTCAGGAGTTCAAGACCAGCCTGCCAACATTGCAAAACCCCGTCTCTACTGAAAATACAAAAATTAGCCAGGCGTGATGGTGGGTGCCTGTAATCCCAGCTACTCAGGAGGCTGAGGTGGGAGAATCACTTAAACACGGGAGGCAGAGGTTGCAGTCAGCTGACATGGTGCTACTGCACTCCAGCCCAGGCGACAGAGCGAGATTCCATCTCAAAATAATAATAATAATAATAATAACAACAACAATGACCTAAGCAGGGAGTACACCTAGGGATGGTAAGCACACTGAGAGGTACAGTCACCTTCCCTGGGGCACCCTGGACTGACATCCCTCAATGATGAAGCCACTATCCACTCACTGTATCTGGTCATAGCCTCCAGATTCCTGCTCAGCCCAGCTCAGTGCTGGCAGGTCACAGATAGACAAGAAGTGAAATCTTTCTGTCATTCTTCTCAATCTCTCTTTAGAGATAAGAAAATTAAGGTTCAAAGGAAGATGAGAGCTTCACTGAGGTGCCATAAGAATTGGTGGCAGAGGCCGGGCGCGGTGGCTCAAGCCTGTAATCCCAGCACTTTGGGAGGCCGAGACGGGCGGATCACAAGGTCAGGAGATCGAGACCATCCTGGCTAACATGGTGAAACCCCGTCTCTACTAAAAAATACAAAAAAACTAGCCAGGCGAGGTGGCGGACGCCTGTAGTCCCAACTACTCGGGAGGCTGAGGCAGGAGAATGGCGTGAACCCGGGAGGCAGAGCTTGCAGTGAGCTGAGATCCGGCCACTGCACTCCAGCCTGGGCGACAGAGCAAGACTCTGTCTCAAAAAAAAAAAAAAAAGAATTGGTGGTAGAGTTGGGACCAGAACTCAGGTCTGCTGGGCTTCCAGTTCAATGTTCTTTCTTCTCTATTGTAATTAATTTTTTAATACAAAAAGTGTATTCTGGGACCCTACAGTCCTCTGTCCTTTTGCCCTTTTTTTTTTCAGATGGAGTCTCACTCTGTTGTCCAGGACGCAGTGCAGTGGTGTGATCTGGGCTCACTGCAACCTCCACCTCCCAGGTTCACGTGATTCTCCTGCCTCATTCTCCTCAGCAGGTGGGATTACAGGCGTATGGCATCATGCCTGGATAATTTTTGAATTTTTAGTAGACACGGGGTTTCACCATGTTGGCCAGGTTGGTCCTGAACTCCCGACCTCAAGTGATCCTCCAGCCTTGGCATCCCAAAGTGCTGGGATTACAGGTGTGAGCCACCGTGCCTGGCCTCCTTTTGCCTTCTTAAAAGTTTTCATTCCCACCAGGTGTAGTGGCTCACACCTGTAATCCCAGCACTTTGGGAGGCCGAGGCTGGTGGATCACTTGAGGTCGGGAGTTCAAGACCAGCCTGGCCAACATGGTGAAACCTCCTGCCCCGTCTCTGCTAAAAATACAAAAATTAGCCAGGTGTGGTGACGGGCGCCTGTAATCTCAGCTACTCTGGAGGTTGAGGCAGGAGAATCGCTTGAACCTGGGGAGCAGAGGTTGCAGTGAGCCAAGATTGTGCCACTGTACTCCAGCCTGGGCAACAAGAGCAAGTCTCTGTCTGCGGGAAAAAAAAAGTTTCCATTCTTAAATATGGACAAAAGAATGACCCTGAACTAAAACTTTACCTACTTTTTTTTTATCCTCAACCACTCCTATTAACAAGCAGGTTATGATTTATGACAACTTATATGTCCAGCGCATTACAGGATACAAACTGCTTTTCCGATGCTTTATCTGATTTCCTCCCAACCACACTTTTGAATTATTCATTCAACCAACATTTCTAAGTGCCACCTAAGTGCCAGGCATAGAGGAAATAAACACCACCCACACTGTGGCCGCCCTCACTGGGTTAGTGCAGAGGCTCTGTGGTCAGACAGTCTGGATTCAAAGTCCAATTCTATCATTTATTAACTCTGTGTCCCTAAGTGTGTTTTTTCTGGGTTCAATTCGAAAATTACAACTTTTGCTAATTCTTCTTCAGTGAACATGCTTTTCCTTCTCTTAGGCAAGAAATGGGAAATTGCCAAGCCCTTGAAAAACAAGCAAGCAGATGAAGAAAAAATGTATCAGTAAGTGGGGAGGAATCCTTCTGCTTTTTACTGTTATGAACTGCCTGTTCACTTCCACCCTTGCCCCTCCACTCTGTACCAGTATGACTGAGACATCTGCATTTCCTGTAGAGCTGGTGAGATGTCACACCTGCCAAATCTCTCCACATAAGAGCAAAGACTCAGGACATTGTCAATGCTGGGCAAGTCCTCCCTCCTCTTGTCTCTCTCTCTCTCTCTCTTTTTTTTTTTTTTTTGAGACGGAGTCTTGCTCTGTCACCCAGGCTGGAGTGCATTGGTGCCATCTCGGTTCACTGCAGCCTCCGCCTCCTGGGTTCAAGCAATTCTCCTGCCTCAGCCTCCCAAGTAGCTGGGATTATAGGCACCCACCATCACGCCTGCCTGATTTTTGTATTTTTAGTACAGATGTGGTTTCACCATGTTGGCCAGGCTGGTCTCAAACTCCTAACTTCATGATCCACCCACCTTGGCCTCTCAAAGTGCCAGGATTATAGACGTGAGCCACTGCACCTGGCCTCTTTTTTTTTTTTTTTTTTTTTCTTTTGAGATAGGGTCTGCTATGTTGCCCGGGCAGCTCTAAAACTCCTGTGGGTCTCAAACTCCTGGGCTCAAGCAATTCCCCCACCTCATCCTCCCAAGTAACTGGGATTACACGCACATGCCACCGTGCCCAGCCTACTCTCATCTGTTCTGACAAAGGTCACAGGTTGGGCTCTGTGTTCTGGGCCCCACGCCTGGTCTATACTTCTTTTTTTTTTTTTGGTGGATTCCAAATATAGTGCTCCGAAAGCTATTGTGCTAAAGGAAAATATGCCATCCACTTTACTTTTGTGTTTTGTGATCTGTTTGGGGCTTTATGGCCAATATCTACATTGGGGATCTCCAAGGCCATTCTTAGGCTTGAGAATTTACTAGAAGCACTCACAGGACCCAGAAAAGCTATTTTACTCAACAGTTACAGTGGAGTAAAATTATACAAAGAATACAGATTAAAATCAGCAAATGAAAAAGGCAGGTAGTGCGGAGTCGAGCAGAAAGCAGGCAAGTCCTCTCCCAGTGAAGTGTCACAGATAGCCCCAGTTCTCCCAGTAACAATGTGTGGCAACAGACGTCAAGCACTGCTGACTGGAGAAGCTCACCCGAACCTTGAAGTACAGAGTTTTTCTTTTACTGGGGGTTAGTCATGCAGGCATGGAATACCTGCATTTAGCTTTATCAAATTGATAAAACATGGCCCAGGGCCCCAGGCAAACAAAAACAGGCATTCACCATAAACCACATTATTAACATAAACTATCTGGTGTGGCCCAAGGCTCCCAGATATACAAAGACACTATTTATTTATTTATTTATTTATGAGATGGAGTCTCACTCTATCACCTAGGCTGGTGGGCGAAGGCGTGATTTCGGCTCCTTGCAACCTCTGCCTCCCAGGTTCAAGTGATTCTCCTGCCTCAGCCTCCTAAGTAGCTGGGATTACAGGCACCCGCCACCATGCCCGGCCAATTTTTGTATTTTTAGTAGAGACGGCGTTTCACCATGTTGGCCAGGCTGATCTGGAACTCCTGACCTCAAGTGATCCACTCACCTTGGCCTCCCAAAGTGCTGGGATTACAAGTGTGAGCCACCATGCCTGGCCTCAAAGACACTTTTTGTTTTTGAGACAGAGTCTCGCTCTCTCACCCAGGCTGGAGTGCAGTGGCGCGATCCCGGCTCACCGCAAGCTCCGCCTCCCAGGTTCACGCCATTCTCCTGCCTCAGCCTCCCAAGTAGCTGGGACTACAAGTGCTTGCCACCACGACTGTCTAATTTTTTGTATTTTTAGTAGAGATGGGGTTTCGCTATGTTGTCCAGGCTTGTCTCGAACTCCTAACCTCGTGATCCACCCATCTCGTCCTCCCAAAGTGCTGGGATTACAGGCGTGAGCCACCGTGCCTGGCTGGAGACACTCTTATTAGGGAGGATATTCCAAGGGTTTAGACATTATATCCCAGGAGCCAGTCAAGAGCCAGTCCTTTCTTTAGAATATACACACTATCTAAAACAAAACTTACTCTTGGGGCGAGGTGCAGTGGCTCACGCCTGTAATGTCAGCACTTTGGGAGGCCAAGGTGGGAGTATCACTTGAGGCCAGAAGTTCAAGACCAGCCTGGACAACATAGTGAGACACCGTGTACAAAACATTGTTAAATCTATGCTTTGCTAAAATGCCTTTGACTGTAGCTTCAGGGATCCAGCAAATAAGACTCCCCTTGCCTCCATCAATTCTGATTCCCTTCAGGAATAAGACAGGTGACTAAAATACTGCCTTTTAAAAGAATACAACTGGGGCCAGGTGTGGCAGCTCACACCTGTAATCCCAGATCTGGGAGGCCGAGGCAGGCGGATCACCTGAGGTCGGGAGTTTGAGACTTTTAGTAGAGACGAGGTTTCATCATGTTGGCCAGGCTGGTCTCGATCTCCTGACCTCATGATCTGCCCGCCTTGGCCTCCCAAAGTGCTGGGATTACAGGTGTGAGCCACCGCGCCCAGCAGCTTTTTGTTTTTTATGCAATCTATTAATGGCATCATACAGTATATATTATTTGGTGTTTGGCTTTTTTGCTTACATCATTTTTATGAGATTCATGGTGTGTGGTTATAGATTGTTCATTCTTGTTGCTATAGAACATTCCACCGTGGGAGTACACCACTATTTATTTATTTTTTATTTTGAGACAGGGTCTCACGCTCAACCAGGCTGGAGTACAGTGGTGCAATCATAGCTCACTGTAACCTCAGATTCTGGGCTCAAGTGATCCTCCTGCTTCAGTCTCCTGAGTAGCTGGGACTACAGGTGTATGCCACCATAACCAGTTAATTATTTTGATTCTTTTGTAGAGACAGGGTCTCCCTGTGTTGCTCAGGGTCTCCCTATATTACCCTTAAACTCCTGGGCTCAAGCTGTCCTCTCTCTTTCACTTCCCAAAGTGCTGGTATTACAGATGTTAACCACCTTGCCCAGTCGCTATACTATAATTAATCTATCCATTCTACTGCTGATGGGCATTTGGGTTGTGTGTTGGCAAATTTTATGTGTCTCTGCTTCTCTGGACAACCCAGACTAACACAGGTAGTGTCCAATTTGGAGCTGTTATGAATAGTGTTGCTCTGAACATTCTTTTATTTATTTATTTTTTGAGACGGAGTCTCGCTCTGTTGCCCAAGCTGGAGTGCAGTGGCCGGATCTCAGCTCACTGCAAGCTCCGCCTCCCGGGTTTACACCATTCTCCTGCCTCAGCCTCCTGAGTAGCTGGGACTACAGGCGCCCGCCACCTCGCCCGGCTAGTTTTTTGTACTTTTTAGTAGAGACGGGGTTTCACCGTGTTAGCCAGGATGGTCTCGATATCCTGACCTTGTGATCCGCCCGCCTCGGCCTCCCAAAGTGCTGGGATTACAGGCTTGAGCCACCGCGCCCGGCCTGCTCTGAACATTCTAATGCATGTTTTGGTGAACATATGTGAGCATTTCGATAGGCTGTAGACCCAATAGTGGAAATGCTATCTCAAGGTTTGTGTACATTCTGCTTTAGGAGTTCATCTGTTTTTGTTTTTTGGGTTTTTTTTGTTTGTTTTGAGACAGAGTCTCGCTCTGTTGCCTAGGCCAGAGTGCAGTAGCATGATCTTGGCTCATTGCAATCTCCGCCTCCCGGGTTCAAGTGATTCCCCTGCCTCAGTCTCCCAAGTAGCTGGGATTACAGGTGAGCATCATCATGCCTGGCTAATTTTTGTATTTTTAGTACAGACGAGGTTTCACCATGTTGGCCAGGCTGGTCTTGAATTCCTGACCTCAGGTGATCCGCCCACCTCGGCCTTCCAAAGTGCTGGGATTACAGGCGTGAGCCAACCTGCCCTGCTCATCTGTTTTGCAAATAGAAATACATCTGGTGCCTACCGCTCCTAAACCAGCTCAGGTGAACCGGGAAGGTACGCTCCACGCTCTGAATTGTAGCACTTTATTTCCTTCCCCTCAGTTTCAGCCATTTCCTGGGCTAGAGGAAACGGTTTCATTAGGGTGCCAATTACAAATGGGATCCAGGACCTACAAAGAAAAGGAAATGCTTCCAATTCGTAGAGACCAAGATTTGAATGTTCAACCCATTCACTTTCCTTGATGTTTTCTCTTAAATCTGCTGGGAACAGGCATGGCCCAAATCAAACACTGATTCTCTCTTTCTCTCTCTCTAGGAATGTTCTTAATGAGTCGCCAGTTCAATTACCGCCTCTGCCACCAAGGAATTGGCCTTCTCTAGAAGACTCCTGTAAGTATATTTTACTGGTAGCAGTTTCATTTAGGGTAGGATAACAAGTTTATCAAGGTGTTTTTTTTTGTTTTTTTTGTTTTTTTTTTTTTTTTTGAGATGGAGTCTCGCTCTGTCACCCAGGCTGGAGTGCAGTGGCACGATCTCGGCTCACTAGCTCACTGCAAGCTCCGCCTCCCGGATTCACGCCATTCTCCTACCTCAGCCTCCCGAGTAGCTGGGACTACAGGCGCCCGCCACCACGCCCAGCTAATTTTTTTTTTTTAGCATTTTTAGTAGAGATGGGGTTTCACTGTGGTCTCGATCTCCTGACCTCGTGATCCACCCGCCTCAGCCTCCCAAAGTGCTGGGATTACAGGCGTGAGCCACGGCGCCCGGCCCCTATCACGTGTCTCAGATAGCTCAGGCTGCTGTAACAAAAATACCATAGACTGGGGTGCTTACCCAACAGAAATTTGGTTTCTTGTTGTTCTGAGACTGCAAGCCCGAGATGAGGGTGCTGGCCAATTTCTGTGAGGTTTCTGGTGAGGGCTCTCCTCCTGGCTTGCAGACAGCCGCCTTCTTGCTATGTCCCCACAAATGGCCTTTCCTTGGTGCATTCAAGCTGGGGAAGAGCGTCGGGGAGCCAGATTTCTGGTGTTTCCTCTTACAAGGACACTGATCCTGTTGGATCAAGGCCTCATCCCTATGGCCACATATAGCCTCACTGGGGGTTAAGGCTTGAACACATGAATTTTGGGGAGACACATATATTCAGTCTGTAGCACTAGGATTTATAGATTCAGCATCCTGATTATTTTACTTTTGAGGCAGAGTCTTGCTCTCTCACCCAGGCTGGAGTGCAGTGGCGTGATTTCAGCTCACTGCAATCTCCACCTCCTAGATTCAAGCTGTTTTCCTGCCTTGGCCTCCTGAGTAACTGGGATTATCGGCGCACAGCACCACACTCAGCTAATTTTTTGTATGTTTAGTAGAGATGGGGTTTCACTATATTGGCCAGGCTGGTCTTGAACTCCTGACCTTAAGTGATCCGCCTGCCTCGACCTCCCAAAGTGCTGGGATTACAGGCATGAGCCACCACACCCAACCAGCATCCTGTTTAAAAGAGACAGCCAGGCCGGGCGCGGTGGCTCAAGCCTGTAATCCCAGCACTTTGGGAGGCCGAGACGGGTGGATCACGAGGTCAGGAGATCAAGACCACCCTGGCTAACACGGTGAAACCCCGTCTCTACTAAAAAATACAAAAAACTAGCCGGGCGAGGTGGCAGGCGCCTGTAGTCCCAGCTGCTCAGGAGGCTGAGGCAGGAGAATGGCATGAACCCGGGAGGCGGAGCTTGCAGTGAGCCGAGATCCAGCCACTGCACTCCAGCCTGGGCGACAGAGCGAGACCCATCTCAAAAAAAAAAAAAAAGAGAGACAGCCAGAGACCAGGCACAGTGGCATATGCTTGTAATCCCAACACTTTGGGAGGCCAAGGCGGGCAGCTGACTTGAGCTCAGGAGTCTGAGAGCAGCCTGGGCAACATGGCAAAATCCTATCTTTACAAAAATTAGCCAGTGTGATGGTGCACACCTATAGTCCCAGCTACTTGGAAGGCTGAGGTTGGGGGATCAAGCTTGAGCCTAGAAGGTCTGTAGTGAGCTATGATAGCAAATCACTACACTCCAGCCTGGATGACAGAGTGAGACCCTGTCTCAAAAAAAAAAAAAAAAGAAAAAGAAGAAAAAAGGGGGCAGAATAAGTACCAACGCCCCCAATATCCTGATATGTGTAAATTCATGTTCAAATTCCAGCTTGGAACATAAGCAGAAAGAAACATGGGGTGTCACTAGGCCTCTCACTTCCTATCAGAAAAACTCTGCCTGGTTCCTTTGACTGGAATGTTCTTCCTTAAGCTCTTTGCATAGCTGGATTTTCCTCATCCTTCAGATGTCAACTCAAAAGTCATCACCTCAAAGAGGCCCTCTCTGACCACTCAACCTAAAGTAGTCCTGCTAATTTCCTTTATGAAACTGACAGTTATCCAAAATTGTGTTATTTACTTGTTGTTCATTTGTGTATTATTGATCTCCTCCACTGGAGTATAAACTTCAGGAAAACAGGAACCTTTCTTGTCCACCACTATTTATGTTTATCCACTACCTAGAGCAGGGCGTGAGGCTTAGTCGATACTTAAGAAAAATATTTTGATTGGCTAGATAAACAGTATTATCTACCATTTACTGAGCATGCGCTTGTTTCAGGTCCCACACTAAGCACTTTACAGGTATTAGCTCATTCAGTCCTCACAACAACTCTACAAGCCAGGTACTTTTTTTTTGAGACGGAGTCTCGCTCTGTCACTCAGGCTGGAGTGCAGTGGTGTGATCTTGGTTTACTGCAAGCTCTGCCTCCCGTGTTCACGCCATTCTCCTGCCTCAGCCTCCTGAGTAGTTGGGACTACAGGCACCCGCCACCACACCTGGCTAATTTTTTTTTGTATCTTTAGTACAGAGGGGGTTTCACTGTGTTAGCCAGGATGGTCTTGAACTCCTGACCTGGTGATCCGCCCACCTCAGCCTCCCAACGTGCTGGGATTACAGGCGTGAGCCGCCACCCCTGGTCTCCTGTGGACCTGTTCTGTACTAATTCCACCTTTTGAAAATAATGCCATCCCCTTTCTTCTTAGCAGAGAGATTTGTACATAAGCAATTACAGAGAGTCCTGGAAAACAGTGTAAGTCACTGGAAGGGATGTGCCAAAAAGGAAATATGATTTATTGCACTTCCTTGTGAAAATTAGGATCTGTAACACAACAGCACTCATATGACTGCTGTGCTCTGGTCTGTTTCTTTTCATCCATTCTTTTTTTTTTTTTTTTTTTTGAGACAGGGTCTTACTACGTTGTCCAGGCTGAAGTGCAGTGGTGTGATCATGGCTCATTGTAGCCTCAACCTCCTGGGCTCAGGAGATCCTCTTGCCTCAGCCTCCCAAGTAGCTGGGACTATAAGCGTGCACCACCACATCCAGCTAATTTTTAAATTTTTCTGTAGAGACGAGGTCTCCCTGTGTTGCCCAAGCTGGTCTGGAACTCCTGGGCTCAAGTGATCCTCCCACCTCGGCCTCCCAGAGTACTGGGATTACAGGTGTGAGCTCCTGCACCTGACCTGGTCTGTTTCTTTTCTAAGCTTTTGCTTCATGGTTTCCATGCAGGGCAGTCTTAGGCAAAGAGACGGGAGTCAAGATGTCTGACTAATATTTTCCATTTACTCACTTGGGTGATCCGGAGACTGTGTCAGGTCTGCATCTGAATTTCCTCTGTAAAATGGGGATCTGGCCCACTAGAAGTGGGAAGATCACTGAAACGTGAAAATCACACTGAGCCACTGCGTCAAAAATATAAAAACACATGATAGCTTTGCATCTAAGGATCTTTTTGTGTATTCTAGCCCCACAGGAAACCCCAAGTCAGTCGCCACCTACATACTCATTGGTAAATAAAGTTAAAAATAAGAAGACTGTTTCCATCCCAAGCTACATTGAACCTGAAGATGACTATGACGATGTTGAAATCCCTGCAAATACTGAAAAGCATCATTTTGAAACAGCCATTTCTTCTTTTTGACAAAACTGAAGAGGGTTCACACGACTTATTTTAAAGCAATGAAGAATGGTTCACTTCAGTAGGTCTCTGGGCCCTGAAAGCCAGTGGTGATTTTATGAAGCTCTATAAGATAAAGCACTTCCCAAACCTTAGATGAAGGCACCCCGGCAATCAGATGACTGCAGCCAGAGGGGAGACATGGGTGCTCAGCTCTCAGGACTTAGAGGGGTCAGCCTTGCGTTGTTGAGGGAAGTTTCCATGGGAAGGACCACGGGGCTCCATGGCTCCCACCTGTGAGAAACTACTCATTTCTTGGCACTCTTTCCCCCTTCACTCCCTTTGGTTTGCGTGGTTCTGAGTGATCTGAAATCTCTGCATTTGGTTTTGCAGACCCTCCCAGGCTCCCATCCCCAGCAGGGCCCTCACCAAGCATGCTGGTCTTCACCCTCTCACCCCACCCACCTCCTGCAGTGTGAGGCCGTGGGTGAGTTACAGCTGAGTGCTCTTGTGCCCAGGCTCCCATAACCACATCTCGCAAGTTTGCAAGGGCAGGGAGTACCTTTTGTTCTTGTGAACCCTCCCCACCTAGACGCCCAGAAAACCCCAGTGCCTTTACATGACATAGGCCAACTTGACCACAGAGATTTGAGTTTTCGCCTAGGTTTTTGCCCTGTGCTTGCAAGTTGTACTGTAACAATAGACAAAGGACCAAAGTTACCTTCTGATTTACACCGAGAAGCATCATTTTGCAATAGGTGTGTTGGGGGTGCTACAGGAAAAACAGATTTCCCCCATGAGAAATCATAGGGAACAGGAAAGAAAAGGGGCATGTACCAATGGCATATTCAAGATGAGAGTTCAGGGGGCTTAGCATCCCCTGTCCATCATTTTCTTTCTTTTTTTTTTTTTTTGAGACGGAGTCTCGCTCTGTTGTCCAGGCTGGAGTGCAGTGGCGCGATCTCGGCTCACTGCAAGCTCCGCCTCCCGGGTTCACGCCATTCTCCTGCCTCAGCCTCCCAAGTAGCTGGGACTACAGGCACCCGCCACCACGCCCAGCTAATTTTTTTGTATTTTCAGTAGAGACGAGGTTTCACTATGTTCGCCAGGATGGTCTTGATCTCCTGACCTCGTGATCCACCCGCCTCGGCCTCCCAAAGTGCTGGGATTACAGGCGTGAGCCACCGTGCCTGGCCTGTCCATCATTTTCATCAGTACTTCCTCGAGTTCTATGAAAACAGCCTCAAGCCCCTTCCTTCCAGATCACTGTCCCTGGGCATCTGGGAGGAGACAGAAGGTCCAGTATGATGTGCTGTAGCCAATGAGATGCCAGGGACGTGGGCTGATGTCTTGTTAAACAAGTGTCCTAATGGGGCCAACGAGACCCGAGTCAGTTTTGTAGGCTCTTAGACCTCATCGGTTCCTTCTAGCTGATCTGTTAGAGCCCTAGGACTTGACTCATTCTAACTATACTCACAAGATTCTGGTTTCTAAGCAACCTCTGGGAAATCTGGCAAATGAACAGGCTTGCAGAGAGAGCTCTGTGGACCTGGAAAGGCCTGAGAGTGACTCTCAGATGGAGCTTTCCCTCAAGAGATGGGAAAATGCGTTCCTCCTATTTTCAAGTTTTCTCCCTCAATCAACACTGGAGCGCTGGGCACCTGGCCTTTCTCCCTGGTTCTCTCTTTCTAGACTCTATGAAGGCTTCCAACTTGCTATTAATACCTCCTTGAGAGGCTGAGAAGGGCGGATCACCTGAGGTCAGGAGTTCAAGACCAGCCTGACCAACATGGAGAAACCCCATTTCTACTAAAAATACAAAATTAGGCGTGGTGGCGCATGCCTGTAATCCCAGCTACTTGGGAGGTTGAGGCAGGAGAATCGGTTGAAATCGGGAGATGGAGGTTGCGGTGAGGCAAGAATGCGCCATTGCACTCCAGCCTGGGCAACAAGAGTGAAACTCCATCTCAAAAAATAAGAATAAATAAATAAATAAACCCTCCTTATGTTAGGCCAGCAGTTCTCTAACTATGGCCTTATGGGACTCTGGTATCTCACCAGCCAAAGAGAGGACTCTTCCCAAATTATAGAACAAAAATAAGCCGAAGGACTGGAGTGTTTCAAACACATGCTTGCTTCTTACAAATGTTCTGTAAACCCTCCATGCCTGTGACAAAAGTTAAAAAGAAATATGAGACAAATGTTGACTCTTGCTTGGTTTCTGGGACGCCACCCTCTCCTGGTTCTCCTCCTGTCTCCATCTCATTTGGGGGCTACCCACTCTTTCTAAAGCATCTCTTCAATGCTGGTCTTCTTCAGGTTCTGTCCCTGTGTCTCTGCCCACCTGCCTCCAACACTCACGAGTGATCTCACCAGTGTCCATGAGCTCAGTGGGCCCCTCCATTCTTTTTTTTTTTTTTTTTTTTTTTTTTGAGACCGAGTCTCATTCTGTCACCCACGCTGGAGTGTAGTGGCACAATCTCAGCTCACTGCAACCTCCCCCTTCCAGGTTCAAGCAATTTTCCTGCCTCAGCCTCCTGAGTAGCTGGGATTACAGGTGTGTGCCAACACGCCTGCACTTGCTTAATTTTTTGTGTGTTTTTAGTAGAGACGGCGTGTCACCATGCTGGCCAGGCTGGTCTCGAACTCCTGACCTCAAATGATCCGCTCGCCTCAGCCTCCCAAAGTGCTGCGATTACAGATGTGAGCCACCATGCCCGGCTGCCCCTCTATTCTGACTTCAGCTGAGCTCTTTCTCTCCAGTTCCAGCGGGGTTGCCTCAAAGACATCTGCCTGTGACTGCCCCACAGACCCCCCCCCATCAAGTTCAGCATACACCAAAAGGAACTGATGACCTACCTCCAGTCCCAAATGTCTTGTGGTCTACTATCTTCTTAGTTGCTGAAGTCAGAAACCAGCATCCTTCTCCCCACACTGCTTTGTTTCCAGAGTTCCCCATGCTACTTGTGCCTCCCACGTGGTTCTCCAATGAGTCCACATCTCTCCATCACTGTTCTGAGGACAGAGCATTGCCAGCACCTGCAAGAGAACACCAAGAGCCCCCTAACTGCTCCCCTGCCTCTGGCATCTCACCTGCAGTCCACTTTCTACATGGCACCCAGGGACTTGCTAAAGTGAACATCTGACCACTTTGTTCCTTTGCTTAAATCTTCTCTTTGCCCGTTAACCCCAGAAAAAGACCAAACCCCTTAACATGGCTTACAAGATTTGTCAGGGTCTGGTCACTAATTATCTTTTGCCAAACTCTTCTCCCCTTACCCCCTTTCAACCTCCATTCCGCCCGAGTTTTTTGCTCCAGCCATTTAAAATGACGTCACAGACCAGGCACAGCGGCTCACACCTGTAATCCCAGCACTTTGGGAAGCCAAGGTGGGTGAATCATGAGGTCAGGAGTTTGAGACCAGTCTCACCAAGATGGTGAAAACCCGTCTCTACTAAAAATACAAAACTCAGTCGGGCATGGTGGTACATGCCTGTAATTCCAGCTACTTGGGAGGCTGAGGCAGGAGAATCACCTGAACCTGGGAGGCAGAGGTTACACTGAGCCTAGGTTGCACCACTGCACTGTAGCCTGGGCAAAAGAACAAGACTCCGTCTCAAATAATAATAATAATAATAATAAAATGACCTTCACTATGGTCCCTCTTGCCCCTGTGCACAGTGCTATTCCTCTGTACGAAACATTCTTCCCCACCTTTGGATCCTTCCCATTTCATCTCGGTTACCCTTTCCTCATGACCCAACGTGGGCTGGTGCCTCCTGGACGCTCTCCTTTCATAGTATTAGCATGTTATAATTATTGCGTATCTGTCTCTCTCCTCCACTAGACCCAAAGCAACATGAGGACAGGGGATATGTCCTTCTTTCCTCTATTGTTTTCCCTGTTCCTAGCACAGTACCCAGGCACATTGTAGATGCTCAATACATATGTTGAATAATCAATTGGGTCGAATGGATGAATCAATGAACTCCTCTGAGCTCTCACAGCTCCCATACTTGGCCCCATGGAACTACTTCTCCCTTTGTATTATCATTATTCTATATTATAATTATAATTACCTGGTTACTTGCCATCCTCCTTTCTAATCTGGGGGCTCCTTTGGAATGGAAATTGTCTCACTGCTATATTCCCAATGTCCAGCACAAAACCTGTCACATGGTAGGCAATATTTATTGACTGTTGAACATTCATGGAAAACCTATCAATCGGTTTGACACACAAAAATTTTTTTTCTCTGGACATGAGTAATTTGGCTGAGACTTTATACTGGGAACATATAATAAAGCCAAGTTTTCTGCTAGGGAAATTGTTACCAGTTTGGATGATAGATTTAAATATATCAAGATTTCATAGGATTTCTTTGTATATTCCAGCACCACAGGAAACCCCATCATCTATTGAATACATACTTATCAATAAATAAAGTTAGAAATAAGGGCCGGGTATGATGCTTCATGCCTGGAATCCCAGCACTTTGGGAGGCCGAGGCGGGTGGATCACCTGAGGTCAGGAGTTCAAGATCAGCCTGGTCAACATGGTGAAACTCCGGGTCTACTAATAATACAAAAAATTAGCCGGGCGTGGTGGCGGGCACCTGCAATTCCAGCTACTTGGGAAGATGAGGCAGGAGAATTGCTTGAATCTGGGAGGTGGAGTTGCAGTTAGCTGAGATCATGACATTGTACTCCAGCCTGGGCGACAGAGTGAGACTCTGTCTCAAAAAAAAAAAAAAAAAAGAAAAAAGAAAGAAAGGACAAGATAGTTTCCATCCTGAGCTATATTGAACCTGAAGATGACTATTATGATGTTGAAATACCTGTTCTGCCACCTTAACTGTTTTAAGAACTGATGCTTGGCCAGGCGCAGTGGCTCATGCCTGTAATCTCAGTACTTTAGGAGGCCGAGGCAAGTGGATCACTTGAGGTCAGGAGTTTGAGACCAGCCTGGCCAACATAGTGAAACCCCATCTCTACTAAAAATACAAAAATTAGCCGGGCATGGTGGTGGGCACCTGTAATCCCAGCTACTCAGGAAGCTGAGGCAGGAGAATCACTTGAAGCTGGGAGGTGGAGGTTGCAGTGAGCCGAAATCGTGCCACTGCACTCCAGCCTGGGCGACAGAGTGAGACTCTATCTTGAAAACATGCCACAAATCAGTGGATTATAATTTTCCTTATAATAATTACTATCTGATCTTCTTTGCAATACAAACAAGATTGTTTTCAGG
The DNA here is from genome assembly GCF_007565055.1 of Rhinopithecus roxellana. Lineage (NCBI taxonomy): Eukaryota > Metazoa > Chordata > Mammalia > Primates > Cercopithecidae > Rhinopithecus > Rhinopithecus roxellana. The sequence continues at coordinate 45,624,526 of NC_044567.1, forward strand.
AAATGCACTGGTATTACCAGCAACAAATTTTATAAATGAAGTGTATTCGTCAGGATGCTTTAGGCTGCAAAGAACGGGCTATTTAACTAAAGATAACTTACACAATGAGGAGTTTATAATTTCACAAAGCAAAAAGTCTAGAGGTAAACACTCCAGAATTCATCAGCTCCACAACTTAGGAGTGTGGACTACTTTCAAATTGCTTAGCTTTATCCTCATGGTGGCAAAATAGCTGCCACAGCTCCAGGCATCTGTATATGATGACATTAAAAGTCAGAAAGAAAAGGGACATTACTAACATATATCCTTTTTTTTTTTTGAGATGGAGTCTTGTTCTGTTGCCAGGCTAGAGAGCAGTGGCGCGATCTCAGCTCACTGCAACCTCTGCCTCCTGGGTTCAAGTGATTCTCCTGCCTAAGCCTCCTGAGTAGCTGGGACTATAGGCGGGTGCCACCACACCCAGCTAATTTTTGTATTTTTAGTAGAGACAGGGTTTCACCATGTTGGCCAGGATGGTCTCGATCTCTTGACCTCGTGATCCACCCGCCTCAGCCTCTCAAAGTGCTGGGATTACAGATATGAGACACCGCACCTGGCCATATCTCTTTTTATTAGGGAGGGGAGCCCCCAGCAACTTTCCCTAATGTCTCATTGGACTGGAGTGGTCCACATACCCAGGGTCTTAGTCCATTTGGTTTCCTATAACAAAATTCCTTAGACTGGATAATTTTTTTTTTTTTTTTTTTTTTTTTTTGAGGCAGAGTCTTGCTCTGTCGCCCAGGCTGGAGTGCAGTGGCCAGATCTCAGCTCACTGCAAGCTCCGCCTCCCGGGTTCCCACCATTCTCCTGCCTCAGCCTCCCAAGTAGCTGGGACTACAGGCGCCCGCCTCGTCACCCGGCTAGTTTTTTGTATTTTTAGTAGAGACGGGGTTTCACTGTGTTCGCCAGGATGGTCTCGATCTCCTGACCTTGTGATCCGCCCGTCTCGGCCTCCCAAAGTGCTGGGATTACAGGCTTGAGCCACCGCGCCCGGCGATAATTTGTTAAAAACAGAAATGTTGCTGAGAGTTCTGGAGGCTGGGGAGTCCAAGATCAAGGTGCCAACAGATGTGGTGTTTGGTGAGGGCTCACTCTCTGCTTCACACCTTCTCACCGTGTCTTCACATGATAGAAGGGGAAGGCAGCTCTCTAGGGCCTATTTTATTTTATTAATTTTTTTTTTTTTTTTTTGAGACGGAGTCTGGCTCTGTCGCCCAGGCTGGAGTGCAGTGGCCGGATCTCAGCTCACTGCAAGCTCTGCCTCCCGAGTTCACGCCATTCTCCTGCCTCAGCCTCACGAGTAGCTGGGACTACAGGCACCCCCCACCACACCTGGATAATTTTTTTGTATTTTTTAAATAGAGATGGGGGTTTCACCATGTTAGCCAGGACGGTCTCGATCTCCTGACCTCGTGATCCACCCGCCTCAGCCTCCCAAAGTGCTGGGATTACAGGTGTGAGTCACCATGCCCAGCCTATTTTCTTTCCTTCCTTCCTTCCTTCCTTCCTTCCTTCCTTCCTTCCTTCCTTCCTTCCTTCCTTCCTTCCTTCTTTCCTTTCTTTGCTTCCTTTCCTTCCTTTCCTTCCCTCCCCTCCCCTCCCCTCCCCTCTCCTCTCCTCTCCTCTTCTCTTTTTGGTAAAGATGGAGTCTCACTATGTTGCCCAGGCTGGTCTCAAACTCCTGGACTCAAATGATCCTCTTGTCTCAGCCTCCCTAAATGCTGGGATTACAGGTATGAGCCACCGCACCCAGCCTGGGTCCTCCTTCATAACTGCATTAATCCCATTCATGAGGGCAGGACCCTCATGATCTAATCACCCCAAAGGCCCCGCTTCTTACGACCATCATCTTGGGGGTTAGGTTTCAACATATGAATTTTGGGGGGACACAAACATAGACCATAGCATTCTGCCCCTGACCTCACAAAATCCGTGTCCTTCTCAAATGCAAAATAGATTTATTCCATCCCAATAGCCCTAAAAGTCTTAACTCATTCCAATATCAGCTTTAAAGTCTAAGTCAACATCTCAACTAAATGTTGACTCATTCCAAGTACGGGCAAAAGTCAAGATATGATTCATCCTGAGGCAAATCGCTCTCCAATTATGAGCCTGTGAAATCAAACTACTTACACAATGTAAATATGCTTCCAACATACAATGGTGGGACTGACGAAGGATAGAAATTTCCATTCCAAAAGGGGGAAATAGGAAAGAAGAAAGGGGTAATGGGTCTCAAGTAAGTCCGAAACTCAACAGGGCAAACAACATTAAGTCTGAAGGTTTGAAGATAATTTTTTTTTTTTTTTTTTTTTGAGACGGAGTCTCACTCTGTCACCCAGGCTGGAGTGCAGTGGCCGGATCTCAGCTCACTGCAAGCTCCGCCTCCCAAGTTTACGCCATTCTCCTGCCTCAGCCTCCCGAGTAGCTGGGACTACAGGTACCCGCCACCTCGCCCGGCTAGTTTTTTGTATTTTTTTTAGTAGAGACGGGGTTTCACCAGGTTAGCCAGGATGGTCTCGATCTCCTGACCTCGTGATCCGCCCGTCTCGGCTTCCCAAAGTGCTGGGATTACAGGCTTGAGCCACCGCGCCCGGCCTGAAGATAATTTTTGACTTGACATCCTACCCCCCAGATATTGGGATGGGGGTTGGGCCCCCAACGATCAGGGCAGCCCCACCCCCATGGCTTTGCCGGGCATAGCCCGCTCTGCAGCTTTCATGAGTTGGAGTCTCGGGCCTGCAACTTTCCTAGGCTGGAGTTGCACGCTGGTGGCCCTACCATTCTGGGGTCTTGGAGGCAGCCCCGTCCCCATGGCTGTGCTGGGCACTGCCCTAGTGGGGGCTCTCTGCAGTGGCCCTGCCCCTTTGGCGGCGCTCTGTGGGGAAAGAAAGAGAGATCAGACTGTTACTGTGCCTATGTAGAAAAAGTAGACATAAGAGACTCCATTTTGTTCTGTCCTAAGAAAAATTCTTCTGTTTGAAGAGATGCTGTTTATCTGTAACCCTACCCCCAACCCTGTGCTTGCAGGGACGTGTGCTGTGTTGACTCAAGGTTTAATGGATTTAGTGCTGTGCAGGATGTGCTTTGTTAAACAAGTGCTTGAAGGCAGTATGCTTGTCAAAAGTCATCACCATTCTCTAATCTCAAGGACCCAGGGACACAAACACTGTGGAAGGCCGCAGGGACCTCTGCCTAGGAAAGCCAGGTATTGTCCAAGGTTTCTCCCCATGTGAGAGTCTGAAATACGGCCTCGTGGGAAGGGAAAGACCTGATCGTCCCCCAGCCCGACACCTGTAAAGGGTCTGTGCTGAAGAGGATTAGTAAAAGAGGAAGGCCTCTTTGCAGTTCAGATAGAGGAAGGCATGTCTCCAGCTCCTCCCTGGGCAATGGAATGTCTCGGTAAAACCCAATTGTATGATCTATTTACTGAGGTAAGAGAAAACCCCCTTAGGTCTGGAGGTGAGACGTGCTAGCGGCAGTGCTGCTCTTTAATGCACGGAAATGTTTGTGGAGATGTTTGCATACATGCACATCAAGGCACAGCACCTTTCCTTAAATTCATTTATGACATGGAGACATTTGTTCACATGTTTTCCTGCTGACCCTCTCCCCACCATTAACCTATTGTCCTGCCACATCCTCCTCTCCGAGATGGTAAAGACAAGGATCAAGAAATACTGAGGGAACTCGGAGACCGGTGCCTGCGCAGCATGGCATGGGTCCTCCGTATGCTGAGCGCCGGTCCCCTGGGCTCACTTTTCTTTCTCTATACTTTGTCTCTGTGTCTCTTTCTTTCTCAAGTCTCTCTTTCCACCTGAGGAGAAAAGCCCACAGGTGTGGAGGGGCAGGCCACCCCTTCAGTGCTCTGTCTGGGTCTCAAGCTTCCCACAGAAATCCTTTGAAATCTAGGTAGAGGTAGCAATGCCCTCACAGCCCGTGCACTTTGCGCAGCTGTGGAGATAAAACTGCTCGGACACTACTATGCTTTATTGTCTGTGCCTCCCAGAGGGATGGGCTGAGCCACAGTTGGGCCCACTTGAGCCCACCTGAGCCATAGCTAGGGCATCCCAGAAGCCCTGCACCAGAATTCAGAGAGCAGAGCCTTGAAATCTCTTTGACTTCAAGGTCCCAGTTTTCTGGGCCTGTGATGGGCAGGGCAGCCTCTGAAGATCTTCAGAATGGTTTCAGGGTCCTTCTTCACTGTGATGCTGAGTATCCGGCTTCCATCTCCCCACACTAACCTCCTTATCAAAAGTTTCCTCGGTCACATTCTTGGTGTTTTCTTTTCAACAAGCTTTTTCATTCTTTACAACATGGGTGGGTTGGTAAATTTCTAAACATTTAAATTCTGCTGTTTTTTTTTTTTTTTAATCATAAATAACATCTTTGGCCAGGGGCGGTGGCTCATGCCTGTCATCCCAGCATTTTGGGAGGCTAAGACGGGCGCATCACCTGAGGTCAGAAGTTCGAAACCAGCCTGGCTAACATGGTGAAACCCCATGTCTACTAAAAATACAAAATTAGCCAGGCATCATGGCACACACCTGTAATCCCAGCTACTCAGGAAGCTGAGGCAGGAGAATCACTTGAACCCAGGAGGCAGAGGTTGCAGTGAGCCAAGATCGCGCGATTGCACTCCAGGCCTGGGCAAAAAGAGCAAAACTCTGTCTCAGAAAAAAAAAAAAAAAAAAAAAAAATAGAAAGGAAGGAAGGAAGGGAGAAAGGGTATCTTTAATTGGTTTCTCTCCGCTAGCATTTTACTATAGGCATTCAAGAGAAGTTTTTCCACACCCTCAACGCTTTACTCAGATATTTTTTTCCACCAAATATCCTATTTCATCACTCAGAATTTCTACCTTCCATAAAACACTAGGACACACAATTCAGCCACATTCTTTGCCAGATAATCAGGATCATTTTTCTGCCAGTTTCCAATAACATGTTCTTCATTTCCATCTGAGACCTCATCAGAATGGCCTTTAACATCCATACTTCTACTAGTCTTCTGTTACAACCTGTTAGGTAATCTCTAAGAAAAAGAAAACTGAGGCTTTCTCTGCAGCTCTCCTCTTCTTCTGAACTCTCAGGAGAATCACCCTTCACAATCTATTTACAACAATACAGGCTTTTTTGTGTGTGTGAAACCGAGTCTCGTTCTGTCACCCAGGCTGAGAGTGTAGTGGCTCCATCTTGGCTCACTGCAACCTCCGCCTCCCAGGTTCAAGCGATTCTCCTGCCTCAGTCTCCCGAGTCGCTGGGATTACAGGCACGCACCACCACACCTGGCTAATTGTTGTATTTTAGTAGAGACAGGGTTTCACCATGTTGGCCAGGCTTCTATTGAGCTCCTGACCTCAAGTGATCCACCTGCCTTGGCCTCCCAAACTGCTGGGATTACAGGCATGAGCCACCGCGCCTGGCCAGTTTTGACTTTTTAAAGAGATTCAAATAAAGTCAGTAATCCAAAAGGCTAAGACCAACAATTCTGGTTTATCTTCCGGTTGAAAGGACCCTCCATACAGAACTCCACATCCAAACCTACTCATGCTGTATCAACAACTTTAGAACCCAGTAACTCCAGGAGTCTGCTTATTACGACAAATGAATACAGTGGACCATCTCTTCTGCTGGGACGACAGTTCCCTCATTTAACCCCACTAATTGCTAGGTATCCCCTAAAGACAGATTTAAAAAAAAAAAAAAAAAAAAAAAAAAAACGGCTGGGCATGGTGACTCACGCCTGTAATTCCAGCACTTTGGGAGGCCAAGGCAGGCGAATCACGAGGTCAGGAGATCGAGACCATCCTGGCTAACATGATGAAACCCCGTCTCTACTAAAAAAAAAAATACAAAAAATTAGCCAGGCATGGTGGTGGGTGCCTGTAGTCCCAGCTACTCGAGAGGCTGAGGCAAGAGAATGGCGTGAACCCGGGAGGTGGAGCTTGCAGTGAGCCGAGATTGCGCCACTGCACTCCAGCCTGGGTGACTGAGCGAGACTCCGTCTCAAAAAAAAAAACAAAACAAAAAAACTATTTCTTGCCAGGCGCCATGGCTCACGCCTGTAATCCCAATACTTTGGGAGGCTGAGGCGGGTGGATCACGAGGTCAGGAGATTGAGACCGTCCTGGCCAAGATGATGAAACCCCATCTCTACTAAAAATACAAAAATTAGCTGAGTGTGGTGGCACGCACCTGTAGTCCTAGCTACTAGGGAGGCTGAAGCAGGAGAGTCGCTTGAACCTGGGAGGCAAAGGTTGCAGTGAGCCAAGATTGTGCCACTGCACTCCAGCCTGGCGAAAGAGTGAAACTCCATCTCGATAACAAACAAACAAAATTTCCATTTGTTTTTGTGATGTATGTTGCATCATAGTACTGTTTCTGCATGGACATGTCTCCTGAATTGGAGTGTGCTTCTGTTTATAACCTATTCCATCTGCTTTCCCTGAGTGCACATGGATGTACTCTGCCATGGCTAAGTGGCAGAATGGAATCTCACTTAAATTAACAGTTGGTTGCCAAACACCTTCCGGCATAAATAGGTAACCGTTGACTGTGGTCTCATTTCATTTTACTAGAGCAGAGTGTACATATAACTATGTGCCAAACTACTGTCAGAAACAGCCAATTGATATTGCTACCCCTTGCCCCTTCAACTGTAAAACTCATCCTCTCATATTGATCAACATATTTCTTTTTTTCTAGTTGAGATTATAGGCACCCATCACCACGTCCAGCTAATTTTTGTATTTTTAGTAGAGATTAGGTTTTGCCATGTTGGTCAGGCTGCTCTTGAACTCCTGACCTCAGGTGATCCACCTGTCTCAGCCTCCCAGTGTTAGGATTACAGGCATGAGCCACTGCGCCCGGCCTGATCAACATATTTCATTGCCAAAATTTAATGCCATTAAAGTTTTAGATCAGCTACATTTGAACAAGTAAATATTCTGTGAATAATTTTAAAAAGCCCTAAATTGGTTAAAATAAACACTCATTTACAAAGTGAACTAACAGCTTTTAAGCTGTTTTCACATTAGATCCCTCTGTATTTATTTATTTTTTTTACAAATTAGGTGTTAGTGGAACATGGTTTTAACAAAAATTGCAGAAGGTAGTATTTAAGAATAATGAAATTCCCCTGATGTTAAAAAAGGGTTATTTGCATAATTTGTACGCTTTTACTACTCATGAGCCACCAAACAAAAATAAATTTTCCGATACATGTAATGTTGATACTGTACAAAGCTATTCTCAGTGACCAAGAGAAACTTCCTCTGAGAACATTTCAGATAAATATGACCCTGCTTTTCACAGTATTGTTTAGAAAAGATAATGAACATTTCATACACCAACTCACTATTGTATTATATCACTAGCCTACTTTATTTTTTTTTCTTTTGCTAGCCTACATTAATAATTTCACAATTGTTTACAATTTGAGATTTGGGAAAAACAACAACAAAAAAAACAAGGATATATACATTTCTTTCTTTTTTTTTTTTTTTTTTTTTGAGACAGGGTCTTACTCTGTCACCCAGGTTGGAGTGCAGTGGCACAATCTCAGCTAACTGCAACCTCCGCCTCCCAAGCTAAAGCCATCCTCCCACCTCAGCTTCCAAGTAACTGGGACCACAGGCACGGACCACCATGCCTAGCTAATTTTTTTTTTTTTTTCCTTAGTAAAGGCTTCCAACCAATTTTTTAAAATTTTCTGTAGAGATGGGGTTTTGCCATGTTGCCCAGACTGGTCTCAAATTCCTGGGCTCAAGTGATTTGTCCTCCTTTGCCAGTTTGTTTGTTTGGTTGTTTTTTTTTGTTTTTTTGTTTTTTTGTTTTGAGATGGAGTCCTGCTCTGTCGCTCAGGCTAGAGTGCAGTGGCACGATCTCGGCTCACTGCAACCTCCGCCTCCTGGATTCAAGTGATTCTCCTGCCTCAGCCTCCTGAGTAGCTGGGACTACAGGCGCGCACCACCATGCCCAGCTAATTTTTGTATTTTTAGTAGAGATGGGGCTTCACCATATTGGTTAGTCTGGTCTTGAACTCCTGACCTCATGATCCACCCACCTCGGCCTCCCAAAGTGCTGGGATTACAGGCGTGAGCCACCACACCTGGCCTGGTATTTTGAGGGTTTTTTGTTTGTTTGTTTTTTTGTTTTTGAAGATTAGCTTTTGGCCCGGCGAAGTGGCTCACGCCTGTAATCCCAGAACTTTGAGAGGCTGGATGGCTTGAGGTCAGGAGTTTGAGACCAGCCTGGCCAACATGATGAAACCCCATGTCTACTAAATATATAAAAAAATAGGTGTGGTGGTACAGTCCCTATAATCCCAGCTACTCAGGAGGCTGAGACAGGAGAACTGCTTGAACCTGGCAGGTGGAAGTTGCAGTGAGCCAAGATTGCACCACTGCACTCCAGCCTGGGTGACGGAGTGAGACTCCTTCTAAAAAAAAAAAAAAAAAAAAAAAAAAAAAGCCAGGCGCACAGGCTCGCGCCTATAATCCCAGCACTTTGGGAGGCCAAGGCGGGTGGATCACAAGGTGAGGAGTTTGAAACCAGCCTGGCCAACATGGTGAAACCCCATCTGTACTAAAACACAAAAAAATTAGCCGGGCGTGGTGGTTGTGCGCCTGTAATTCCAGCTTCTCAGGAAGTTGAGGCAGGGGAATCACTTGAACCCGGGAGGCAGAGGTTGCAGTGAGCCGAGATCGCGCCACTGCACTCCAGCCTGGCAACAGAGCAAGACACAATCTCAAAATAAATAAATTAAATTAAATTAAATTAAAAATTAGCTTTAGCCACTTTGGAGAGCAATTTGGCAACACCTAGTAAAACTGAAATTGTGGACACCATAAAACACAGCAACTCCACTTCGGGATAGATACCCTAGAACAGCAGTTCCCAACCTTTTTGGCACCAGGGACGGGTTGAGAGGAAAGGGTGGAATGGTTTTGGTATGAAACTGCTCCACTTTAGATCATCAGCCACTACATTCTCTTAAAAGGCGTGCAACCCAGAGTCCTCATGTGTGCAGTTCACAATAGGGTTCGCGCTCCTATGAGACTCTAATACCGCCCCTGATCTAACAGGCTCAGGCAGTTAATAATGCTCGCTTGCCCTCCACTTATTTCCTGCTGTGCAGCCTGGTTTCTAACAGGCCACAGACTGTACTGGTCCAGGCTTGGGCAATGGGGACCCTTGACCTAGAACAGTGGGTCTCAAACCATTTGGTACCAGGTCTCCACTGCACTTAAAAATGATGGAGAGCCAGGCTCAGTGGCGAGAGCTTGTAGATCCACCTACTTGGGAGGTTGAGGTGGGTGGATTGCTTGAGCCCAGGAGTTAGAGGCCAGCCTGGGCAACATAGCAAGACTCAATCTCTACAAAAACTAAAAATAAAAACGTTAGCCAGGCATAGTGGTGAGCACCTGTAGTCCCAGCTACGTGGGAGGCTGAGTCAGGAGGATCACTTGAGCCCAAGAGTTTGAGGCTGCGGTGAGCTATGATGATGCCACTGCACTCCAGCCTGGGCAACAGAGTGAGACCCTGTCTCAAAAAAATAATAAAATAACTGTATTTTCCCAAACAAAAAAATTAGTGAGAAAAGTGTCATTTTTCTCACTGTATGTTACATTTTTTTTTTTCAAATCTCATATCCGGCTTAATAGAAAACATCTGGATTCTCATATCTGCTTCTGCTGTCAATTTGTTGCAATATTGTGTGTCATGTAGCCTCATGGAAAGGTCCACTGAACATTCATGAGAAGAGTGAGCATGAAAAAGGCCAAATAACATCTTAATATTATTATGAAAATTGTTTTGGTCTCATGGCCCAGACCACTCTCTGAGAACCATTGCCCTAGAGAAACTCAAGTGCACATATGAAATGTTCTTTGTAGTATTATTTGTTATAATGAGAAGGTGAAACCAACCTATCTGTCCATCAGTAAGGGACCATAAGATCCACAGGGACTACACTGGTGTTGCTTTGCTCACCATTGCATTTCCAGTAACTTAGCACATGTTAGCACCCAATAGGTACTCAGTCAACTTTTGTCAAGTAGAGAAGGAAGGGAGAGAGGCAGAAAAGAAAGTGAGGAGGTATAAATATTGTTCTGTAACCTGCTATTTTAACTTAACTCTACCTCATGGACATCTTTTCACAGTTTCAGACTCTTTGTTCACAGGGTAGGAATACACAAAGGCCAAAGGACTCTTGCATAATGGGAAGCTTATTTTTTTTATTGTCTAAAAATAAAGGCGTATTTAAGATGTCTCTTTAGGCCGGGCGCGGTGGCTCAAGCCTGTAATCCCAGCACTTTGGGAGGCCGAGACGGGTGGATCATGAGGTCAGGAGATCGAGACCATCCTGGCTAATACGGTGAAACCCCGTCTCTACTAAAAAATACAAAAAACTAGCCGGGCGACGAGGCGGGCGCCTGTAGTCCCAGCTACTCGGGAGGCTGAGACAGGAGAATGGCGTGAACCCGGGAGGCGGAGCTTGCAGTGAGCTGAGAGCCGGCCACTGCACTCCAGCCTGGGCAGCAGAGCAAGACTCCGTCTCAAAAAAAAAAAAAAAAAAAAAAAAAAGATGTCTCTTTAGACCAGGCACGGTGGCTTACACCTGTAATCCCAGCACTTTGGGAGGCCGAGGCAGGCGGATCACCTGAGGTCATGAGTTCGAGACCAGCCTGACCAACATGGAGAAACCCCGTCTCTACTAAAAATACAAAAATTAGCCTGGCATGGTGGCGCATACCTGTAATCCCAGCTACGTGGGAGGCTGAGGCAGGAGAATCGCTGAACCCAGTAGGTGGAGGTTGTGGTGATCCAAGGTAGGGCCATTGCACTCCATCCAGCCTGGGCAACAAGACCAAGACTTTGTCTCAAAAAAAAAAAAAAAAAAAAAAAAAAAAAAAAAAGTCTGTTTAATACAACCACGGGCTGCAAATCACTGCCACCTAGTGGTACATTAAGAAGTTCACACACGGCCAGGCGCAGTGGCTCAAGCCTGTAATCCCAGCACTTTGGGAGGCCGAGGCAGGCGGATCACGAGGTCAGGAGATCGAGACCATCCTGGCTAACCCGGTGAAACCCCGTCTCTACTAAAAAAATACAAAAATCTAGCCGGGCGAGGTGGCGGACGCCTGTAGTCCCAGCTACTCGGGAGGCTGAGGCAGGAGAATGGCGTGAACCTGGGAGGCGGAGCTTGCAGTGAGCTGAGATCCGGCCACTGCACTCCAGCCCGGGCGACAGAGCGAGACTCCGTCTCAAAAAAAAAAAAAAAAAAAAAAAAAAAGAAGTTCACACATGAGACCAGGCACGGTGGCTTACACCTGTAATCCCAGCACTTTGGGATGCTGAGGCGGGCGGATCACGAGGTCAGGAGATCAAGACCATCCTGGCTAACACGGTGAAACCCCCGTCTCCACTAAAAATACAAAAAATTAGCCGGGCGTGGTGGTGGGTGCCTGTAGTCCCAGCTACTCAGGAGGCCGAGGCAGGAGAATGGTGTAACCCGGAAGGAGGAGCTTGCAGTGAGCTGAGATGGCTCCACTACACTCCAGCCTGGACGACAGAGAGAGACTCCGTCTCAAAAAAAAAAAGAAAAAAAAAGAAGTTCATACATGGGGCCCTGGCGCCATGTCCCAGGCCTGTAATTCCAGCACTTTGGAAGGCGGACGCGGGCAGATCACCTGAGATCAGGAGTTTGAGACCAGCCTGGCCAACATGGCGAAACCCCGTCTCTACTGAAAATATAAAAATTAGCTGGGCATGTTGGCACACGCCTGTGATCCCAGCTACTCCAGAAGCTTGAGGCAGGAGAATTGCTTGAACCCGGAAGGCAGAGGTTGAGGTGAGCTGAGATCAGGCCATTGTACTCTAGCCTGGGCAACAAGAGCGAAACTCCACTCCGTCTCAAAAAAACAAAAACAAACAAACAAACAGTCTTTTGTACGCTGCTGAGATGGCTGATGGCTGGGAGCCCCTAGGTAACTTCAGGATGCGGGCTGGTTGCCAAAAAGATCAAGGCAGGATTAGAGGGTTGAGACTTTCAGTCTCATCTTCCAACCTCCGAGGGAGGGAAGGGAGAGGGGTTGAAGACTGAGTTAATCACCAATGGCCAATGATTTAATCAATCATGCCTACGTAATGAAGCCTTCATTAAAAACTCCACAGGATGGCTGGGCGCGGTGGCTCAAGCCTGTAATCCCAGCACTTTGGGAGGCCGAGACGGGCAGATCACGAGGTCAGGAGATCAAGACCATCCTGGCTAACACGATGTGACCCCGTCTCTACTAAAAAAAATACAAAAAACTAGCCGGGTGTGGTGGCGGGTGCCTGTAATCCCAGCTACTCTGGAGGCTGAGGCAGGAGAATGGCGTGAACCTGGAGGCGGAGCTTGCAGTGAGCTGAGATCCGGCCACTGCACTCCAGCCCCAGCGACAGAGCGAGACTCCGTCTCAAAAAAAAAAAAAAAAAAAAAAAAAAACTCCACAGGATGGAGTTCTAGGAGCTTCCAGATAGCTGAACATGTGGAAGACAGTGGATGGCACTCAGAGAGGCATGGAAGCTCCACACCGCTTTCTGCCTACCTTGCCCTATGCATCTCTTCCATCTGGTTATTAACCTATGTCCTTTGTAATATCCTTTATAATAAACAGGTAAATACAAGTAAGGTGTTTCCCTGAGTTCTGTGATCTGTCCTACCAAACCCTAGGAAGGATTTGTGAGAACCTCGCTTTAGAGCCAGTTTGTCAGAAATACAGGTCACAACCGAGGGTTTGTAATTGGCATCTGAAGTGGGCAGTAGTCTTGTGGGACTGCAGGATCTAACGCTATCTCCAGGTAGATAGTGTCAGATTGAATTGAATTAGAGGACAGCTATCTGTTGTCTGCTAGAGAGTTGCTTTGTGTGTGGAGAAAGCCCCAACCCATCTGGTGTCAGAAGTATTGTGTTGAGTGACCGCATAAGACAGTAAGGAGGGCCAGGCTCAGTGGCTCACACATGTAATCCCAACACTCTGGGAGGCTGAGGCAGGCAGATCATGAGGTCAAGAGATCGAGACCATCCTGGTCAACATGGTGAAACCCTGTTTCTACTAAAATTACAAAAATTAGCCAGTTGTGGTGATGCATGCCTGTAGTCCCAGCTATTTGGGAGGCTGAGGCAGGAGAATCACTTGAACCCAGGAGGCGGAGGTTGCAGTGAGCCGAGATCATGTCACTGCACTCCAGCCTGGTGACAGAGCAAGATTCCATCTCAAAAAAAAAGCTCCAAGACCAGGCACGGTGGCTCACACCTGAAATCCCAGTAGTTTGGGTTTGGGAGGCTGAGATGGGAGGCTTGAGCCCAGGAGTTCGAGACTAGCCTGGGCAACATAGTGAGACTCAGTTTCTCCAAAAGTACAAAAATTATCTGGGTGTGGTCATGTGCACCTGTGATCTCAGCTACTCGGGACGCTGAGGTCAGAGGATTGTTTCAGTCTGGGACGTTGAAGCTGTGCTGAGCTGTGATTGCACCACCACACTCCAGCGTGGGCCACAGAGCAAAGCCCCCCATCTCACTTAAAAAAAAAAAGAAAAGAAAAGAAAAGAAATCTGGTAGGGCCAGGGGTGGTGGCAGGTTTGGCTCATGCCTGTAATCCCAACATTCTGGGAGTCTAAGGTGACAGGATTAGTTGAAGCCAGGAGTTCGAGAACAGCATGGTCGATATAGGCAGACTCCATATCTACAAAAAAAAAAAAAAAAATTAGCCAGGCATGGTGGCAGTGCCTGTAGTCCCAGCCACTCGGGAGGCTGAAGGATCACTTGAGCCCAGGGATGAGGCTGCAGTGAGCTATGACCACGCCACTGACAGAGACCTTGTCTCTAAAAAAAAAAAAAAAATCTAGTAGGGCTAGTTGTCGTCAGAACCATTTTACATGTGTATGAACATTTTCTTGTATTTCTTATACTACTTTTAAAATAACAAAATTAAGTTTTTTAAAAATTTATTTTAAGAACCAAGATCTGCATAAGCCAGAAAAATGAAAATGGGAGGCAGTAGGTGAGGGGAAGACAGTGGTTGCATTTTTTTGTTGAGAAATATATGTCATGCCGAAAGTGGCTATTTAGACTTTTTAGTCTTAAAAAGAATAGCTCTGGCCGGGCACGGTGGCTCACGCCTGTAATCCCAGCACTTTGGGAGGCCGAGGCGGGCGGATCACAAGATCAGGAGATCGAGACCATCCTGGCTAACACGGTGAAACCCCGTCTCTACTAAAAAATACAAAAAACTAGCCGGGCGAGGTGGCAGGCGCCTGTAGTCCCAGCTACTCGGGAGGCTGAGGCAGGAGAATGGCGTGAACCCGGGAGGCGGAGCTTGCAGTGAGCCGAGATCACGCCAGTGCACTCCAGCCTGGGCGACAGAGCGAGACTCGGTCTCAAAAAAAAAAAAAAAAAAAAAAAGAATAGCTCTTCTTTTTGATCTCCTTTAGAGTTCACATGCTACCCCTGTCAGCGGCATGGATTCATTATGTAATTTATTGATTCTGCAAATATGTATGGAGTGCTGGTTCTGTGCCAGACACTGGTAATACAACAAATGCTGAGCAAAATCCAAGGTTCTCTCAGGGAACTTGAAGTCATGTGGAACTCTTTTAAGTCATGCATATTATCCCTTTTCCTATCATGTATGCTACAAATATTTTTCCTTTTAATACTTTCACGATCTGCACCATTTCTTTTTTTTTTTTTGAGAGGAGTCTCGCTCTGTCACCCAGGTTGGAGTGCAGTGGCGCGATCTTGGCTCACTGCAAGCTGCGCCTCCCGGGTTCACGCCATTCTCCTGCTTCAGCCTCCTGAGTAGCTGGGACTACAGGCGCCCGCCACCTCGCCCGGCTAGTTTTTTGTATTTTTAGTAGAGACAGGGTTTCACCGCATTAGCCAGGATGGTCTCAATCTCCTGACCTCGTGATCTACCCGCCTCGACCTCCCAAAGTGCTGGGATTACAGGCGTGAGACACCGCACTGGGCCTCCTTTTATTTATTTATTTTTTTTTGAGACGGAGTCTTGCTCTATTGTCCAGGCTGGAGTGCAGTGGTGCCATCTCAGCTCACTAGATCACTGCAAGCTCCGCCTTCCGGGTTCACGCCATTCTCCTGCCTCAGCCTTCCAAGTAGCTGGGACTACAGGCGCGTGCTGCCACGCCCCGCTCTTTTTTTTTTTTTTTGTATTTTTTAGTAGAGACGGAGTTTCACCATGTTGACCAGGCTGGTCTTGAACTCCTGACCTCAAGTGATCCACCCGCCTCAGCCCTCCAAAGTGCTAGGATTACAGGCATAAGCCACCTTACCCAACCTGCACAATTTTTTAAAAACCCATTAATTTAATTAATTAATTAATTTATTTATTTATTATACTTTAAGTTCTAGGGTACACGTGCACAACGTGCAGGTTTATTACATAGGTATACATGTGCCATGGTGCCTTGCTGCACCCATCAACTCGTCATTTACATTAGGTATTTCTCCTAATGCTATCCCTCCCCGTCCCCCCCCCCCCCCCGGAAAAGGCCCTGGTATGTGATGTTCCCTGCCCTCTGTCCATGTGTTTTCATTGTTCAACTCCCACTTAAGAGTTCTAACTCATTTTTGGCTCCCAGGGGATCCCGGCGTCTTAGCTGTGGATCTCCCAATACCTGCAGGTCACAGGGCCACAGAGGCTGGGCCTCTAGGAGCAGAGGGCATACAACAGTCTATTTTTTAAATTTTTTTGAGATGGTGTCTTGCTCTGTTGCCCAGGCTGGAGTGGAGTGCTTGGATTTCGGCTCACTGCAACCTCCGCCTCCTGGATTCAAGCAATTTTCCTGCCTCAGCCTCCCGAGTAGCTGGGACTGCAGGCGCCCGCCATCATTCCTAGTTTTTTTTTTTTTTTTTTTTGTATTTTTAGTAGAGAGGGGGGTTTCACCATGCTGGCCAGGCTGGTCTTGAACTCCTGAGATACTCCCTCCTAGGCCTCCCAAAGTGCTGGGATTACAGGTGTGAGCCACCACGCCCGGCCTTAAAAACCCATTTCTAAATTCCAAAGAATAACTTCTATTAGTGCACTCTTATTAAGAGAGGTAAAGCAAAACGAACTGTAAAAGCAACTATAACTGAAGTCTATTTGAGACATGGCTCAGTATTTCAATGAAAATTTAACACAGTCTATGAAATACTATCTCAAATGTAGTTCTGCAAATTAGGGAACAAATAGTAGTAGCTGCATTTACCAATTCAAGAGTGAAACGTGCATAATTCGAGCAACCAAAAGTTTGGGACAGAGAGATAGGAGAAGCCAAAGTGATTAGTGTACTGACATTTTTGTGTGGGAAAGGCTTGGCGTTGGACATCTTACATCTTTACATACATATATAACCCTCACCACGATCCTATGCGATGGGAACCAACATCATCTCTATAGTAATAACTAATATGTATCTGGCCTTTGCCACATGCAAACTTCAAATACATATGTCAGTGAGGTCGGTCCTATTATTTACCTCACTTTACAAACGAAGCAGCGGAGGCGTGAAGAAGCTATTAATAGGTAACTAGTTCAAAGTCACATAGCCCCTAAGTGGTGGGGCAAGAATTCTGACTGAGTGTCTGACTTTCTCACTTCAGAACCTACACTTTTAAACATTATGCAGTCTTTGTTGGGCTCTGTATCGCCTAACTTTTGACAGGGCATTGCAAATATAAGTCACCAATGAATGAGACCACAAACGCATGCAGGAACAAAAACAAAAGATGAAAAACAGAACAGGCAGAACAAGAGTTCGACACCAGCCTGGCCAACATGGCGAAACCCCGTCTCTACTAAAAATACAAAAATTAGCAGGGCGTGGTGGTGGGCGCCTGTAATCCCAGCTACTGGGGAGGCCGAGGCAGGAGAATCGCTTGAACCTGGCAGATGGAGGTTGCAGTGAGCTGAGATCTCACCATTGCACTCCAGCCTGGGCAAAGAGCCAGACTCCATCTCAAAAACAAAACAAAACAAAACAAAAGGGAAGAACAAAAACGTAGTTACTTGGAGGGGTCACCCACCCCGTGGGCGTGTCTAGGACCAGCTGAGGACTCCGCGTCTGGGTGGTAACCTTGGTAACCTGCTAGCGCGCAGCTAGCCCTCCGGAAGTCAGACTTCGCCCGGCTGAGCGAGTTACGCCAGCGCCGACTGGCGTCCTGGTGGAGTCTGCACAGAGGAGACACCTGATCCGGTGGGAGGCGGCCAGGGGAGCGGGCGCGAATTGGCTGGAGCAGACGGGGGTCGGCTGGGCGCGGCGCTGACTGGGAGACCGCAGTCCGGGGGAGCGCACCGAAGTTCTCACGTGGCCCAGGCGCGGGGTCCAACATGGTGGCGTTAGGAGCCCCGACTCAGTGATGGCGGCCTTGGAGGGGCCCCCTACCGAGCGGGAGGCTGGGGGTGGCCCGGAGGTGAGACTCCGCTGCATTCACAGAGTTGGGGGCCGCGGCGCCTGCGTCCTCCGGCAAGCTAGGAGTGGAGCAGAACTCATATGCCTATGCGGAGAGGCCTGGGGGACTTCAGGAGGATGTAGGCTCCGAGTGCGCATGGCTGGGCATTCTTGCTCTCGGTAGGCTTCTTGGTCTCCACGTGCCCCGCCCCCGGCCCTGTCCGGCTACTCTTGCCTATTCCAGTTCCCTTCTGTGGGTACCGCTAAGGGCATCTTCCCGAGGCCCAGAATCCACCATCAGGCATAAATTGATTATTCCTCACCCAAAGCTGTGCCAGGTATATTTGTATCTGTAACCAAATCTGGTTTCTGCATTCCAGGAGTGACCCCGCGGGGAGACTAGACTAAGCTACAGGAATGAACTGTATGGTTCAGGTATGTTCTACTACTCAGTCTAAAATATTAGGACTGTTAAGAGTTAAGACAAGGGAGGGATTTAGGTGGGCTGGTCTCTGTAAGGGTCTACATTCCTTTTAGGAGCAGCTCTGAAGGGGTGGCCTGCCCCTCCACACCTGTGGGCGTTTCTCGTCGGGTGGAAGGAGAGACGAGAAAAGAAACAGACACACAGACAAAGTATAGAGAAAGAAAAGTAGGCCTAGGGGACTGGCGCTCAGCATACGGAGGACAGACCAGTGCACCGGTCTTTGAGTTGCCTCAGTATTTATTGATCATTATTTTTACCATCTCAGAGAGGGAGATGTGGCAGGACAATAGGGTAATCGTGCGGAGAGGGTCAGCAGGAAAACATGTGAACAAAGATCTCTGTGTCATAAATAAGTTTAATGAAAAGTGCTGTGCCTTGATGTGCACGTATACAAACATCTCCACAAACATTTCTGTGCATTAAAGAGCAGCACTGCTGCTAGCATGTCTCACCTCCAGACCTAAGGCAGTTTTTTCCTATCTCAGTAAATAGGACATACAATCCATTGCCCAGGGAGGAGCAGGAGACAGGCGTCTTCCTCTATCTCAACTGCAAAGAGGCCTTCCTCTTTTATTAATCCTCCTCAGCACAGACCCTTTACAGGCTGGGGGACAGTCCGGTCTTTCCCATCCCACGAGGCTGTATTTCAGACTATCACATGGGGAGAAACCTTGGACAATACCTGGCTTTCCTAGGCAGAGGTCCCTGCGGCCTTCCGCAGTGTTTGTGTCCCTGGGTACTTGAGATTAGAGAATGGTGATGACTTTTAACAAGCATACTGCCTTCAAGCACTTGTTTAACAAAGCACATCCTGCATAGCACTAAATCCATTAAACCTTGAGTAAACACAGCACAGGTCTCTGCAAGCACAGGGGTGGGGGTAGGGTTACAGATAAACAGCATCTCAAGGCAGAAGAATTTTTCTTAGTACAGAACAAAATGGAGTCTCTATGTCTACTTATTTCTGCACAGACACAGTAACAGTCCGATCTTTCTTTTCCCCACAAGCTTCAAAAGTCATGTTGTTTGGGAAGTCTTCCCGGATTGCCACCACAGCGCTTTTAGCATCTAATTCATAGGCTCTTACTACCTTGTTTCGTGTGTGAGTCTTCCTCTAGGCATAGACTCTTTGTTTAGCTTCACCTAATGCATGCCCATGAATGTGAATTAAAAAGGATTGACATAGTTACAAGGTACTAAGAACTGGGCATGAAATAGTGGTATTTCCTAAGTTAAGAAATGGTGGCCCCTGGGCCAGCTTTGAGTGTAGACACATTTTCTTGGCTCATGCTCTTTGTTTTTATTTGAATTAATGGCCAACTTACTTTTTTTCTTGAGACAGAGTCTTGTTCTGTCACCAGGCTGGAGTGCAGTGGCGCAATCTCGGCTCACCGCAACCTCCGCCTCCCGGGTTCAAGCGATTCTCCTGCCTCAGCCTCCTGAGTAGCTGGGGTTATAGGTGCCTGCCACCATGCCCGGCTAATTTTTGTATTTT